>NW_028259154.1:0-625000 GCF_977971745.1 Zootermopsis nevadensis
CCTAACCTAACCTAACCTAACCTAACCTAACCTAACCTAACCTAACCTAACCTAACCTAACCTAACCTAACCTAACCTAACCTAACCTAACCTAACCTAACCTAACCTAACCTAACCTAACCTAACCTAACCTAACCTAACCTAACCTAACCTAACCTAACCTAACCTAACCTAACCTAACCTAACCTAACCTAACCTAACCTAACCTAACCTAACCTAACCTAACCTAACCTAACCTAACCTAACCTAACCTTGATTCTTCGAAAATTTTGAAAATTTTTCTTTCTCAATTTGACCTGTCCCATCCCTATTAGGACTAGACTCCCAAGTCTTCAGAAGTCACTCGTCCCAAGTCTTGATAAGTTCTTGCCCAAGTCTTGAGAAGATCTTGTCCCAAGTCTTCAGAAGTGACTTGTCCCAAGTCTTGAGAAGTCATTCGTCCCAAATCTTGAGAAGTTCTTGTCCCAAGTCTTGAGAAGTCACTCGTCCCAAGTCTTGAGAATTTCTTGTCCCAAGTCTTGAGAAGTTCTTGTCCCAAGTCTTTTCGAAGTCACTCGTCCCAAGTCTTGAGAAGTCACTCGTCCCAAGTCTTCACAAGTCACTCGTCCCAAGTCTTGAGAAGTTCTTGTCCCAAGTCATGAGAAGTCACTTGTCCCAAGTTTTGAGAAGTCATTCGTCCCAAGTCTTGAGAAGTCATTCGTCCCAAGTCTTGAGAAGTCACTCGTCCCAAGTCTTGAGAAGTCACTTGTCCCAAGTCTTGAGAAGTTCTTGTCCCAAGTCTTGAGTTCTTGTCCCAAGTCATGAGAAGTCACTTGTCCCAAGTTTTGAGAAGTCATTCGTCCCAAGTCTTGAGAAGTCATTCGTCCCAAGTCTTGAGAAGTCACTCGTCCCAAGTCTTGAGAAGTCACTTGTCCCAAGTCTTGAGAAGTTCTTGTCCCAAGTCTTGAGAAGTCACTCGTCCCAAGTCTTGAGAAGTTCTTGTCCCAAGTCTTGAGAAGTCCCTTGTCCCAAGTCTTGAGAAGATCTTGTCCCGTCTTGAGAAGATCTTGTCCCAAGTCTTGAGAAGTTCTTGTCCCAAGTCTTGAGAAGTTGTCCCAAGTCTTGAGAAGTCACTCGTCCCAAGTCTTGAGAAGTCACTCGTACCAAGTCTTGAGAAGTCACTCGTCCCAAGTCTTGAGAAGTTATTGTCCCAAGTCTTCAGAAGTCCCTTGTCCCAAGTCTTGAGAAGTCACTCGTCCCAAGTCTTGAGAAGTCACTCGTCCCAAGTGGCGTGAAACGCGAAGAAAACTAAGAATATTCGAAATTTTCGAAAAAAATTGAATTCAGCTAAGACGGGTGAGGCACAGCCCTAAACAAGACTTGGGACAAGAACTTCTCAAGACTTGCGACAAGAACTTCTCAAGTTTTTCTTAGAATTTTCCGAACTTGTACCAAAAACTAAGTTTTTGGCAAAGTTCGAAGAAATTCTAAGTTCTACCTAGAGTGTATGGAAGGAATTCAGGAATCCTAAATGATAACATTATTCAATAAAAGAAGTCTTTATTATGCAAAAAATTCTGTTTGTACATCACTTTACAAAATATAATTCATTCACTTATTTCATCTTCTTAATCTCGACTGGAAAAAAGTATCATCACCTGAACAAAATCAAAAAACAAACATTAATTTCAATCAAAGCAAAGAAAATTAACTGAAAACAAAATAAATATATTCTGAGTAGGACTTCTCAAGACTTGGGACAAGTGACTTCTCAAGACTTGGGACAAGAACTTCTCAAGACTTGGGACAAGTGACTTCTCAAGACTTGGAACAAGAACTTCTCAAGACTTGGGAGGAGTGAGTTCTCAAGACTTGGGACGAGTTACTTCTCAAGACTTGGGACATGTGACTTCTCAAGACTTGGGACAAGAAATTCTCAAGACTTGGGACAAGTGACTTCTCAAGACTTGGGACGAGTTACTTCTCAAGTCTTGGGACAAGTGACTTCTCAAGACTTGGGACAAGAACTTCTCAAGAATTGGGACGAGTGACTTCTCAAGACTTGGAACGAGTGACTTCTCAAGACTTGGGACGAGTGACTTCTCAAGACTTGGGACAAGTGACTTCTCAAGACTTGGGACAAGGACTTCTCAAGACTTGGGACGAGTGACTTCTCAAGACTTGGGACGAATGACTTCTCAAGTCTTGGGACCAGTGACTTCTCAAGACTTGGGACAAGAACTTCTCAAGACTTGGGACAAGTGACTTCTCAAGACTTGGGAGTCTAGTCCTGATAGGGATGGGACAGGTCAAATTTAGAAGGAAAGATTTCCAAATTTTTCGAAAAATCAAAAAACGCTGCAAACCTTCTGAAATGCGCACAAAACCAAAAATTTTCGGAAAAATCGGAAAAAAATTAAAAGTTGAAAATTTTCAAAAATTCTTAGTTTTGTGTGCTTTTTGGACGATTTGCCACGTTTTTCGATTTTTCGAAATTTTTCTAAAAAAATGAAATTTCTCAAAGGGGTACCCCTTTGAGAATTTTCAAAATTTTTCTAAATTTTAAAAAAATTAAAAACGACTGCAAATGGCGTGAAACGCGAAGAAAACTAAGAATTTTCGAAAAAATTTGAATTCAGCTAAGACAGGTGAGGCACAGCCCTAAACAAGCAGACAAGTCTTGGGACAATAACTTCTCAAGACTTGGGACGAGTGACTTCTCAAGACTTGGGACAAGTGACTTCTCAAGACTTGGGACAAGAACTTCTCAACACTTGGGACAAGGACTTCTGAAGACTTGGGACAAGTGACTTCTCAAGACTTGGGTGTCTAGTCCTGATAGGGATGGGACAGGTCAAATTTAGAAGGAAAAATTTTCAAATTTTTCGAAAAATCAAAAACGCTGCAAACCTTCTGAAATGCGCACAAAACCAAAAATTTTCGGAAAAAAATTAAAAGTTGAAAATTTTCAAAAATTCTTAGTTTTGTGCGCTTTTTGGACGATTTGCCACGTTTTTCGACTTTTCGAAATTTTTCGAAAAAATTGAAATTTCTCAAAGGGAGAATTTTCAAAAATTTTCGAAATTTTAAAAAAATTAAAAACGACTGCAAATGGCGTGAAACGCGAAGAAAACTAAGAATTTTCGAAAAAAAATTTGAATTCAGCTAACACAGGTGAGGCACAGCCCTAAACAAGCAGACAAGACTTGGGACAATAACTTCTCAAGACTTGGGACGAGTGACTTCTCAAGACTTGGGACATGTGACTTCTCAAGACTTGGGACAAGAACTTCTCAAGACTTGGGACAAGTGACTTCTCAAGACTTGGGACAAGAACTTCTCAAGACTTGGGACGAGTGACTTCTCAAGACTTGGGACGAGTGACTTCTCAAGACTTGGGACGAGTGACTTCTCAAGACTTGGGACAAGTGACTTCTCAAGACTTGGGAGTCTAGTCCTCATAGGGATGGGACAGGTCAAATTTAGAAGGAAAAATTTTCAAATTTTTCGAAAAATCAATAAACGCTGCAAACCTTCTGAAATGCGTACAAAACCAACAATTTTCGGAAAATTCGGAAAAAAATTAAAAGTTGAAATTTTTCAAAAATTCTTAGTTTTGTGCGCTTTTTTGGACGATTTGCCACGTTTTTCGATTTTACGAAATTTTTCGAAAAAATTGAAATTTCTCAAAGGGGTACCCCTTTGAGAATTTTCAAAATTTTTCGAAATTTTAAAAAAATTAAAAACGACTGCAAATGGCGCGAAACGCGAAGAAAACTAAGAATTTTCGAAAACATTTGAATTCAGCTAAGACAGGTGAGGCAAAGCCCTAAACAAGCAGACAAGACTTGGGACAATAACTTCTCAAGACTTGGGACAAGAACTTCTCAAGACTTGGGACGAGTGACTTCTCAAGACTTGGGAGTCTAGTCCTGATAAGGATGGGACAGGTCAAATTTAGAAGGAAAAATTTTCAAATTTTTCGAAAAATCAAAAACGCTGCAAACCATCTGAAATGCACACAAAACCAAAAATTTTCGGAAAATTCGGAAAAAAATTAAAAGTTGAAATTTTTCAAAAATTCTTAGTTTTGTGCGCTTTTTGGACGATTTGCCACGTTTTTCGATTTTTCGAAATTTTTCGAAAAAATTGAAATTTCTCAAAGGGGTACCCCTTTGAGAATTTTCAAAATTTTTCGAAATTTTAAAAAAATTAAAAACGACTGCAAATGGCGTGAAACGCGAAGAAAACTAAGAATTTCCGAAGAAATTGAATTCAGCTAAGACAGGTGAGGCACAGCCCTAAACAAGCAGACAAGTCTTGGGACAATAACTTCTCAAGACTTGGGACGAGTGACTTCTCAAGACTTGGGACGAGTGACTTCTCAAGACTTGGGACGAGTGACTTCTCAAGACTTGGGACGAGTGACTTCTCAAGACTTGGGACAAGTGACTTCTCAAGACTTGGGACAAGGACTTCTCAAGACTTGGGACAAGTGACTTCTCAAGACTTGGGACAAGAACTTCTCAAGACTTGGGACGAGTGACTTCTCAAGACTTGGGACGAATGACTTCTCAAGACTTGGGACAAGTGACTTCTCAAGACTTGGGACAAGAACTTCTCAAGACTTGGGACAAGGATTTCTCAAGACTTGGGACAAGGACTTCTCAAGACTTGGGACAAGTGACTTCTCAAGACTTGGGTGTCTAGTCCTGATAGGGATGGGACAGGTCAAATTTAGAAGGAAAAATTTTCAAATTTTTCGAAAAATCAAAAAACGCTGCAAACCTTCTGAAATGCGCACAAAACCAAAAATTTTCGGAAAATTCGGAAAAAATTAAAAGTTGAAAATTTTCAAAAATTCTTATTTTTGTGCGCTTTTTGGACGATTTGCCACGTTTTTCGATTTTTCGAAATTTTTCGAAAAAATTGAAATTTCTCAAAGGGGTACCCCTTTGAGAATTTTCAAAATTTTTCGAAATTTTAAAAAAATTAAAAACGACTGCAACTGGCGTGAAACGCGAAGAAAACTAAGAATATTCGAAAAAAATTGAATTCAGCTTAGACAGGTGAGGCAAAGCCTTAAACAAGCAGACAAGACTTGGGACAATAAATTCTCAAGACTTGGGACAAGGACTTCTCAAGACTTGGGACAAGAACTTCTCAAAACTTGGGACAAGTGACTTCTCAAGACTTGGGACAAGAACTTCTCAAGACTTGGGACAAGAACTTCTCAAGACTTGGGACGAGTGACTTCTCAAAACTTGGGACAAGTGACTTCTCAAGAACTTCTCAAGACTTGGGACAAGAACTTCTCAAGACTTGGGACAAGAACTTCTCAAGACTTGGGACGAGTGACTTCTCAAGACTTGGGACGAGTGACTTCTCAAGACTTGGGACAAGAACTTCTTAAGACTTGGGACGAGTGACTTCTCAAGACTTGGGACGAGTGACTTCTCAAGACTTGGGACAAGTGACTTCTCAAGACTTGGGACAAGAACTTCTCAAGACTTGGGACAAGGACTTCTCAAGACTTGGGACAAGTGACTTCTCAAGACTTGGGAGTCTAGTCCTGATAAGGATGGGACAGGTCAAATTTAGAAGGAAAAATTTTCAAATTTTTCGAAAAATCAAAAAACGCTGCAAACCTTCTGAAATGCGCACAAAACCAAAAATTTTCGGAAAATTCGGAAAAAAATTAAAAGTTGAAAATTTTCAAAAATTCTTATTTTTGTGCGCTTTTTGGACGATTTGCCACGTTTTTCGATTTTTCGAAATTTTTCGAAAAAATTGAAATTTCTCAAAGGGGTACCCCTTTGAGAATTTTCAAAAATTTTCGAAATTTTAAAAAATTAAAAACGACTGCAAATGGCGTGAAACGCGAAGAAAACTAAGAATATTCGAAAAAAATTGAATTCAGCTAAGACAGGTGAGGCAAACCCTTAAACAAGCAGACAAGACTTGGGACAATAACTTCTCAAGACTTGGGACAAGGACTTCTCAAGACTTGGGACAAGAACTTCTCAAAACTTGGGACAAGTGACTTCTCAAGACTTGGGACAAGAACTTCTCAAGACTTGGGACAAGAACTTCTCAAGACTTGGGACGAGTGACTTCTCAAAACTTGGGACAAGTGACTTCTCAAGAACTTCTCAAGACTTGGGACAAGAACTTCTCAAGACTTGGGACAAGAACTTCTCAAGACTTGGGACGAGTGACTTCTCAAGACTTGGGACGAGTGACTTCTCAAGACTTGGGACAAGAACTTCTTAAGACTTGGGACGAGTGACTTCTCAAGACTTGGGACGAGTGACTTCTCAAGACTTGGGACAAGTGACTTCTCAAGACTTGGGACAAGAACTTCTCAAGACTTGGGACAAGGACTTCTCAAGACTTGGGACAAGTGACTTCTCAAGACTTGGGAGTCTAGTCCTGATAAGGATGGGACAGGTCAAATTTAGAAGGAAAAATTTTCAAATTTTTCGAAAAATCAAAAAACGCTGCAAACCTTCTGAAATGCGCACAAAACCAAAAATTTTCGGAATATTCGGAAAAAAATTAAAAGTTGAAATTTTTCAAAAATTCTTAGTTTTGTGCGCTTTTTGGACGATTTGCCACGTTTTTCGATTTTTCGAAATTTTTCGAAAAAATTGAAATTTCTCAAAGGGGTACCCCTTTGAGAATTTTCAAAAATTTTCGAAATTTTAAAAAAATTAAAAACGACTGCAAATGGCGCGAAACGCGAAGAAAACTAAGAATTTTCGAAAAAATTTGAATTCAGCTAAGACAGGTGAGGCACAGCCCTAAACAAGCAGACAAGACTTGGGACAATAACTTCTCAAGACTTGGGACGAGTGACTTGTCAAGACTTGGGACAAGAACTTCTCAAGACTTGGGACAAGAACTTCTCAAGACTTGGGACAAGAACTTCTCAAGACTTGGGACAAGAACTTCTCAAGACTTGGGACGAGTGACTTCTCAAGACTTGGGACAAGTGACTTCTCAAGACTTGGGACAAGAACTTCTCAAGACTTGGGACAAGTGACTTCTCAAGACTTGGGACAAGAACTTCTCAAGACTTGGGACCAGAACTTCTCAAGACTTGGGACAAGTGACTTCTCAAGACTTGGGACAAGTGACTTCTCAAGACTTGGGACAAGAAATTCTCAAGACTTGGGACAAGGACTTCTCAAGACTTGGGACAAGTGACTTCTCAAGACTTGGGAGTCTAGTCCTGATAAGGATGGGACAGGTCAAATTTAGAAGGAAAAATTTTCAAATTTTTCGAAAAATCAAAAAACGCTGCAAACCTTCTGAAATGCGCACAAAACCAAAAATTTTCGGAATATTCGGAAAAAAATTAAAAGTTGAAATTTTTCAAAAATTCTTAGTTTTGTGCGCTTTTTGGACGATTTGCCACGTTTTTCGATTTTTCGAAATTTTTCGAAAAAATTGAAATTTCTCAAAGGGGTACCCCTTTGAGAATTTTCAAAAATTTTCGAAATTTTAAAAAAATTAAAAACGACTGCAAATGGCGCGAAACGCGAAGAAAACTAAGAATTTTCGAAAAAATTTGAATTCAGCTAAGACAGGTGAGGCACAGCCCTAAACAAGCAGACAAGACTTGGGACAATAACTTCTCAAGACTTGGGACGAGTGACTTGTCAAGACTTGGGACAAGAACTTCTCAAGACTTGGGACAAGAACTTCTCAAGACTTGGGACAAGAACTTCTCAAGACTTGGGACAAGAACTTCTCAAGACTTGGGACGAGTGACTTCTCAAGACTTGGGACAAGTGACTTCTCAAGACTTGGGACAAGAACTTCTCAAGACTTGGGACAAGTGACTTCTCAAGACTTGGGACAAGAACTTCTCAAGACTTGGGACAAGAACTTCTCAAGACTTGGGACAAGTGACTTCTCAAGACTTGGGACAAGTGACTTCTCAAGACTTGGGACAAGAACTTCTCAAGACTTGGGACAAGGACTTCTCAACACTTGGGACAAGTGACTTCTCAAGACTTGGGAGTCTAGTCCTGATAAGGATGGGACAGGTCAAATTTAGAAGGAAAAATTTTCAAATTTTTCGAAAAATCAAAAAACGCTGCAAACCTTCTGAAATGCGCACAAAACCAAAAATTTTCAGAATATTCGGAAAAAAATTAAAAGTTGATATTTTTCAAAAATTCTTAGTTTTGTGCGCTTTTTCGACGATTTGCCACGTTTTTCGATTTTTTGAAATTTTTCGAAAAAATTGAAATTTCTCAAAGGGGTACCCCTTTGAGAATTTTCGAAATTTTTCGAAATTTTAAAAAAATTAAAAACGACTGCAAATGGCGCGAAACGCGAAGAAAGCTAAGAATTTTCGAAAAAATTTGAATTCAGCTAAGACAGGTGAGGCACAGCCCTAAACAAGCAGACAAGACTTGGGACAATAACTTCTCAAGACTTGGGACGAGTGACTTGTCAAGACTTGGGACAAGAACTTCTCAAGACTTGGGACAAGAACTTCTCAAGACTTGGGACAAGAACTTCTCAAGACTTGGGACAAGAACTTCTCAAGACTTGGGACGAGTGACTTCTCAAGACTTGGGACAAGTGACTTCTCAAGACTTGGGACAAGAACTTCTCAAGACTTGGGACAAGAACTTCTCAAGACTTGGGACCAGAACTTCTCAAGACTTGGGACAAGTGACTTCTCAAGACTTGGGACAAGTGACTTCTCAAGACTTGGGACAAGAAATTCTCAAGACTTGGGACAAGGACTTCTCAAGACTTGGGACAAGTGACTTCTCAAGACTTGGGAGTCTAGTCCTGATAAGGATGGGACAGGTCAAATTTAGAAGGAAAAATTTTCAAATTTTTCGAAAAATCAAAAAAACGCTGCAAACCTTCTGAAATGCGCACAAAACCAAAAATTTTCGGAATATTCGGAAAAAAATTAAAAGTTAAAATTTTTCAAAAATTCTTAGTTTTGTGCGCTTTTTGGACGATTTGCCACGTTTTTCGATTTTTCGAAATTTTTCGAAAAAATTGAAATTTCTCAAAGGGGTACCCCTTTGAGAATTTTCAAAAATTTTCGAAATTTTAAAAAAATTAAAAACGACTGCAAATGGCGCGAAACGCGAAGAAAACTAAGAATTTTCGAAAAAATTTGAATTCAGCTAAGACAGGTGAGGCACAGCCCTAAACAAGCAGACAAGACTTGGGACAATAACTTCTCAAGACTTGGGACGAGTGACTTGTCAAGACTTGGGACAAGAACTTCTCAAGACTTGGGACAAGAACTTCTCAAGACTTGGGACAAGAACTTCTCAAGACTTGGGACGAGTGACTTCTCAAGACTTGGGACAAGTGACTTCTCAAGACTTGGGACAAGAACTTCTCAAGACTTGGGACAAGTGACTTCTCAAGACTTGGGACAAGAACTTCTCAAGACTTGGGACAAGAACTTCTCAAGACTTGGGACAAGTGACTTCTCAAGACTTGGGACAAGTGACTTCTCAAGACTTGGGACAAGAACTTCTCAAGACTTGGGACAAGGACTTCTCAACACTTGGGACAAGTGACTTCTCAAGACTTGGGAGTCTAGTCCTGATAAGGATGGGACAGGTCAAATTTAGAAGGAAAAATTTTCAAATTTTTCGAAAAATCAAAAAACGCTGCAAACCTTCTGAAATGCGCACAAAACCAAAAATTTTCGGAATATTCGGAAAAAAATTAAAAGTTGAAATTTTTCAAAAATTCTTAGTTTTGTGCGCTTTTTGGACGATTTGCCACGTTTTTCGATTTTTCGAAATTTTTCGAAAAAATTGAAATTTCTCAAAGGGGTACCCCTTTGAGAATTTTCAAAAATTTTCGAAATTTTAAAAAAATTAAAAACGACTGCAAATGGCGCGAAACGCGAAGAAAACTAAGAATTTTCGAAAAAATTTGAATTCAGCTAAGACAGGTGAGGCACAGCCCTAAACAAGCAGACAAGACTTGGGACAATAACTTCTCAAGACTTGGGACGAGTGACTTGTCAAGACTTGGGACAAGAACTTCTCAAGACTTGGGACAAGAACTTCTCAAGACTTGGGACAAGAACTTCTCAAGACTTGGGACAAGAACTTCTCAAGACTTGGGACGAGTGACTTCTCAAGACTTGGGACAAGTGACTTCTCAAGACTTGGGACAAGAACTTCTCAAGACTTGGGACAAGTGACTTCTCAAGACTTGGGACAAGAACTTCTCAAGACTTGGGACCAGAACTTCTCAAGACTTGGGACAAGTGACTTCTCAAGACTTGGGACAAGTGACTTCTCAAGACTTGGGACAAGTGACTTCTCAAGACTTGGGACAAGAAATTCTCAAGACTTGGGACAAGGACTTCTCAAGACTTGGGACAAGTGACTTCTCAAGACTTGGGAGTCTAGTCCTGATAAGGATGGGACAGGTCAAATTTAGAAGGAAAAATTTTCAAATTTTTCGAAAAATCAAAAAAACGCTGCAAACCTTCTGAAATGCGCACAAAACCAAAAATTTTCGGAATATTCGGAAAAAAATTAAAAGTTGAAATTTTTCAAAAATTCTTAGTTTTGTGCGCTTTTTGGACGATTTGCCACGTTTTTCGATTTTTCGAAATTTTTCGAAAAAATTGAAATTTCTCAAAGGGGTACCCCTTTGAGAATTTTCAAAAAATTTCGAAATTTTAAAAAAATTAAAAACGACTGCAAATGGCGCGAAACGCGAAGAAAACTAAGAATTTTCGAAAAAATTTGAATTCAGCTAAGACAGGTGAGGCACAGCCCTAAACAAGCAGACAAGACTTGGGACAATAACTTCTCAAGACTTGGGACGAGTGACTTGTCAAGACTTGGGACAAGAACTTCTCAAGACTTGGGACAAGAACTTCTCAAGACTTGGGACAAGAACTTCTCAAGACTTGGGACGAGTGACTTCTCAAGACTTGGGACAAGTGACTTCTCAAGACTTGGGACAAGAACTTCTCAAGACTTGGGACAAGTGACTTCTCAAGACTTGGGACAAGAACTTCTCAAGACTTGGGACCAGAACTTCTCAAGACTTGGGACAAGTGACTTCTCAAGACTTGGGACAAGTGACTTCTCAAGACTTGGGACAAGAAATTCTCAAGACTTGGGACAAGGACTTCTCAAGACTTGGGACAAGTGACTTCTCAAGACTTGGGAGTCTAGTCCTGATAAGGATGGGACAGGTCAAATTTAGAAGGAAAAATTTTCAAATTTTTCGAAAAATCAAAAAACGCTGCAAACCTTCTGAAATGCGCACAAAACCAAAAATTTTCGGAATATTCGGAAAAAAATTAAAAGTTGAAATTTTTCAAAAATTCTTAGTTTTGTGCGCTTTTTGGACGATTTGCCACGTTTTTCGATTTTTCGAAATTTTTCGAAAAAATTGAAATTTCTCAAAGGGGTACCCCTTTGAGAATTTTCAAAAATTTTCGAAATTTTAAAAAAATTAAAAACGACTGCAAATGGCGCGAAACGCGAAGAAAACTAAGAATTTTCGAAAAAATTTGAATTCAGCTAAGACAGGTGAGGCACAGCCCTAAACAAGCAGACAAGACTTGGGACAATAACTTCTCAAGACTTGGGACGAGTGACTTGTCAAGACTTGGGACAAGAACTTCTCAAGACTTGGGACAAGAACTTCTCAAGACTTGGGACAAGAACTTCTCAAGACTTGGGACAAGAACTTCTCAAGACTTGGGACGAGTGACTTCTCAAGACTTGGGACAAGTGACTTCTCAAGACTTGGGACAAGAACTTCTCAAGACTTGGGACAAGTGACTTCTCAAGACTTGGGACAAGAACTTCTCAAGACTTGGGACAAGAACTTCTCAAGACTTGGGACAAGTGACTTCTCAAGACTTGGGACAAGTGACTTCTCAAAACTTGGGACAAGAACTGCTCAAGACTTGGGACAAGGACTTCTCAACACTTGGGACAAGTGACTTCTCAAGACTTGGGAGTCTAGTCCTGATAAGGATGGGACAGGTCAAATTTAGAAGGAAAAATTTTCAAATTTTTCGAAAAATCAAAAAACGCTGCAAACCTTCTGAAATGCGCACAAAACCAAAAATTTTCGGAATATTCGGAAAAAAATTAAAAGTTGAAATTTTTCAAAAATTCTTAGTTTTGTGCGCTTTTTGGACGATTTGCCACGTTTTTCGATTTTTCGAAATTTTTCGAAAAAATTGAAATTTCTCAAAGGGGTACCCCTTTGAGAATTTTCAAAAATTTTCGAAATTTTAAAAAAATTAAAAACGACTGCAAATGGCGCGAAACGCGAAGAAAACTAAGAATTTTCGAAAAAATTTGAATTCAGCTAAGACAGGTGAGGCACAGCCCTAAACAAGCAGACAAGACTTGGGACAATAACTTCTCAAGACTTGGGACGAGTGACTTGTCAAGACTTGGGACAAGAACTTCTCAAGACTTGGGACAAGAACTTCTCAAGACTTGGGACAAGAACTTCTCAAGACTTGGGACAAGAACTTCTCAAGACTTGGGACGAGTGACTTCTCAAGACTTGGGACAAGTGACTTCTCAAGACTTGGGACAAGAACTTCTCAAGACTTGGGACAAGTGACTTCTCAAGACTTGGGACAAGAACTTCTCAAGACTTGGGACAAGAACTTCTCAAGACTTGGGACAAGTGACTTCTCAAGACTTGGGACAAGTGACTTCTCAAGACTTGGGACAAGAACTTCTCAAGACTTGGGACAAGGACTTCTCAAGACTTGGGACAAGTGACTTCTCAAGACTTGGGAGTCTAGTCCTGATAAGGATGGGACAGGTCAAATTTAGAAGGAAAAATTTTCAAATTTTTCGAAAAATCAAAAAACGCTGCAAACCTGAAATGCGCACAAAACCAAAAATTTTCGGAATATTCGGAAAAAAATTAAAAGTTGAAATTTTTCAAAAATTCTTAGTTTTGTGCGCTTTTTGGACGATTTGCCACGTTTTTCGATTTTTCGAAATTTTTCGAAAAAATTGAAATTTCTCAAAGGGGTGACTTCTCAAGACTTGGGACAAGAACTTCTCAAGACTTGGGACAAGAACTTCTCAAGACTTGGGACGAGTGACTTCTCAAGACTTAGGACAAGTGACTTCTCAAGACTTGGGACAAGAACTTCTCAAGACTTGGGACAAGCGACTTCTCAAGAATTGGGACAAGAACTTCTCAAGACTTGGGACGAGTGACTTCTCAAAACTTGGAACGAGTGACTTCTCAAGACCTGGGACAAGTGACTTCTCAAGACTTGGGACAAGAACTTCTCAAGACTTGGGACAAGGACTTCTCAAGACTTGGGACAAGTGACTTCTCAAGACTTGGGAGACTAGTCCTGATAAGGATGGGACAGGTCAAATTTAGAAGGAAAAATTTTCAAATTTTTCGAAAAATCAAAAAACGCTGCAAACCTTCTGAAATGCGCACAAAACCAAAAATTTTCGGAATATTCGGAAAAAAATTAAAAGTTGAAATTTTTCAAAAATTCTTAGTTTTGTGCGCTTTTTGGACGATTTGCCACGTTTTTCGATTTTTCGAAATTTTTCGAAAAAATTGAAATTTCTCAAAGGGGTGACTTCTCAAGACTTGGGACAAGAACTTCTCAAGACTTGGGACAAGGACTTCTCAAGACTTGGGACAAGGACTTCTCAAGACTTGCGACGAGTGACTTCTCAAGACTTGGGACAAGAACTTCTCAAGACTTGGGACAAGTGACTTCTCAAGACTTGGGACAAGAACTTCTCAAGACTTGGGACGAGTGACTTCTCAAGACTTGGGACGAGTGACTTCTCAAGACTTGGGACAAGTGACTTCTCAAGACTTGGGACAAGAACTTCTCAAGACTTGGGACAAGGACTTCTCAAGACTTGGGAAAAAGTGATTTCTCAAGACTTGGGAGTCTAGTCCTGATAAGGATGGGACAGGTCAAATTTAGAAGGAAAAATTTTCAAATTTTTCGAAAAATCAAAAAACGCTGCAAACCTTCTGAAATGCGCACAAAACCAAAAATTTTCGGAATATTCGGAAAAAAATTAAAAGTTGAAATTTTTCAAAAATTCTTAGTTTTGTGCGCTTTTTAGACGATTTGCCACGTTTTTCGATTTTTTGAAATTTTTCGAAAAAATTGAAATTTCTCAAAGGGGTACCCCTTTGAGAATTTTCAAAATTTTTCGAAATTTTAAAAAAATTAAAAACGACTGCAAATGGCGCGAAACGCGAAGAAAACTAAGAATTTTCGAAAAAATTTGAATTCAGCTAAGACAGGTGAGGCACAGCCCTAAACAAGCAGACAAGACTTGGGACAATAACTTCTCAAGACTTGGGACAAGAACTTCTCAAGACTTGGGACAAGAACTTCTCAAGACTTGGGACGAGTGACTTCTCAAGACTTAGGACAAGTGACTTCTCAAGACTTGGGACAAGAACTTCTCAAGACTTGGGACAAGTGACTTCTCAAGAATTGGGACAAGAACTTCTCAAGACTTGGGACGAGTGACTTCTCAAAACTTGGAACGAGTGACTTCTCAAGACCTGGGACAAGTGACTTCTCAAGACTTGGGACAAGAACTTCTCAAGACTTGGGACAAGGACTTCTCAAGACTTGGGACAAGTGACTTCTCAAGACTTGGGAGACTAGTCCTGATAAGGATGGGACAGGTCAAATTTAGAAGGAAAAATTTTCAAATTTTTCGAAAAATCAAAAAACGCTGCAAACCTTCTGAAATGCGCACAAAACCAAAAATTTTCGGAATATTCGGAAAAAAATTAAAAGTTGAAATTTTTCAAAAATTCTTAGTTTTGTGCGCTTTTTGGACGATTTGCCACGTTTTTCGATTTTTCGAAATTTTTCGAAAAAATTGAAATTTCTCAAAGGGGTACCCCTTTGAGAATTTTCAAAATTTTTCGAAATTTTAAAAAAATTAAAAACGACTGCAAATGGCGCGAAACGCGAAGAAAACTAAGAATTTTCGAAAAAATTTGAATTCAGCTAAGACAGGTGAGGCACAGCCCTAAACAAGCAGACAAGACTTGGGACAATAACTTCTCAAGACTTGGGACGAGTGACTTGTCAAGACTTGGGACAAGAACTTCTCAAGACTTGGGACAAGAACTTCTCAAGACTTGGGAGAAGAACTTCTCAAGACTTGGGACAAGAACTTCTCAAGACTTGGGACAAGAACTTCTCAAGACTTGGGACAAGAACTTCTCAAGATTTGGGACGAGTGACTTCTCAAGACTCGGGACAAGTGACTTCTCAAGACTTGGGACAAGAACTTCTCAAGACTTGGGACAAGTGACTTCTCAAGACTTGGGACAAGAACTTCTCAAGACTTGGGACAAGGACATCTCAAGACTTGGGACAAGTGACTTCTCAAGACTTGGGAGTCTAGTCCTGATAAGGATGGGACAGGTCAAATTTAGAAGGAAAAATTTTCAAATTTTTCGAAAAATCAAAAAACGCTGCAAACCTTCTGAAATGCGCACAAAACCAAAAATTTTCGGAATATTCGGAAAAAAATTAAAAGTTGAAATTTTTCAAAAATTCTTAGTTTTGTGCGCTTTTTGGACGATTTGCCACGTTTTTCGATTTTTCGAAATTTTTCGAAAAAATTGAAATTTCTCAAAGGGGTACCCCTTTGAGAATTTTCAAAAATTTTCGAAATTTTAAAAAAATTAAAAACGACTGCAAATGGCGCGAAACGCGAAGAAAACTAAGAATTTTCGAAAAAATTTGAATTCAGCTAAGACAGGTGAGGCACAGCCCTAAACAAGCAGACAAGACTTGGGACAATAACTTCTCAAGACTTGGGACGAGTGACTTGTCAAGACTTGGGACAAGAACTTCTCAAGACTTGGGACAAGAACTTCTCAAGACTTGGGACAAGAACTTCTCAAGACTTGGGCCAAGAACTTCTCAAGACTTGGGACGAGTGACTTCTCAAGACTTGGGACAAGTGACTTCTCAAGACTTGGGACAAGAACTTCTCAAGACTTGGGACAAGTGACTTCTCAAGACTTGGGACAAGAACTTCTCAAGACTTGGGACCAGAACTTCTCAAGACTTGGGACAAGTGACTTCTCAAGACTTGGGACAAGTGACTTCTCAAGACTTGGGACAAGAAATTCTCAAGACTTGGGACAAGGACTTCTCAAGACTTGGGACAAGTGACTTCTCAAGACTTGGGAGTCTAGTCCTGATAAGGATGGGACAGGTCAAATTTAGAAGGAAAAATTTTCAAATTTTTCGAAAAATCAAAAAACGCTGCAAACCTTCTGAAATGCGCACAAAACCAAAAATTTTCGGAATATTCGGAAAAAAATTAAAAGTTGAAATTTTTCAAAAATTCTTAGTTTTGTGCGCTTTTTGGACGATTTGCCACGTTTTTCGATTTTTCGAAATTTTTCGAAAAAATTGAAATTTCTCAAAGGGGTACCCCTTTGAGAATTTTCAAAAATTTTCGAAATTTTAAAAAAATTAAAAACGACTGCAAATGGCGCGAAACGCGAAGAAAACTAAGAATTTTCGAAAAAATTTGAATTCAGCTAAGACAGGTGAGGCACAGCCCTAAACAAGCAGACAAGACTTGGGACAATAACTTCTCAAGACTTGGGACGAGTGACTTGTCAAGACTTGGGACAAGAACTTCTCAAGACTTGGGACAAGAACTTCTCAAGACTTGGGACAAGAACTTCTCAAGACTTGGGACAAGAACTTCTCAAGACTTGGGACGAGTGACTTCTCAAGACTTGGGACAAGTGACTTCTCAAGACTTGGGACAAGAACTTCTCAAGACTTGGGACAAGTGACTTCTCAAGACTTGGGACAAGAACTTCTCAAGACTTGGGACAAGAACTTCTCAAGACTTGGGACAAGTGACTTCTCAAGACTTGGGACAAGTGACTTCTCAAGACTTGGGACAAGAACTTCTCAAGACTTGGGACAAGGACTTCTCAACACTTGGGACAAGTGACTTCTCAAGACTTGGGAGTCTAGTCCTGATAAGGATGGGACAGGTCAAATTTAGAAGGAAAAATTTTCAAATTTTTCGAAAAATCAAAAAACGCTGCAAACCTTCTGAAATGCGCACAAAACCAAAAATTTTCGGAATATTCGGAAAAAAATTAAAAGTTGAAATTTTTCAAAAATTCTTAGTTTTGTGCGCTTTTTGGACGATTTGCCACGTTTTTCGATTTTTTGAAATTTTTCGAAAAAATTGAAATTTCTCAAAGGGGTACCCCTTTGAGAATTTTCAAAAATTTTCGAAATTTTAAAAAAATTAAAAACGACTGCAAATGGCGCGAAACGCGAAGAAAACTAAGAATTTTCGAAAAAATTTGAATTCAGCTAAGACAGGTGAGGCACAGCCCTAAACAAGCAGACAAGACTTGGGACAATAACTTCTCAAGACTTGGGACGAGTGACTTGTCAAGACTTGGGACAAGAACTTCTCAAGACTTGGGACAAGAACTTCTCAAGACTTGGGAGAAGAACTTCTCAAGACTTGGGACAAGAACTTCTCAAGACTTGGGACAAGAACTTCTCAAGACTTGGGACAAGAACTTCTCAAGATTTGGGACGAGTGACTTCTCAAGACTCGGGACAAGTGACTTCTCAAGACTTGGGACAAGAACTTCTCAAGACTTGGGACAAGTGACTTCTCAAGACTTGGGACAAGAACTTCTCAAGACTTGGGACAAGGACATCTCAAGACTTGGGACAAGTGACTTCTCAAGACTTGGGAGTCTAGTCCTGATAAGGATGGGACAGGTCAAATTTAGAAGGAAAAATTTTCAAATTTTTCGAAAAATCAAAAAACGCTGCAAACCTTCTGAAATGCGCACAAAACCAAAAATTTTCGGAATATTCGGAAAAAAATTAAAAGTTGAAATTTTTCAAAAATTCTTAGTTTTGTGCGCTTTTTGGACGATTTGCCACGTTTTTCGATTTTTCGAAATTTTTCGAAAAAATTGAAATTTCTCAAAGGGGTACCCCTTTGAGAATTTTCAAAAATTTTCGAAATTTTAAAAAAATTAAAAACGACTGCAAATGGCGCGAAACGCGAAGAAAACTAAGAATTTTCGAAAAAATTTGAATTCAGCTAAGACAGGTGAGGCACAGCCCTAAACAAGCAGACAAGACTTGGGACAATAACTTCTCAAGACTTGGGACGAGTGACTTGTCAAGACTTGGGACAAGAACTTCTCAAGACTTGGGACAAGAACTTCTCAAGACTTGGGACAAGAACTTCTCAAGACTTGGGCCAAGAACTTCTCAAGACTTGGGACGAGTGACTTCTCAAGACTTGGGACAAGTGACTTCTCAAGACTTGGGACAAGAACTTCTCAAGACTTGGGACAAGTGACTTCTCAAGACTTGGGACAAGAACTTCTCAAGACTTGGGACCAGAACTTCTCAAGACTTGGGACAAGTGACTTCTCAAGACTTGGGACAAGTGACTTCTCAAGACTTGGGACAAGAAATTCTCAAGACTTGGGACAAGGACTTCTCAAGACTTGGGACAAGTGACTTCTCAAGACTTGGGAGTCTAGTCCTGATAAGGATGGGACAGGTCAAATTTAGAAGGAAAAATTTTCAAATTTTTCGAAAAATCAAAAAACGCTGCAAACCTTCTGAAATGCGCACAAAACCAAAAATTTTCGGAATATTCGGAAAAAAATTAAAAGTTGAAATTTTTCAAAAATTCTTAGTTTTGTGCGCTTTTTGGACGATTTGCCACGTTTTTCGATTTTTCGAAATTTTTCGAAAAAATTGAAATTTCTCAAAGGGGTACCCCTTTGAGAATTTTCAAAAATTTTCGAAATTTTAAAAAAATTAAAAACGACTGCAAATGGCGCGAAACGCGAAGAAAACTAAGAATTTTCGAAAAAATTTGAATTCAGCTAAGACAGGTGAGGCACAGCCCTAAACAAGCAGACAAGACTTGGGACAATAACTTCTCAAGACTTGGGACGAGTGACTTGTCAAGACTTGGGACAAGAACTTCTCAAGACTTGGGACAAGAACTTCTCAAGACTTGGGACAAGAACTTCTCAAGACTTGGGACAAGAACTTCTCAAGACTTGGGACGAGTGACTTCTCAAGACTTGGGACAAGTGACTTCTCAAGACTTGGGACAAGAACTTCTCAAGACTTGGGACAAGTGACTTCTCAAGACTTGGGACAAGAACTTCTCAAGACTTGGGACAAGAACTTCTCAAGACTTGGGACAAGTGACTTCTCAAGACTTGGGACAAGTGACTTCTCAAGACTTGGGACAAGAACTTCTCAAGACTTGGGACAAGGACTTCTCAACACTTGGGACAAGTGACTTCTCAAGACTTGGGAGTCTAGTCCTGATAAGGATGGGACAGGTCAAATTTAGAAGGAAAAATTTTCAAATTTTTCGAAAAATCAAAAAACGCTGCAAACCTGAAATGCGCACAAAACCAAAAATTTTCGGAATATTCGGAAAAAAATTAAAAGTTGAAATTTTTCAAAAATTCTTAGTTTTGTGCGCTTTTTGGACGATTTGCCACGTTTTTCGATTTTTTGAAATTTTTCGAAAAAATTGAAATTTCTCAAAGGGGTACCCCTTTGAGAATTTTCAAAATTTTTCGAAATTTTAAAAAAATTAAAAACGACTGCAAATGGCGCGAAACGCGAAGAAAACTAAGAATTTTCGAAAAAATTTGAATTCAGCTAAGACAGGTGAGGCACAGCCCTAAACAAGCAGACAAGACTTGGGACAATAACTTCTCAAGACTTGGGACGAGTGACTTGTCAAGACTTGGGACAAGAACTTCTCAAGACTTGGGACAAGAACTTCTCAAGACTTGGGACAAGAACTTCTCAAGACTTGGGACAAGAACTTCTCAAGACTTGGGACGAGTGACTTCTCAAGACTTGGGACAAGTGACTTCTCAAGACTTGGGACAAGAACTTCTCAAGACTTGGGACAAGTGACTTCTCAAGACTTGGGACAAGAACTTCTCAAGACTTGGGACCAGAACTTCTCAAGACTTGGGACAAGTGACTTCTCAAGACTTGGGACAAGTGACTTCTCAAGACTTGGGACAAGAAATTCTCAAGACTTGGGACAAGGACTTCTCAAGACTTGGGACAAGTGACTTCTCAAGACTTGGGAGTCTAGTCCTGATAAGGATGGGACAGGTCAAATTTAGAAGGAAAAATTTTCAAATTTTTCGAAAAATCAAAAAACGCTGCAAACCTTCTGAAATGCGCACAAAACCAAAAATTTTCGGAATATTCGGAAAAAAATTAAAAGTTGAAATTTTTCAAAAATTCTTAGTTTTGTGCGCTTTTTGGACGATTTGCCACGTTTTTCGATTTTTCGAAATTTTTCGAAAAAATTGAAATTTCTCAAAGGGGTACCCCTTTGAGAATTATCAAAAATTTTCGAAATTTTAAAAAAATTAAAAACGACTGCAAATGGCGCGAAACGCGAAGAAAACTAAGAATTTTCGAAAAAATTTGAATTCAGCTAAGACAGGTGAGGCACAGCCCTAAACAAGCAGACAAGACTTGGGACAATAACTTCTCAAGACTTGGGACGAGTGACTTGTCAAGACTTGGGACAAGAACTTCTCAAGACTTGGGACAAGAACTTCTCAAGACTTGGGACAAGAACTTCTCAAGACTTGGGACAAGAACTTCTCAAGACTTGGGACGAGTGACTTCTCAAGACTTGGGACAAGTGACTTCTCAAGACTTGGGACAAGAACTTCTCAAGACTTGGGACAAGTGACTTCTCAAGACTTGGGACAAGAACTTCTCAAGACTTGGGACAAGAACTTCTCAAGACTTGGGACAAGTGACTTCTCAAGACTTGGGACAAGTGACTTCTCAAGACTTGGGACAAGAACTTCTCAAGACTTGGGACTAGGACTTCTCAACACTTGGGACAAGTGACTTCTCAAGACTTGGGAGTCTAGTCCTGATAAGGATGGGACAGGTCAAATTTAGAAGGAAAAATTTTCAAATTTTTCGAAAAATCAAAAAACGCTGCAAACCTTCTGAAATGCGCACAAAACCAAAAATTTTCGGAATATTCGGAAAAAAATTAAAAGTTGAAATTTTTCAAAAATTCTTAGTTTTGTGCGCTTTTTGGACGATTTGCCACGTTTTTCGATTTTTTGAAATTTTTCGAAAAAATTGAAATTTCTCAAAGGGGTACCCCTTTGAGAATTTTCAAAATTTTTCGAAATTTTAAAAAAATTAAAAACGACTGCAAATGGCGCGAAACGCGAAGAAAACTAAGAATTTTCGAAAAAATTTGAATTCAGCTAAGACAGGTGAGGCACAGCCCTAAACAAGCAGACAAGACTTGGGACAATAACTTCTCAAGACTTGGGACAAGAACTTCTCAAGACTTGGGACAAGAACTTCTCAAGACTTGGGACGAGTGACTTCTCAAGACTTAGGACAAGTGACTTCTCAAGACTTGGGACAAGAACTTCTCAAGACTTGGGACAAGTGACTTCTCAAGAATTGGGACAAGAACTTCTCAAGACTTGGGACGAGTGACTTCTCAAAACTTGGAACGAGTGACTTCTCAAGACCTGGGACAAGTGACTTCTCAAGACTTGGGACAAGAACTTCTCAAGACTTGGGACAAGGACTTCTCAAGACTTGGGACAAGTGACTTCTCAAGACTTGGGAGACTAGTCCTGATAAGGATGGGACAGGTCAAATTTAGAAGGAAAAATTTTCAAATTTTTCGAAAAATCAAAAAACGCTGCAAACCTTCTGAAATGCGCACAAAACCAAAAGTTTTCGGAATATTCGGAAAAAAATTAAAAGTTGAAATTTTTCAAAAATTCTTAGTTTTGTGCGCTTTTTGGACGATTTGCCAAGTTTTTCGATTTTTCGAAATTTTTCGAAAAAATTGAAATTTCTCAAAGGGGTACCCCTTTGAGAATTTTCAAAAATTTTCGAAATTTTAAAAAAATTAAAAACGACTGCAAATGGCGCGAAACGCGAAGAAAACTAAGAATTTTCGAAAAAATTTGAATTCAGCTAAGACAGGTGAGGCACAGCCCTAAACAAGCAGACAAGACTTGGGACAATAACTTCTCAAGACTTGGGACGAGTGACTTGTCAAGACTTGGGACAAGAACTTCTCAAGACTTTGGACAAGAACTTCTCAAGACTTGTGACAAGAACTTCTCAAAACTTGGGACGAGTAACTTCTCAAGACTTGGGACAAGAACTTCTCAAGACTTGGGACAAGTGACTTCTCAAGACTTGGGACAAGAACTTCTCAAGACTTGTGACAAGAACTTCTCAAGACTTGGGACAAGAACTTCTCAAGACTTGCGACGAGTGACTTCTCAAGACTTGGGACAAGAACTTCTCAAGACTTGGGACAAGTGACTTCTCAAGACTTGGGACAAGTGACTTCTCAAGAGTTGGGACAAGAACTTCTCAAGACTTGGGACAAGGACTTCTCAAGACTTGGGAAAAAGTGATTTCTCAAGACTTGGGAGTCTAGTCCTGATAAGGATGGGACAGGTCAAATTTAGAAGGAAAAATTTTCAAATTTTTCGAAAAATCAAAAAACGCTGCAAACCTTCTGAAATGCGCACAAAACCAAAAATTTTCGGAATATTCGGAAAAAAATTAAAAGTTGAAATTTTTCAAAAATTCTTAGTTTTGTGCGCTTTTTGGACGATTTGCTACGTTTTTCGATTTTTTTAAATTTTTCGAAAAAATTGAAATTTCTCAAAGGGGTACCCCTTTGAGAATTTTCAAAATTTTTCGAAATTTTAAAAAAATTAAAAACGACTGCAAATGGCGCGAAACGCGAAGAAAACTAAGAATTTTCGAAAAAATTTGAATTCAGCTAAGACAGGTGAGGCACAGCCCTAAACAAGCAGACAAGACTTGGGACAATAACTTCTCAAGACTTGGGACGAGTGACTTGTCAAGACTTGGGACAAGAACTTCTCAAGACTTTGGACAAGAACTTCTCAAGACTTGTGACAAGAACTTCTCAAAACTTGGGACGAGTAACTTCTCAAGACTTGGGACAAGAACTTCTCAAGACTTGGGACAAGTGACTTCTCAAGACTTGGGACAAGAACTTCTCAAGACTTGTGACAAGAACTTCTCAAGACTTGGGACAAGAACTTCTCAAGACTTGCGACGAGTGACTTCTCAAGACTTGGGACAAGAACTTCTCAAGACTTGGGACAAGTGACTTCTCAAGACTTGGGACAAGTGACTTCTCAAGAGTTGGGACAAGAACTTCTCAAGACTTGGGACAAGGACTTCTCAAGACTTGGGAAAAAGTGATTTCTCAAGACTTGGGAGTCTAGTCCTGATAAGGATGGGACAGGTCAAATTTAGAAGGAAAAATTTTCAAATTTTTCGAAAAATCAAAAAACGCTGCAAACCTTCTGAAATGCGCACAAAACCAAAAATTTTCGGAATATTCGGAAAAAAATTAAAAGTTGAAATTTTTCAAAAATTCTTAGTTTTGTGCGCTTTTTGGACGATTTGCTACGTTTTTCGATTTTTTTAAATTTTTCGAAAAAATTGAAATTTCTCAAAGGGGTACCCCTTTGAGAATTTTCAAAATTTTTCGAAATTTTAAAAAAATTAAAAACGACTGCAAATGGCGCGAAACGCGAAGAAAACTAAGAATTTTCGAAAAAATTTGAATTCAGCTAAGACAGGTGAGGCACAGCCCTAAACAAGCAGACAAGACTTGGGACAATAACTTCTCAAGACTTGGGACTTGTCAAGACTTAGGACAAGTGACTTCTCAAGACTTGGGACAAGAACTTCTCAAGACTTGGGACAAGAACTTCTCAAGACTTGGGACAAGAACTTCTCAAGACTTGGGACGAGTGACTTCTCAAGACTTAGGACAAGTGACTTCTCAAGACTTGGGACAAGAACTTCTCAAGACTTGGGACAAGTGACTTCTCAAGACTTGGGACAAGAACTTCTCAAGACTTGGGACGAGTGACTTCTCAAAACTTGGAACGAGTGACTTCTCAAGACTTGGGACAAGTGACTTCTCAAGACTTGGGACAAGAACTTCTCAAGACTTGGGACAAGGACTTCTCAACACTTGGGACAAGTGACTTCTCAAGACTTGGGAGTCTAGTCCTGATAAGGATGGGACAGGTCAAATTTAGAAGGAAAAATTTTCAAATTTTTCGAAAAATCAAAAAACGCTGCAAACCTTCTGAAATGCGCACAAAACCAAAAATTTTCGGAATATTCGGAAAAAAATTAAAAGTTGAAATTTTTCAAAAATTCTTAGTTTTGTGCGCTTTTTGGACGATTTGCCACGTTTTTCGATTTTTCGAAATTTTTCGAAAAAATTGAAATTTCTCAAAGGGGTACCCCTTTGAGAATTTTCAAAAATTTTCGAAATTTTAAAAAAATTAAAAAAGACTGCAAATGGCGCGAAACGCGAAGAAAACTAAGAATTTTCGAAAAAAATTGAATTCAGCTAAGACAGGTGAGGCACAGCCCTAAACAAGCAGACAAGACTTGGGACAATAACTTCTCAAGACTTGGGACTTGTCAAGACTTAGGACAAGTGACTTCTCAAGACTTGGGACAAGAACTTCTCAAGACTTGGGACAAGAACTTCTCAAGACTTGGGACAAGAACTTCTCAAGACTTGGGACGAGTGACTTCTCAAGACTTAGGACAAGTGACTTCTCAAGACTTGGGACAAGAACTTCTCAAGACTTGGGACAAGTGACTTCTCAAGACTTGGGACAAGAACTTATCAAGACTTGGGACGAGTGACTTCTCAAAACTTGGAACGAGTGACTTCTCAAGACTTGGGACAAGTGACTTCTCAAGACTTGGGACAAGAACTTCTCAAGACTTGGGACAAGGACTTCTCAAGACTTGGGACAAGTGACTTCTCAAGACTTGGGAGTCTAGTCCTGATAAGGATGGGACAGGTCAAATTTAGAAGGAAAAATTTTCAAATTTTTCGAAAAATCAAAAAACGCTGCAAACCTTCTGAAATGCGCACAAAACCAAAAATTTTCGGAATATTCGGAAAAAAATTAAAAGTTGAAATTTTTCAAAAATTCTTAGTTTTGTGCGCTTTTTGGACGATTTGCCACGTTTTTCGATTTTTCGAAATTTTTCGAAAAAATTGAAATTTCTCAAAGGGGTACCCCTTTGAGAATTTTCAAAAATTTTCGAAATTTTAAAAAAATTAAAAACGACTGCAAATGGCGCGAAACGCGAAGAAAACTAAGAATTTTCGAAAAAATTTGAATTCAGCTAAGACAGGTGAGGCACAGCCCTAAACAAGCAGACAAGACTTGGGACAATAACTTCTCAAGACTTGGGACGAGTGACTTGTCAAGACTTGGGACAAGAACTTCTCAAGACTTGGGACAAGAACTTCTCAAGACTTGGGACAAGAACTTCTCAAGACTTGGGACGAGTGACTTCTCAAGACTTGGGACAAGTGACTTCTCAAGACTTGGGACAAGAACTTCTCAAGACTTGGGACAAGTGACTTCTCAAGACTTGGGACAAGAACTTCTCAAGACTTGGGACAAGAACTTCTCAAGACTTGGGACAAGTGACTTCTCAAGACTTGGGACAAGTGACTTCTCAAGACTTGGGACAAGAACTTCTCAAGACTTGGGACAAGGACTTCTCAAGACTTGGGAAAAAGTGATTTCTCAAGACTTGGGAGTCTAGTCCTGATAAGGATGGGACAGGTCAAATTTAGAAGGAAAAATTTTCAAATTTTTCGAAAAATCAAAAAACGCTGCAAACCTTCTGAAATGCGCACAAAACCAAAAATTTTCGGAATATTCGGAAAAAAATTAAAAGTTGAAATTTTTCAAAAATTCTTAGTTTTGTGCGCTTTTTGGACGATTTGCTACGTTTTTCGATTTTTTTAAATTTTTCGAAAAAATTGAAATTTCTCAAAGGGGTACCCCTTTGAGAATTTTCAAAAATTTTCGAAATTTTAAAAAAATTAAAAACGACTGCAAATGGCGCGAAACGCGAAGAAAACTAAGAATTTTCGAAAAAATTTGAATTCAGCTAAGACAGGTGAGGCACAGCCCTAAACAAGCAGACAAGACTTGGGACAATAACTTCTCAAGACTTGGGACGAGTGACTTGTCAAGACTTGGGACAAGAACTTCTCAAGACTTGGGACAAGAACTTCTCAAGACTTGGGACAAGAACTTCTCAAGACTTGGGACAAGAACTTCTCAAGACTTGGGACGAGTGACTTCTCAAGACTTGGGACAAGTGACTTCTCAAGACTTGGGACAAGAACTTCTCAAGACTTGGGACAAGTGACTTCTCAAGACTTGGGACAAGAACTTCTCAAGACTTGGGACAAGAACTTCTCAAGACTTGGGACAAGTGACTTCTCAAGACTTGGGACAAGTGACTTCTCAAGACTTGGGACAAGAACTTCTCAAGACTTGGGACAAGGACTTCTCAAGACTTGGGAAAAAGTGATTTCTCAAGACTTGGGAGTCTAGTCCTGATAAGGATGGGACAGGTCAAATTTAGAAGGAAAAATTTTCAAATTTTTCGAAAAATCAAAAAACGCTGCAAACCTTCTGAAATGCGCACAAAACCAAAAATTTTCGGAATATTCGGAAAAAAATTAAAAGTTGAAATTTTTCAAAAATTCTTAGTTTTGTGCGCTTTTTGGACGATTTGCCACGTTTTTCGATTTTTCGAAATTTTTCGAAAAAATTGAAATTTCTCAAAGGGGTACCCCTTTGAGAATTTTCAAAAATTTTCGAAATTTTAAAAAAATTAAAAACGACTGCAAATGGCGCGAAACGCGAAGAAAACTAAGAATTTTCGAAAAAATTTGAATTCAGCTAAGACAGGTGAGGCACAGCCCTAAACAAGCAGACAAGACTTGGGACAATAACTTCTCAAGACTTGGGACGAGTGACTTGTCAAGACTTGGGACAAGAACTTCTCAAGACTTGGGACAAGAACTTCTCAAGACTTGGGACAAGAACTTCTCAAGACTTGGGACGAGTGACTTCTCAAGACTTGGGACAAGTGACTTCTCAAGACTTGGGACAAGAACTTCTCAAGACTTGGGACAAGTGACTTCTCAAGACTTGGGACAAGAACTTCTCAAGACTTGGGACAAGAACTTCTCAAGACTTGGGACAAGTGACTTCTCAAGACTTGGGACAAGTGACTTCTCAAGACTTGGGACAAGAACTTCTCAAGACTTGGGACAAGGACTTCTCAAGACTTGGGAAAAAGTGATTTCTCAAGACTTGGGAGTCTAGTCCTGATAAGGATGGGACAGGTCAAATTTAGAAGGAAAAATTTTCAAATTTTTCGAAAAATCAAAAAACGCTGCAAACCTTCTGAAATGCGCACAAAACCAAAAATTTTCGGAATATTCGGAAAAAAATTAAAAGTTGAAATTTTTCAAAAATTCTTAGTTTTGTGCGCTTTTTGGACGATTTGCTACGTTTTTCGATTTTTTTAAATTTTTCGAAAAAATTGAAATTTCTCAAAGGGGTACCCCTTTGAGAATTTTCAAAAATTTTCGAAATTTTAAAAAAATTAAAAACGACTGCAAATGGCGCGAAACGCGAAGAAAACTAAGAATTTTCGAAAAAATTTGAATTCAGCTAAGACAGGTGAGGCACAGCCCTAAACAAGCAGACAAGACTTGGGACAATAACTTCTCAAGACTTGGGACGAGTGACTTGTCAAGACTTGGGACAAGAACTTCTCAAGACTTGGGACAAGAACTTCTCAAGACTTGGGACAAGAACTTCTCAAGACTTGGGACAAGAACTTCTCAAGACTTGGGACGAGTGACTTCTCAAGACTTGGGACAAGTGACTTCTCAAGACTTGGGACAAGAACTTCTCAAGACTTGGGACAAGTGACTTCTCAAGACTTGGGACAAGAACTTCTCAAGACTTGGGACAAGAACTTCTCAAGACTTGGGACAAGTGACTTCTCAAGACTTGGGACAAGTGACTTCTCAAGACTTGGGACAAGAACTTCTCAAGACTTGGGACAAGGACTTCTCAAGACTTGGGAAAAAGTGATTTCTCAAGACTTGGGAGTCTAGTCCTGATAAGGATGGGACAGGTCAAATTTAGAAGGAAAAATTTTCAAATTTTTCGAAAAATCAAAAAACGCTGCAAACCTTCTGAAATGCGCACAAAACCAAAAATTTTCGGAATATTCGGAAAAAAATTAAAAGTTGAAATTTTTCAAAAATTCTTAGTTTTGTGCGCTTTTTGGACGATTTGCTACGTTTTTCGATTTTTTTAAATTTTTCGAAAAAATTGAAATTTCTCAAAGGGGTACCCCTTTGAGAATTTTCAAAATTTTTCGAAATTTTAAAAAAATTAAAAACGACTGCAAATGGCGCGAAACGCGAAGAAAACTAAGAATTTTAAAAAAAATTTGAATTCAGCTAAGACAGGTGAGGCACAGCCCTAAACAAGCAGACAAGACTTGGGACAATAACTTCTCAAGACTTGGGACGAGTGACTTGTCAAGACTTAGGACAAGCACTTCTCAAGACTTGGGACAAGAACTTCTCAAGACTTGGGACAAGAACTTCTCAAGACTTGGGACAAGAACTTCTCAAGACTTGGGACAAGAACTTCTCAAGACTTGGGACGAGTGACTTCTCAAAACTTGGAACGAGTGACTTCTCAAGACTTGGGACAAGTGACTTCTCAAGACTTGGGACAAGAACTTCTCAAGACTTGGGACAAGGACTTCTCAAGACTTGGGACAAGTGACTTCTCAAGACTTGGGAGTCTAGTCCTGATAAGGATGGGACAGGTCAAATTTAGAAGGAAAAATTTTCAAATTTTTCGAAAAATCAAAAAACGCTGCAAACCTTCTGAAATGCGCACAAAACAAAAAATTTTCGGAATATTCGGGAAAAAATTAAAAGTTGAAATTTTTCAAAAATTCTTAGTTTTGTGCGCTTTTTGGACGATTTGCCACGTTTTTCGATTTTTCGAAATTTTTCGAAAAAATTGAAATTTCTCAAAGGGGTACCCCTTTGAGAATTTTCAAAAATTTTCGAAATTTTAAAAAAATTAAAAACGACTGCAAATGGCGCGAAACGCGAAGAAAACTAAGAATTTTCGAAAAAATTTGAATTCAGCTAAGACAGGTGAGTCACAGCCCTAAACAAGCAGACAAGACTTGGGACAATAACTTCTCAAGACTTGGGACGAGTGACTTGTCAAGACTTGGGACAAGCACTTCTCAATACTTGGGACAAGAACTTCTCAATACTTGGGACAAGAACTTCTCAAGACTTGGGACAAGAACTTCTCAAGACTTGGGACAAGTGACTTCTCAAGACTTGGGACAAGTGACTTCTCAAGACTTGGGACAAGAACTTCTCAAGACTTCGGACAAGTGACTTCTCAAGACTTGGGACAAGAACTTCTCAAGACTTGGGACAAGAACTTCTCAAGACTTGGGACAAGTGACTTCTCAAGACTTGGGACAAGTGACTTCTCAAGACTTGGGACAAGAACTTCTCAAGACTTGGGACAAGGACTTCTCAAGACTTGGGACAAGTGACTTCTCAAGACTTGGGAGTCTAGTCCTGATAAGGATGGGACAGGTCAAATTTAGAAGGAAAAATTTTCAAATTTTTCGAAAAATCAAAAAACGCTGCAAACCTTCTGAAATGCGCACAAAACCAAAAATTTTCGGAATATTCGGAAAAAAATTAAAAGTTGAAATTTTTCAAAAATTCTTAGTTTTGTGCGCTTTTTGGACGATTTGCTACGTTTTTCGATTTTTTTAAATTTTTCGAAAAAATTGAAATTTCTCAAAGGGGTACCCCTTTGAGAATTTTCAAAAATTTTCGAAATTTTAAAAAAATTAAAAACGACTGCAAATGGCGCGAAACGCGAAGAAAACTAAGAATTTTCAAAAAAAATTGAATTCAGCTAAGACAGGTGAGGCACAGCCCTAAACAAGCAGACAAGACTTGGGACAATAACTTCTCAAGACTTGGGACGAGTGACTTGTCAAGACTTAGGACAAGCACTTCTCAAGACTTGGGACAAGAACTTCTCAAGACTTGGGACAAGAACTTCTCAAGACTTGGGACAAGAACTTCTCAAGACTTGGGACGAGTGACTTCTCAAGACTTGGGACAAGTGACTTCTCAAGACTTGGGAGTCTAGTCCTGATAAGGATGGGACAGGTCAAATTTAGAAGGAAAAATTTTCAAATTTTTCGAAAAATCAAAAAACGCTGCAAACCTTCTGAAATGCGCACAAAACCAAAAATTTTCGGAATATTCGGAAAAAAATTAAAAGTTGAAATTTTTCAAAAATTCTTAGTTTTGTGCGCTTTTTGGACGATTTGCCACGTTTTTCGATTTTTCGAAATTTTTCGAAAAAATTGAAATTTCTCAAAGGGGTACCCCTTTGAGAATTTTCAAAAATTTTCGAAATTTTAAAAAAATTAAAAACGACTGCAAATGGCGCGAAACGCGAAGAAAACTAAGAATTTTCGAAAAAATTTGAATTCAGCTAAGACAGGTGAGGCACAGCCCTAAACAAGCAGACAAGACTTGGGACAATAACTTCTCAAGACTTGGGACGAGTGACTTGTCAAGACTTGGGACAAGCACTTCTCAATACTTGGGACAAGAACTTCTCAAGACTTGGGACAAGAACTTCTCAAGACTTGGGACAAGAACTTCTCAAGACTTGGGACGAGTGACTTCTCAAGACTTGGGACAAGTGACTTCTCAAGACTTGGGACAAGAACTTCTCAAGACTTGGGACAAGTGACTTCTCAAGACTTGGGACAAGAACTTCTCAAGACTTGGGACAAGAACTTCTCAAGACTTGGGACAAGTGACTTCTCAAGACTTGGGACAAGTGACTTCTCAAGACTTGGGACAAGAACTTCTCAAGACTTGGGACAAGGACTTCTCAAGACTTGGGACAAGTGACTTCTCAAGACTTGGGAGTCTAGTCCTGATAAGGATGGGACAGGTCAAATTTAGAAGGAAAAATTTTCAAATTTTTCGAAAAATCAAAAAACGCTGCAAACCTTCTGAAATGCGCACAAAACCAAAAATTTTCGGAATATTCGGAAAAAAATTGAAAGTTGAAATTTTTCAAAAATTCTTAGTTTTGTGCGCTTTTTGGACGATTTGCCACGTTTTTCGTTTTTTCGAAATTTTTCGAAAAAATTGAAATTTCTCAAAGGGGTACCCCTTTGAGAATTTTCAAAAATTTTCGAAATTTTAAAAAAATTAAAAACGACTGCAAATGGCGCGAAACGCGAAGAAAACTAAGAATTTTCGAAAAAATTTGAATTCAGCTAAGACAGGTGAGGCACAGCCCTAAACAAGCAGACAAGACTTGGGACAATAACTTCTCAAGACTTGGGACTTGTCAAGACTTAGGACAAGTGACTTCTCAAGACTTGGGACAAGAACTTCTCAAGACTTGGGACAAGAACTTCTCAAGACTTGGGACAAGAACTTCTCAAGACTTGGGACGAGTGACTTCTCAAGACTTAGGACAAGTGACTTCTCAAGACTTGGGACAAGAACTTCTCAAGACTTGGGACAAGTGACTTCTCAAGACTTGGGACAAGAACTTCTCAAGACTTGGGACGAGTGACTTCTCAAAACTTGGAACGAGTGACTTCTCAAGACTTGGGACAAGTGACTTCTCAAGACTTGGGACAAGTGACTTCTCAAGACTTGGGACAAGAACTTCTCAAGACTTGGGACAAGTGACTTCTCAAGACTTGGGACAAGAACTTCTCAAGACTTGGGACAAGAACTTCTCAAGACTTGGGACAAGTGACTTCTCAAGACTTGGGACAAGTGACTTCTCAAGACTTGGGACAAGAACTTCTCAAGACTTGGGACAAGGACTTCTCAAGACTTGGGAAAAAGTGATTTCTCAAGACTTGGGAGTCTAGTCCTGATAAGGATGGGACAGGTCAAATTTAGAAGGAAAAATTTTCAAATTTTTCGAAAAATCAAAAAACGCTGCAAACCTTCTGAAATGCGCACAAAACCAAAAATTTTCGGAATATTCGGAAAAAAATTAAAAGTTGAAATTTTTCAAAAATTCTTAGTTTTGTGCGCTTTTTGGACGATTTGCTACGTTTTTCGATTTTTTTAAATTTTTCGAAAAAATTGAAATTTCTCAAAGGGGTACCCCTTTGAGAATTTTCAAAATTTTTCGAAATTTTAAAAAAATTAAAAACGACTGCAAATGGCGCGAAACGCGAAGAAAACTAAGAATTTTCAAAAAAATTTGAATTCAGCTAAGACAGGTGAGGCACAGCCCTAAACAAGCAGACAAGACTTGGGACAATAACTTCTCAAGACTTGGGACGAGTGACTTGTCAAGACTTAGGACAAGCACTTCTCAAGACTTGGGACAAGAACTTCTCAAGACTTGGGACAAGAACTTCTCAAGACTTGGGACAAGAACTTCTCAAGACTTGGGACAAGAACTTCTCAAGACTTGGGACGAGTGACTTCTCAAAACTTGGAACGAGTGACTTCTCAAGACTTGGGACAAGTGACTTCTCAAGACTTGGGACAAGAACTTCTCAAGACTTGGGACAAGGACTTCTCAAGACTTGGGACAAGTGACTTCTCAAGACTTGGGAGTCTAGTCCTGATAAGGATGGGACAGGTCAAATTTAGAAGGAAAAATTTTCAAATTTTTCGAAAAATCAAAAAACGCTGCAAACCTTCTGAAATGCGCACAAAACAAAAAAATTTCGGAATATTCGGGAAAAAATTAAAAGTTGAAATTTTTCAAAAATTCTTAGTTTTGTGCGCTTTTTGGACGATTTGCCACGTTTTTCGATTTTTCGAAATTTTTCGAAAAAATTGAAATTTCTCAAAGGGGTACCCCTTTGAGAATTTTCAAAAATTTTCGAAATTTTAAAAAAATTAAAAACGACTGCAAATGGCGCGAAACGCGAAGAAAACTAAGAATTTTCGAAAAAATTTGAATTCAGCTAAGACAGGTGAGTCACAGCCCTAAACAAGCAGACAAGACTTGGGACAATAACTTCTCAAGACTTGGGACGAGTGACTTGTCAAGACTTGGGACAAGCACTTCTCAATACTTGGGACAAGAACTTCTCAATACTTGGGACAAGAACTTCTCAAGACTTGGGACAAGAACTTCTCAAGACTTGGGACAAGTGACTTCTCAAGACTTGGGACAAGTGACTTCTCAAGACTTGGGACAAGAACTTCTCAAGACTTGGGACAAGTGACTTCTCAAGACTTGGGACAAGAACTTCTCAAGACTTGGGACAAGAACTTCTCAAGACTTGGGACAAGTGACTTCTCAAGACTTGGGACAAGTGACTTCTCAAGACTTGGGACAAGAACTTCTCAAGACTTGGGACAAGGACTTCTCAAGACTTGGGACAAGTGACTTCTCAAGACTTGGGAGTCTAGTCCTGATAAGGATGGGACAGGTCAAATTTAGAAGGAAAAATTTTCAAATTTTTCGAAAAATCAAAAAACGCTGCAAACCTTCTGAAATGCGCACAAAACCAAAAATTTTCGGAATATTCGGAAAAAAATTAAAAGTTGAAATTTTTCAAAAATTCTTAGTTTTGTGCGCTTTTTGGACGATTTGCTACGTTTTTCGATTTTTTTAAATTTTTCGAAAAAATTGAAATTTCTCAAAGGGGTACCCCTTTGAGAATTTTCAAAAATTTTCGAAATTTTAAAAAAATTAAAAACGACTGCAAATGGCGCGAAACGCGAAGAAAACTAAGAATTTTCAAAAAAAATTGAATTCAGCTAAGACAGGTGAGGCACAGCCCTAAACAAGCAGACAAGACTTGGGACAATAACTTCTCAAGACTTGGGACGAGTGACTTGTCAAGACTTAGGACAAGCACTTCTCAATACTTGGGACAAGAACTTCTCAAGACTTGGGACAAGAACTTCTCAAGACTTGGGACAAGAACTTCTCAAGACTTGGGACGAGTGACTTCTCAAGACTTGGGACAAGTGACTTCTCAAGACTTGGGACAAGTGACTTCTCAAGACTTGGGACAAGAACTTCTCAAGACTTGGGACAAGAACTTCTCAAGACTTGGGACAAGAACTTCTCAAGACTTGGGACAAGAACTTCTCAAGACTTGGGACGAGTGACTTCTCAAAACTTGGAACGAGTGACTTCTCAAGACTTGGGACAAGTGACTTCTCAAGACTTGGGACAAGAACTTCTCAAGACGTGGGACAAGGACTTCTCAAGACTTGGGACAAGTGACTTCTCAAGACTTGGGAGTCTAGTCCTGATAAGGATGGGACAGGTCAAATTTAGAAGGAAAAATTTTCAAATTTTTCGAAAAATCAAAAAACGCTGCAAACCTTCTGAAATGCGCACAAAACAAAAAATTTTCGGAATATTCGGGAAAAAATTAAAAGTTGAAATTTTTCAAAAATTCTTAGTTTTGTGCGCTTTTTGGACGATTTGCCACGTTTTTCGATTTTTCGAAATTTTTCGAAAAAATTGAAATTTCTCAAAGGGGTACCCCTTTGAGAATTTTCAAAAATTTTCGAAATTTTAAAAAAATTAAAAACGACTGCAAATGGCGCGAAACGCGAAGAAAACTAAGAATTTTCGAAAAAATTTGAATTCAGCTAAGACAGGTGAGTCACAGCCCTAAACAAGCAGACAAGACTTGGGACAATAACTTCTCAAGACTTGGGAAGAGTGACTTGTCAAGACTTGGGACAAGCACTTCTCAATACTTGGGACAAGAACTTCTCAAGACTTGGGACAAGAACTTCTCAAGACTTGGGACAAGAACTTCTCAAGACTTGGGACAAGTGACTTCTCAAGACTTGGGACAAGTGACTTCTCAAGACTTGGGACAAGAACTTCTCAAGACTTGGGACAAGTGACTTCTCAAGACTTGGGACAAGAACTTCTCAAGACTTGGGACAAGAACTTCTCAAGACTTGGGACAAGTGACTTCTCAAGACTTGGGACAAGTGACTTCTTAAGACTTGGGACAAGAACTTCTCAAGACTTGGGACAAGGACTTCTCAAGACTTGGGACAAGTGACTTCTCAAGACTTGGGAGTCTAGTCCTGATAAGGATGGGACAGGTCAAATTTAGAAGGAAAAATTTTCAAATTTTTCGAAAAATCAAAAAACGCTGCAAACCTTCTGAAATGCGCACAAAACCAAAAATTTTCGGAATATTCGGAAAAAAATTAAAAGTTGAAATTTTTCAAAAATTCTTAGTTTTGTGCGCTTTTTGGACGATTTGCTACGTTTTTCGATTTTTTTAAATTTTTCGAAAAAATTGAAATTTCTCAAAGGGGTACCCCTTTGAGAATTTTCAAAAATTTTCGAAATTTTAAAAAAATTAAAAACGACTGCAAATGGCGCGAAACGCGAAGAAAACTAAGAATTTTCAAAAAAAATTGAATTCAGCTAAGACAGGTGAGGCACAGCCCTAAACAAGCAGACAAGACTTGGGACAATAACTTCTCAAGACTTGGGACGAGTGACTTGTCAAGACTTAGGACAAGCACTTCTCAAGACTTGGGACAAGAACTTCTCAAGACTTGGGACAAGAACTTCTCAAGACTTGGGACAAGAACTTCTCAAGACTTGGGACGAGTGACTTCTCAAGACTTGGGACAAGTGACTTCTCAAGACTTGGGAGTCTAGTCCTGATAAGGATGGGACAGGTCAAATTTAGAAGGAAAAATTTTCAAATTTTTCGAAAAATCAAAAAACGCTGCAAACCTTCTGAAATGCGCACAAAACCAAAAATTTTCGGAATATTCGGAAAAAAATTAAAAGTTGAAATTTTTCAAAAATTCTTAGTTTTGTGCGCTTTTTGGACGATTTGCCACGTTTTTCGATTTTTCGAAATTTTTCGAAAAAATTGAAATTTCTCAAAGGGGTACCCCTTTGAGAATTTTCAAAAATTTTCGAAATTTTAAAAAAATTAAAAACGACTGCAAATGGCGCGAAACGCGAAGAAAACTAAGAATTTTCGAAAAAATTTGAATTCAGCTAAGACAGGTGAGGCACAGCCCTAAACAAGCAGACAAGACTTGGGACAATAACTTCTCAAGACTTGGGACGAGTGACTTGTCAAGACTTGGGACAAGCACTTCTCAATACTTGGGACAAGAACTTCTCAAGACTTGGGACAAGAACTTCTCAAGACTTGGGACAAGAACTTCTCAAGACTTGGGACGAGTGACTTCTCAAGACTTGGGACAAGTGACTTCTCAAGACTTGGGACAAGAACTTCTCAAGACTTGGGACAAGTGACTTCTCAAGACTTGGGACAAGAACTTCTCAAGACTTGGGACAAGAACTTCTCAAGACTTGGGACAAGTGACTTCTCAAGACTTGGGACAAGTGACTTCTCAAGACTTGGGACAAGAACTTCTCAAGACTTGGGACAAGGACTTCTCAAGACTTGGGACAAGTGACTTCTCAAGACTTGGGAGTCTAGTCCTGATAAGGATGGGACAGGTCAAATTTAGAAGGAAAAATTTTCAAATTTTTCGAAAAATCAAAAAACGCTGCAAACCTTCTGAAATGCGCACAAAACCAAAAATTTTCGGAATATTCGGAAAAAAATTGAAAGTTGAAATTTTTCAAAAATTCTTAGTTTTGTGCGCTTTTTGGACGATTTGCCACGTTTTTCGATTTTTCGAAATTTTTCGAAAAAATTGAAATTTCTCAAAGGGGTACCCCTTTGAGAATTTTCAAAAATTTTCGAAATTTTAAAAAAATTAAAAACGACTGCAAATGGCGCGAAACGCGAAGAAAACTAAGAATTTTCGAAAAAATTTGAATTCAGCTAAGACAGGTGAGGCACAGCCCTAAACAAGCAGACAAGACTTGGGACAATAACTTCTCAAGACTTGGGACTTGTCAAGACTTAGGACAAGTGACTTCTCAAGACTTGGGACAAGAACTTCTCAAGACTTGGGACAAGAACTTCTCAAGACTTGGGACAAGAACTTCTCAAGACTTGGGACGAGTGACTTCTCAAGACTTAGGACAAGTGACTTCTCAAGACTTGGGACAAGAACTTCTCAAGACTTGGGACAAGTGACTTCTCAAGACTTGGGACAAGAACTTCTCAAGACTTGGGACGAGTGACTTCTCAAAACTTGGAACGAGTGACTTCTCAAGACTTGGGACAAGTGACTTCTCAAGACTTGGGACAAGAACTTCTCAAGACTTGGGACAAGGACTTCTCAAGACTTGGGACAAGTGACTTCTCAAGACTTGGGAGTCTAGTCCTGATAAGGATGGGACAGGTCAAATTTAGAAGGAAAAATTTTCAAATTTTTCGAAAAATCAAAAAACGCTGCAAACCTTCTGAAATGCGCACAAAACCAAAAATTTTCGGAATATTCGGAAAAAAATTAAAAGTTGAAATTTTTCAAAAATTCTTAGTTTTGTGCGCTTTTTGGACGATTTGCCACGTTTTTCGATTTTTCGAAATTTTTCGAAAAAATTGAAATTTCTCAAAGGGGTACCCCTTTGAGAATTTTCAAAAATTTTCGAAATTTTAAAAAAATTAAAAACGACTGCAAATGGCGCGAAACGCGAAGAAAACTAAGAATTTTCGAAAAAATTTGAATTCAGCTAAGACAGGTGAGTCACAGCCCTAAACAAGCAGACAAGACTTGGGACAATAACTTCTCAAGACTTGGGACGAGTGACTTGTCAAGACTTGGGACAAGCACTTCTCAATACTTGGGACAAGAACTTCTCAAGACTTGGGACAAGAACTTCTCAAGACTTGGGACAAGAACTTCTCAAGACTTGGGACAAGTGACTTCTCAAGACTTGGGACAAGTGACTTCTCAAGACTTGGGACAAGAACTTCTCAAGACTTGGGACAAGTGACTTCTCAAGACTTGGGACAAGAACTTCTCAAGACTTGGGACAAGAACTTCTCAAGACTTGGGACAAGTGACTTCTCAAGACTTGGGACAAGTGACTTCTTAAGACTTGGGACAAGAACTTCTCAAGACTTGGGACAAGGACTTCTCAAGACTTGGGACAAGTGACTTCTCAAGACTTGGGAGTCTAGTCCTGATAAGGATGGGACAGGTCAAATTTAGAAGGAAAAATTTTCAAATTTTTCGAAAAATCAAAAAACGCTGCAAACCTTCTGAAATGCGCACAAAACCAAAAATTTTCGGAATATTCGGAAAAAAATTAAAAGTTGAAATTTTTCAAAAATTCTTAGTTTTGTGCGCTTTTTGGACGATTTGCTACGTTTTTCGATTTTTTTAAATTTTTCGAAAAAATTGAAATTTCTCAAAGGGGTACCCCTTTGAGAATTTTCAAAAATTTTCGAAATTTTAAAAAAATTAAAAACGACTGCAAATGGCGCGAAACGCGAAGAAAACTAAGAATTTTCAAAAAAAATTGAATTCAGCTAAGACAGGTGAGGCACAGCCCTAAACAAGCAGACAAGACTTGGGACAATAACTTCTCAAGACTTGGGACGAGTGACTTGTCAAGACTTAGGACAAGCACTTCTCAAGACTTGGGACAAGAACTTCTCAAGACTTGGGACAAGAACTTCTCAAGACTTGGGACAAGAACTTCTCAAGACTTGGGACGAGTGACTTCTCAAGACTTGGGACAAGTGACTTCTCAAGACTTGGGAGTCTAGTCCTGATAAGGATGGGACAGGTCAAATTTAGAAGGAAAAATTTTCAAATTTTTCGAAAAATCAAAAAACGCTGCAAACCTTCTGAAATGCGCACAAAACCAAAAATTTTCGGAATATTCGGAAAAAAATTAAAAGTTGAAATTTTTCAAAAATTCTTAGTTTTGTGCGCTTTTTGGACGATTTGCCACGTTTTTCGATTTTTCGAAATTTTTCGAAAAAATTGAAATTTCTCAAAGGGGTACCCCTTTGAGAATTTTCAAAAATTTTCGAAATTTTAAAAAAATTAAAAACGACTGCAAATGGCGCGAAACGCGAAGAAAACTAAGAATTTTCGAAAAAATTTGAATTCAGCTAAGACAGGTGAGGCACAGCCCTAAACAAGCAGACAAGACTTGGGACAATAACTTCTCAAGACTTGGGACGAGTGACTTGTCAAGACTTGGGACAAGCACTTCTCAATACTTGGGACAAGAACTTCTCAAGACTTGGGACAAGAACTTCTCAAGACTTGGGACAAGAACTTCTCAAGACTTGGGACGAGTGACTTCTCAAGACTTGGGACAAGTGACTTCTCAAGACTTGGGACAAGAACTTCTCAAGACTTGGGACAAGTGACTTCTCAAGACTTGGGACAAGAACTTCTCAAGACTTGGGACAAGAACTTCTCAAGACTTGGGACAAGTGACTTCTCAAGACTTGGGACAAGTGACTTCTCAAGACTTGGGACAAGAACTTCTCAAGACTTGGGACAAGGACTTCTCAAGACTTGGGACAAGTGACTTCTCAAGACTTGGGAGTCTAGTCCTGATAAGGATGGGACAGGTCAAATTTAGAAGGAAAAATTTTCAAATTTTTCGAAAAATCAAAAAACGCTGCAAACCTTCTGAAATGCGCACAAAACCAAAAATTTTCGGAATATTCGGAAAAAAATTGAAAGTTGAAATTTTTCAAAAATTCTTAGTTTTGTGCGCTTTTTGGACGATTTGCCACGTTTTTCGATTTTTCGAAATTTTTCGAAAAAATTGAAATTTCTCAAAGGGGTACCCCTTTGAGAATTTTCAAAAATTTTCGAAATTTTAAAAAAATTAAAAACGACTGCAAATGGCGCGAAACGCGAAGAAAACTAAGAATTTTCGAAAAAATTTGAATTCAGCTAAGACAGGTGAGGCACAGCCCTAAACAAGCAGACAAGACTTGGGACAATAACTTCTCAAGACTTGGGACTTGTCAAGACTTAGGACAAGTGACTTCTCAAGACTTGGGACAAGAACTTCTCAAGACTTGGGACAAGAACTTCTCAAGACTTGGGACAAGAACTTCTCAAGACTTGGGACGAGTGACTTCTCAAGACTTAGGACAAGTGACTTCTCAAGACTTGGGACAAGAACTTCTCAAGACTTGGGACAAGTGACTTCTCAAGACTTGGGACAAGAACTTCTCAAGACTTGGGACGAGTGACTTCTCAAAACTTGGAACGAGTGACTTCTCAAGACTTGGGACAAGTGACTTCTCAAGACTTGGGACAAGAACTTCTCAAGACTTGGGACAAGGACTTCTCAAGACTTGGGACAAGTGACTTCTCAAGACTTGGGAGTCTAGTCCTGATAAGGATGGGACAGGTCAAATTTAGAAGGAAAAATTTTCAAATTTTTCGAAAAATCAAAAAACGCTGCAAACCTTCTGAAATGCGCACAAAACCAAAAATTTTCGGAATATTCGGAAAAAAATTAAAAGTTGAAATTTTTCAAAAACTCTTAGTTTTGTGCGCTTTTTGGACGATTTGCCACGTTTTTCGATTTTTCGAAATTTTTCGAAAAAATTGAAATTTCTCAAAGGGGTACCCCTTTGAGAATTTTCAAAAATTTTCGAAATTTTAAAAAAATTAAAAACGACTGCAAATGGCGCGAAACGCGAAGAAAACTAAGAATTTTCGAAAAAATTTGAATTCAGCTAAGACAGGTGAGGCACAGCCCTAAACAAGCAGACAAGACTTGGGACAATAACTTCTCAAGACTTGGGACGAGTGACTTGTCAAGACTTGGGACAAGAACTTCTCAAGACTTGGGACAAGAACTTCTCAAGACTTGGGACAAGAACTTCTCAAGACTTGGGACAAGAACTTCTCAAGACTTGGGACGAGTGACTTCTCAAGACTTGGGACAAGTGACTTCTCAAGACTTGGGACAAGAACTTCTCAAGACTTGGGACAAGTGACTTCTCAAGACTTGGGACAAGAACTTCTCAAGACTTGGGACAAGAACTTCTCAAGACTTGGGACAAGTGACTTCTCAAGACTTGGGACAAGTGACTTCTCAAAACTTGGGACAAGAACTTCTCAAGACTTGGGACAAGGACTTCTCAACACTTGGGACAAGTGACTTCTCAAGACTTGGGAGTCTAGTCCTGATAAGGATGGGACAGGTCAAATTTAGAAGGAAAAATTTTCAAATTTTTCGAAAAATCAAAAAACGCTGCAAACCTTCTGAAATGCGCACAAAACCAAAAATTTTCGGAATATTCGGAAAAAAATTAAAAGTTGAAATTTTTCAAAAATTCTTAGTTTTGTGCGCTTTTTGGACGATTTGCCACGTTTTTCGATTTTTCGAAATTTTTCGAAAAAATTGAAATTTCTCAAAGGGGTACCCCTTTGAGAATTTTCAAAAATTTTCGAAATTTTAAAAAAATTAAAAACGACTGCAAATGGCGCGAAACGCGAAGAAAACTAAGAATTTTCGAAAAAATTTGAATTCAGCTAAGACAGGTGAGGCACAGCCCTAAACAAGCAGACAAGACTTGGGACAATAACTTCTCAAGACTTGGGACGAGTGACTTGTCAAGACTTGGGACAAGAACTTCTCAAGACTTGGGACAAGAACTTCTCAAGACTTGGGACAAGAACTTCTCAAGACTTGGGACGAGTGACTTCTCAAGACTTGGGACAAGTGACTTCTCAAGACTTGGGACAAGAACTTCTCAAGACTTGGGACAAGTGACTTCTCAAGACTTGGGACAAGAACTTCTCAAGACTTGGGACAAGAACTTCTCAAGACTTGGGACAAGAACTTCTCAAGACTTGGGACAAGAACTTCTCAAGACTTGGGACAAGAACTTCTCAAGACTTGGGACAAGGACTTCTCAAGACTTGGGAAAAAGTGATTTCTCAAGACTTGGGAGTCTAGTCCTGATAAGGATGGGACAGGTCAAATTTAGAAGGAAAAATTTTCAAATTTTTCGAAAAATCAAAAAACGCTGCAAACCTTCTGAAATGCGCACAAAACCAAAAATTTTCGGAATATTCGGAAAAAAATTAAAAGTTGAAATTTTTCAAAAATTCTTAGTTTTGTGCGCTTTTTGGACGATTTGCTACGTTTTTCGATTTTTTTAAATTTTTCGAAAAAATTGAAATTTCTCAAAGGGGCACCCCTTTGAGAATTTTCAAAAATTTTCGAAATTTTAAAAAAATTAAAAACGACTGCAAATGGCGCGAAACGCGAAGAAAACTAAGAATTTTCGAAAAAATTTGAATTCAGCTAAGACAGGTGAGGCACAGCCCTAAACAAGCAGACAAGACTTGGGACAATAACTTCTCAAGACTTGGGACGAGTGACTTGTCAAGACTTGGGACAAGAACTTCTCAAGACTTGGGACAAGAACTTCTCAAGACTTGGGACAAGAACTTCTCAAGACTTGGGACGAGTGACTTCTCAAGACTTGGGACAAGTGACTTCTCAAGACTTGGGACAAGAACTTCTCAAGACTTGGGACAAGTGACTTCTCAAGACTTGGGACAAGAACTTCTCAAGACTTGGGACAAGAACTTCTCAAGACTTGGGACAAGAACTTCTCAAGACTTGGGACAAGAACTTCTCAAGACTTGGGACAAGAACTTCTCAAGACTTGGGACAAGGACTTCTCAAGACTTGGGAAAAAGTGATTTCTCAAGACTTGGGAGTCTAGTCCTGATAAGGATGGGACAGGTCAAATTTAGAAGGAAAAATTTTCAAATTTTTCGAAAAATCAAAAAACGCTGCAAACCTTCTGAAATGCGCACAAAACCAAAAATTTTCGGAATATTCGGAAAAAAATTAAAAGTTGAAATTTTTCAAAAATTCTTAGTTTTGTGCGCTTTTTGGACGATTTGCTACGTTTTTCGATTTTTTTAAATTTTTCGAAAAAATTGAAATTTCTCAAAGGGGCACCCCTTTGAGAATTTTCAAAAATTTTCGAAATTTTAAAAAAATTAAAAACGACTGCAAATGGCGCGAAACGCGAAGAAAACTAAGAATTTTCGAAAAAATTTGAATTCAGCTAAGACAGGTGAGGCACAGCCCTAAACAAGCAGACAAGACTTGGGACAATAACTTCTCAAGACTTGGGACTTGTCAAGACTTAGGACAAGTGACTTCTCAAGACTTGGGACAAGAACTTCTCAAGACTTGGGACAAGAACTTCTCAAGACTTGGGACAAGAACTTCTCAAGACTTGGGACGAGTGACTTCTCAAGACTTAGGACAAGTGACTTCTCAAGACTTGGGACAAGAACTTCTCAAGACTTGGGACAAGTGACTTCTCAAGACTTGGGACAAGAACTTCTCAAGACTTGGGACGAGTGACTTCTCAAAACTTGGAACGAGTGACTTCTCAAGACTTGGGACAAGTGACTTCTCAAGACTTGGGACAAGAACTTCTCAAGACTTGGGACAAGGACTTCTCAAGACTTGGGACAAGTGACTTCTCAAGACTTGGGAGTCTAGTCCTGATAAGGATGGGACAGGTCAAATTTAGAAGGAAAAATTTTCAAATTTTTCGAAAAATCAAAAAACGCTGCAAACCTTCTGAAATGCGCACAAAACCAAAAATTTTCGGAATATTCGGAAAAAAATTAAAAGTTGAAATTTTTCAAAAATTCTTAGTTTTGTGCGCTTTTTGGACGATTTGCCACGTTTTTCGATTTTTCGAAATTTTTCGAAAAAATTGAAATTTCTCAAAGGGGTACCCCTTTGAGAATTTTCAAAAATTTTCGAAATTTTAAAAAAATTAAAAACGACTGCAAATGGCGCGAAACGCGAAGAAAACTAAGAATTTTCGAAAAAATTTGAATTCAGCTAAGACAGGTGAGGCACAGCCCTAAACAAGCAGACAAGACTTGGGACAATAACTTCTCAAGACTTGGGACGAGTGACTTGTCAAGACTTGGGACAAGAACTTCTCAAGACTTGGGACAAGAACTTCTCAAGACTTGGGACAAGAACTTCTCAAGACTTGGGACAAGAACTTCTCAAGACTTGGGACAAGAACTTCTCAAGACTTGGGACGAGTGACTTCTCAAGACTTGGGACAAGTGACTTCTCAAGACTTGGGACAAGAACTTCTCAAGACTTGGGACAAGTGACTTCTCAAGACTTGGGACAAGAACTTCTCAAGACTTGGGACAAGAACTTCTCAAGACTTGGGACAAGTGACTTCTCAAGACTTGGGACAAGTGACTTCTCAAGACTTGGGACAAGAACTTCTCAAGACTTGGGACAAGGACTTCTCAAGACTTGGGACAAGTGACTTCTCAAGACTTGGGAGTCTAGTCCTGATAAGGATGGGACAGGTCAAATTTAGAAGGAAAAATTTTCAAATTTTTCGAAAAATCAAAAAACGCTGCAAACCTTCTGAAATGCGCACAAAACCAAAAATTTTCGGAATATTCGGAAAAAAATTAAAAGTTGAAATTTTTCAAAAATTCTTAGTTTTGTGCGCTTTTTGGACGATTTGCCACGTTTTTCGATTTTTCGAAATTTTTCGAAAAAATTGAAATTTCTCAAAGGGGTACCCCTTTGAGAATTTTCAAAAATTTTTGTGTATTATTTGGTGTCCATATCTTATTTGTCCAGAGAAAAGAAAATTTGGCTTTGTTAATTGGTTGGCGCCCGCCACGATCTCATAAACTCTGAAATGTGCCCTTGGGCAAAAAAAGGTTGGGGACCACTGACGTAAGGCAATACATGCCAAACATTACCATCAGTGCGTTTGGTGTAATCACGCACGTCTGCTGATATCGAAGTTTCAACGTTCCTACGTGCGGACATCCGTATATCCCATGTACACATAAGATAGAGATTAAATACATTTCTTTTGTACATTCATGTATGTCTGATGGTACTCATGTTGATATGGGTTGCCATTATCCACACATTGAAGGCAGATTCAGATTTATTTATGACGGATTTTGCTCGACTGTCTTAACTACCACGCACCGTGGGACATAGCCGCAGAGCTCGACCGTCCATGTACGACGCAGTGCGAAGAATGAATCAATAAGAGAAGGGGGGGAACTCCAAATTAAAATATAAATAAACATCAGCAGCTTACCGTGTCTCGTTTGTGTGCGGTGTGCGGTAGTTGGCTGCCTGAGTCAAAGTCACACGGTGCGTGATATCTGACTGGCTAACTTCTTCGGTGCGTGCTACTTTCCGCGTTGCCTGACAGCACAAGTCCCTCGGCGATACCGACTACATAAGAATAAAATTAAGAATATATATACGCATGTGTATATAAATATGGATATATATTTTTGAGAGAATAAGAAATTTGGGTAGAATCAAAAAAGAGTAAAAACATAATATAATAAGAAATCACATAAAGTACGTTGCCGTGGGTTCTGTGTGCGCGCGCGAGTGCGGTGCATGCTACTTGGTCGGTCGAGTTCCGAGTCAATGTCCGGCGGTGCGTCGTAGTCAGCAGGTCCCGTTCTGAGGCAAAGTCAGACGGCGCGCGGTAGTTTTCTGTTTTGCTTGGCACCAAACCCCCAGACAATAAATCAAAAGGAAATGACAAAACTCCAGAATAACGTACTTGCGAATGTCTGCTGGTTAGGTAACTAAGAAATCAATCATATAACCAGCAGACAGTTCATAGTCACCAAGTTTGTGCAAACGTAAGACATGCGAAACAACACTGATAAATGTCAAATCACAATTTATAATAAGATGATAAAATATTTAAAATATCATTTCTCGTTCCGCATCGAATGATCGATTTAGAAATTGGAACGTCTCTTACGACATGTTTCGGTTATATTTAACCGTCTTCAGGTATAAATTAGATTGGTAAATTTAAAACTCGAATTACAATCCTTTACAATGTTATGCAGTTTATGGAAGATGTTCTTATCAGAATTACTCTTATATATTAGAACGAAGGTATTGTTTTTTATATGGCGTGGTTCATCTGATGTTCATTATTAGTCTGTAAAGCAATGATTTAAAGAAAACATTAATAAATATGGAGTAATATAGAAAACAAAATGATGGAAGTAAATAAATGATAAAATCAACATAAAATGCATCAGCTTGAGACTGGGAACAAGCTATAGGGGAAAATAAATCCAAAAACGTAACCAGATTAGAAGTGGTGGATTTGGATTTACTAAAACCATGTTGACAAGGGATTCATTTAGAATTAAAATTATAAGAAACATGGTATGTACAATAATTTCAAATATTTTGGAAACATTATTAATTATGGTAGTAGGTCTATAGTTTATAACAGAAACAGTTTTGTCTTCTTTTTTTAAAAATAGAACAATAGCTGCTTGTTTCCACAAAGTGGGAAATTGTTGCTGAGAGAAGCTAAAATTGAAAATAAATTTAAGAATAGTAGCAAGGATTTCAGGACCCTTAATAATAACTTGGTATACCATCTAGTGCAACGCTTTATAGCATTACGAATATGTCTGCGTTTGCGGGTAATATTTTCTTTGCGATATGGGAATGAAATAAAAGTAACGAAATGGATATATGGCTTTTATTTAGCACAACAAATATACAGCCACCTACAGATGCACCCGATGCACCCTAGTCAAACAATATCTATGCCACTGAACTGGTAGCTAGCTAAGAACACAGACAAGCCAAATCAACTCATCCACATGAGAAAGTACCCTGCTTTGGACGCAACCAAACCCAACAAACCTAAGTTACTAAGGACGTATGCTGTTACGGACACAGCCTAGCCCAACCAACCTGAAGCGGATTAGACGAACGAATGAAGACAACTGTGGACGCAGCCTAGCCCAACTAAATAAAGCGTATGCAGTAGTATCCCGTTTCGGACGCAGCCATCTCCCAGTAATCTGTTTCGTACGCGGTTTACGGAAAATAACTCTGCTTCGAGCAAAGCCTTGCCTAACCAACATATGTTCGTAGTGAGGTCGGTGAATGGTGGTGACCTGTCAAGTATGTGTAAGAAGCCTCCTGAGCATAGAGCACAGCCAAACTAAATTATGCCCATAACAGAGCAGATCGCTGCAGAAAAAATCGTGTATATTGAAATTAAACAAAATTTTTGTTTTGAATCGTTTAATTCATTTGCAACTTACATTTATTGAATACAGGGTAGTGGTATGAGAAGTAGGATACATATGGCTTTGAAATTATTTGAATACCTCTTGCAAATGTCAAATCTATACAAGTTTTCCCTTGCGTGGTTGGTTTGTCCAAATTATTCACTAGTTCAAGTTTAAAGAATTTCTGAAGGTACGCACATCACAGTTCTAAATTTTCGTCACTATTATATTCTAGTTCGAATGTTCGAACGTTTTCACGTCAAAAAGTATGGCCAAACATATCTGGAACTGAGCACGTAACCTGCGACGGACGTAGCCTACTCCAACCAATCTATGCAATTGAGCCTGTATCCTGCTTAGAACGCAGCCAACTATCAGAAAATTAAACACGCTAGGATGTAGCTCGCTTGCCTCGCAAAAATTACCGATAGCCTTAACCTGCTTCAGATGCAGCCTTGACCAACATACGACTCCCACGTACTTGATGCAGCCTCGGCTAAAGAACCTATTCACGCTTTGGACGCACACTAAAGTAAACAACCTATGCCAATCAGGTGGTAGCCTGTTTTAGACACAGCATAGCCCAATCACCCAATACACTCGAGAAAGTACCTTGCTGTGGACGTAGCCTAGCCACACCAACCTATGCCTCTAAGAATGTAGCATTTTAGGGAGTTGTCATCAGACCTCACTTTATCATAACTACATATCAACTGTATGATACTACAATTCTAAATTCAGTTTTACTTAATTGCATCTTTCCTTCTGTATCTTTATCAGTTGTATTGTACTATAAATCATCTTGTATCTTCTTAAATAAGTTGCCTGTCTGCTTCCTCGCACAAACAAGAAGCAATGACAATACAAACACATTTACAGATCACTTAATGTTACTGCTACAGTGCACCGGCCATGCATAAGCAACATAAGGAACCCATCACCAGTAGAAGGAAGAATTAGAACTTTGTTAGTCGGTTAATAGACACACAATATCTTTAAGAGTGATCTGTTAATGTGTATGTAAGCATCATCTGTTGCATTTATGGCTTCCCATCTCATGAACATAATGTACTACTTCAACTTTAATAAGTGTTTGCCAGAAATGTTTTAACGCTTAAAGATTACCATAGTAAAGTGAACAAGTTAAATAAATTTCTTTATTTTTCTTCTATCTAAATTAAACGTTAAGAATTAATTTAATTCAATTTTTCTGTATTTGAAACAATTTATTATATTTCAAAATTTCATGTGCTCTTAAACATTCTTTTCTGTGCTTCCGTGCACTCCAGTTCTTCTTAAATCACTTTCTTTCAATCATTCTTGTGATAGACTTCCTAAGATATCAATTATAGTGAGCAATTAGCCAGCTACGGACACAGCATAGCAAAGGACACTGCCTAGTACTATCGTAATATCCACGTTACAAATTATCCTCCTCTGGACGAAGCCTGACACAACAAACCTATGCAAGTAAGGCAGTAAGCTGCTATGGACGCGGCCTTCAACACAGTCGATCTCTTCGGACAGAGCCTTGTCAACCCAACCTGTGATTTATTCAGCCACTAGGAATCTATGTACGCAACCCAGACTGACCAATGTTTGCCTGTGGTCTTGTTGCCTTCTACGGCCACAGCTGGGCCAAACTAAGCATGTGAAAAGATTTATTGCTACCGCAGCAACCTAGGATTAATAACAAACCTCTACAGTGGTGGCCTATTTCAGACACAAAGTAGGCAAGCAAACATAAACCTAACTGGTACAGCACTGCACATGCAGCATTACCAAACAAACCCATACAACTGACAAGGCACACGGCTACAGACGCAGCCTAGGCTAAGCAAGATATTCACGTCAACCAGTCGCCTGGCATGGACGAAGCATCGCCCAACAAAACTATACATGTCGACCACTAGCCTGATGGCCAGCTACTGACGCACTCTAACCCAGACTTCTTAAGCCCTGCAGATGCGGGATAGCCGAACGAAAGTGTGTACCTGAGATCGTAGCCAACTACGGACACGGCGCACCCTCAACAATTCATGCAAGTGAGCCAGCATCCTGCTACCTATTCACGCAGAGCACGTACCTTGCTGTTTCTATAACCTACAGAACATGATGTATCACCATTTTCTTTTAGCCTGATTCCAACGCAGCTACTCCTACTCCTAGTAAATCCAAGCTATCCTCCAAGAGCTGAAAATCTCGAAGACGCAGCATACGCAAACTACACCGTGACCCTTTTCGGGTGGCCTGATTCAAACGAATCCACAATAAAAACATACATATGCTAGTGAACATTTCGGTAGAGGTGGCGTGACATGTGAGAAAGTAGGTGTGCCTCTTCGCAAGCAGAAAAGACTAAAGGCTGATGGATACATGCCTACGCTTCTGACCTCCTTGTCATAGTAGAGTAGTAGTAAACTATGTCTTATGCAGGAAATGTCTGAGAAGTGTTCGCCAAAAAACAAAATTGACAGCACAATCTTCCACGTGCCTCATGGTGGTGGTCCAGGGGGCAAGTAAACAGAGCGAAATGCACAATGCAACCAATTTCCTTCCATCCATATCTCTGCTTCTTAAAATAAATTAAAAAATAAGTCACTCTGCCTCAGTCTCTCCTTGAGGCTGACACTTGCCGTGGTGAGCCTCGTGGTCAACCAAACTCAAATACTTTACCTACTCAGAGTGTGTCATACTCTACATTTAATGGGGCTACACGCAATCTGCCTACATCTTTGACCGTTCTAAACAGCCAACAGAGGGCACATGTCAATGTCTGATTTCAAATCAGAATGAAATTTCAAAATTCCTTTGCGTTCGTCGGACTCCGTTAGAGACAATAATAACTCTACATGATCGAAAAAATCAACTACCTTTGCACGTTGCACCAAGTACTGCACCATACGCCATTCAAAGTAAGCTAATGAACGATACCGCAACACACGCACAAAGAGCCCTTCGCTTCGAGTCCCCTCCAGAACACGCCGCGTCCACTGGTACGTGTCCGATGCACTGGCGTACATGAAACACAGAATATAAGTCAAACATACCAACCACCGATCGCCAATGCTCAGAAATGACATCGATAAAATGGAAAGAAAACAAACCTTTTAACAGTATCGGCCTTTCTGAAGTTAAAATGGGGAGGTTCTTGGTGTCATTACATCCACCGGCAATCCCATTTTATGTAAACTGGATGTAAATGAACAATGATAAGGAGATATAAATACAATATCAATTTCAAAAGAATCAAACATGAGCAAACATTTACAAAGTTCAAAACCACGACAACGAAGACTCAAACGATATCTCAACCTCTCACAAGAAATAAATAAAACACTCTCTCAAAAAAGAGAAACTCGGCCTCAGTCTCTCACCGAGAGATAGGGCAGCTATCTTACCTATCCTAGAAAGCCCCTTTCTTGACCAAATTAAAATACCAATGCCAAACACATAAAATGAAGGCAGAGCTACCTCCAATGGAAAACATGGTAGAATACTATTATTATTATTATTATTATTATTCAGTGTTCTGTCTTACAACAGGTCCATTGCTTTGCCCAAAAAGAACTCTCCAGTTTTCCCTATTCTCAGCTTCTCATTTTAATTCCTGGAACTTCATCTTCTTTCCTTGTTTCAGATCGTCGGTTAGCTGTATCAGTCTTCTTCCCAGCCCTCGCTTTCCTTCAACCTGACCTTCGATGATGTCACTCAGTAACCCATTCCTTCTCGTAATGTCCGAGCCAGTTAGCTTTCCTTCGTGTAATCGCCTGCAGAATGTTTCTTTGCTCGTCGACTCTCCTCAATACTTCTTCGTTGGTAACTCGATCCGTCCACCTGATCTTCTCTATTCTTCTCCAACACCACATTTCAAAACTCTCCAGGTATTTCTGTTCCTTCATCCTGAGTGTCCAGGTCTCTGCTCCATACGTAACACTTCACTAGTTTCTTCTTCATCTCCAATCCCAACTTGTTAGTGAGAAGTATCCTCTTCTTGACGGAAAACTGCCTTGGCCATGGCTATCCTTGCTTTTACTTCCTTGGTGCATAGGGCGTCCGTCGTGATTATGCTTCCCAAGTACTTGAAATTCTCCACATTCTCCAGCCGTTGGTTTCCAACTACAACGTTCAATGGTTCTGCTCTCGGTGCCATCCTCATTACCTTTGATTTTTCAATGTTGATTTCCATTCCATACTCTCTACCTGTTACCACTAACTTGTCCATCATGTTCTGTAATTCCTCCTCTTCCTTCGCCAATACTACCAAGTCGTCTGCATACTTTACAGTCATTATGATCTTCCTCCAATTTTGAAGTCTCCACAGCTTCCTTGGCAAGCCATTCCCCGTACAGGTTAAAAATAAGTGGTGATACGCAGCATCCCTGTCTTACACCTCTACCTATCTCAACGCTGTTGGTGTCTCCTGAGTCCAGTCTCACGTTGACTTTCTGCTGCATGTACAGGTTTTCGATTAGTCTTCTATCTCTCCAATCAATTCCAATTCTCTGTAGGATCCTCATTAATTTCTTCCATTTTACTCGATCGAAAGCCTTCTTCCTGTCGATGAAGCAGGCACATACTTCTTCCTTGACATCGAGAACTCTCTCTGAAATTATTCTCATAACTCCGATGGCATCTCTGGTTCCTCTTCCTCTCCTGAATCCAAATTGGTCGTCTCCCATCACTCTTCTTTTCTAGTCTTTTAGTCAGTATGGTAGAATACTAACATCAAATAATTAAAGAAATACATGTCTTTGACGGCCCCTACACCTCATGTAAAGCAAATAAATTCACATTCCATTTTGAGAAGACATTTTTTGTCATGGGTCTATTTTAGGTTAAGACAGTAAAGCAACCTTATTATATTATTAGGTCTGCCAGTACTCCACACCACACCCTAATACTGTCCTTCAAACTGTGAAACTTGTTCCAATGCAGATATCAAAACATCTTGTAAACATAAACAAGATCTTTACCTAAATTGACAGGTATTTCTACTTACAGACCAGTTTCATTACCAACGGCATTCTCTAAAAAAATTTCAAAAAGACATGCAACAACGTGCTATTGAATTTTACACACAAAATCTTAAGTGAACTAAATAATGAAGTGCATGTTGGTGGAATATTTCGCTATCTTGCCAAAGAATTTGATTGTGTGAATCATGAATTAGCACATCTGATAATCATATTTCTCGTATACTTACACAATGCATGTCAAGTTGACACAGAGATAAATCTCTCGCAGACATGAGGTCCTTCGTGATAACAGCCGATTGATTTCCTGTCGTCATATCAGTGAGCCACCATAGTGTTTCTGCACATACTCCACTCTTTTCCTGGCAAGCAGTAGTCATGTCAGGTGACGCATCCTTCAACCTCAGTAAAGTCCCATGGATCAATCAAGCTTCTTCTCTGCAGCTATTACCAGAAAAAAAATGCAATCACATTCAACACATCACCTAATTTAAAGGTTTCATAACCGATCCCCTTGCTCAAAATTAACCAAAAGCACAGAAAATATCCCAGCAGCTCCGGTCACTGTGCACAATACTCACACGTCAACAAAACTAAATTCCTCACCTTGGCAATTACTCACTTATTAATTAGTAAACACATCACATTAAAGGCTCCACAGCACTACACACATCACACATGTAACAAAACCACTCATTAACAAAACCTTATCACAAATAGTCACCACCCTCGTCTACAAGATATACCTAACCTCCAATTTTGATGTCCTATGAACAATATATTCACTAGAGAATCATGAATGCCTCTAGCATACCACAGATACTGCAATTATGCCAATCTCTCACCGCACATAGGTCTTTCAACATATCAAATCTCACATTTAAGTTCACAACATCTGAAGTACCTAATAAAATTGGACAGACTCATCTCTCTCACACGACAACCACATCAAATACATTCTAATGCTCATGTACTCACACAACGAATGCCTCGTTCAGACTGATATCAGTTTCTTGCGGATACGATGTTCCTTCTTTGTCCCAGCAGGTTTAATCTTCTGACATCAAGTCGGTCCGCCAACTGTTGCCGCACGTACTTCAATGCTTGTCTGGCTGGCAGTACGCAGGTCACGTGACAAACAGCATGGTGCTCAGTAGAATCTGAAGGATCATTCTGTTTCTCGTAATCTGCTACTCCCAGAAAGAGAAAATACAGTCACATTCAACAAATCAAGACATCACACTCTTCTAAGAGCACACAGTTTTACTTCACCAAGCAGTTAACACTCCTACCTTAGCCAATGAACAAGCACCTTCCATTTTCAGAAGACAAATTCTGTCAAGTTCATTACAAACCCATTCACAAGTTAACTTTAAATACGGGTCACAACCAGCGACCTGACAAATTCTGAACTCCCTCACTCACAGATTCATACTGGAGACTTTCTTTCCTCCCCCCCCCCAGCAAATTTAAAGCATTCGCCAAGTGGGCCATTATTCCACACGTCATAATACTGCAACTACAAACTCTACAACTCACACACATCACGTCAGTCCCACGCAACTTCTGTTGCCACTGATTCAGTGGATATTTAACGAACAGTTCGCTTGCCGTCTGTTTGGAGCCGAGGATGTTGATCGCTGTCTCCAAGATACACGGCTCCCTCTCCTCGTGCCCCATTATGACAGCAAGGGAGTCTACAAACACCAGTCGGTCCATGCCCCTCAGGTTCGCCTGTTTTGATGTCATGGAGAAAGGACCTAAATGAAAGATTAAGAAATGGCAAGCCACTACAACACAGCCAACATCTGTAGCACTTCTACTACTAAGGTGAATTCAACCGACAAGGGGCAAGAGGTAGCCGTAGCAATTAGATTTTTTTTTCCATATCACCATCAGTAATGCCACTTTATCATACCTTCTGGAAGCAAAGGTGGAAACTTCACCATCAGTAATATAAATTGTTTCAATGTTGAACAATCTAAATTTATAAAACTGAACTCACCAGCTACCTGAGATATCGCCACCATTGTGTAGTGACAAACAAGGAACACACCGTCGTAACTCTTTCATGGCTGCAGCAACAAACACTCCTACCAACATACACAACAGGCCTTACTGGCTTTTCCAGATATGAAGCAGACGCTTTCAACAAGTTCACATACTAAATGTGGTTTTAAGAGAGATTTCAGGTTCTCACAGTGGTCTTTGGGTTCTAACACCACTTGGACTTACAGAAAACCAACACAGATTATGATTTTTAAACATTTAATGGTTCGCTATATCAGCTGCAGTTATCCTTGTGACTAAGCGCAATGCCATGAGGCAGTGGGAGCATGGAGGTACACTCCATGCATTCTCAATTATAGAACAATGTGGAGGTCAGCCTCAAAATGTGGTTCCTTAAACTGGCAAAGAAAAATCACGTTCTTCATTGTTTCTTTGTAGTCTCAATAGAAGAAATAGACAAGTTCTTTATTTCATTAAAACCATTTACTACTTTTCAGGAAAAAAGGTCTTCTTCTTTCAATAATGGCATTGCAATTCAGAAAATAAGTTCATTAAACAATTTACTCAAATGGATGAACTTGCCTGTGACTGCCATCTGGTGAGTGGCTCTGGCTTGCTTGTCCTGCAATCTGCACGCAATCCCATGGACTGCGGAGATCTCCACATGTGGATCATCAGAACTGCAACGGCGAATCACAATGAGTACAGATAATTACACTCACATCCTAATGTTCAGTGTACAAAATGTTGGTCACAACAGTGGCCAATGCAGTAGCTGCTTCCTAAATCAGCAACTGATGTAAAAGGGACAGAGAAAATGGGAAATCTGGGTTTATGATATGAGAAAGAAATACATTACGTGCAGATGCCTCCTGGTACTGGCAGGATACTAAACACAAACTAATTGTGATACAGCCTCTAACAGGCTCACTGTACCAGTAAATAATGAGTTCTGGGTGCTCAGAGAAAGATCTATACCAGTGCCTCATAGACTGCCATGGGACTCGCTTACAATTCTGCGTTGAAAAGCCAGTGATTAACAATCTGTTATGTCATGTTAGTACCATCAGGCTGGAAAAACATCTTTTATTTTGTACACTTTTTTAATATCAAGAATGAGGTTAGTTTTACAATATTCTTCTGCCTCCAACTGCTCTTATATACCTTGGACAGGAGAAAAGCTGCTGCACTGTATTCTCATCTTCATTAAAATTCAGGGATGCCACCAAGAAACAGCAAATTATTTCCCAGCACTGACGACGGTAACGGATCCGTCGTGCTTGACTTCAGAGCAATACATGCTGTCTCCACGACCTGGAAAACACAAGCAACAGTTTCAAGTTATAACGAGTGACAACGCAGGCCAGATTCACTGGTAAGGGAAGTCAAATGTTTTAGTTACAGTAACTTTCAAGTACTGCACTTACTGTAATACTCTAAACACCTTTTCTCCACATCAGGGCGCATGTCATATTTATTTCCAGAACCTTTGGGTTTCATGGACACCAACATATCATTGACTAGACTTTAATTTTGTAAGTGGAAACAAGTTTGACAAATCTCAACAATAAAATAAAAATTAATTACAAGTATATAATTTTTGTATAGTCTATGCTAACCCTAATAAACGTATTATACGCGTATCAAGTCATTTAATGATCTTCCACCAACAATTAAAACTCTAAATGATTTAAAGGTGTTCAAGCCTGCATTTAAATTATTTTTCATACTTGAATTGCAGAATCTGAAGGTTATGTACATTCACGTGTGAAACACATCCTTGTAATTGTGTCAAAAGTACTGAAGTTTATATGTATTGTATGAAATGATTTGTTCTCCATCCTTTGGTTTAGTCCTAAGAAGGATCTATGGAATGTAAATAAACTCTACTCTCTAACATACCTGAACAACGCAATTCCTTATCCAAGTCACAAACACTACAGGTGCTTCGTTCTGTCTGGTTCTTCACATCTCCAACTCCAAAAAAGCTGCTTCCCCATCACGCACACAACTGATCTTCTGAAACGCTGATATTCAGACAAATTAGTCCTCCATGTCTTCGTTGATGCCAGTAAACACACACTACAGCTACAGTTCACATGAAAGTTGCTACTCAGTACATCCCCTGATCTCAAACTACTCTTTGAGACAGACTAGGCACTCCCACTAAATCTATAACCGTACACCTCCTCGGAAAGCAAGGTAATCGCACGAGGGCCTGAGGTCTTCCTTGTGGCATTGTGAGGCATGCTACGAACACCCCATACTTGGTCACTAGGAATCAAAAGTGGGCAACGGCTATAGTATCCCACATGCTTGCAGGCACTCCTACCTGAAACAATACCAAAATAAATATCCGCATTGTGACACCAGTCGTAACTGCTACTACGAATGCACTCTACACCTCATCAATAATCAACTGGCCAACTAAACCAACCCTCCATGCAACCAAAATATTTCACACATTACGTCCTTCACACAAGGGAAAGATGACACACATCAATTCAAATTAACTTCCACGCCCTGGCAATATATATGAGAGTAAATCTGCACTGGACTCAGAATGCATCCTAGCAACCAAAGAAATACAGAGGGGCAGAACGCCCACGCCATTTTATCATAGGCAGGGACGGCAACGTCTGAAAAACAGCGAACTCATCCGACCTCCTTGTCATAGCAGAGTAGTAGTAAACTACGTCTTACGCAGGAAAAGTCTGAGAACTGTTGGACAAAAAACAATCTTCCACGTGCAAAATTCCTGTTGCGATAAGAATTGAGCCTGCCAAGTGTACTGAACATACTCCACTGATTTCCTGGCAAGCAGAAGGCTGGTCAGGTGACAGACAGCTTTTCCCCGAGTAAAATCCCAAGGATCAATTAAGCTTCTTCTCTCAGCTATTCCCAGAAAGACAAAATGCATTCACTTTTAACTAACACAAATGCAAAAATAAACAGCATTCTGATGACGCAGTTGATTGAACATGTACTTTTGTTCTTGGGGAGGGGGGCACACCACACACACTTCTGAGTATATAAATGTCACTTATCAATGCCGTAAACGCCTCATGGCGTTTATTTATTTGATTCCTCGGGAATCATCGACACATAACCTCAACCGTTAAACGAGAACACCCCCATCATTCCGTAACCTGATGACAGCCCACCTAGATCGCTGTTCGCACACATAAACTTACAGCACCTCCAAGACTCCGAAGACTAGATTCACGCTTACCAACACACACTCACTCTCTCTCACTCTCTCACTCACTCTCTCTCTCTCTCTCACTCTCTCACTCTCTCTCTCTCTCTCTCTCTCTGCGCGAACTTGACCACAGCGAATTCTAGTAGCGAACCCCAGTAAACTACGTATTGAGCGGGAAACAGAAGGGCAGCCGAATGGCAGTTCGAGACCCCGCGGATTCTTACAGTAGTATTAAGTTCTAAATATAAAACGAGGGCAGGACTGAACCGATTTCTGATTTCTGCCCTCTAAAAAAATAATTGAGGGTTAACGGACGGGTGGGTGGGGAGCCGAAGATGAGAGAATGAGGGGGTTATGCAAAAATATATTTATGAGGGAGCAGCCAAAGGTGGTCCAAACAGACATCATATCAATCAACAATCTTTAACCAAAATGTGTTCAAAGCACTTGAGTCGAAAGAAAAAATCCAGCCAAATAAATCAACAAACAAATCTGTCATCTACTGGGCATGAGATTTTTGCAAGCAAATCCAAATTCATAACAAACACCACACGCCAAACTTACAAGTTTACAAGTTTTAAAACCTTTATCCTTGCTTAACACACCACAAGCACAGAAAATACCCCGGCAGGTCACAGCACTACATAACAAAAACCAAAATCACTTCACAAATAGTCTCCACCCACGCCTACAAACGATACCTATACCAACTGGAAACAGCAATAATGTCAATCCCAAACTGCATTTACTTCTGTCAACATATCATCTCACACTTACAATCACAACATTTAAAGTACATCCTATAGGTCAGGTAATTACACACTTCATTCATTGTCCCATCAGGTTTCCTGTTCAGATATCAAGTCAGTCTGCGAACACACTCAACAGCTTACATGACAAGCATGCAGGTTTGATGGTTTGATTTATTTCGCTGGATTGTTTCTTTTTCGACTCATATGCTTTGATGTCTGTATGTTGTTGGTATACCCCCCAACTGAGCCCCCTTTTATATATTTGTGCATAACCCCCCTCATTCTATCATATTAGGCGCCCCACCCTCCCGGTAACCCACAATTATTTTTAGAGGGCAGAAATCAGAAATCGTTTGAGTCCTGAGTCCTGCCCTCGTTTTATATTTAGAACTTAATACTACTGTAAGAATTAAGAATTAATACTACTGTAAGAATCCGCTGGGTCTCGAACTGCCGATGTCGTATTCCGCAGGCCAGCACGCTATCCATTCGGCTACCAGGCTCCTACAAGATTACGATTCTGGATCTTCCTGATATATCGATGCCCTGCATTTCCCGCTCAATACGTAGTTTACTGGGTTCGCTACTAGAATTCGCTGTAGTCAAGTTCGCGCAGAGATAGAGAGAGAGAGTTGGTAAAATTTGTTGCGTGAATCTAGTCTTAGGTGCTGTAAGTTTATGTGTGCGAACAGCGATCTAGGTGGGCTGTCATCAGGTTACGGAATGATAGGGTGTTCTCGTTTAACGGTTGAGGTTATGTGTCGATGATTCCCGAGGAATCAAATAAATAAACGCCATGAGGCGTTTACGGCATTGATAAGTGACATTTATATACTCAGAAGTGTGTGTGGTGTGCCCCCCTCCCCAAGAACAAAAGTACATGTTCAATCAACTGCGTCATCAGAATGCTGTTTATTTTTGCATTTGTGTTAGTTAAAAGTGAATGCATTTTGTCTTTCTGGGAATAGCTGAGAGAAGAAGCTTAATTGATCCTTGGGATTTTACTCGGGGAAAAGCTGTCTGTCACCTGACCAGCCTACTGCTTGCCAGGAAATCAGTGCAGTATGTTCAGTACACTTGGCAGGCTCACTTCATATCGCAACAGAAACCTGACCTGCCTACTGCTTGTATCACAATGTTGTTGCACATTAAATCCCTTACCAGCTGTAACATTAACTTCACAAAGTTTACAGAACAGAATTGTTCCATCAGAACTAAAATATTCCTCACCGAAATCTTTAATGAAAGCTCTTAACTTTGCACTTTCAGAACACCACTTTTGGCATCTGAACTAAATGAAGGATTCACTGTAAATGCCCGAGAAATGTAGTTTCAAGTAAGAATTTCATACCCAAAATATGAATTTTATCCTCAAAATATAACCAAAATGATCCTAACCATGAATCACCAGTATTGTTCCCAACAAACTGTGGTCAACCGGTGTCCTTGAAGATCTAAACATGATTTTGTGATTGTAAATAAAATTTTCATGAAGCAGAGTCCTTGAGAAGCTAATAGTAGATCATACAGTAAAGACTGCACCAAACCCTTAATTTAGTATGACTCCTTCTTGTTCCTGTACGAACAAATATCTTTGAACAGAATGAGCAGTTGATTGATCCACTGGTTGCTTAGCCGCCTGACTGTGATTAAGAGATCAAGTGGCTAAAAGGGTGAATGAACTGACTAATTGATTCATAGGCTATTTAATAATTATATTTCAACCGTACAAATTACTTAATACTAAATGGGATTAGGATTATTGTGAATGGAGGATCCAAGACATGAAATTGTAATCTGAACAAAATTAAACAAACAGCGATGCAAATACATAGTAATTAAATGGCTAATTTGAAGGAAAAAAAACATGCACAAACAATATTGATTATATAACTATCCACTGCTAATACTAAAGTGCCACTACATTCCTTGGGCAACACCAACCACCCACTGGTTTCTTGATTTGAACACTTTCCCAAAAAAACAGCACAATTCATGAAGCTCCTCATTATGTAATTTTCTCTCGCTGCCTGTATGTTTCTCTTAGTTACATGTATTCTGCTCATCACAGACATCAGTGCAAGACACCAAGTTTAACACCCACACAAAACAGCAGGTGAAATAAGTAGCCATTATTATCTGTAATTAAGAACTTTTCCAAAAGCAGGAACTTTGAACAATGAAGCATGAACTGGCCTTCAACCTAATAGAGGAAATAAATGTCTTAAATATACTGTCTCTTAGTATAACGATATTGCACAGTTCAGTATCACCTCACAATTGAATAAATATAGTCATTTCTTTCACTCTGATGTTGGAAACATACATGGCACCTATCACACCGTGCAAAGACGTCCATTCGACACAGCCCACACTGACAGGTTAATATTTCCCACTTATAGGACCACAGTTCCCTTGTTCTGTAGTGTCCTCTGTATCAATGAAACATTATGTCCATGTGACCATGCACTCTTTCTCCTACACAGTAACAATTCTAAGGCCATGTGATATCCCCAATTTCATCATGATCATGTAGTGACTGCTTACCATAATATACTACCAACATAATAAACAACAGGAAGCAGCAATTACCTGGCATGTCACAGCATTAGTGGGGGAGCCTACACAGACAAGACATGCAACATAAATCACATGCGTTGCGCATATGCGCATGCCAATCCAAATGTTCTTGGATCAGCACACAGGACTAAAACACAATTCTAACACACATGAAGAATCACAGCAAGGTGAAAAATCACTAACACACTGTCTGACCGGTATTCTACACTACTGTGAATGAAACAGTGATCCACAGAGCAATAAAATTAATTTAGTGTCCTACAAAACAACTCATTACAAAGATGGTTGCCTGCGACGTTGCACAAACTGATTTTTACATTAAATGGTGCAACAACCTGCAAGACAGCCACCTCCATATTCACTATCATAAGAACCTCAAAACTCAATTCAGTAATGGCAGATGACAAAGTTAAAATGAACAGAAGATCAAGAGAACTGAAATGGTAGATATTCACACCAAATTTCACAAAAACCAGTCAACTGCTGTGTAACTGAATCAGGCTAGATGGACATACACATGCAGCGTACTTAATTAATAAGACTGCTTTATAAGTCATTCAAAAACCACTGGATCAACTGGCATATTCTGATACACTATGATCAGATTCAACTGGAAGATCTGAGGAAACTGACAAAAAAAAAACCTCTTCAGTCAGGACAGCAAATCCCCTGCTGAGACTTGTGCATAGGACGTAATTCATTTGAGAAACAGGAGTGCTAACACCACACTGCTATAATTTACTGGTAGAATCACTCCTTCCCAAACGAGGATTTGCACAGAATAGTTTTGTCCATGTACTACACAACAATTCAGATCATTTTTTCCTTACGCATAGGAGATATTTATTTATGGGGGATTTACACTAGTGACAGACTTCCTTCCTGTTGCTATAAAACAAGTTTGTGTCCCAAATTCCCCAAACCCTATTTCCTTCATGTATTCTAAAACACAGGTAACCCACAAATTTAGCATTCTGTACTTGCTATAGTACATTCTTTTCCAACTGAAACACATTTGCTCATCTTACATTCAGTTCACATATGAATAAAATGGGAAGAACCCTGAGAGAAGGCACAGACAGACCACAGAAATCACGTCCACAACATTCACAATAACACTCACCTGCGAGCTTCTTCATACTTAATCTGCTGTCGCAAGAACACCGCATTCTTCAGCAGTTCCTGTATGTTACCAAGGTTATCCTCTGCCCCCTCCATAGACTTCACTGCCCTGGAGAACAATACAACTGCTGAAAAAACTACACAAAGTTCTGGGAAGGTCTTGTGATTCTCACTTTTCTTCCAAATCATATATATATATATAGATAGATAGACACACGCACACACACCATATTTGGCGACTTTGTGTCAGGACTCAGGATCTTATTCCTTTGCCAGGCAGAAATGTCAAATGAATGAAGGTCTAAAATCACTAAGTTAATTGATTAAATAATAAGCTTTCCTTGTAACATAAAGAAATTACACTTCACATAATTCAAAATGTCAACTAGAAATGAGCAAGATGCTGCTACAAGCCTGTGGAAAAGTATTCACTTGGGAACAAGGTTCCTCTTGAATACTAGTGAACGAACAGAATTTCCTTTAAACCTTACCCAATGGCATACTCCACATCGTAGCAACGTCCCTGCAACTCATGATGCAGTCTGGTAACTTCTACCCTCTTCTCCACCATCGGGGGCAGTGCTTTGCAATGTTACGTATATAAGTTCAACATAAACAACTCAATCCATGTTTGACACGTTTTCAAACCTTTTTTAACTTTCATTTCCAATTCCGGGTCTGATGACAGAGACATCGACATGATTCTCAACACAGTTACGTTATATTACCGATAACAAAGCACATCCATATGTGCCTAATAATTATTCCAAATAATCGCATACGAAGTACAGCCGATTAACAAACTACAGTTCTGAGTTACAAAGCATGTTACAAACTATGGAACTTCTAAACTTCCGTGTTTAACAGTGAAGCCAAAACAGTTTCATTTTAACATTGGCAACGGCTGGAACGGTATATTTTATCGTCATTAACTTTTAAATTGGTGACAATGAAGGGAACCGGAACTAATTTTTAAGTGCGGTCATTGCCAGTAGGAGTCGAATTACATGCTTTGTTGCTTGTGAGTTGGCAACGAGTTGGAAGTTTTGATAAAGAAGTGCCATTCCGTTGGGAAAGATTCGAAGTACTCCTGCGTACAACACGTTGGGGAGTGTATAAATTAATATTTCGTTAAAAATCTTGAAAGAATGAAATTTCCAAGTATTTTTGTTCTCGCAGCCCTAGCTGCTTATGTAGATGGTAATGAGGAAGAAGAAACGGGTGCCAGATTGCTAATTTCGAAACAGATACTGAATAGATATCTGGTTGAAGACATGGACATAGTAGCTGGGATATTTAGATGTCATATTGTTTCAGAAAAGTTATCGTCCGGTTGTTTTTGCAGAATAGAAATTTTTACATATCATAGGCCGTTTATGTTACAAGCCAAAGAATATGGAGCATCTCATGATAATATTGTATTTAGTACCCATATAATACCAACATACCTCATAAACTTGTTTGATTATAACACACAACATTCTTTGCAGTACACACTATATAATGTTGGCACAAGTACTGCTCTTGGTGTTAAGCTGAGTGACAGTAGCTTTCACAAAGAGGCCTTCACTTTGGTGGGTGGTCAGCTCAACATCAAGATTGACAGGATCCCTGCAGGGACAAATGTATCTCATGTAGTAGTTGTCAGACCAAGGAAATATGGATACTTCAACTTCACAGCTGCAGAAGTCAACTACAGACCAACAGAGGATGCCTCTGAAGTGAGTTATCACTTGCATGGACCGTGGTCAAAATTTATAGAAATGTTTGTAATTTCCATTGTGCTGGTCCTAAATTATATATTTAGAATGTACAGGAAGCCATTGTAAAATAATGAGCATAAAACACAAATTCTTCAGATTAATAAAATGATTTTCATTTTGAAACATTTAAATATTACTTGGAAAATCCATCTATGGACACCATACTTGTTTCTGTCTGCTTCTCTGATATTCAAAGCTCATAATTAAAATGAACTGAGGACTGAATATAGCTAACATCAAAGCTAAAATTGAATATTAATCTCCAAACTTCTTACAAGTCTTCCAAGTGGTGTTCCTCAGGTTTCACCATCAAATTTCTGCATACATTTCATTTTTCCAGAACTTCTTGACAAATACATATGCCACAAAGCCTGTAATCATGTAAAATTCCTAAGTTTATCTCTTGTTTTGTTTTTTGGGTTTCTGTTAACATCGTCACACACTGCTCCTGTAGGACGCAACAGAAATGCATAACAAGTCTTTCCGTTTCAGCTGCAAGTGGCCGTGACGAGCGAACCCGGCGAGGGTCTCATCATTGCCTTCCGTGACTATGATAAGAAAACCCTGTCTCTCAAATGAGATACAAACCCAAGATCTGCCAGATATGAAGTAGGAGAGTTAACCGCACAGACAAAACGTTTAACAGATGAAAGTTTTAAGTTAGTCTGTATAAAATTTACTCTCTAACAGTGCTGTAAATCCATGACAACTGTGTCATACATACTCCAGGTGGCAACAGTATTGCCATCTTTGGTGATGTTGTACTGGAACACACCACCGATCTTCTTGGCACGCTCTGGGTTTGCCGCAACCCGCTTTTTCAGCAAGTCAAACACACCATCCGAATCCAGCGCTGATGTGGATGCCTGCACCAACAATGCAACCTCACATTACAGTTTACAAAGCCACCAACATCATACACCATTTCTGCATGTCTCTAGGAACCTGTTAACTCTCTGGTGATAGAAAACGAAGGTCGAACATTGCCAATACCAAACAGTATCACTAGCTGCAGGACCAAGCCACTTTGGCACAGTTCAAACACATCTGTATTTGTCTAAGATCCAGCTTAATATTATCCTCCCCTTAAATTCTCAGTCTTACTTATGTCCAATTTTTTTAACAGGATTCCCACCAAACTATGCATACATTATGTGTTTTCATCTTATGAACAACACATTTAGTCCTTTAGTTCACTATCCTAAGAATCCACTTATTTGATCCTTCAAGATCCCAAATAATATTTGGTTGTTTTCAAACACAATTTAGGTTCTTCACACAAAGAAAGAAACCATATTTTACAACCATACAAAAGTGGAAAAATATGGATATGATGTAACTTGATCTTTAGCATTACTGAGAGTAGTTTCGATGGTTACACACTCTGTAATCAATAATGAGTACTTCCTGAACGTGTTAAATATTTATGAATACTATATTTTTAGCTTAAAAACAAATGCAAAACCATGTTCATATTTTCATTCTATGTCAGGACATGAGATGTGCCTCTGAACTACAAATTCCAGTTTTCACTTCCCTCACCTTGGTGGACCTCATCACAGCAGGCATAGTGACTGACTGATGCAACCAGCATACATCAGAGCTACTCACTTGTGTTTCTTCCATGACCTTGAACACAGCTACTGTACTGTACATGTTATCAAGACAACCTTACATGTAGGCTAAATGAACTATACAAAGTGCAAAGTCTTTCCTGCCTCCTTGACAGTGACTCAGCTAGTCAAAAAACTTACTGCTTTTACAAAACAAAGGTTCATTATTCTGTTACACAAAACACACACAAATGGCCATATCATGACTCGGCTCCACCCCCAGCATCATGCCAAAATTTTTTTCCAAGTCTAAGCCAATTTCTGACCTAATGACATTTTACATAAACAAGTGTAGTGAAACAATGTATTCATGTGACAACTTCTCTTTGTCTCCCACAGTTCACTATTCACAAAGCACTAAGTGAACTGTACAAATCGTGAAGTTTGTTCCTCACTTTGCCCACTGAAGATGCAAATATCCTGAGAAATTGATTTGCAGATATTTACCATAAGCTGGAAATGTAACTAGGAAAGAGAAAACAAAGAAATTCCATAGAGCTTTTGAGTAACCTCTGAAGACCAACTAGATAATTAAAGAAAATAATTAACCCCTTCAGCCACAGTAAAGGTGCATAATATTCTATCAATCCATTGTTACCTCAAAGAAAACACAACATGTCTCCACGACAACACTAAACTAGTTAATGCTGCTTAGAGAAATAAATTACTGCTTATTCTGAGATCAATATAAAACCCACATTATATATTCTGTGGGCAAAATGCAGAGATAATGACTGTTACAGCAGGTGGTACATACAGTTACAACTCAGCTTTAAAGGGTTAAAATGGATCTTACTGAAGATGTGATACTAGCAATGCTGTAATGTTTTGGATCTTAACAAAAAGGAAACATAACCTTGTCACTGAGAGTAAGAAATTGCTAGGCTGAACAATGCAGGTTATCACAAGATAACAGAATATCAGTTACACTTTATATCGATTATAAACACAACTTGCAATCTGTAGGAACAAACACCACACAGCTCAGGCCTGCCTCATGGACTTATCTTGGACCACTTGAACACAATCCACAACCTAACACCCAGTATTTTAAAGATCCATTTTAATATTACACTCCCATCTATGAGTTGGTCTCTGAAGCCATCTCTTCCCTCAGGTTTTCCACACAAAATTCTGTACTCATTTCATGTCTTGCTCATGCATGCTGTATGCCCTGCCCATCAGAGCTTTCCTATCATTTTACTAAAAATCCAGAATTAAATCTTATATTTGGCTCATTAAACCCACACTAAATTAAACATTCTCCAAAACACAATTACAGAATTTACATCAAAATGTACATTTATATTAAGTAAGCTTTACATGCAAACACAGCTCAAATGCTTCGTCTTGTTTAGTAGCAGTGTACTGCATAATCAAATTGCATTTTTCTGTGAGGAACCTGCAATATGTGTGACCTTTTATTTCCACTGCGTAGACATGAAATTTAACACAAAAATTTCATTGGAAAAGCTGAAAGGAAAACAGTACTTGGGAGATCTACACACACACAGACATTACTAAAATGCACCTTAGAGAAATATGATGTGAAGAAATAGATAGACTCAACCAGCTCATGACAGAGCATAAGGGCAGAATTATGTGAACGTGGTGAAAGGCCAGCAGCAACAAAATTTCTCACCAGCAGAACAACCATCATCAAAGATGATCTTGGCCCATCAGTCAGCCACAAAAACGTACCTTGTGCTGCGGGACGGATGCCTCGGTGAGATCGACATATGCGCCAGATATCACCACGCTCCCCGTCTCTTTCACCTTGGTCTGAAAGTGGATACGGTTCCCCTGTTGCCACATGTCAGTCTGTAGTGTCTGCCCAGGGATAACCGGCTTGCTGAACCGAGCCTGTAAACCAGTGACAGTCATCATTTTCTTCATACCCTCACACTCTGATGGCCTGTGTAGTGCAACGATCTAAACCATATTAATGGGGATATCAGGTTGCATCTCAGTCCAGTTTCTGACTATCCTTCTCAGGCTAATCAGAGTTCTCCTCAGTCCCTCCAAAAAACTTCCAGCATAGTAACATGAAAATTAATATTACTGCCCCTTTCCAAATTCATACCCATTCATTATCCTCTCATTCTATCTGATGCTATATAACCTCTGAAAATTAAACACATTCATGAAATAACATCATATTTAACAATCTCTCTGATGGAAAAAAAGTACAAAGAACTTACAAAGCAACAAGATGATAAAATTAAAAAAAAGAGACTGAAATGGTAAAATGTTATGAACAGTCCTCCGGAATTACAACTTAGAAATCTACTATCAAGCCACACCATTGCACCATGCTTCACATGAATATTTTTTTTACTTACCATAGGCCTCCCTTAACGTATCCACTGTGAATGGGAGTCACGGTTATGAAGTATTCCAACAGGGATGCGAGAAAATAGGAAAGCATGTGGAAAGAATAAGAAAGTACAATGACTGACATCAACTGAACTGTACATCAGACACGGAAGAGGCAAGTGAAAAATGCTGTGAACACAAACAATCCATAGAACAACAGAAAGAGGGTGCTGGAATGTTATCATGAGAATGTGAAAATAGGAAAGCCCCAAAAAGAGATGTTTCTATTACACACCTTTATGGCTTTGAATTTGGTTGGATCATTATCCGCATACTGCTGTAGGACATGGCGGGCTGAGAAGCCCAGCGAACACAGACCGTGCAGGATGGGCCGATCAAATCCACCAAATGCAGCCACATTCGGGTCAATGTGAAGTGGGTTGCGGTCTCCAGACAGTCGGTAGAGTGCAGCCTGCAGGAAATAATGTTGAAGTGAAGAAACATTGACAATTAATTTGTAGGTGTGTTTATGATCTCTCTCCATACTAAATTCTACAGACTTAGCTGCAGTGTTTCATTAGTCATAATTTTCACACACAGCAATAAGTGCAGATTCAAAGCAGTCAGCATTTTCAGTCTACATCAAATAATCTTAAGGATGCACATTTTACAAAGCTCTATCACCACAAATATGTCAAGATCTTAATTAGATTGTGCTTCTTCTCCATATTTTACATGTTAGTACTACTGACAGAAGAAACTAAAAATACATACACAGAATAAGAAAAGTTACATTCACCCCCCCCCCCCCCCCCCCCCAAAGAAAAATAACCAAAGAGCCTCACACGTAACACATGCTTCCCTCTATTCTGACCTGATCAAGAGACGTGTGTTGCTCAACAGACAAATCAGGAATCCGCTTTGGTGGTTCTGCTGTTGGCACATCATAGGGTGAAGTACGCTTGTCTGTAACACCCTTCATTCCAACAGCAAATGTTGTCAGCAGGGACTGTGCCACCTTCTCACCACTTTCATCAAATGTCTCCACTGCAATAATGACAACAGACAGCAACTGAATTTGTATCACCTTGAAGACTAGACTTTTAAACCACTTATATTCCCCCTAGCCTAGACAGATCAAAGAAAAAGAGACACGTTACAACTGCACGAACCAAGTTGACAGAAGTTACAAATGGAATGATCATACTGCACAATTTTATCTCACCTTCCACCAGCACAACAGTCCCGGATCCCTTGTCCAACATATCCACCACCTTGCAGTGCACCTCAAGAGTCCCTTCAACTGTTGATGGGACGCAGAACCTCCAAGTACTGCTCACCATGCAACATCTGGCAACATAGCAGCAACACGATCCTCCTCAGTCAACTCCAATTATGTACTCAATCGTTTCTCATTCCTTTGTGCCTCATCAGCAACCCTAAGGTTCATAATCCAATCAGTCTCTACGTCGAAACCACTGAACTATCTTTAAGTTAGCAGAACTTCTCGAATCCATTTAGTGGAAAGAAAGAAAGAAATACTTTATGATATATCTGCAAAAACAACTGAATACTGTCATTTGTTTACATGACCGAGTGGCATGCCAGTGGGAAGCATCTACACTCTGTGCAGCTCACTGAATCAGTGTGAATTCTATCCTCACTCTCTCTATGGTGCAGGATATTCTTTGAAAAACTGACTGTATACTTGGCTTCTCAAAAAATAGAACACTTTCTTTATAGAAGCCAAAGGTTCATCACTGAGTTCACAAAAGCCTGCCATAAGACTAACCTGAGCCAGCTGCATCCAGTTTGCTCCATAGATTCCTATCTCCCAAAGGTCCATCTTAACGCCATCCCACCTACGCCAATGTCTCACCCACAATCTCCTCCCTTCAGGCCTTCTAACCAATATCTTGTAAACACCCCACCCCTCCACAATGCGTTCCGCATGTCCCGCCCGTCTTATCCTCCTCGATTTAATCGCCCTAACAGTATCAAGTGAGGGGTACAGTCCGTGAAGCTCATAATGCAATTTTCTTCCTGCCTCTTAGGTCGAAATATCCTAAACACTCTGTTCTCAAAGACCCTCAATCTATGTTCCTCCCTCAAAGTGGGAGACCAAGTTTAACACCCATACAGCACAACTTTTGTATCTTTAGTTTTCTTGATGTGAGATGAGAGGACAAAACATTTTGGACTGAATGATAGCAAGCATTCCCCGAGTCCACACCACACTGCTCAATTACAACTTCACTAGCATAGAATACGACCTGAATGATCCTCCGTTGCACTGAACAGAAAAACAACTCACTGCAGTATTATTTTTGCAGAAGCTGGATCTGCTTTCATTCCATGAGGACCAGCAGACTTTTAATTTCTTCCTCACTGCATGTACAGTGAACTAAACAAGTCAAGTGCGATGGAGACTGGCTATTATATTCGTAATAGACAAAGCACAGGCAGTAAAATGTGCCTTGCGTTAAGATATATGGACATGTTCAGCTGCGAAGGCAAGAAATGCACATACAGAGATGAAAACACAGCAAGAAGATTGTGAGGTGGCTCAGGGTTGCATCCGAAGGCAGGCTTCGAAATGACCGATGCTGAACCTTGCGGTTATCCTCAAAAGAGTCTGCTTATCAAGACATAACCTCACTTACCCTGGCAGGATTGAAATCCCTGCCACTGAACACCTCAGCAGTAACACTAGACTCCATCACGGCAGACACGCCTTGCAACACGAGGAACGTCGGCAACGCAGAGAAGTCTGCGTGGCCTTCATACAGGAATCTCAGGTCACTTGGGTTGGTCACAGTGCTACCAACTGCAATAAAACAAACACATTACTTGTCTGTCACACTGTCACAAACACACGCACATAACGGCACAGTACTCACCTCCCAGTGCATACAGGATCAGGTCACGAGGAGTGTATTGGAACTTTGTCACAACACTCTTCTGGAAAGGAAATCAGGACCTTAAACCATGTTCACAGAATAAGTGTCATCAAAAAGACAAAAGAAGTACAAGTCTGCACAAACATTAGCCACCATCAATACTTGGATGGCAGCACCAGCCATTGCCAAAACTAATGTACACCTCATTTAACAAAATACTGGACCTCCAGTGGCGTAAGCCACAATGAAGCAGTCAGCTTCTTCCAACACCATACGCAAGAAACACACAACTGAAGTAACGTAAACCACGTACTACAATTATGGCGACGGGCTAAAATCCTGTACACAATAAACAAAATTAATTCTGCTCATTCATACGTCTTATACTACACTCCCTCTATACACCTCCACTGGATGGTGCTTAGACACAGGGGTAACTTGAATAATTACTATCTGAAAGCATATGCAAAAAACTACATCGAGTCATAACTCACGCCATCAGAAGAAAGCCCAGAGTTCGACTTCATCTGCTCCAGAACGGTCATCAGGGTACCAGATGCCTCCTGGATGGACTCCAATTTAACGGCAGCAGACATATCTGTCACCTTGCCCCAGTTCTCACGTACAGCCTCTGGCGTCACCAGCTCATTCATCTGCGCACGCAGCAGGCCACCCGGTGAACGCACCAGATAACCTGAAGGTTGTCAGACAAGAACGCATCCTGATGGAAAGTTCTGCCGACACTCAGCACGGGAGGTAAACGGTTCTCTGCTTGTCTATCATTACTGCGCTTCATGGCTATTCCAAGCTGTCTCACTGAAATCAGGACCCTTGAAACATGAATCCGGTCATTCTACCGCTGTTGACACATCTACGGAAGTCCACATGCAGATTCTGCGACTTATCTACGATTGTGATTTGCAGTGAAAAAATCATTTCTGCATTTCACTGAAAGAGCAACAACAGACCCAACCTTCATGACCCTAATGAAATGCAGTCCTGTTTTGGACGGCATCACATGACTCAGAACCAGTGGTGTCGTTACAGGCATCGAGCATATTCCGAACAGGGGTGCCACTGACACTTACATTTTCCTGCCCAGCCAGCAGCAGACTCGATGATGGAGCCAGTCTCCTCACAGGATTCGTGACACAGCCACGCGACGACTGGCGCAATCAGCTCTGGGCGCAGCTGCGCAAAGAAATCTGTGCAACAAACAAGTGACTTATCAGTATCACATTAGTGTTTATAATCATGAGACAATATTAAAAACTGCTGATAACAGATCTCCAAAACATGAACTATTTATTACAACTGATAATATGACAAAAGGGTGAATATACTTCCAAAATGCACTGTTTGCATCATTTTGATGTTCATTTATTGTAAACAGAAGTGACACACTGTCAGGCTTTAGTATCAGCAGCACCCACCAGGTGGCAGGATGTCTTCAGTAAGCCGGGATGCCGCAGTTGGCACAATCACATTGCAGTGGATGTTGTCCTTCCTGCCCTCTATCGCTAACGTATTGTTCAGACCGACCAGCCCCATCTTGGCAGCACTGCAACCATAAAAAGAACATACATGGACTCTTCCCAAGAAATGCATAAAGCGGCCATCACTCACACCAACTTTCTTATTTGAGAACAACTTTTCAGCCGCACGAATTACACAGTCCTGAAAGGAAGAGCGATGGTGAATGACGAACTGGAGAGGATGTAGAAGTGACCCTCGGTTATATAACACACTAACCCAGCATCTGTCTTGAGGAACTGTGGGGGAAAACAGTTTCTACCATTTCTGGCAACCAAAGACAAACTTTTATTTTTATAAATAACCAGAATGTTAAATCAATATTTCATAGGCGGGGGGAGGGGTGTATTGTAATTAATACTTTTAAATCCCAAAGATATTCAAAGCAGAACAGATTAATGTCCAAGATATCACGCACACATTATACAAATGATCAATCCTATGAAAGATAAATATACTGAAGTGTCACTAACACCGACCTGTAGTTTGCCTGCCCAAAGTTCCCATATAGACCAGAATTGGAGGATGTCACAATGACACGTCCATACTTTTGTTTACGGAAGTGAGGCCACGCGGCTCGAGTTGCCTTGAGAGCACCTGTTAGGTGTACGTCCTGAATTAAGCCTGCAACAGTAACAAATGATCATTAAACCTCAACAGCACTAGTAACTAGACAAAAAAGCATGCAAAACCATCCCTGAACTCAAGAAATCTACCATAGTCCCTTTTCTTTTGGCCTCCTATACAAAATCAACAACAGACAAAACAGCTCGGCATAGCAGACAGTATTTGTCAAGGTTTTCCTCAGCCTCTCTAGGCAAATGCCATGGACAGTCTCTTGAAACTGGTCAGAACCACAATGAGAATAGACGCTTGTGAATTTTAACTCTTTCAGAATTAGTCTCTGCAGAAAAATGATATTCCAATTTCACTGAACTATCAGACTTTAAGGTAAAATGGCCCCTGGGACAGCTACATAATATCCAGTCACTGGCACTCTTAGTTTTCTGACTGACTGACTGTAGCAGTCCAAATACACTGAAAGTACCCCACAATCTGATATTATGGCCAAGAATAAGATTTAATCTCAAACATACTCCAGTCTGCGTCACTAATCCTGGAGAATGACTTGTCCAGGATCCCAGCATTGTTCACTACCACATCTACTCGTCCAAACTCTTCCAGAGCCGTCTATATAATCTTCTCTCCATTCACCACAGAATCATAGTTGGCTACAGCCTTGCCACCTACCAGAAACAAAACAATCTACGATACAAATGCAATCCCGCGGTGCTGCGACTTCACCGTAAAACAGAAGTTGGAAAGGAAAGGGAATCAGACGGAGGTGGTAGAGGGGGACACAAGGAAGCAGTTTGTAAGAAGGAAGGAGAAAGAGAAGAGGTGAGAGGACAAACAAGAAACTTACATGCAAATGCAGTAGCAGCCAACAAGCATCATAATGCACTAAACCCACCTTTGTGCCGGATCTCTTCTACAACACTGTCTGCTGCACTGCTACTCTTCCCATCGCCATGGCGACCACCACCAAGGTCATTCACCACAACTGATGCTCCACGCTCCGCAAACAGCAGGGCATATGCTTTACCCAGGCCTGAAACATAAAGTCATGGCTGGTCAGAATTATGAGGAACTGGCACACAAGAAATGATAAGTGGGTGAAACGACACACAGAACTGTTCATTGCAAGAAGTTGTAAGCAAATGCCATGATTAATACGATTATGAGACAATGGAAACAGACAAATGATAAAAGAGAAGGGTATTAACTCACCTCTGCAGTGCACACATCACATGGCATGTGGAGTCTCATCATACTTTAATATTATCATGACAACTTTTATCCATGGAAATGGACACACACAAACTGGTACAATTAAAACTGGAAACATACTGTTGTAGCAGCCCACACCCTTCAATTTCATATTTTTGTCTTAACAAATGAGGGAAAGAACTATATTTTTTTTGTACAATATAGTCATTAATGAAGCTGAAACCGCGAAGACAAGAACGATAACCTAAAATAATTTCGACAAGAATTAAATATTTCCGAAAGAAAGTCTTGCATACTAGAAAAGCGATCAGGCACAAACATTATTTTCGTGTACGATAATCACCTGCACCAGCTCCTGTAACTACAACCACTCGGCCATCGAATCGCAGAACTGTCATGCTTAATAGGGCCCTACAGAAGTCCGAACCTGAAACAAGACGAAGTTACGTGACCAAACACACGGATAAGGTAGTACAAGTGCAAGATTAACCAGTACTTCGTACCTTGTTTACTTTCGTGTGTATAACTGCGAAGTCATCGTCAAGAAATAATGTAACCGTTAAAATTATAATACAACGCACAAATTGCTAAATCTTACTACGTACGATAAATCCGCAGCTGTCTAGTCGTAGACTCCAAGACACAATCCACTACCACGAGATCATCACAGTTTGTGTGCTTGTTTTTTCAGACCTTCGCATCAGATACGGCCAGTCTGCTGTCTGACATAACTGCAAAACCTCTGTACAAGAAATATGTACTGTACTTCAAAACAGGTTACGAAAGTGATCGACGCAAATTCGCTAGTCATTCTTTCCCATATCGATATATTTAGATTAATGCAGTGCTACCAATAGTATCAGTAGATCTAGCGAAAATGTTCGAAAGCAACAAATGGCATTTTACCTGTCTGAATGTAGAGTTCCCAAATTGAGATATTTCCTTGCCCTACTTTCACATTTTATACATTGTATCATAATATCCCATAGAAACTGTACTTACTGCTTTTATTTTTCTTAACTCATGTCACAGTTTTCCTGCCTATGTTATTAATACAGAAAAGAAACATGACTAACTTAAAAGCATGAAGTAACAAGGGGAATATGCTTACTGCCTTCATCACCAGAGAGATCGCCTAATAATGGTGTCAATTTATATTACACTACACTGCGCAATATCCCACAACGCTGTCATCTTCACACTCTTTTCCCATGAGCATCTGCTCTACACAAGGAAGTTAAATCAGCAACTAGGATGTGTCTTACTGAAGAACATTAGGAAAGAGCATGCAAATTGCAACAATGAAAATAAAATGTGATACTGAAAGCTGAATAAAGCTAAAGCAGTGTTAAATGTATTTTTTATAAATTACTATGATATTTTAATGTCCCCAGTCCAAGACTGTGGGATTTCATGTCAGTGACAACTTCAGATCAATTTATAAGATGTCACTAGTAAGATGGGATGTCTTAAAATTCAAGGTCGTGCAGACACATGTTCATGAATTTCTTATCTCATACCATCACACTGACAGTCCCGAGTTTCAGGCACACAAAGTTACAGCATAACAAAAGCATGCGAGTCACAGTAAGAATTGAGGTTCTCACAGTGGCGAGTACGAATATGACTCGTTTTCTGTGTTGTAATGCTACAACCCAGAAGGCAGCCATCTTCATGTGACTCACAATTTATTTATACTTTATTTAACGATGCTGTCACTAGCTGAGACTTTATAATGTCGAGTGAGAGGATGATAGTAAACAGAGAATTGGAAAACATGTGGACAGAAGTGATCATGGCCTAATTTAAGGAACTATCCAAGCATTTTCTGGAGGGACTGAGGAAAACCACAACAAGCCTTCGTCACGATAGCCAGTCTGCAGGCCAAGATCTGAACCCAGGACCTGCCAAACATGTAGCAGGAGTACTAACCATTCAACTATGATGTTTTGTGTGATTCACAAGATACAAACAATTTTATTACACATAATCAACTGGTTACCGTAGTAAACCGACGTTTCGGGAACAAACTCTGTCCCCATCTTCAGGGTTTGTTCCCGAAACGTCGGTTTTACGTGGGCAAGGAACTGAGACAATTGTCTGTATGTCGGATCTCGCGTGGTGGCAGATTTTGAGCAACTTCAATTCTATCTCCGATAATGACAATGACTTCGTGGATTCAAACTTGTTACCCTAAAATATGAAGCCAGCGAATGTGAACATTTGCCAAGTGAACTCTGAAAACCAGAGATGAGCTAAATGTGGAGCGGAGAATTTCCCGAAGCGATGCCTACCGACGCCAGTTCGCGTTCAGTTTCATCAAAATCCGTTCAGCGCTGTTGAGGGCAGCAACCCGAAAGTTCGCTACGCGGGGCATTCTCCTCCTGAGCCAGCTTTATCCACACAACCTACTTCCCTCGCCGGCCCGCGGTAAATTCGAGTAAAGATTCCTGTTAGTCCCCGGGTCTGGATTAATCGAGCAGGGCGAGTTATTAAGCGAACGACCAACATTCCGTAATTCTTTGGCAGGCCCAGCCCTCGCACAACGCCGAAGGCCAGATCACAAATAGCGGTCAAGGTCAGGGAACCGTCTCCATGGAAACAACCGACAGTCGGAGAGACACAGAAAAACGACTGGCGGCATTTCTCAGGAGCTACAAGAAAGGAATTAGCACGTCTCTCGAGCAACTGACAGTTGCCTACACTTCCGCGAAGGATCATCACCGCATTCCCCAGAAGCTGAGGTCCGAACTCCATCCGAATTAAATTCAGACACTGTGTAAGTCCCACCTATTGAGATTAAGCAGATGTAATATGAGAGCGCCCTCACAGCTCGCAACTCTGCCTCCTCTGATAACAGTTTCCTTATGATGTCATCGCCTGTAACGAGATCACGTGTGAGGTCGCACTCATAAAGAGAATGACATCACGCCACCTTCTTCGATATTATACATAAACTTCATGGTCCCAGGGCGCGTGAACTTGATCTTGTCTTGAGACTGAATAAAACTCTTCATATTATTATCTACAAACTGACAATCTTCAGCTATTTCAATCTGCCCGCCAATCCTACGAAATACTACCAACGTCTGAGGAAGCCGATTACCAACTTTACCTCAGGCACTTCCAAGCGTTTTACAACTGCACGACGCACCTTCACATTCTCCCGCCCGCAGTTCACAATCTTCTGTTTCCCGTCTCCTCTCTAACAACGAATGTTTCCTACTGTTTTGTATGGGTGTGAAACCCGGTCTTTCACTTCAAGCGAAAACACAGACTCGGGGTGTCTGAGAAGAGAGCGCTGAGGGTAATATCTGGACCCGAGACGGATGAAGTGACAAGAGCGAGGAGGAAACTGCGTTATAAGGAGATAAGAATTTCGTTCAGAATTTGACTAGCCGACCGACCGAGGGCTGAAGATGGACTCTGCTCCATGCAGCTCGTTCTGGTCAGACTTTTACATCGCCAAGGATGCTGCAATCAATAGGCGTTCGGTGTAACCCAGTTATCGGCAACGTAGTCTGAAATCGGTTGTCAGCTTTACTGCGGGGCGTGGTGGCAACTTAACTTTCACAGAATACATTTTTATACGCCAAGGAACGGGGTCCTGCTCGATGCCTGACAGTCACGAAATTTGCAGGACTCATAAGTTCACTGTCGCTTTCATAAATGCCAGACTTAACCCTCTAAATCCCGAAGCTCGCCTAATTAGACAAAAGTGGTTAGTTGTTTGCGTTTTTATAATACAATATAACGTCTTCTAGACTTAAACACGTCATGCAATGAATGGATTATTACCAGGTTTTTGCGATCTACTTCCCTAGAAACTGCACCAGCGTCTGACATGAGATATTTTCTCAACTCTTCTCTTATCTCGCCTCCTGCTCGAGATAAGGAGTGCGTGTTTGGTGGCGTTGTTTCCACGTCATTACTGAAGTGATAGAAAGTTTTTCCAGATTTTTACTAGGAATCCATCGCGTAACAGGCGACTAATATCAAATCATCACATGTCTCCGGCAAAATGTTTATGTGTGTATAAAACACTCAAAATACTTGGCAAATCAACCCAAATGCATTTTCCGATACCCTTCCGGCACGACAAAGGCGATAATTGAATGTCTGTTCAGTTACGTCATTCTTTGCAACTTCATCAGATACGCGTCGAGACCCGATGCTTCGCCTGAAAGTTAGAAATGGTTCCCGGAAGGCACTCAGGACCCGGAAGATTAAAGTTATTTCCAATAATCACCTTCTTTGCCATACGCACCGACGTCGACCGCAATAAACTTGTAATTAGCGTCCACGATGGCTAAAAGAACGATAGAAAAGAAAGCTTTGTAGTTGAAAGAGATTGGCTCCAACGGCGTTCGGAAAATTCCATTTTATCCAAAATTCGTTTGAAATGCGTTGAAACTCTCGTTGCGTAGGTTCAGGCATGAGTTGAGGTACCAACTTGTTTCTTAGACACCTAAGAACCACTTTCACGATTGGTGAAATATGACGCGCTGATATACGGTAAGCAAACGATAGTGAAGCGTAACTTTCGCCAGTCGCCATAAATCTGAAGGGAAAAAATTGTCAATCACTCAATAAGTGATATCGTACACAAAGAACACGCACACGAAAATGGGCGTATTTTCTCATTTCAGATGGAGACTGTAGAAAACGCTGGAAGTATATACGGGATTCATACAATCGATTTAAACGCAAAAGAAAAATGTCAACCGGATCAGCTGCACCACCGAAAAATTCTAAGTGGGATTTTTTCAAGAGACTCCAATTCTTAGAACCGGTTTCAACAGAAAGACCTACTGCATCTAATGTTGAGTCAGATTCAGCGGCAAACGCACAGTTTGAGACTCGGACTGAAAACAGCGAAGGTTGTCCAGATGAAGCATCGCAGTCCTCTGTACCACAGCCTCCACGACGAAAAAGACGCAACAACAATCATGATGATATTCTTGATAATCTCGTGCAACAGTTAAGTGCCAACACTGATACAGAAATTGAAGACGAAATTGCTTCATTTGGGAACCACGTAAAGGCTCCACGTTTGAAAATACAAGCTAACATTTTAAGTCACTATGAAGTGATTCAGATGGATATGCGAGGAGCAACATGGGATGTCCAACCCAAGTTCATCTGAGGTATTCTCCTATAAGAACTGCCTCGACCCCCGAACCAACCAACATCACAGAATGAAGACAATTGTCATTACATTTGTGACATAATTAGTAATAATACAATATAAGAAACTTAACCGTAACGTGAGCGACAGTTTTTCTTGTTTGTATGTTTTTCCTATTAAACTCAGTGCGTAACCAAACTGCTTTTGATTCAATCTGAAATAACTCCTGAAACTTTCTTCTTCTAATGATAAATGATTCTTTATTAACAGACAGAAAGATCCTTCTTCGCGTCTGGTTTTGAATATTGAACTCGTAGGTTTTCTTTCTTTCTTTCTTTCTTTCTTTCTTTCGCAACAAATAACACAGCAACACATCTTCTTCTTCTTCTTCTTCGAGTAACCTTTTTAGAAGCATTTTTATACTCATTTTTCACAGAATATGTGCACGCGTCTCAACAAAACAAACACTTTGCCGCATGTCTCGGTCGTCACCTCAAAAGTGAGTGGCGGGAAGCTGCGATGAGTCCGTCTCTGTCGCGTGCAGCCAAATTGTACCTTAAGAGGACCCCATAAATATAACTGCAGGTGGTACATATAGTTACCACTGTGCTTCAAAGAGTTAAATGCATCTAAAAATATTTGAGACACGACCTGCAGTTTAACATTCCGTGATAAGAGAACTTTTCCATCACAGTGATCGTGTCGACAGCCATAAAATGCAGACGTCCTCTTCAGGAAATTCTGCCACGAGCTCTCGTACCGGATCCTGCCTGAAGCAAGAAATCGCCGCGTGAACCAATTACTTAGGTCAAGGCCAGCGGAAATCAGGCAGAGCCGTGCGTGAGACGACGCAGCTGCGATAATGATAAAACCTCCTCGTGATTATCTTTTTACAATTCAACGGATTACACAGCGTCGAATGAGAGGAAGACAATGAATAATGAATTAGAAAGGATGTGGAAGGAAGCGGTCGTGGCCTAATTTACGGTACCATCCCGGAATTTGCCTGGAGGGGCTGAGATAGCCGGGCTCTGAGCCGAGATTTGAATCCGGGACCTGCCGAACACGAAGCAGGCCTTTAACAGAATCCTCCGTCTGTCCTAGTGCCAAGCCACACGGATCCAGTCCACGTACTCGCAACTTATTTCCATAAAACCAACCTCAATGGTATCCCCCATCTCTTTCTTGATCTTGCAAGTTGTCACTTTGCCAGAAACATCCTTGCTGTAAGTGAGATTTCAGCTTCTCACAGCGGCAAGTAATCTAGTAGAAACTGGCCGACGTTTCAGAGGTGCTTATTACCTACCATCATCAGGGCGATGAGTGCCCAATGATGCAGGAAGTAAGCACCTCTGAAACGTCGGTCAGTTTCTACTGTATTATACGGCGCGACATCCCGGAGAATTTTCGTCTTAATATTGCAACTCTGACACCAGATTCAATCGACCTACGAGTCCAGTCCGTCGAAACCTTTCACTGCATCAGCGCAGCTGAGTGCGATGATGAAACCATTAATTCATTTTATGCGCTCGACTACAGACGACCGACGCCAGCACCGGAATATTCCAGAAGATAAATGCGATGTGGCGCAGCCTCGCGAAAAGTTCAATCAACTGCCGCTTTTACGGTGACACTTCCCCGGAAAATGAATTTTCACGGTTCGCCTTTCTGCGGCGGCAACTTCTCCCACTCCATTGCAGTGAGTGTAGCCTAAACACAAGGCTCATTGGACGCCTTCTAAAACGTTTACATGACGCCGGGATCTGATGTTACGACAGAAAAATTAACTATAAAAGTACATATTGAAGACCTTAAATCGTAAACCCAAACGCGAACGAACGTTGAGCTGCTCGAACCATCGGACGTTTCGTAAGCAATGTCACTGACAAAATCAAGAGTTATGAAATACCGAGAACTCGAGGACCGCCGTAAATTGTTGCAAAATCGGGCAGTCATAAACGGAAGATCATCGCAAAACAAAACCATCAAGAATGGCGCGAGAAACCAACGGCTGTTTGCCGTCCGGAGGCCACGGGGCGCGGCGGGCGACTCCATGGCAACGCGAGGTCACCTTGAAGAAAGCGAACCGGTTCTGCGGTAACCCAGAAACGACTGTCGACCGAAAGCGACGCGAGTAGAAATGAAAAACGGCTCTGGTTATAATATTTGCATTTTATACACCGGGGCATCCTCTCACAGGCGCATCCGGGTTCGGGGTGCTGACGTTTCGAAAGATTTACAAATTCTTCGGAACACTACTGAAACACAGGAAGTGTATTCAAAAAACACCTGTCATTTGTACACTGATTAAATCAAGGATAGAGGCGAGTCGTCGGACGTGTAGAACGCGTGTAATAGGTGAAGTCTGCACTTCCAGGGGCAACAATCACGACTGAAAATTTGCTCATTTCATTCAACGAACGCAGTTGATACAAGAACTCTATGTGCCGATGTGAATGACACGACCGGCGACTGTCGGCGAGGAAGCGAGGCTCGAAGGAAGGCGCGAAGCATCGTTTCAAGATTAATATTGTAGGCGGGCACGAACGCCTGTCAGCCGGGGCAGATTTGCTAGTCACTAATCCACTCGAGTAGTGAGTAATCCATTCAGCCGCGTAGTAAACCAAGAAATCATCATGACAAAATCAGTTCACCCTTTGAAGCCCGAAGTTCGTCTAAACGACATTTAAGAATCCAGTCCGTACCGCGAAGAAAACATAACACTTCGCCAATACAAAGATCGACCGGTTAACGCTGTTTAAGGAAATAATCGCTGTTTGCAGCGAGAATAAAATAATTTGAGCGCAGATGACAGAATCAGCCAGTCACTGCACAGATCGTGGTTTTCTACAGTTTCTCCCGAAAGGATCTGTGGGGCAGTATAAGAGGCGACCGCTTTCCCGCGAGGGCCTCAATAACAGCAAACAGGCGACACGGCGAGGTGCAACGGTGCTAAGGTGTGCTGAGGTGTGCTACAGCGGACGAGGTCAGTGGGCACTGCGTCCGTCCGTCCAGGAGACTTGCAGTGAATGTCTGTGATGTGTGTCAACGCGTGAGGGAAGTGGTCGTGGCTTATGTTAAGAGTAGCGCGCCTTGGTAGTGCGTGGTTTGAAGACGGTGAGCCATGGGAAAGGCAATGTTGAAGGGTGAAGTGCGTGGCCCTCCGAAAACAGGGACAATTTCGGGCGCAAATTCTCTCCGAGAGTCAGAAATATAAATCAGCCCTGAAGTTCTTTGCACATTGCACCGCATATGTGCCACTGTTGCATAGCAACACCAGCGCGGATTCAGGCGAGTCGACAACAGGATTAACTGCGCTCCGTCCTGGGTGCTTGAGGTAACAACGTCGATGATTACATCGGGATAGTTCAGGCTGAGAACACAGCCCAGGCCAATTTACGTCTCGGTCGTGGATTTTCTCTCACGCGAATGAATGGAAATACACGATTACCTGTAGAAGAGCGTCATGCCTTCTGTACAGACTGGAGCTTCCGAAACGTCGGCACAGATCTCAAAAGACCCTGTACCCTCGTATAAAACACTTTCTGGTACGAAATTCACCCATGCCTCTTCTTCAGATGTTAGGTTATCACGGCGGTAAAACTTTTTGAGTTCTGAGACCAGCGGTTACCGACGTTTCTAGAACTTTCCACACGTTTAGAGTCTGTCAGTCTGTTACGGAAACTGGTGGGCGCGGAACCATCGATTGTCAGAGAAACTCCTGGCCTTTTCTGAAATCGTAAGATTCATTACCGTGATAACAAAAGGACGGCTTGGAAGCGGTCAGCAGCGTTCCTGGGTCCGCCCTCTTCACTGTCGCCGACATTTTGCAACCTGTGGCCCGGAAATGAGAGAGCTGCTCACCTCCAGACTGGACCGGCATGCAAGGCCGTGCCGCGGGTTCAAGTCCCGGCAGGCGTATTACGTCACGCACTGAGTGCGGGCGGAGGGGGAAGGGGCTATAAGGAAATCGCTCGGACAGCCACGTTTCCTAACCCAACATCACAAAGTCACCCCACAAACACGCTCCTTGTGGCCACTTCATTAACTTCATCGTAGGAAACGGATGTCGTATGTTTTGATTAATTTTATACCCGGGAAGGAAAAAAATTGGTGGCTGATAATAACATGCGTCCCCCGTCTTCAGTTGTCATTCGGTGGGCAAAACACTGCCCTTCAGAAATATTCGCTTTATTTTCTACGAAATAGCCAGAAGAACAGACGATACGCGGTTTCTACGCGTCTCTCCTTGTAATCGCGGGTTAGGCTAACCACTCGCTCGCTGCATCTGGGATTGTGGAAACCGGACGGGACAGAGAAAGTGGCTGTGGTGTGGGACTTTCACGGGCTCCTTGTAGGTCAAACCGGCGAATCACCCAGCGCCTACTACCCCACACCCCAGCATCAGTGGTTCGGATCTCGTCATGCCCCACCATTTCAGCGCCGAACGCGAGTTCACGGAAGAACGATCTCTTTCATCCAAATTCCTTTCCGATCCCTTCCGCATCTCCTCGTCTCGCGGAACTTCTATCTTGCATCCTTGAACAGAAATCGCTTTGACGCCCGCAGTGATTACCGGAAACATTTTACACGAGGAATCTGTCTTCGTCCCCAATTTTTGAAGGAACGTTCTCCTCGAATTGCTCGTTTTTTGTCTGCGAGAAAACCTAACCTAGGGCTCAGTGTTTGTGGCGTCTTTCAACGACACGCTCCTGGGTTGCCATAGAAACACACGAGCGCGAGTCCTGGCTGCTGAGTCGCAGGGATTGGCTCGGGCGTGGCCAAGGCCAAAAGCGGTTGCCCAGAGGCGACGTCCGGTAGTCCGAAGGGAAGAACCGATTGGTATTTGCGTTCCAGGTTTTTTTGCCGCTGAAATTTGGGAATTGGAACCTCGGAGCGAGTCACTTTCCAGACGTTTGCTGGAAATCAGACGGGAAGACAAAATATTTTGAACTGAGAAGTAGCAAGCATTTCCCGAATTTAATCTCCTCCTAACTTCCCCGTGAGCATCATTTTGAATCGTTATTGTTTTTCCCAAGTATTTGAACTTTGTCACACTTTCAAAGGACTTATTAGCCTCCTTAATGTCTGTCGCGTACATCGCGGCGTCCGCTACGACGTGGCTGGTCGCACACTGCGTCCCATCCCGGAGAGCGACGTAGCTGGTGGGATATTTCGGGGTTTTGATGGGTTGTCTCAGGGATTCTTAATTAGCTTAGCGAATCGGTAGGCATGGACTCGAGTCTCATTTGGTGTCACGGCCAGTTCATAACCTGCGTGATCGTTGATCTAGAAATGTTGATCCCGCGTCTCGCAGTCCAATCCTTGATGCTTTATGATCCACGGCGCACGCTTGAGATGGCTCCCTCGCCCCTTCCGGGTCTCCCACTGAGGCTTTATTCTCATGGCCTTGTTTCCGTCGGTCTCTCGACTCGCATCTGCTGACATGGGATTGTATCGCTCGCTCTATCCGTGGCTTCAGAGTCCTGTTCTGTCCTGGGTGTGACGCGAGGCTATGACGTCATTTACTAACCCATGCGGCATTACCAGCTGATCGGGGCAATGACCTCCCGCTCGCCGATGTAGTAAGCCATCTTTGTCAAGGTTTACAAAAACATGCCACAGAAATTATGCGACCTTTGTTGCAGAACCGGGCAGTTAACAAACAAATTTTGGTAAAAGAAGGTTACGCCTTTTCATAAGCATAAAATTTTCGAGTTCTTCTCTCTCTGTAGAAGTAAAAGTGCGTAAGAGCTTACATGATTAAGGACTTTCCTGCCTAAGTTACACGTTTATATAAACCAAGAGCACAATACGTCATTTAAATTTATCAAATGAACGCGAGAATTACAGTTGGGAACAGTCACAAAATCTCAAAGTCGTTCTAACGCATGCGCAGATCGGGCCTACATCACGCTACTCTCAACCTGCAATGAGCAAGATATTCTATGGTTCTCGGCTTGTCAAAGAACATCCCACTTCCTTTACTGAACCAGAAGATTCATTATCGTGTTCGGAAAGCCAATTCGCTACATCGAGTCTCCCTAAGATCCATCTTAATGTTATCCTGCCACCTACGCCGAGGTCTCCTCCCTTCAGGCCTTGTAAACACTCAACTCACCCTAACAACATCGGGTGAGTTGCTCGTCAAGTATTTTTCTCTCGTATCTGTCCCACTCCCGTTTTGGGTCCAAACATCTTCCTCAACACTCTGTTCTCAGAGCCCCTCAGTCTATGTTCCTCCCTCAAAGTGAAAGACCACGTTTTGCACCCATAAATACTTTGCACTCATTAATAGCAAACATTCCCCGGATTTAATCTGCTGATGTAGGGAGATTCGTCGATAATTAGGCTTCTAAATCCGAAATAAAAATTCTTCAGAGTTCCCTAAAACGCTTTAATAATGTCGATGTATCAGGAATTGTAAAGTGTTAGAATTATTATTTAGAATATGTACCCCACTTCTTAGCATCGGCATATTTTTATTAAGATTCTGGGCCATGAAACACGTTTAATTCCTTTAAAATTGTAAAAAGTTAATTGCCTACTGGAATATTCTTTTATTATCAATGTTGCCGTGAACACACACAAGTCAATCTAATGTTAATTGAAATTGTGTTAAAAAGAAGACAAGTCTAATTCTCGTACACGAGTTCAAAAATGCAGATGAAAACATTAAATGTGATGAACAATAATAATAAATAGGAATCCCTTACCTCAAACTTTGTTCAATTGTAAGAGACCACGACGTCCACCAGCAATGGTCGATCTAATCAAAACTAAAATGGAAAGAGTGGAGGGCAGTTTGACAGATTTCTTAATAATTCTTATTTAAGATAAGAAATTGTGATATTCTATATTAGTAAGAATTGCCACAAACAACATATTCCTTCCACCTAACATTTACCTTGTTACAGCTGAACCTAAACGATAACAAGCCGCTGCATCCAGTCTGTACAAAAAGTCATTATTTCATGGTCACCAACTCTGAAATGACAAATGTTCGTGTAAAAGACAGATCAATGAAAATGTCACCTTATATTTTAAACTGCGGCGTAGCTCAGTCTTTTGTGTGGAAGGAAACAATCTTGGATGAAGATAAGTGCAAAATTCCTCTGACAGCATAGCCGAGTTTCCAGAAAATTCCAAAGTGCTATGGCCGTGACATTCCACATGTAACCAGATTCATTCAGAATGGAGTTGCCTCTTTCCACATCCTACATCATTAGGAACCCTGCTTATTCCAAACTGCATTACAACACTGATATTTAAACACCGCAACCTATCTGCTGTCACACCACAGCGACCAGAATGGCATATCCAGATCACATCAGGTGTTCTGAGTAAAGGTGACAATTCTGAAAAAAAAGTAACACACACATCGTGAAGACAAGTTTACTGCAATTATTGTCATCATTATTGCCATCTTCTTCTTCTTCCAAACATCTAATCTGCCTCACTGGAATCCTAACTGGTAATATTACACAATATCATATTTCAATAATAACTGTTTCCAAATCCAGACAACAAAAATGGATAAAAACTCAGATCATACTGGCTATACTACCAACTACAAAACATCAGTGCCTTCCTGGACAAACATGTAGTAGCTAGTTTTAACACTTTGCTTAGTATTCAAATTGAGCTGAGTTGTTTTTTAACGATTACGAGGACGAACAAGACCTCAAAACAATGTAGAAATACACCTATTCTGTCGGACAATGTACAAACGTTCTAGGCTACGCTTCAGCAAGTTGTCAAATGTCACTTTTATAAATTACAAAGGGACCCTTTTCCCCCGCCCAGTAACGTATCCAACGCAACAAATTATGGTCATATTACGTAGGAAAATGGTGGGGACAAACGAAGTCAAATCAGACGACAAAACGATGAAGTAAAGCAAACGCGAAAAGCCGTTCAATATGACCTTCGTGACTGTGTGTTCGTAAATAATTTGTTTCAGTTACGGTAAAAAAATGATCATTTCCTTGTTAACCCATTCATTATACTAAACTACGCTCAGTTTTTCTGCTACCCTTTTTAAAACAATCCGCAAACCTACGCCCACATCTTCGGGCAGATTTTTATTCAAAGTCTTGGTTACTCGTATGGTCACATTTCCAGCAATTATGCGAAGGTTCATCACCGTGTTCACAACTGCATTCGGTTCGGCTGGACCCTACCACAAGCCACCTGAATCCTACTCACTCACACATTCAATGAACAGAATGTTAACACGTAGGATGTCTGAGAAACGCACGCAGGTCTGTAAAACAAAATGCATGGCACAAACACAAAGCATGTGAGACTTCCCCCATGTCAAAATGCACTGTTTTACATTTCCCACAGAAGCAGCAGTTTGCCAGAAGACAACTGCCTGCCTTCTCTCTCTCGCTCCACACCCAATTCACATAACATGATGGAGTTAGTTACTATGAGAAACTGGCAGGGTGCTGGGGCCACCTACCCGGTCGCAAATACTCAGACACTCTGTACTGTGGACGTGGGGATTCCCCACTAAGTAAAGGAGAGCCACCAAATTTTCTTACCTTGAGGAAACATCTCTCCATGACACACCAGCAGCAGCAATCTCAATGTAACAAGTAGAAACACAACAAAATAAAGAAAGCAATTCTACAAAACAATATTTTGTATCTGACATTACGTCATAAACAGTTTTACGAGATGAGTTTTAGTGCACGCTGATTACTGAATTAACAGCAATTTCTGATTGAGGTCACAATGTTTATTAAGATCCCGGGACCCCTTCAACATGATGATCATATGCTGATTGAATACCCAATAACAAGATCAATAAAACGTGCAACAAACAAAGCTACGTTCTACCTCCAAGAATCATACGCAAAGGAATCTTCACTCGCAGACGGCTCGAACATCTAATATTTTAACAAACATCTGGCAAAAGAGCTGTACCACTTAAAGTCCTCTCCCTTCCATTTCAGCACGGATTCTTACAGTAGTAAGAAGGTCTAGAAATAAAAGGAGGGCAGACACGGGTTTCGTATTGTATGCATTTCCTTCCCGATTTCTGCCCTCTAAAAAATTAGAGAGGATTTCGTAGGTGCGATATGGGAGCCCAAAATGAGAGGAAGGAGGGGGTTATGCAAAAATATATTTATGAGGGAGCAGCCAAGGTGGTCAACCAACACCAAACAGACATATCATTTCATTTCCAGGTCAACAATCTTTAACCAAACTAAATGGTCAATAACTTCAGCCTCTCTCTCTCTCTCTCACACACACAAAAACACAATCTCTACATTCTTCCTATAAACAATCTGACTGACAACACTAACAAATTAGTGTTTCCTAAGCCAAGAACTCTTCACAACCATTTTACAGACATAAAATAACAATCCTGACAAACACCAGCACTGGTACATTGTGACCCACATAAGTGGCACTGCCTTTCTGTACTTGGTTCCAACCCACCAAACCACTCCTCATTCCTAATGCAAATCCCCTTACCCCACCACCAACCACGGAATATACCAGAAGTAATACTGAGCCTCATCACATGTCCATGAGACTGACACCTGACAACTCTCAACATATGGTAAGTGTCAAATAAATGGAACCTCTGACAGTCATCTCCATTTTTGCAAGCAAATCCAAATTCATATCGAACACCACACCGCAAACTTACAAGTTTTGTAACCGATCCCCTTGCTCAACACAGCAAACTCTAAAATTAAGCACAAACACAGAAAATATCCCAGCAGCTCCGCTCACTGTGCACAAAACTAAATTACTTCCACTGGCAAATGCTCACTTATTAATTAGTAAACAGACCACATTAAAGGCTCCTCAGCACTGCACACATCTCACATGTAACAAAACCTTATCACAAATAGTCACCACCCTCGTCTACAAGCTACACCTAACCTCCAATTTCGATGTCCTATGAACAATATATTCACTAGAGAATCATGAATGCCTCTAGCATACCACAGATACTGCAATTATGCCAATCTCTCACCGCACATAGGTCTTTCAACATATCAAATCTCACATTTAAGTTCACAAAATCTAAAGTACCTAATAAAATTGGACAGACTCATCTCTCTCACACGACAACCACATCAAATACATTCTAATGCTCATGTACTCACACAACAAATGCCTGGTTCAGACCGATATCAGTCTCTTGCGGATACGAGGTTCCTTCTTTATCCCAGCAGGTTTAATCTTCTGACATCAAGTCGGTCTGCCAACTGTTGCCGCACGTACTTCAATGCTTCTCTGGCTAGCAGTACGCAGGTCACGTGGTGCTCAGTAGAATCTGAAGGATCATTCTGTTTCTCGTAATCTGCTACTCCCAGAAAGAGAAAATACATTCACATTCAAGAAATCAAGACATCACACTCTTCTAAGAACACACAGTTTTACTTCACCAAGCAGTTAACACTCCTACCTTAGCCAATGAACAAGCACCTTCCATTTTCAGAAGACAAATTCTGTCAAGTTCATTACAAACCCATTCACAAGTTAACTTTAAATACGGGTCACGACAGTGTCACAACCAGCGACCTGACAAATTCTGAACTCCCTCGCTTACAGATTCATACTGGAGCCTTTCTTTCCTCCCCCCCAGCAAATTTAAAACATTCGCCAAGTGGGCCATTATTCCACACGTCATAATACTGCAACTACAAACTCTACAACTCACACACATCACGTCAGTCCCATGCAACTTCTGTTGCCACTGATTCAGTGGATATTTTACGAACAGTTCGCTTGCCGTCTGTTTGGAGCCGAGGATGTTGATCGCTGTCTCCAAGATAAGAACAAGTGCCAGGTGTCCCGGCTTACACGGCTCCCTCTCCTCGTGCCCCATTATGACAGCAAGGGAGTCTATAAACACCAGTCGGTCCATGCCCTTCAGGTTCGCCTGTTTTGATGTCATGGAGAAAGGACGTAAATGAAAGATTAAGAAATGGCAAGCCTCTACCACACAGCCAACATCTGTAGCACTTCTACTACTAAGGTGACTTCAACCGACAAGGGGCAAGATGTAGCCGAATCAATTAGATTTATTTTCCATATCACCATCAGTAATGCCACTTTATCATACCTTCTGGAAGCAAAGGTGGAAACTTCACCATCAGTAATATAAATTGTTTCAATGTTGAACAATCTAAATTTATAAAACTGAACTCACCAGCTTCCTGTGATATCGCCACCATTGTGTAGTGACAAACAAGGAACACCGTCGTAACTCTTTCATGGCTGCAGCAACAAACACTCCTACCAACATACACAACAGGTCTTACTGGCTTTTCCAGATATGAAGCAGACGCTTTCAACCAGTTCACGTACTAAATGTGGTTTTAAGAGAGATTTCAGGTTCTCACAGTGGTCTTTGGGTTCTAACACCACTTGGACTTACAGAAAACCAACACCGATTATGATTTTAAACATTTAATGGTTCGCTATATCAGCTGAAGTTATCCTTGTGACTAAGCGCAATGCCATGAGGCAGTGGGAGCATGGAGGTAAACTCCATGCATTCTCAATTATAGAACTATGTGGAGGTCAGCCTCAAAATGTGGTTCCTTACACTGGCAAAGAAAAATCACGTTCTTCACTGTTTCTTTGTAGTCTCAATAGAAGAAATAGACAAGTTCTTCATTTCATTAAAACCATTTGCTACTTTTCAGACCTTGTAGAGAATTATTTCGTAAATTTAATATACTTCCACTTGCAAGCGAATTTATACTCTGCTTGCTATCATTTGTGGTGGAAAAGTTGGATAATTTTAAAAGAAATACAGATGTACATAATTTAATTACAAGATGTAAACCCTGCTAAATGTCAAAGAGGAGTGTACTTTACACGTGTCAAGTTATTTAATAATCACCAACCAACAATTAAAACTCTATATTGTGATATAAATGTATTCAAGCCTGCACTGAAATTAGCTTTCATACTTGAATTGCAAAATCTGAAGGTTATGTACATTCATATGTGAAACACGTTCTTGTAATTGTGTCAAAAGTACCGAGGTTTACGTATATTGAATGAAGTCCTGAAGTTTATGTTTATTGTATGAAATGACTTGTACTGCATCCTTTGGATTACTCCTAAGAAGGATCTATGGAATGCAAACAAACTCTACTCTCTAACATACCTGAATAATGCAATTCCTTATCCAAGTAACAAACACTCCAGGTGCTTCGTTCTGTCTCGTTCTTCACATCTCCAACTCCAAAAAAGCTGCTTCCCCATCACGCACACAACTGATCTTCTGAAACACTGATATTCAGACAAATTGGTCCTCCATGTCTTCGTTGATGCCAGTAAACACACACTACAGCACTACTCAGCACATCCCCTGATCTCAAACTCCTCTTTGAGACAGACTAGGCACTCCCACTAAATCTATAACAGTACACCTCCTCGGAAAGCAAGGTATATAATCGCACGAGGGCCTGAGGTCTTCCTTGTGGCATTGTGAGGCATGCTACGAACACCCCATACTTGGTCACTAGGAATCAAAAGTGGGCAACTGTGGTGTGGTGGCCACATAACCAACATTACAACCTGTAACCCTAGCTGCTTACTTCTAGCTTCTTCACTGCGATAAGCTCTTGCACAAATTTAAATCAACAGCTACTGAATTTCCACATGCAAGTCACAAAAACAGAGGCTGCCACCACGAGTCTGTGGGTCATCCCAACCGCATCGACTGATGAATTGTGTCCATCATGCACAGTGGTCACGTCAGCTACCGGAGCAAAGTCTTGCTACCTCCGTAGTAATGATGGATTCGAAACTGCATAACGGCTGAAGTATCCCATATGCTTGCATTCACGCCCACCTGAAACAAAACCATGTACAGAAATAAACATCCGCATTGAGAGACCAGTATTAATTCTTACTACGAAGGCACTCTACACCACATTAATAACCTACTGGCAACTAATCCGGCCTTTCGTGCAACCAAAATATTTCCCACCTTACGTACTTCACACAGGAGAAAGATGACAAACATCAGTTCAAATAAACTTGCAAGCATTGGATATATAAGAGAGTAAAGCTGCACTCGACTGGCCATGCATCCTACCATCACGCCGTCCGAAGTAAACCACAACAGCAGAGGAGCTGCGCCATTTTCTCGCACGCAGGGACGGCAACGTCTGAAAAACAGCGAGAACACATCCCGCCACCGGCGGTGCATGTGGGATATTCAATAACCAATATGTGCGCATCCTGACGAACTGTGCTGTCATCTACCGACAATACACCTGAGGTACATGCCCGTCCGCGAACACTACACGGCACTGCCGAACCAAATGCTGACTGAAATACCACTCCAAACACTGTAAAATTATGAAGACCTCAAACTTTATTCCGTGAATACCATTAGTGACACATCTTCTCCTTTAAAAGGACAGGAAGTAAAGAAAAAAATTAAGGCGAAACGAGCTACCAACTTCGCCTATAAGAAACCAACTACCAATCACTTCCATAACCTCAAAAATCATAAAGTAATTTATGGATCCAACCACACCCAATAAACTACAGCTCAATCAACTTAGCACTATGATACAAGTAGCCCACAATTTGCATCTACATCGCCTACATCCTAGGGCACATTTGTCACATAACCTGTCGGTCGCCGTTATGTTACTGCTCAGATTGATACCAGACACAACTCTTGAATACCTGCACGTCTACCTATAAATCACCCAGTGAAATCGTCCACGTCCTTTCCAACACGAACTTATCCTCGTCACATTTCATGTTGGCACTCAAGACATCACGCAAATTCAGCACCGACATTCTCCCTGCGCGATAATTTCTCACAAGTAATTTTGCAGAAGGGCGAAAACGTCTCGCGAGCTGAGTCATTTGAAAAGTACGACCAACATCACCTATAAGACACCAACTAATAAACATTTCCATAACCTAAATATCTTCCATCATTTATGAAAACAGGTGGGATTTCGTAAACTACAGCTCAATGAACGAAGCACTATAAACGATTATTGCATATGTCGCCACTACACAGCCCCCCTGCCACCAGGTTGTACTTCACGAGCATCTATAACACACCCAACGACCCAGCCCACTGGTGACCGTACTTCAACAACACCAACTTCCCTTCGTCAGACTTCATTTTGGCACATGCAGCAATCAACACTTAATACACTACCAACAAAATTAATGCCGGCAATATTCGCTGAAAACCACTTGCAGAAAAACACACACAATCCATAAAACTCATTGCACTTACCTGACTTACAAAAAGCAATCTCATCACTGGCAAGTCACACTTTTCGATCATAGGACAACTGCTATTGCGCATCTCCCGTTAACGACTGTTTGGAAACTCCCTCTCGGTGATGATCACTAAGTATTCCCGTTACCTCCCGCTTTGACATCTCTTTACAGATTTACATGAAGAAAATACAAACTAAGTAATGCGTGGTGGTCAGCACACTTTTAAAGCCCTCCTGGGTCAGAGAACGGACACCCACTATTATCAAGACTGTCCGGTATAGCTATGCCAGAGATCTTCATCACCGCACTTCCTAAACGAGTGAAACTGCAGAGCCCCCCCCATCTGCTTCCGAACAGATTCACAATGACTGACGTTTTGAAGATCTTCCTGTGGCATTAGCTTGAACTGAGAATGTGAACTGGGATGAAGCAGATAAAACGAAATAACACATTCTTTCCAGGAAGAGGAATCACATCTTTGGTGACAAGCTGCGGCCAAAGCCAAGAGCACCTGCAACTTACAGCCTGTCACACAGGACAAACTCTCTCTCATTCCGAGATGTGTTGGCCACCACACTATGAAGCAGACTCTTATCAACGCAATGTGATTGCGGCCGACATTTCTACTATTTTACTACACTCCGTAGAACACCCCACACACATAACTAGACATCCACACCTTACACGTTCACATGATTCATATCTAAGTTGCTATCACACTTGCAACACAATTACCACAACAGAGCAAGCCCCTGTCAATGGGTTAAATAACAGAAAACTCCACCACCTCTCCAGAGGCACACAAAATTTACACGCTGCATTCAGTCCTCTTCTCCATGTACGCACTCAGCAACAGGACGGCCAACCATCGGGGACACAAGCGGTCTTCTCTCGGATGTCAGTCTGTCTAGTGTTGGTGCACCACTCCTGCAATATACCAGGAAAGGTGTAAGATACACAAGAAATCTAGAATCTCAAGGGGCCACTTTCACAGACATTGGAGGCAAAGTCGTCTGAAATGGAACAATCTCATGCCAACTTATTTTATCTAATGGGTGCCTCCTGCTTATTCAAATATTTAATCTGAAATGGGGGCGGGGGGGAATGCCGTTCATAGACATACAGGGGATTAGACACGTAAGAACAAACATCCAACATGCAGTCAGCCTCTGTCAGAGCATTACCGTTGCTTGGCAGAAAAAGTATTCCTCTTCCAACTTGGTACATATTCCGAATATTCATCCAGTTAATATTCTTTGTGATATGAAGTCAGAAGACAGTGTCCTACTTCTTGTACTGGTGCCTCTTATGAACAGACAGACACACACACTCACTCACTCACATCCAGTTATTGTAGCTCTATACATACGCTGCACTTTGTGAGCCAATTAATATGCTCTCTCTTTGAGAAATGTTGGTCCAACGCCCTATCTCGTGTCAGGGGCACAACACAGAGGTTTTACTCGCCAGTAACAGGTCATCTAACTGCGGCCAATATCGTTCTGGTTCTTCACCCCAGCCTTGTCAAACAGAACACCCAGAGGGAACTGAAGCAGGTAACTTCATGATGACGGCATGGCCGGTGTCCTAGAACATTAATGAAAATACATACTTCAGTACCCCAACACAGAGCAAGCGAGCGGACATCACGGCGCACGGAACGACAACCATCAACACTGCACAATGCATACGCCCGAAAACGTGAGTACAGAAGGGATGTGGACTGCCTGCAGGAATATGCCGGGGCACCAACAATGTCGGCGTGAACAACTCTGTAAGCTCCCGAGGAGAGCATTCCACCCTAGGGAATGTTGTGAATGTGCATGTACCTACGTACAGAGGCAAAAGGAGAGGTTACGGTGATGAGAAATTAATCGCGGAAGTTGAAACAAACAATTTCCTTGGCTAACAAGTTGACAACACCTCAGATTGGAAGAAGCACACTGAGTATATTATTCCCTAATTAAGCTCTGCGTGCCTTGCCATCAGAACAGTCATACCACCCATGACAATAGATGCTATAAAGCTAGTTTACTTTGCTTATTTCCACTCTGTGGTGTCTTATGGATTAATATTTTGGGGGAATTCAACAGACAGTAATAAGGCTTTTTACATGCAAAAGAAAATAATCACAACGATGGCAGTTGTCAAAAGCAGCTTACCTTGTAGAGAATTATTTCGTAAATTTAATATACTTCCACTTGCAAGCGAATTTATACTCTGCTTGCTATCATTTGTGGTGGAAAAGTTGGATAATTTTAAAAGAAATACAGATGTACATAATTTAATTACAAGATGTAAACCCTGCTAAATGTCAAAGAGGAGTGTACTTTACACGTGTCAAGTTATTTAATAATCACCAACCAACAATTAAAACTCTATATTGTGATATAAATGTATTCAAGCCTGCACTGAAATTAGCTTTCATACTTGAATTGCAAAATCTGAAGGTTATGTACATTCATATGTGAAACACGTTCTTGTAATTGTGTCAAAAGTACCGAGGTTTACGTATATTGAATGAAGTCCTGAAGTTTATGTTTATTGTATGAAATGACTTGTACTGCATCCTTTGGATTACTCCTAAGAAGGATCTATGGAATGCAAACAAACTCTACTCTCTAACATACCTGAATAATGCAATTCCTTATCCAAGTAACAAACACTCCAGGTGCTTCGTTCTGTCTCGTTCTTCACATCTCCAACTCCAAAAAAGCTGCTTCCCCATCACGCACACAACTGATCTTCTGAAACACTGATATTCAGACAAATTGGTCCTCCATGTCTTCGTTGATGCCAGTAAACACACACTACAGCACTACTCAGCACATCCCCTGATCTCAAACTCCTCTTTGAGACAGACTAGGCACTCCCACTAAATCTATAACAGTACACCTCCTCGGAAAGCAAGGTATATAATCGCACGAGGGCCTGAGGTCTTCCTTGTGGCATTGTGAGGCATGCTACGAACACCCCATACTTGGTCACTAGGAATCAAAAGTGGGCAACTGTGGTGTGGTGGCCACATAACCAACATTACAACCTGTAACCCTAGCTGCTTACTTCTAGCTTCTTCACTGCGATAAGCTCTTGCACAAATTTAAATCAACAGCTACTGAATTTCCACATGCAAGTCACAAAAACAGAGGCTGCCACCACGAGTCTGTGGGTCATCCCAACCGCATCGACTGATGAATTGTGTCCATCATGCACAGTGGTCACGTCAGCTACCGGAGCAAAGTCTTGCTACCTCCGTAGTAATGATGGATTCGAAACTGCATAACGGCTGAAGTATCCCATATGCTTGCATTCACGCCCACCTGAAACAAAACCATGTACAGAAATAAACATCCGCATTGAGAGACCAGTATTAATTCTTACTACGAAGGCACTCTACACCACATTAATAACCTACTGGCAACTAATCCGGCCTTTCGTGCAACCAAAATATTTCCCACCTTACGTACTTCACACAGGAGAAAGATGACAAACATCAGTTCAAATAAACTTGCAAGCATTGGATATATAAGAGAGTAAAGCTGCACTCGACTGGCCATGCATCCTACCATCACGCCGTCCGAAGTAAACCACAACAGCAGAGGAGCTGCGCCATTTTCTCGCACGCAGGGACGGCAACGTCTGAAAAACAGCGAGAACACATCCCGCCACCGGCGGTGCATGTGGGATATTCAATAACCAATATGTGCGCATCCTGACGAACTGTGCTGTCATCTACCGACAATACACCTGAGGTACATGCCCGTCCGCGAACACTACACGGCACTGCCGAACCAAATGCTGACTGAAATACCACTCCAAACACTGTAAAATTATGAAGACCTCAAACTTTATTCCGTGAATACCATTAGTGACACATCTTCTCCTTTAAAAGGACAGGAAGTAAAGAAAAAAATTAAGGCGAAACGAGCTACCAACTTCGCCTATAAGAAACCAACTACCAATCACTTCCATAACCTCAAAAATCATAAAGTAATTTATGGATCCAACCACACCCAATAAACTACAGCTCAATCAACTTAGCACTATGATACAAGTAGCCCACAATTTGCATCTACATCGCCTACATCCTAGGGCACATTTGTCACATAACCTGTCGGTCGCCGTTATGTTACTGCTCAGATTGATACCAGACACAACTCTTGAATACCTGCACGTCTACCTATAAATCACCCAGTGAAATCGTCCACGTCCTTTCCAACACGAACTTATCCTCGTCACATTTCATGTTGGCACTCAAGACATCACGCAAATTCAGCACCGACATTCTCCCTGCGCGATAATTTCTCACAAGTAATTTTGCAGAAGGGCGAAAACGTCTCGCGAGCTGAGTCATTTGAAAAGTACGACCAACATCACCTATAAGACACCAACTAATAAACATTTCCATAACCTAAATATCTTCCATCATTTATGAAAACAGGTGGGATTTCGTAAACTACAGCTCAATGAACGAAGCACTATAAACGATTATTGCATATGTCGCCACTACACAGCCCCCCTGCCACCAGGTTGTACTTCACGAGCATCTATAACACACCCAACGACCCAGCCCACTGGTGACCGTACTTCAACAACACCAACTTCCCTTCGTCAGACTTCATTTTGGCACATGCAGCAATCAACACTTAATACACTACCAACAAAATTAATGCCGGCAATATTCGCTGAAAACCACTTGCAGAAAAACACACACAATCCATAAAACTCATTGCACTTACCTGACTTACAAAAAGCAATCTCATCACTGGCAAGTCACACTTTTCGATCATAGGACAACTGCTATTGCGCATCTCCCGTTAACGACTGTTTGGAAACTCCCTCTCGGTGATGATCACTAAGTATTCCCGTTACCTCCCGCTTTGACATCTCTTTACAGATTTACATGAAGAAAATACAAACTAAGTAATGCGTGGTGGTCAGCACACTTTTAAAGCCCTCCTGGGTCAGAGAACGGACACCCACTATTATCAAGACTGTCCGGTATAGCTATGCCAGAGATCTTCATCACCGCACTTCCTAAACGAGTGAAACTGCAGAGCCCCCCCCATCTGCTTCCGAACAGATTCACAATGACTGACGTTTTGAAGATCTTCCTGTGGCATTAGCTTGAACTGAGAATGTGAACTGGGATGAAGCAGATAAAACGAAATAACACATTCTTTCCAGGAAGAGGAATCACATCTTTGGTGACAAGCTGCGGCCAAAGCCAAGAGCACCTGCAACTTACAGCCTGTCACACAGGACAAACTCTCTCTCATTCCGAGATGTGTTGGCCACCACACTATGAAGCAGACTCTTATCAACGCAATGTGATTGCGGCCGACATTTCTACTATTTTACTACACTCCGTAGAACACCCCACACACATAACTAGACATCCACACCTTACACGTTCACATGATTCATATCTAAGTTGCTATCACACTTGCAACACAATTACCACAACAGAGCAAGCCCCTGTCAATGGGTTAAATAACAGAAAACTCCACCACCTCTCCAGAGGCACACAAAATTTACACGCTGCATTCAGTCCTCTTCTCCATGTACGCACTCAGCAACAGGACGGCCAACCATCGGGGACACAAGCGGTCTTCTCTCGGATGTCAGTCTGTCTAGTGTTGGTGCACCACTCCTGCAATATACCAGGAAAGGTGTAAGATACACAAGAAATCTAGAATCTCAAGGGGCCACTTTCACAGACATTGGAGGCAAAGTCGTCTGAAATGGAACAATCTCATGCCAACTTATTTTATCTAATGGGTGCCTCCTGCTTATTCAAATATTTAATCTGAAATGGGGGCGGGGGGGAATGCCGTTCATAGACATACAGGGGATTAGACACGTAAGAACAAACATCCAACATGCAGTCAGCCTCTGTCAGAGCATTACCGTTGCTTGGCAGAAAAAGTATTCCTCTTCCAACTTGGTACATATTCCGAATATTCATCCAGTTAATATTCTTTGTGATATGAAGTCAGAAGACAGTGTCCTACTTCTTGTACTGGTGCCTCTTATGAACAGACAGACACACACACTCACTCACTCACATCCAGTTATTGTAGCTCTATACATACGCTGCACTTTGTGAGCCAATTAATATGCTCTCTCTTTGAGAAATGTTGGTCCAACGCCCTATCTCGTGTCAGGGGCACAACACAGAGGTTTTACTCGCCAGTAACAGGTCATCTAACTGCGGCCAATATCGTTCTGGTTCTTCACCCCAGCCTTGTCAAACAGAACACCCAGAGGGAACTGAAGCAGGTAACTTCATGATGACGGCATGGCCGGTGTCCTAGAACATTAATGAAAATACATACTTCAGTACCCCAACACAGAGCAAGCGAGCGGACATCACGGCGCACGGAACGACAACCATCAACACTGCACAATGCATACGCCCGAAAACGTGAGTACAGAAGGGATGTGGACTGCCTGCAGGAATATGCCGGGGCACCAACAATGTCGGCGTGAACAACTCTGTAAGCTCCCGAGGAGAGCATTCCACCCTAGGGAATGTTGTGAATGTGCATGTACCTACGTACAGAGGCAAAAGGAGAGGTTACGGTGATGAGAAATTAATCGCGGAAGTTGAAACAAACAATTTCCTTGGCTAACAAGTTGACAACACCTCAGATTGGAAGAAGCACACTGAGTATATTATTCCCTAATTAAGCTCTGCGTGCCTTGCCATCAGAACAGTCATACCACCCATGACAATAGATGCTATAAAGCTAGTTTACTTTGCTTATTTCCACTCTGTGGTGTCTTATGGATTAATATTTTGGGGGAATTCAACAGACAGTAATAAGGCTTTTTACATGCAAAAGAAAATAATCACAACGATGGCAGTTGTCAAAAGCAGCTTACCTTGTAGAGAATTATTTCGTAAATTTAATATACTTCCACTTGCAAGCGAATTTATACTCTGCTTGCTATCATTTGTGGTGGAAAAGTTGGATAATTTTAAAAGAAATACAGATGTACATAATTTAATTACAAGATGTAAACCCTGCTAAATGTCAAAGAGGAGTGTACTTTACACGTGTCAAGTTATTTAATAATCACCAACCAACAATTAAAACTCTATATTGTGATATAAATGTATTCAAGCCTGCACTGAAATTAGCTTTCATACTTGAATTGCAAAATCTGAAGGTTATGTACATTCATATGTGAAACACGTTCTTGTAATTGTGTCAAAAGTACCGAGGTTTACGTATATTGAATGAAGTCCTGAAGTTTATGTTTATTGTATGAAATGACTTGTACTGCATCCTTTGGATTACTCCTAAGAAGGATCTATGGAATGCAAACAAACTCTACTCTCTAACATACCTGAATAATGCAATTCCTTATCCAAGTAACAAACACTCCAGGTGCTTCGTTCTGTCTCGTTCTTCACATCTCCAACTCCAAAAAAGCTGCTTCCCCATCACGCACACAACTGATCTTCTGAAACACTGATATTCAGACAAATTGGTCCTCCATGTCTTCGTTGATGCCAGTAAACACACACTACAGCACTACTCAGCACATCCCCTGATCTCAAACTCCTCTTTGAGACAGACTAGGCACTCCCACTAAATCTATAACAGTACACCTCCTCGGAAAGCAAGGTATATAATCGCACGAGGGCCTGAGGTCTTCCTTGTGGCATTGTGAGGCATGCTACGAACACCCCATACTTGGTCACTAGGAATCAAAAGTGGGCAACTGTGGTGTGGTGGCCACATAACCAACATTACAACCTGTAACCCTAGCTGCTTACTTCTAGCTTCTTCACTGCGATAAGCTCTTGCACAAATTTAAATCAACAGCTACTGAATTTCCACATGCAAGTCACAAAAACAGAGGCTGCCACCACGAGTCTGTGGGTCATCCCAACCGCATCGACTGATGAATTGTGTCCATCATGCACAGTGGTCACGTCAGCTACCGGAGCAAAGTCTTGCTACCTCCGTAGTAATGATGGATTCGAAACTGCATAACGGCTGAAGTATCCCATATGCTTGCATTCACGCCCACCTGAAACAAAACCATGTACAGAAATAAACATCCGCATTGAGAGACCAGTATTAATTCTTACTACGAAGGCACTCTACACCACATTAATAACCTACTGGCAACTAATCCGGCCTTTCGTGCAACCAAAATATTTCCCACCTTACGTACTTCACACAGGAGAAAGATGACAAACATCAGTTCAAATAAACTTGCAAGCATTGGATATATAAGAGAGTAAAGCTGCACTCGACTGGCCATGCATCCTACCATCACGCCGTCCGAAGTAAACCACAACAGCAGAGGAGCTGCGCCATTTTCTCGCACGCAGGGACGGCAACGTCTGAAAAACAGCGAGAACACATCCCGCCACCGGCGGTGCATGTGGGATATTCAATAACCAATATGTGCGCATCCTGACGAACTGTGCTGTCATCTACCGACAATACACCTGAGGTACATGCCCGTCCGCGAACACTACACGGCACTGCCGAACCAAATGCTGACTGAAATACCACTCCAAACACTGTAAAATTATGAAGACCTCAAACTTTATTCCGTGAATACCATTAGTGACACATCTTCTCCTTTAAAAGGACAGGAAGTAAAGAAAAAAATTAAGGCGAAACGAGCTACCAACTTCGCCTATAAGAAACCAACTACCAATCACTTCCATAACCTCAAAAATCATAAAGTAATTTATGGATCCAACCACACCCAATAAACTACAGCTCAATCAACTTAGCACTATGATACAAGTAGCCCACAATTTGCATCTACATCGCCTACATCCTAGGGCACATTTGTCACATAACCTGTCGGTCGCCGTTATGTTACTGCTCAGATTGATACCAGACACAACTCTTGAATACCTGCACGTCTACCTATAAATCACCCAGTGAAATCGTCCACGTCCTTTCCAACACGAACTTATCCTCGTCACATTTCATGTTGGCACTCAAGACATCACGCAAATTCAGCACCGACATTCTCCCTGCGCGATAATTTCTCACAAGTAATTTTGCAGAAGGGCGAAAACGTCTCGCGAGCTGAGTCATTTGAAAAGTACGACCAACATCACCTATAAGACACCAACTAATAAACATTTCCATAACCTAAATATCTTCCATCATTTATGAAAACAGGTGGGATTTCGTAAACTACAGCTCAATGAACGAAGCACTATAAACGATTATTGCATATGTCGCCACTACACAGCCCCCCTGCCACCAGGTTGTACTTCACGAGCATCTATAACACACCCAACGACCCAGCCCACTGGTGACCGTACTTCAACAACACCAACTTCCCTTCGTCAGACTTCATTTTGGCACATGCAGCAATCAACACTTAATACACTACCAACAAAATTAATGCCGGCAATATTCGCTGAAAACCACTTGCAGAAAAACACACACAATCCATAAAACTCATTGCACTTACCTGACTTACAAAAAGCAATCTCATCACTGGCAAGTCACACTTTTCGATCATAGGACAACTGCTATTGCGCATCTCCCGTTAACGACTGTTTGGAAACTCCCTCTCGGTGATGATCACTAAGTATTCCCGTTACCTCCCGCTTTGACATCTCTTTACAGATTTACATGAAGAAAATACAAACTAAGTAATGCGTGGTGGTCAGCACACTTTTAAAGCCCTCCTGGGTCAGAGAACGGACACCCACTATTATCAAGACTGTCCGGTATAGCTATGCCAGAGATCTTCATCACCGCACTTCCTAAACGAGTGAAACTGCAGAGCCCCCCCCATCTGCTTCCGAACAGATTCACAATGACTGACGTTTTGAAGATCTTCCTGTGGCATTAGCTTGAACTGAGAATGTGAACTGGGATGAAGCAGATAAAACGAAATAACACATTCTTTCCAGGAAGAGGAATCACATCTTTGGTGACAAGCTGCGGCCAAAGCCAAGAGCACCTGCAACTTACAGCCTGTCACACAGGACAAACTCTCTCTCATTCCGAGATGTGTTGGCCACCACACTATGAAGCAGACTCTTATCAACGCAATGTGATTGCGGCCGACATTTCTACTATTTTACTACACTCCGTAGAACACCCCACACACATAACTAGACATCCACACCTTACACGTTCACATGATTCATATCTAAGTTGCTATCACACTTGCAACACAATTACCACAACAGAGCAAGCCCCTGTCAATGGGTTAAATAACAGAAAACTCCACCACCTCTCCAGAGGCACACAAAATTTACACGCTGCATTCAGTCCTCTTCTCCATGTACGCACTCAGCAACAGGACGGCCAACCATCGGGGACACAAGCGGTCTTCTCTCGGATGTCAGTCTGTCTAGTGTTGGTGCACCACTCCTGCAATATACCAGGAAAGGTGTAAGATACACAAGAAATCTAGAATCTCAAGGGGCCACTTTCACAGACATTGGAGGCAAAGTCGTCTGAAATGGAACAATCTCATGCCAACTTATTTTATCTAATGGGTGCCTCCTGCTTATTCAAATATTTAATCTGAAATGGGGGCGGGGGGGAATGCCGTTCATAGACATACAGGGGATTAGACACGTAAGAACAAACATCCAACATGCAGTCAGCCTCTGTCAGAGCATTACCGTTGCTTGGCAGAAAAAGTATTCCTCTTCCAACTTGGTACATATTCCGAATATTCATCCAGTTAATATTCTTTGTGATATGAAGTCAGAAGACAGTGTCCTACTTCTTGTACTGGTGCCTCTTATGAACAGACAGACACACACACTCACTCACTCACATCCAGTTATTGTAGCTCTATACATACGCTGCACTTTGTGAGCCAATTAATATGCTCTCTCTTTGAGAAATGTTGGTCCAACGCCCTATCTCGTGTCAGGGGCACAACACAGAGGTTTTACTCGCCAGTAACAGGTCATCTAACTGCGGCCAATATCGTTCTGGTTCTTCACCCCAGCCTTGTCAAACAGAACACCCAGAGGGAACTGAAGCAGGTAACTTCATGATGACGGCATGGCCGGTGTCCTAGAACATTAATGAAAATACATACTTCAGTACCCCAACACAGAGCAAGCGAGCGGACATCACGGCGCACGGAACGACAACCATCAACACTGCACAATGCATACGCCCGAAAACGTGAGTACAGAAGGGATGTGGACTGCCTGCAGGAATATGCCGGGGCACCAACAATGTCGGCGTGAACAACTCTGTAAGCTCCCGAGGAGAGCATTCCACCCTAGGGAATGTTGTGAATGTGCATGTACCTACGTACAGAGGCAAAAGGAGAGGTTACGGTGATGAGAAATTAATCGCGGAAGTTGAAACAAACAATTTCCTTGGCTAACAAGTTGACAACACCTCAGATTGGAAGAAGCACACTGAGTATATTATTCCCTAATTAAGCTCTGCGTGCCTTGCCATCAGAACAGTCATACCACCCATGACAATAGATGCTATAAAGCTAGTTTACTTTGCTTATTTCCACTCTGTGGTGTCTTATGGATTAATATTTTGGGGGAATTCAACAGACAGTAATAAGGCTTTTTACATGCAAAAGAAAATAATCACAACGATGGCAGTTGTCAAAAGCAGCTTACCTTGTAGAGAATTATTTCGTAAATTTAATATACTTCCACTTGCAAGCGAATTTATACTCTGCTTGCTATCATTTGTGGTGGAAAAGTTGGATAATTTTAAAAGAAATACAGATGTACATAATTTAATTACAAGATGTAAACCCTGCTAAATGTCAAAGAGGAGTGTACTTTACACGTGTCAAGTTATTTAATAATCACCAACCAACAATTAAAACTCTATATTGTGATATAAATGTATTCAAGCCTGCACTGAAATTAGCTTTCATACTTGAATTGCAAAATCTGAAGGTTATGTACATTCATATGTGAAACACGTTCTTGTAATTGTGTCAAAAGTACCGAGGTTTACGTATATTGAATGAAGTCCTGAAGTTTATGTTTATTGTATGAAATGACTTGTACTGCATCCTTTGGATTACTCCTAAGAAGGATCTATGGAATGCAAACAAACTCTACTCTCTAACATACCTGAATAATGCAATTCCTTATCCAAGTAACAAACACTCCAGGTGCTTCGTTCTGTCTCGTTCTTCACATCTCCAACTCCAAAAAAGCTGCTTCCCCATCACGCACACAACTGATCTTCTGAAACACTGATATTCAGACAAATTGGTCCTCCATGTCTTCGTTGATGCCAGTAAACACACACTACAGCACTACTCAGCACATCCCCTGATCTCAAACTCCTCTTTGAGACAGACTAGGCACTCCCACTAAATCTATAACAGTACACCTCCTCGGAAAGCAAGGTATATAATCGCACGAGGGCCTGAGGTCTTCCTTGTGGCATTGTGAGGCATGCTACGAACACCCCATACTTGGTCACTAGGAATCAAAAGTGGGCAACTGTGGTGTGGTGGCCACATAACCAACATTACAACCTGTAACCCTAGCTGCTTACTTCTAGCTTCTTCACTGCGATAAGCTCTTGCACAAATTTAAATCAACAGCTACTGAATTTCCACATGCAAGTCACAAAAACAGAGGCTGCCACCACGAGTCTGTGGGTCATCCCAACCGCATCGACTGATGAATTGTGTACATCATGCACAGTGGTCACGTCAGCTACCGGAGCAAAGTCTTGCTACCTCCGTAGTAATGATGGATTCGAAACTGCATAACGGCTGAAGTATCCCATATGCTTGCATTCACGCCCACCTGAAACAAAACCATGTACAGAAATAAACATCCGCATTGAGAGACCAGTATTAATTCTTACTACGAAGGCACTCTACACCACATTAATAACCTACTGGCAACTAATCCGGCCTTTCGTGCAACCAAAATATTTCCCACCTTACGTACTTCACACAGGAGAAAGATGACAAACATCAGTTCAAATAAACTTGCAAGCATTGGATATATAAGAGAGTAAAGCTGCACTCGACTGGCCATGCATCCTACCATCACGCCGTCCGAAGTAAACCACAACAGCAGAGGAGCTGCGCCATTTTCTCGCACGCAGGGACGGCAACGTCTGAAAAACAGCGAGAACACATCCCGCCACCGGCGGTGCATGTGGGATATTCAATAACCAATATGTGCGCATCCTGACGAACTGTGCTGTCATCTACCGACAATACACCTGAGGTACATGCCCGTCCGCGAACACTACACGGCACTGCCGAACCAAATGCTGACTGAAATACCACTCCAAACACTGTAAAATTATGAAGACCTCAAACTTTATTCCGTGAATACCATTAGTGACACATCTTCTCCTTTAAAAGGACAGGAAGTAAAGAAAAAAATTAAGGCGAAACGAGCTACCAACTTCGCCTATAAGAAACCAACTACCAATCACTTCCATAACCTCAAAAATCATAAAGTAATTTATGGATCCAACCACACCCAATAAACTACAGCTCAATCAACTTAGCACTATGAAACAAGTAGCCCACAATTTGCATCTACATCGCCTACATCCTAGGGCACATTTGTCACATAACCTGTCGGTCGCCGTTATGTTACTGCTCAGATTGATACCAGACACAACTCTTGAATACCTGCACGTCTACCTATAAATCACCCAGTGAAATCGTCCACGTCCTTTCCAACACGAACTTATCCTCGTCACATTTCATGTTGGCACTCAAGACATCACGCAAATTCAGCACCGACATTCTCCCTGCGCGATAATTTCTCACAAGTAATTTTGAAGAAGGGCGAAAACGTCTCGCGAGCTGAGTCATTTGAAAAGTACGACCAACATCACCTATAAGACACCAACTAATAAAACATTTCCATAACCTAAATATCTTCCATCATTTATGAAAACAGGTGGGATTTCGTAAACTACAGCTCAATGAACGAAGCACTATAAACGATTATTGCATATGTCGCCACTACACAGCCCCCCTGCCACCAGGTTGTACTTCACGAGCATCTATAACACACCCAACGACCCAGCCCACTGGTGACCGTACTTCAACAACACCAACTTCCCTTCGTCAGACTTCATTTTGGCACATGCAGCAATCAACACTTAATACACTACCAACAAAATTAATGCCGGCAATATTCGCTGAAAACCACTTGCAGAAAAACACACACAATCCATAAAACTCATTGCACTTACCTGACTTTCAAAAAGCAATCTCATCACTGGCAAGTCACACTTTTCGATCATAGGACAACTGCTATTGCGCATCTCCCGTTAACGACTGTTTGGAAACTCCCTCTCGGTGATGATCACTAAGTATTCCCGTTACCTCCCGCTTTGACATCTCTTTACAGATTTACATGAAGAAAATACAAACTAAGTAATGCGTGGTGGTCAGCACACTTTTAAAGCCCTCCTGGGTCAGAGAACGGACACCCACTATTATCAAGACTGTCCGGTATAGCTATGCCAGAGATCTTCATCACCGCACTTCCTAAACGAGTGAAACTGCAGAGCCCCCCCCATCTGCTTCCGAACAGATTCACAATGACTGACGTTTTGAAGATCTTCCTGTGGCATTAGCTTGAACTGAGAATGTGAACTGGGATGAAGCAGATAAAACGAAATAACACATTCTTTCCAGGAAGAGGAATCACATCTTTGGTGACAAGCTGCGGCCAAAGCCAAGAGCACCTGCAACTTACAGCCTGTCACACAGGACAAACTCTCTCTCATTCCGAGATGTGTTGGCCACCACACTATGAAGCAGACTCTTATCAACGCAATGTGATTGCGGCCGACATTTCTACTATTTTACTACACTCCGTAGAACACCCCACACACATAACTAGACATCCACACCTTACACGTTCACATGATTCATATCTAAGTTGCTATCACACTTGCAACACAATTACCACAACAGAGCAAGCCCCTGTCAATGGGTTAAATAACAGAAAACTCCACCACCTCTCCAGAGGCACACAAAATTTACACGCTGCATTCAGTCCTCTTCTCCATGTACGCACTCAGCAACAGGACGGCCAACCATCGGGGACACAAGCGGTCTTCTCTCGGATGTCAGTCTGTCTAGTGTTGGTGCACCACTCCTGCAATATACCAGGAAAGGTGTAAGATACACAAGAAATCTAGAATCTCAAGGGGCCACTTTCACAGACATTGGAGGCAAAGTCGTCTGAAATGGAACAATCTCATGCCAACTTATTTTATCTAATGGGTGCCTCCTGCTTATTCAAATATTTAATCTGAAATGGGGGCGGGGGGGAATGCCGTTCATAGACATACAGGGGATTAGACACGTAAGAACAAACATCCAACATGCAGTCAGCCTCTGTCAGAGCATTACCGTTGCTTGGCAGAAAAAGTATTCCTCTTCCAACTTGGTACATATTCCGAATATTCATCCAGTTAATATTCTTTGTGATATGAAGTCAGAAGACAGTGTCCTACTTCTTGTACTGGTGCCTCTTATGAACAGACAGACACACACACTCACTCACTCACATCCAGTTATTGTAGCTCTATACATACGCTGCACTTTGTGAGCCAATTAATATGCTCTCTCTTTGAGAAATGTTGGTCCAACGCCCTATCTCGTGTCAGGGGCACAACACAGAGGTTTTACTCGCCAGTAACAGGTCATCTAACTGCGGCCAATATCGTTCTGGTTCTTCACCCCAGCCTTGTCAAACAGAACACCCAGAGGGAACTGAAGCAGGTAACTTCATGATGACGGCATGGCCGGTGTCCTAGAACATTAATGAAAATACATACTTCAGTACCCCAACACAGAGCAAGCGAGCGGACATCACGGCGCACGGAACGACAACCATCAACACTGCACAATGCATACGCCCGAAAACGTGAGTACAGAAGGGATGTGGACTGCCTGCAGGAATATGCCGGGGCACCAACAATGTCGGCGTGAACAACTCTGTAAGCTCCCGAGGAGAGCATTCCACCCTAGGGAATGTTGTGAATGTGCATGTACCTACGTACAGAGGCAAAAGGAGAGGTTACGGTGATGAGAAATTAATCGCGGAAGTTGAAACAAACAATTTCCTTGGCTAACAAGTTGACAACACCTCAGATTGGAAGAAGCACACTGAGTATATTATTCCCTAATTAAGCTCTGCGTGCCTTGCCATCAGAACAGTCATACCACCCATGACAATAGATGCTATAAAGCTAGTTTACTTTGCTTATTTCCACTCTGTGGTGTCTTATGGATTAATATTTTGGGGGAATTCAACAGACAGTAATAAGGCTTTTTACATGCAAAAGAAAATAATCACAACGATGGCAGTTGTCAAAAGCAGCTTACCTTGTAGAGAATTATTTCGTAAATTTAATATACTTCCACTTGCAAGCGAATTTATACTCTGCTTGCTATCATTTGTGGTGGAAAAGTTGGATAATTTTAAAAGAAATACAGATGTACATAATTTAATTACAAGATGTAAACCCTGCTAAATGTCAAAGAGGAGTGTACTTTACACGTGTCAAGTTATTTAATAATCACCAACCAACAATTAAAACTCTATATTGTGATATAAATGTATTCAAGCCTGCACTGAAATTAGCTTTCATACTTGAATTGCAAAATCTGAAGGTTATGTACATTCATATGTGAAACACGTTCTTGTAATTGTGTCAAAAGTACCGAGGTTTACGTATATTGAATGAAGTCCTGAAGTTTATGTTTATTGTATGAAATGACTTGTACTGCATCCTTTGGATTACTCCTAAGAAGGATCTATGGAATGCAAACAAACTCTACTCTCTAACATACCTGAATAATGCAATTCCTTATCCAAGTAACAAACACTCCAGGTGCTTCGTTCTGTCTCGTTCTTCACATCTCCAACTCCAAAAAAGCTGCTTCCCCATCACGCACACAACTGATCTTCTGAAACACTGATATTCAGACAAATTGGTCCTCCATGTCTTCGTTGATGCCAGTAAACACACACTACAGCACTACTCAGCACATCCCCTGATCTCAAACTCCTCTTTGAGACAGACTAGGCACTCCCACTAAATCTATAACAGTACACCTCCTCGGAAAGCAAGGTATATAATCGCACGAGGGCCTGAGGTCTTCCTTGTGGCATTGTGAGGCATGCTACGAACACCCCATACTTGGTCACTAGGAATCAAAAGTGGGCAACTGTGGTGTGGTGGCCACATAACCAACATTACAACCTGTAACCCTAGCTGCTTACTTCTAGCTTCTTCACTGCGATAAGCTCTTGCACAAATTTAAATCAACAGCTACTGAATTTCCACATGCAAGTCACAAAAACAGAGGCTGCCACCACGAGTCTGTGGGTCATCCCAACCGCATCGACTGATGAATTGTGTCCATCATGCACAGTGGTCACGTCAGCTACCGGAGCAAAGTCTTGCTACCTCCGTAGTAATGATGGATTCGAAACTGCATAACGGCTGAAGTATCCCATATGCTTGCATTCACGCCCACCTGAAACAAAACCATGTACAGAAATAAACATCCGCATTGAGAGACCAGTATTAATTCTTACTACGAAGGCACTCTACACCACATTAATAACCTACTGGCAACTAATCCGGCCTTTCGTGCAACCAAAATATTTCCCACCTTACGTACTTCACACAGGAGAAAGATGACAAACATCAGTTCAAATAAACTTGCAAGCATTGGATATATAAGAGAGTAAAGCTGCACTCGACTGGCCATGCATCCTACCATCACGCCGTCCGAAGTAAACCACAACAGCAGAGGAGCTGCGCCATTTTCTCGCACGCAGGGACGGCAACGTCTGAAAAACAGCGAGAACACATCCCGCCACCGGCGGTGCATGTGGGATATTCAATAACCAATATGTGCGCATCCTGACGAACTGTGCTGTCATCTACCGACAATACACCTGAGGTACATGCCCGTCCGCGAACACTACACGGCACTGCCGAACCAAATGCTGACTGAAATACCACTCCAAACACTGTAAAATTATGAAGACCTCAAACTTTATTCCGTGAATACCATTAGTGACACATCTTCTCCTTTAAAAGGACAGGAAGTAAAGAAAAAAATTAAGGCGAAACGAGCTACCAACTTCGCCTATAAGAAACCAACTACCAATCACTTCCATAACCTCAAAAATCATAAAGTAATTTATGGATCCAACCACACCCAATAAACTACAGCTCAATCAACTTAGCACTATGAAACAAGTAGCCCACAATTTGCATCTACATCGCCTACATCCTAGGGCACATTTGTCACATAACCTGTCGGTCGCCGTTATGTTACTGCTCAGATTGATACCAGACACAACTCTTGAATACCTGCACGTCTACCTATAAATCACCCAGTGAAATCGTCCACGTCCTTTCCAACACGAACTTATCCTCGTCACATTTCATGTTGGCACTCAAGACATCACGCAAATTCAGCACCGACATTCTCCCTGCGCGATAATTTCTCACAAGTAATTTTGAAGAAGGGCGAAAACGTCTCGCGAGCTGAGTCATTTGAAAAGTACGACCAACATCACCTATAAGACACCAACTAATAAAACATTTCCATAACCTAAATATCTTCCATCATTTATGAAAACAGGTGGGATTTCGTAAACTACAGCTCAATGAACGAAGCACTATAAACGATTATTGCATATGTCGCCACTACACAGCCCCCCTGCCACCAGGTTGTACTTCACGAGCATCTATAACACACCCAACGACCCAGCCCACTGGTGACCGTACTTCAACAACACCAACTTCCCTTCGTCAGACTTCATTTTGGCACATGCAGCAATCAACACTTAATACACTACCAACAAAATTAATGCCGGCAATATTCGCTGAAAACCACTTGCAGAAAAACACACACAATCCATAAAACTCATTGCACTTACCTGACTTTCAAAAAGCAATCTCATCACTGGCAAGTCACACTTTTCGATCATAGGACAACTGCTATTGCGCATCTCCCGTTAACGACTGTTTGGAAACTCCCTCTCGGTGATGATCACTAAGTATTCCCGTTACCTCCCGCTTTGACATCTCTTTACAGATTTACATGAAGAAAATACAAACTAAGTAATGCGTGGTGGTCAGCACACTTTTAAAGCCCTCCTGGGTCAGAGAACGGACACCCACTATTATCAAGACTGTCCGGTATAGCTATGCCAGAGATCTTCATCACCGCACTTCCTAAACGAGTGAAACTGCAGAGCCCCCCCCATCTGCTTCCGAACAGATTCACAATGACTGACGTTTTGAAGATCTTCCTGTGGCATTAGCTTGAACTGAGAATGTGAACTGGGATGAAGCAGATAAAACGAAATAACACATTCTTTCCAGGAAGAGGAATCACATCTTTGGTGACAAGCTGCGGCCAAAGCCAAGAGCACCTGCAACTTACAGCCTGTCACACAGGACAAACTCTCTCTCATTCCGAGATGTGTTGGCCACCACACTATGAAGCAGACTCTTATCAACGCAATGTGATTGCGGCCGACATTTCTACTATTTTACTACACTCCGTAGAACACCCCACACACATAACTAGACATCCACACCTTACACGTTCACATGATTCATATCTAAGTTGCTATCACACTTGCAACACAATTACCACAACAGAGCAAGCCCCTGTCAATGGGTTAAATAACAGAAAACTCCACCACCTCTCCAGAGGCACACAAAATTTACACGCTGCATTCAGTCCTCTTCTCCATGTACGCACTCAGCAACAGGACGGCCAACCATCGGGGACACAAGCGGTCTTCTCTCGGATGTCAGTCTGTCTAGTGTTGGTGCACCACTCCTGCAATATACCAGGAAAGGTGTAAGATACACAAGAAATCTAGAATCTCAAGGGGCCACTTTCACAGACATTGGAGGCAAAGTCGTCTGAAATGGAACAATCTCATGCCAACTTATTTTATCTAATGGGTGCCTCCTGCTTATTCAAATATTTAATCTGAAATGGGGGCGGGGGGGAATGCCGTTCATAGACATACAGGGGATTAGACACGTAAGAACAAACATCCAACATGCAGTCAGCCTCTGTCAGAGCATTACCGTTGCTTGGCAGAAAAAGTATTCCTCTTCCAACTTGGTACATATTCCGAATATTCATCCAGTTAATATTCTTTGTGATATGAAGTCAGAAGACAGTGTCCTACTTCTTGTACTGGTGCCTCTTATGAACAGACAGACACACACACTCACTCACTCACATCCAGTTATTGTAGCTCTATACATACGCTGCACTTTGTGAGCCAATTAATATGCTCTCTCTTTGAGAAATGTTGGTCCAACGCCCTATCTCGTGTCAGGGGCACAACACAGAGGTTTTACTCGCCAGTAACAGGTCATCTAACTGCGGCCAATATCGTTCTGGTTCTTCACCCCAGCCTTGTCAAACAGAACACCCAGAGGGAACTGAAGCAGGTAACTTCATGATGACGGCATGGCCGGTGTCCTAGAACATTAATGAAAATACATACTTCAGTACCCCAACACAGAGCAAGCGAGCGGACATCACGGCGCACGGAACGACAACCATCAACACTGCACAATGCATACGCCCGAAAACGTGAGTACAGAAGGGATGTGGACTGCCTGCAGGAATATGCCGGGGCACCAACAATGTCGGCGTGAACAACTCTGTAAGCTCCCGAGGAGAGCATTCCACCCTAGGGAATGTTGTGAATGTGCATGTACCTACGTACAGAGGCAAAAGGAGAGGTTACGGTGATGAGAAATTAATCGCGGAAGTTGAAACAAACAATTTCCTTGGCTAACAAGTTGACAACACCTCAGATTGGAAGAAGCACACTGAGTATATTATTCCCTAATTAAGCTCTGCGTGCCTTGCCATCAGAACAGTCATACCACCCATGACAATAGATGCTATAAAGCTAGTTTACTTTGCTTATTTCCACTCTGTGGTGTCTTATGGATTAATATTTTGGGGGAATTCAACAGACAGTAATAAGGCTTTTTACATGCAAAAGAAAATAATCACAACGATGGCAGTTGTCAAAAGCAGCTTACCTTGTAGAGAATTATTTCGTAAATTTAATATACTTCCACTTGCAAGCGAATTTATACTCTGCTTGCTATCATTTGTGGTGGAAAAGTTGGATAATTTTAAAAGAAATACAGATGTACATAATTTAATTACAAGATGTAAACCCTGCTAAATGTCAAAGAGGAGTGTACTTTACACGTGTCAAGTTATTTAATAATCACCAACCAACAATTAAAACTCTATATTGTGATATAAATGTATTCAAGCCTGCACTGAAATTAGCTTTCATACTTGAATTGCAAAATCTGAAGGTTATGTACATTCATATGTGAAACACGTTCTTGTAATTGTGTCAAAAGTACCGAGGTTTACGTATATTGAATGAAGTCCTGAAGTTTATGTTTATTGTATGAAATGACTTGTACTGCATCCTTTGGATTACTCCTAAGAAGGATCTATGGAATGCAAACAAACTCTACTCTCTAACATACCTGAATAATGCAATTCCTTATCCAAGTAACAAACACTCCAGGTGCTTCGTTCTGTCTCGTTCTTCACATCTCCAACTCCAAAAAAGCTGCTTCCCCATCACGCACACAACTGATCTTCTGAAACACTGATATTCAGACAAATTGGTCCTCCATGTCTTCGTTGATGCCAGTAAACACACACTACAGCACTACTCAGCACATCCCCTGATCTCAAACTCCTCTTTGAGACAGACTAGGCACTCCCACTAAATCTATAACAGTACACCTCCTCGGAAAGCAAGGTATATAATCGCACGAGGGCCTGAGGTCTTCCTTGTGGCATTGTGAGGCATGCTACGAACACCCCATACTTGGTCACTAGGAATCAAAAGTGGGCAACTGTGGTGTGGTGGCCACATAACCAACATTACAACCTGTAACCCTAGCTGCTTACTTCTAGCTTCTTTACTGCGATAAGCTCTTGCACAAATTTAAATCAACAGCTACTGAATTTCCACATGCAAGTCACAAAAACAGAGGCTGCCACCACGAGTCTGTGGGTCATCCCAACCGCATCGACTGATGAATTGTGTCCATCATGCACAGTGGTCACGTCAGCTACCGGAGCAAAGTCTTGCTACCTCCGTAGTAATGATGGATTCGAAACTGCATAACGGCTGAAGTATCCCATATGCTTGCATTCACGCCCACCTGAAACAAAACCATGTACAGAAATAAACATCCGCATTGAGAGACCAGTATTAATTCTTACTACGAAGGCACTCTACACCACATTAATAACCTACTGGCAACTAATCCGGCCTTTCGTGCAACCAAAATATTTCCCACCTTACGTACTTCACACAGGAGAAAGATGACAAACATCAGTTCAAATAAACTTGCAAGCATTGGATATATAAGAGAGTAAAGCTGCACTCGACTGGCCATGCATCCTACCATCACGCCGTCCGAAGTAAACCACAACAGCAGAGGAGCTGCGCCATTTTCTCGCACGCAGGGACGGCAACGTCTGAAAAACAGCGAGAACACATCCCGCCACCGGCGGTGCATGTGGGATATTCAATAACCAATATGTGCGCATCCTGACGAACTGTGCTGTCATCTACCGACAATACACCTGAGGTACATGCCCGTCCGCGAACACTACACGGCACTGCCGAACCAAATGCTGACTGAAATACCACTCCAAACACTGTAAAATTATGAAGACCTCAAACTTTATTCCGTGAATACCATTAGTGACACATCTTCTCCTTTAAAAGGACAGGAAGTAAAGAAAAAAATTAAGGCGAAACGAGCTACCAACTTCGCCTATAAGAAACCAACTACCAATCACTTCCATAACCTCAAAAATCATAAAGTAATTTATGGATCCAACCACACCCAATAAACTACAGCTCAATCAACTTAGCACTATGATACAAGTAGCCCACAATTTGCATCTACATCGCCTACATCCTAGGGCACATTTGTCACATAACCTGTCGGTCGCCGTTATGTTACTGCTCAGATTGATACCAGACACAACTCTTGAATACCTGCACGTCTACCTATAAATCACCCAGTGAAATCGTCCACGTCCTTTCCAACACGAACTTATCCTCGTCACATTTCATGTTGGCACTCAAGACATCACGCAAATTCAGCACCGACATTCTCCCTGCGCGATAATTTCTCACAAGTAATTTTGAAGAAGGGCGAAAACGTCTCGCGAGCTGAGTCATTTGAAAAGTACGACCAACATCACCTATAAGACACCAACTAATAAAACATTTCCATAACCTAAATATCTTCCATCATTTATGAAAACAGGTGGGATTTCGTAAACTACAGCTCAATGAACGAAGCACTATAAACGATTATTGCATATGTCGCCACTACACAGCCCCCCTGCCACCAGGTTGTACTTCACGAGCATCTATAACACACCCAACGACCCAGCCCACTGGTGACCGTACTTCAACAACACCAACTTCCCTTCGTCAGACTTCATTTTGGCACATGCAGCAATCAACACTTAATACACTACCAACAAAATTAATGCCGGCAATATTCGCTGAAAACCACTTGCAGAAAAACACACACAATCCATAAAACTCATTGCACTTACCTGACTTACAAAAAGCAATCTCATCACTGGCAAGTCACACTTTTCGATCATAGGACAACTGCTATTGCGCATCTCCCGTTAACGACTGTTTGGAAACTCCCTCTCGGTGATGATCACTAAGTATTCCCGTTACCTCCCGCTTTGACATCTCTTTACAGATTTACATGAAGAAAATACAAACTAAGTAATGCGTGGTGGTCAGCACACTTTTAAAGCCCTCCTGGGTCAGAGAACGGACACCCACTATTATCAAGACTGTCCGGTATAGCTATGCCAGAGATCTTCATCACCGCACTTCCTAAACGAGTGAAACTGCAGAGCCCCCCCCATCTGCTTCCGAACAGATTCACAATGACTGACGTTTTGAAGATCTTCCTGTGGCATTAGCTTGAACTGAGAATGTGAACTGGGATGAAGCAGATAAAACGAAATAACACATTCTTTCCAGGAAGAGGAATCACATCTTTGGTGACAAGCTGCGGCCAAAGCCAAGAGCACCTGCAACTTACAGCCTGTCACACAGGACAAACTCTCTCTCATTCCGAGATGTGTTGGCCACCACACTATGAAGCAGACTCTTATCAACGCAATGTGATTGCGGCCGACATTTCTACTATTTTACTACACTCCGTAGAACACCCCACACACATAACTAGACATCCACACCTTACACGTTCACATGATTCATATCTAAGTTGCTATCACACTTGCAACACAATTACCACAACAGAGCAAGCCCCTGTCAATGGGTTAAATAACAGAAAACTCCACCACCTCTCCAGAGGCACACAAAATTTACACGCTGCATTCAGTCCTCTTCTCCATGTACGCACTCAGCAACAGGACGGCCAACCATCGGGGACACAAGCGGTCTTCTCTCGGATGTCAGTCTGTCTAGTGTTGGTGCACCACTCCTGCAATATACCAGGAAAGGTGTAAGATACACAAGAAATCTAGAATCTCAAGGGGCCACTTTCACAGACATTGGAGGCAAAGTCGTCTGAAATGGAACAATCTCATGCCAACTTATTTTATCTAATGGGTGCCTCCTGCTTATTCAAATATTTAATCTGAAATGGGGGCGGGGGGGAATGCCGTTCATAGACATACAGGGGATTAGACACGTAAGAACAAACATCCAACATGCAGTCAGCCTCTGTCAGAGCATTACCGTTGCTTGGCAGAAAAAGTATTCCTCTTCCAACTTGGTACATATTCCGAATATTCATCCAGTTAATATTCTTTGTGATATGAAGTCAGAAGACAGTGTCCTACTTCTTGTACTGGTGCCTCTTATGAACAGACAGACACACACACTCACTCACTCACATCCAGTTATTGTAGCTCTATACATACGCTGCACTTTGTGAGCCAATTAATATGCTCTCTCTTTGAGAAATGTTGGTCCAACGCCCTATCTCGTGTCAGGGGCACAACACAGAGGTTTTACTCGCCAGTAACAGGTCATCTAACTGCGGCCAATATCGTTCTGGTTCTTCACCCCAGCCTTGTCAAACAGAACACCCAGAGGGAACTGAAGCAGGTAACTTCATGATGACGGCATGGCCGGTGTCCTAGAACATTAATGAAAATACATACTTCAGTACCCCAACACAGAGCAAGCGAGCGGACATCACGGCGCACGGAACGACAACCATCAACACTGCACAATGCATACGCCCGAAAACGTGAGTACAGAAGGGATGTGGACTGCCTGCAGGAATATGCCGGGGCACCAACAATGTCGGCGTGAACAACTCTGTAAGCTCCCGAGGAGAGCATTCCACCCTAGGGAATGTTGTGAATGTGCATGTACCTACGTACAGAGGCAAAAGGAGAGGTTACGGTGATGAGAAATTAATCGCGGAAGTTGAAACAAACAATTTCCTTGGCTAACAAGTTGACAACACCTCAGATTGGAAGAAGCACACTGAGTATATTATTCCCTAATTAAGCTCTGCGTGCCTTGCCATCAGAACAGTCATACCACCCATGACAATAGATGCTATAAAGCTAGTTTACTTTGCTTATTTCCACTCTGTGGTGTCTTATGGATTAATATTTTGGGGGAATTCAACAGACAGTAATAAGGCTTTTTACATGCAAAAGAAAATAATCACAACGATGGCAGTTGTCAAAAGCAGCTTACCTTGTAGAGAATTATTTCGTAAATTTAATATACTTCCACTTGCAAGCGAATTTATACTCTGCTTGCTATCATTTGTGGTGGAAAAGTTGGATAATTTTAAAAGAAATACAGATGTACATAATTTAATTACAAGATGTAAACCCTGCTAAATGTCAAAGAGGAGTGTACTTTACACGTGTCAAGTTATTTAATAATCACCAACCAACAATTAAAACTCTATATTGTGATATAAATGTATTCAAGCCTGCACTGAAATTAGCTTTCATACTTGAATTGCAAAATCTGAAGGTTATGTACATTCATATGTGAAACACGTTCTTGTAATTGTGTCAAAAGTACCGAGGTTTACGTATATTGAATGAAGTCCTGAAGTTTATGTTTATTGTATGAAATGACTTGTACTGCATCCTTTGGATTACTCCTAAGAAGGATCTATGGAATGCAAACAAACTCTACTCTCTAACATACCTGAATAATGCAATTCCTTATCCAAGTAACAAACACTCCAGGTGCTTCGTTCTGTCTCGTTCTTCACATCTCCAACTCCAAAAAAGCTGCTTCCCCATCACGCACACAACTGATCTTCTGAAACACTGATATTCAGACAAATTGGTCCTCCATGTCTTCGTTGATGCCAGTAAACACACACTACAGCACTACTCAGCACATCCCCTGATCTCAAACTCCTCTTTGAGACAGACTAGGCACTCCCACTAAATCTATAACAGTACACCTCCTCGGAAAGCAAGGTATATAATCGCACGAGGGCCTGAGGTCTTCCTTGTGGCATTGTGAGGCATGCTACGAACACCCCATACTTGGTCACTAGGAATCAAAAGTGGGCAACTGTGGTGTGGTGGCCACATAACCAACATTACAACCTGTAACCCTAGCTGCTTACTTCTAGCTTCTTCACTGCGATAAGCTCTTGCACAAATTTAAATCAACAGCTACTGAATTTCCACATGCAAGTCACAAAAACAGAGGCTGCCACCACGAGTCTGTGGGTCATCCCAACCGCATCGACTGATGAATTGTGTCCATCATGCACAGTGGTCACGTCAGCTACCGGAGCAAAGTCTTGCTACCTCCGTAGTAATGATGGATTCGAAACTGCATAACGGCTGAAGTATCCCATATGCTTGCATTCACGCCCACCTGAAACAAAACCATGTACAGAAATAAACATCCGCATTGAGAGACCAGTATTAATTCTTACTACGAAGGCACTCTACACCACATTAATAACCTACTGGCAACTAATCCGGCCTTTCGTGCAACCAAAATATTTCCCACCTTACGTACTTCACACAGGAGAAAGATGACAAACATCAGTTCAAATAAACTTGCAAGCATTGGATATATAAGAGAGTAAAGCTGCACTCGACTGGCCATGCATCCTACCATCACGCCGTCCGAAGTAAACCACAACAGCAGAGGAGCTGCGCCATTTTCTCGCACGCAGGGACGGCAACGTCTGAAAAACAGCGAGAACACATCCCGCCACCGGCGGTGCATGTGGGATATTCAATAACCAATATGTGCGCATCCTGACGAACTGTGCTGTCATCTACCGACAATACACCTGAGGTACATGCCCGTCCGCGAACACTACACGGCACTGCCGAACCAAATGCTGACTGAAATACCACTCCAAACACTGTAAAATTATGAAGACCTCAAACTTTATTCCGTGAATACCATTAGTGACACATCTTCTCCTTTAAAAGGACAGGAAGTAAAGAAAAAAATTAAGGCGAAACGAGCTACCAACTTCGCCTATAAGAAACCAACTACCAATCACTTCCATAACCTCAAAAATCATAAAGTAATTTATGGATCCAACCACACCCAATAAACTACAGCTCAATCAACTTAGCACTATGAAACAAGTAGCCCACAATTTGCATCTACATCGCCTACATCCTAGGGCACATTTGTCACATAACCTGTCGGTCGCCGTTATGTTACTGCTCAGATTGATACCAGACACAACTCTTGAATACCTGCACGTCTACCTATAAATCACCCAGTGAAATCGTCCACGTCCTTTCCAACACGAACTTATCCTCGTCACATTTCATGTTGGCACTCAAGACATCACGCAAATTCAGCACCGACATTCTCCCTGCGCGATAATTTCTCACAAGTAATTTTGAAGAAGGGCGAAAACGTCTCGCGAGCTGAGTCATTTGAAAAGTACGACCAACATCACCTATAAGACACCAACTAATAAAACATTTCCATAACCTAAATATCTTCCATCATTTATGAAAACAGGTGGGATTTCGTAAACTACAGCTCAATGAACGAAGCACTATAAACGATTATTGCATATGTCGCCACTACACAGCCCCCCTGCCACCAGGTTGTACTTCACGAGCATCTATAACACACCCAACGACCCAGCCCACTGGTGACCGTACTTCAACAACACCAACTTCCCTTCGTCAGACTTCATTTTGGCACATGCAGCAATCAACACTTAATACACTACCAACAAAATTAATGCCGGCAATATTCGCTGAAAACCACTTGCAGAAAAACACACACAATCCATAAAACTCATTGCACTTACCTGACTTTCAAAAAGCAATCTCATCACTGGCAAGTCACACTTTTCGATCATAGGACAACTGCTATTGCGCATCTCCCGTTAACGACTGTTTGGAAACTCCCTCTCGGTGATGATCACTAAGTATTCCCGTTACCTCCCGCTTTGACATCTCTTTACAGATTTACATGAAGAAAATACAAACTAAGTAATGCGTGGTGGTCAGCACACTTTTAAAGCCCTCCTGGGTCAGAGAACGGACACCCACTATTATCAAGACTGTCCGGTATAGCTATGCCAGAGATCTTCATCACCGCACTTCCTAAACGAGTGAAACTGCAGAGCCCCCCCCATCTGCTTCCGAACAGATTCACAATGACTGACGTTTTGAAGATCTTCCTGTGGCATTAGCTTGAACTGAGAATGTGAACTGGGATGAAGCAGATAAAACGAAATAACACATTCTTTCCAGGAAGAGGAATCACATCTTTGGTGACAAGCTGCGGCCAAAGCCAAGAGCACCTGCAACTTACAGCCTGTCACACAGGACAAACTCTCTCTCATTCCGAGATGTGTTGGCCACCACACTATGAAGCAGACTCTTATCAACGCAATGTGATTGCGGCCGACATTTCTACTATTTTACTACACTCCGTAGAACACCCCACACACATAACTAGACATCCACACCTTACACGTTCACATGATTCATATCTAAGTTGCTATCACACTTGCAACACAATTACCACAACAGAGCAAGCCCCTGTCAATGGGTTAAATAACAGAAAACTCCACCACCTCTCCAGAGGCACACAAAATTTACACGCTGCATTCAGTCCTCTTCTCCATGTACGCACTCAGCAACAGGACGGCCAACCATCGGGGACACAAGCGGTCTTCTCTCGGATGTCAGTCTGTCTAGTGTTGGTGCACCACTCCTGCAATATACCAGGAAAGGTGTAAGATACACAAGAAATCTAGAATCTCAAGGGGCCACTTTCACAGACATTGGAGGCAAAGTCGTCTGAAATGGAACAATCTCATGCCAACTTATTTTATCTAATGGGTGCCTCCTGCTTATTCAAATATTTAATCTGAAATGGGGGCGGGGGGGAATGCCGTTCATAGACATACAGGGGATTAGACACGTAAGAACAAACATCCAACATGCAGTCAGCCTCTGTCAGAGCATTACCGTTGCTTGGCAGAAAAAGTATTCCTCTTCCAACTTGGTACATATTCCGAATATTCATCCAGTTAATATTCTTTGTGATATGAAGTCAGAAGACAGTGTCCTACTTCTTGTACTGGTGCCTCTTATGAACAGACAGACACACACACTCACTCACTCACATCCAGTTATTGTAGCTCTATACATACGCTGCACTTTGTGAGCCAATTAATATGCTCTCTCTTTGAGAAATGTTGGTCCAACGCCCTATCTCGTGTCAGGGGCACAACACAGAGGTTTTACTCGCCAGTAACAGGTCATCTAACTGCGGCCAATATCGTTCTGGTTCTTCACCCCAGCCTTGTCAAACAGAACACCCAGAGGGAACTGAAGCAGGTAACTTCATGATGACGGCATGGCCGGTGTCCTAGAACATTAATGAAAATACATACTTCAGTACCCCAACACAGAGCAAGCGAGCGGACATCACGGCGCACGGAACGACAACCATCAACACTGCACAATGCATACGCCCGAAAACGTGAGTACAGAAGGGATGTGGACTGCCTGCAGGAATATGCCGGGGCACCAACAATGTCGGCGTGAACAACTCTGTAAGCTCCCGAGGAGAGCATTCCACCCTAGGGAATGTTGTGAATGTGCATGTACCTACGTACAGAGGCAAAAGGAGAGGTTACGGTGATGAGAAATTAATCGCGGAAGTTGAAACAAACAATTTCCTTGGCTAACAAGTTGACAACACCTCAGATTGGAAGAAGCACACTGAGTATATTATTCCCTAATTAAGCTCTGCGTGCCTTGCCATCAGAACAGTCATACCACCCATGACAATAGATGCTATAAAGCTAGTTTACTTTGCTTATTTCCACTCTGTGGTGTCTTATGGATTAATATTTTGGGGGAATTCAACAGACAGTAATAAGGCTTTTTACATGCAAAAGAAAATAATCACAACGATGGCAGTTGTCAAAAGCAGCTTACCTTGTAGAGAATTATTTCGTAAATTTAATATACTTCCACTTGCAAGCGAATTTATACTCTGCTTGCTATCATTTGTGGTGGAAAAGTTGGATAATTTTAAAAGAAATACAGATGTACATAATTTAATTACAAGATGTAAACCCTGCTAAATGTCAAAGAGGAGTGTACTTTACACGTGTCAAGTTATTTAATAATCACCAACCAACAATTAAAACTCTATATTGTGATATAAATGTATTCAAGCCTGCACTGAAATTAGCTTTCATACTTGAATTGCAAAATCTGAAGGTTATGTACATTCATATGTGAAACACGTTCTTGTAATTGTGTCAAAAGTACCGAGGTTTACGTATATTGAATGAAGTCCTGAAGTTTATGTTTATTGTATGAAATGACTTGTACTGCATCCTTTGGATTACTCCTAAGAAGGATCTATGGAATGCAAACAAACTCTACTCTCTAACATACCTGAATAATGCAATTCCTTATCCAAGTAACAAACACTCCAGGTGCTTCGTTCTGTCTCGTTCTTCACATCTCCAACTCCAAAAAAGCTGCTTCCCCATCACGCACACAACTGATCTTCTGAAACACTGATATTCAGACAAATTGGTCCTCCATGTCTTCGTTGATGCCAGTAAACACACACTACAGCACTACTCAGCACATCCCCTGATCTCAAACTCCTCTTTGAGACAGACTAGGCACTCCCACTAAATCTATAACAGTACACCTCCTCGGAAAGCAAGGTATATAATCGCACGAGGGCCTGAGGTCTTCCTTGTGGCATTGTGAGGCATGCTACGAACACCCCATACTTGGTCACTAGGAATCAAAAGTGGGCAACTGTGGTGTGGTGGCCACATAACCAACATTACAACCTGTAACCCTAGCTGCTTACTTCTAGCTTCTTCACTGCGATAAGCTCTTGCACAAATTTAAATCAACAGCTACTGAATTTCCACATGCAAGTCACAAAAACAGAGGCTGCCACCACGAGTCTGTGGGTCATCCCAACCGCATCGACTGATGAATTGTGTCCATCATGCACAGTGGTCACGTCAGCTACCGGAGCAAAGTCTTGCTACCTCCGTAGTAATGATGGATTCGAAACTGCATAACGGCTGAAGTATCCCATATGCTTGCATTCACGCCCACCTGAAACAAAACCATGTACAGAAATAAACATCCGCATTGAGAGACCAGTATTAATTCTTACTACGAAGGCACTCTACACCACATTAATAACCTACTGGCAACTAATCCGGCCTTTCGTGCAAACCAAAATATTTCCCACCTTACGTACTTCACACAGGAGAAAGATGACAAACATCAGTTCAAATAAACTTGCAAGCATTGGATATATAAGAGAGTAAAGCTGCACTCGACTGGCCATGCATCCTACCATCACGCCGTCCGAAGTAAACCACAACAGCAGAGGAGCTGCGCCATTTTCTCGCACGCAGGGACGGCAACGTCTGAAAAACAGCGAGAACACATCCCGCCACCGGCGGTGCATGTGGGATATTCAATAACCAATATGTGCGCATCCTGACGAACTGTGCTGTCATCTACCGACAATACACCTGAGGTACATGCCCGTCCGCGAACACTACACGGCACTGCCGAACCAAATGCTGACTGAAATACCACTCCAAACACTGTAAAATTATGAAGACCTCAAACTTTATTCCGTGAATACCATTAGTGACACATCTTCTCCTTTAAAAGGACAGGAAGTAAAGAAAAAAATTAAGGCGAAACGAGCTACCAACTTCGCCTATAAGAAACCAACTACCAATCACTTCCATAACCTCAAAAATCATAAAGTAATTTATGGATCCAACCACACCCAATAAACTACAGCTCAATCAACTTAGCACTATGAAACAAGTAGCCCACAATTTGCATCTACATCGCCTACATCCTAGGGCACATTTGTCACATAACCTGTCGGTCGCCGTTATGTTACTGCTCAGATTGATACCAGACACAACTCTTGAATACCTGCACGTCTACCTATAAATCACCCAGTGAAATCGTCCACGTCCTTTCCAACACGAACTTATCCTCGTCACATTTCATGTTGGCACTCAAGACATCACGCAAATTCAGCACCGACATTCTCCCTGCGCGATAATTTCTCACAAGTAATTTTGAAGAAGGGCGAAAACGTCTCGCGAGCTGAGTCATTTGAAAAGTACGACCAACATCACCTATAAGACACCAACTAATAAAACATTTCCATAACCTAAATATCTTCCATCATTTATGAAAACAGGTGGGATTTCGTAAACTACAGCTCAATGAACGAAGCACTATAAACGATTATTGCATATGTCGCCACTACACAGCCCCCCTGCCACCAGGTTGTACTTCACGAGCATCTATAACACACCCAACGACCCAGCCCACTGGTGACCGTACTTCAACAACACCAACTTCCCTTCGTCAGACTTCATTTTGGCACATGCAGCAATCAACACTTAATACACTACCAACAAAATTAATGCCGGCAATATTCGCTGAAAACCACTTGCAGAAAAACACACACAATCCATAAAACTCATTGCACTTACCTGACTTACAAAAAGCAATCTCATCACTGGCAAGTCACACTTTTCGATCATAGGACAACTGCTATTGCGCATCTCCCGTTAACGACTGTTTGGAAACTCCCTCTCGGTGATGATCACTAAGTATTCCCGTTACCTCCCGCTTTGACATCTCTTTACAGATTTACATGAAGAAAATACAAACTAAGTAATGCGTGGTGGTCAGCACACTTTTAAAGCCCTCCTGGGTCAGAGAACGGACACCCACTATTATCAAGACTGTCCGGTATAGCTATGCCAGAGATCTTCATCACCGCACTTCCTAAACGAGTGAAACTGCAGAGCCCCCCCCATCTGCTTCCGAACAGATTCACAATGACTGACGTTTTGAAGATCTTCCTGTGGCATTAGCTTGAACTGAGAATGTGAACTGGGATGAAGCAGATAAAACGAAATAACACATTCTTTCCAGGAAGAGGAATCACATCTTTGGTGACAAGCTGCGGCCAAAGCCAAGAGCACCTGCAACTTACAGCCTGTCACACAGGACAAACTCTCTCTCATTCCGAGATGTGTTGGCCACCACACTATGAAGCAGACTCTTATCAACGCAATGTGATTGCGGCCGACATTTCTACTATTTTACTACACTCCGTAGAACACCCCACACACATAACTAGACATCCACACCTTACACGTTCACATGATTCATATCTAAGTTGCTATCACACTTGCAACACAATTACCACAACAGAGCAAGCCCCTGTCAATGGGTTAAATAACAGAAAACTCCACCACCTCTCCAGAGGCACACAAAATTTACACGCTGCATTCAGTCCTCTTCTCCATGTACGCACTCAGCAACAGGACGGCCAACCATCGGGGACACAAGCGGTCTTCTCTCGGATGTCAGTCTGTCTAGTGTTGGTGCACCACTCCTGCAATATACCAGGAAAGGTGTAAGATACACAAGAAATCTAGAATCTCAAGGGGCCACTTTCACAGACATTGGAGGCAAAGTCGTCTGAAATGGAACAATCTCATGCCAACTTATTTTATCTAATGGGTGCCTCCTGCTTATTCAAATATTTAATCTGAAATGGGGGCGGGGGGGGAATGCCGTTCATAGACATACAGGGGATTAGACACGTAAGAACAAACATCCAACATGCAGTCAGCCTCTGTCAGAGCATTACCGTTGCTTGGCAGAAAAAGTATTCCTCTTCCAACTTGGTACATATTCCGAATATTCATCCAGTTAATATTCTTTGTGATATGAAGTCAGAAGACAGTGTCCTACTTCTTGTACTGGTGCCTCTTATGAACAGACAGACACACACACTCACTCACTCACATCCAGTTATTGTAGCTCTATACATACGCTGCACTTTGTGAGCCAATTAATATGCTCTCTCTTTGAGAAATGTTGGTCCAACGCCCTATCTCGTGTCAGGGGCACAACACAGAGGTTTTACTCGCCAGTAACAGGTCATCTAACTGCGGCCAATATCGTTCTGGTTCTTCACCCCAGCCTTGTCAAACAGAACACCCAGAGGGAACTGAAGCAGGTAACTTCATGATGACGGCATGGCCGGTGTCCTAGAACATTAATGAAAATACATACTTCAGTACCCCAACACAGAGCAAGCGAGCGGACATCACGGCGCACGGAACGACAACCATCAACACTGCACAATGCATACGCCCGAAAACGTGAGTACAGAAGGGATGTGGACTGCCTGCAGGAATATGCCGGGGCACCAACAATGTCGGCGTGAACAACTCTGTAAGCTCCCGAGGAGAGCATTCCACCCTAGGGAATGTTGTGAATGTGCATGTACCTACGTACAGAGGCAAAAGGAGAGGTTACGGTGATGAGAAATTAATCGCGGAAGTTGAAACAAACAATTTCCTTGGCTAACAAGTTGACAACACCTCAGATTGGAAGAAGCACACTGAGTATATTATTCCCTAATTAAGCTCTGCGTGCCTTGCCATCAGAACAGTCATACCACCCATGACAATAGATGCTATAAAGCTAGTTTACTTTGCTTATTTCCACTCTGTGGTGTCTTATGGATTAATATTTTGGGGGAATTCAACAGACAGTAATAAGGCTTTTTACATGCAAAAGAAAATAATCACAACGATGGCAGTTGTCAAAAGCAGCTTACCTTGTAGAGAATTATTTCGTAAATTTAATATACTTCCACTTGCAAGCGAATTTATACTCTGCTTGCTATCATTTGTGGTGGAAAAGTTGGATAATTTTAAAAGAAATACAGATGTACATAATTTAATTACAAGATGTAAACCCTGCTAAATGTCAAAGAGGAGTGTACTTTACACGTGTCAAGTTATTTAATAATCACCAACCAACAATTAAAACTCTATATTGTGATATAAATGTATTCAAGCCTGCACTGAAATTAGCTTTCATACTTGAATTGCAAAATCTGAAGGTTATGTACATTCATATGTGAAACACGTTCTTGTAATTGTGTCAAAAGTACCGAGGTTTACGTATATTGAATGAAGTCCTGAAGTTTATGTTTATTGTATGAAATGACTTGTACTGCATCCTTTGGATTACTCCTAAGAAGGATCTATGGAATGCAAACAAACTCTACTCTCTAACATACCTGAATAATGCAATTCCTTATCCAAGTAACAAACACTCCAGGTGCTTCGTTCTGTCTCGTTCTTCACATCTCCAACTCCAAAAAAGCTGCTTCCCCATCACGCACACAACTGATCTTCTGAAACACTGATATTCAGACAAATTGGTCCTCCATGTCTTCGTTGATGCCAGTAAACACACACTACAGCACTACTCAGCACATCCCCTGATCTCAAACTCCTCTTTGAGACAGACTAGGCACTCCCACTAAATCTATAACAGTACACCTCCTCGGAAAGCAAGGTATATAATCGCACGAGGGCCTGAGGTCTTCCTTGTGGCATTGTGAGGCATGCTACGAACACCCCATACTTGGTCACTAGGAATCAAAAGTGGGCAACTGTGGTGTGGTGGCCACATAACCAACATTACAACCTGTAACCCTAGCTGCTTACTTCTAGCTTCTTCACTGCGATAAGCTCTTGCACAAATTTAAATCAACAGCTACTGAATTTCCACATGCAAGTCACAAAAACAGAGGCTGCCACCACGAGTCTGTGGGTCATCCCAACCGCATCGACTGATGAATTGTGTCCATCATGCACAGTGGTCACGTCAGCTACCGGAGCAAAGTCTTGCTACCTCCGTAGTAATGATGGATTCGAAACTGCATAACGGCTGAAGTATCCCATATGCTTGCATTCACGCCCACCTGAAACAAAACCATGTACAGAAATAAACATCCGCATTGAGAGACCAGTATTAATTCTTACTACGAAGGCACTCTACACCACATTAATAACCTACTGGCAACTAATCCGGCCTTTCGTGCAAACCAAAATATTTCCCACCTTACGTACTTCACACAGGAGAAAGATGACAAACATCAGTTCAAATAAACTTGCAAGCATTGGATATATAAGAGAGTAAAGCTGCACTCGACTGGCCATGCATCCTACCATCACGCCGTCCGAAGTAAACCACAACAGCAGAGGAGCTGCGCCATTTTCTCGCACGCAGGGACGGCAACGTCTGAAAAACAGCGAGAACACATCCCGCCACCGGCGGTGCATGTGGGATATTCAATAACCAATATGTGCGCATCCTGACGAACTGTGCTGTCATCTACCGACAATACACCTGAGGTACATGCCCGTCCGCGAACACTACACGGCACTGCCGAACCAAATGCTGACTGAAATACCACTCCAAACACTGTAAAATTATGAAGACCTCAAACTTTATTCCGTGAATACCATTAGTGACACATCTTCTCCTTTAAAAGGACAGGAAGTAAAGAAAAAAATTAAGGCGAAACGAGCTACCAACTTCGCCTATAAGAAACCAACTACCAATCACTTCCATAACCTCAAAAATCATAAAGTAATTTATGGATCCAACCACACCCAATAAACTACAGCTCAATCAACTTAGCACTATGAAACAAGTAGCCCACAATTTGCATCTACATCGCCTACATCCTAGGGCACATTTGTCACATAACCTGTCGGTCGCCGTTATGTTACTGCTCAGATTGATACCAGACACAACTCTTGAATACCTGCACGTCTACCTATAAATCACCCAGTGAAATCGTCCACGTCCTTTCCAACACGAACTTATCCTCGTCACATTTCATGTTGGCACTCAAGACATCACGCAAATTCAGCACCGACATTCTCCCTGCGCGATAATTTCTCACAAGTAATTTTGAAGAAGGGCGAAAACGTCTCGCGAGCTGAGTCATTTGAAAAGTACGACCAACATCACCTATAAGACACCAACTAATAAAACATTTCCATAACCTAAATATCTTCCATCATTTATGAAAACAGGTGGGATTTCGTAAACTACAGCTCAATGAACGAAGCACTATAAACGATTATTGCATATGTCGCCACTACACAGCCCCCCTGCCACCAGGTTGTACTTCACGAGCATCTATAACACACCCAACGACCCAGCCCACTGGTGACCGTACTTCAACAACACCAACTTCCCTTCGTCAGACTTCATTTTGGCACATGCAGCAATCAACACTTAATACACTACCAACAAAATTAATGCCGGCAATATTCGCTGAAAACCACTTGCAGAAAAACACACACAATCCATAAAACTCATTGCACTTACCTGACTTTCAAAAAGCAATCTCATCACTGGCAAGTCACACTTTTCGATCATAGGACAACTGCTATTGCGCATCTCCCGTTAACGACTGTTTGGAAACTCCCTCTCGGTGATGATCACTAAGTATTCCCGTTACCTCCCGCTTTGACATCTCTTTACAGATTTACATGAAGAAAATACAAACTAAGTAATGCGTGGTGGTCAGCACACTTTTAAAGCCCTCCTGGGTCAGAGAACGGACACCCACTATTATCTAGACTGTCCGGTATAGCTATGCCAGAGATCTTCATCACCGCACTTCCTAAACGAGTGAAACTGCAGAGCCCCCCCCATCTGCTTCCGAACAGATTCACAATGACTGACGTTTTGAAGATCTTCCTGTGGCATTAGCTTGAACTGAGAATGTGAACTGGGATGAAGCAGATAAAACGAAATAACACATTCTTTCCAGGAAGAGGAATCACATCTTTGGTGACAAGCTGCGGCCAAAGCCAAGAGCACCTGCAACTTACAGCCTGTCACACAGGACAAACTCTCTCTCATTCCGAGATGTGTTGGCCACCACACTATGAAGCAGACTCTTATCAACGCAATGTGATTGCGGCCGACATTTCTACTATTTTACTACACTCCGTAGAACACCCCACACACATAACTAGACATCCACACCTTACACGTTCACATGATTCATATCTAAGTTGCTATCACACTTGCAACACAATTACCACAACAGAGCAAGCCCCTGTCAATGGGTTAAATAACAGAAAACTCCACCACCTCTCCAGAGGCACACAAAATTTACACGCTGCATTCAGTCCTCTTCTCCATGTACGCACTCAGCAACAGGACGGCCAACCATCGGGGACACAAGCGGTCTTCTCTCGGATGTCAGTCTGTCTAGTGTTGGTGCACTCCTCCTGCAATATACCAGGAAAGGTGTAAGATACACAAGAAATCTAGAATCTCAAGGGGCCACTTTCACAGACATTGGAGGCAAAGTCGTCTGAAATGGAACAATCTCATGCCAACTTATTTTATCTAATGGGTGCCTCCTGCTTATTCAAATATTTAATCTGAAATGGGGGCGGGGGGGGAATGCCGTTCATAGACATACAGGGGATTAGACACGTAAGAACAAACATCCAACATGCAGTCAGCCTCTGTCAGAGCATTACCGTTGCTTGGCAGAAAAAGTATTCCTCTTCCAACTTGGTACATATTCCGAATATTCATCCAGTTAATATTCTTTGTGATATGAAGTCAGAAGACAGTGTCCTACTTCTTGTACTGGTGCCTCTTATGAACAGACAGACACACACACTCACTCACTCACATCCAGTTATTGTAGCTCTATACATACGCTGCACTTTGTGAGCCAATTAATATGCTCTCTCTTTGAGAAATGTTGGTCCAACGCCCTATCTCGTGTCAGGGGCACAACACAGAGGTTTTACTCGCCAGTAACAGGTCATCTAACTGCGGCCAATATCGTTCTGGTTCTTCACCCCAGCCTTGTCAAACAGAACACCCAGAGGGAACTGAAGCAGGTAACTTCATGATGACGGCATGGCCGGTGTCCTAGAACATTAATGAAAATACATACTTCAGTACCCCAACACAGAGCAAGCGAGCGGACATCACGGCGCACGGAACGACAACCATCAACACTGCACAATGCATACGCCCGAAAACGTGAGTACAGAAGGGATGTGGACTGCCTGCAGGAATATGCCGGGGCACCAACAATGTCGGCGTGAACAACTCTGTAAGCTCCCGAGGAGAGCATTCCACCCTAGGGAATGTTGTGAATGTGCATGTACCTACGTACAGAGGCAAAAGGAGAGGTTACGGTGATGAGAAATTAATCGCGGAAGTTGAAACAAACAATTTCCTTGGCTAACAAGTTGACAACACCTCAGATTGGAAGAAGCACACTGAGTATATTATTCCCTAATTAAGCTCTGCGTGCCTTGCCATCAGAACAGTCATACCACCCATGACAATAGATGCTATAAAGCTAGTTTACTTTGCTTATTTCCACTCTGTGGTGTCTTATGGATTAATATTTTGGGGGAATTCAACAGACAGTAATAAGGCTTTTTACATGCAAAAGAAAATAATCACAACGATGGCAGTTGTCAAAAGCAGCTTACCTTGTAGAGAATTATTTCGTAAATTTAATATACTTCCACTTGCAAGCGAATTTATACTCTGCTTGCTATCATTTGTGGTGGAAAAGTTGGATAATTTTAAAAGAAATACAGATGTACATAATTTAATTACAAGATGTAAACCCTGCTAAATGTCAAAGAGGAGTGTACTTTACACGTGTCAAGTTATTTAATAATCACCAACCAACAATTAAAACTCTATATTGTGATATAAATGTATTCAAGCCTGCACTGAAATTAGCTTTCATACTTGAATTGCAAAATCTGAAGGTTATGTACATTCATATGTGAAACACGTTCTTGTAATTGTGTCAAAAGTACCGAGGTTTACGTATATTGAATGAAGTCCTGAAGTTTATGTTTATTGTATGAAATGACTTGTACTGCATCCTTTGGATTACTCCTAAGAAGGATCTATGGAATGCAAACAAACTCTACTCTCTAACATACCTGAATAATGCAATTCCTTATCAAAGTCACAAACACTCCAGGTGCTTCGTTCTGTCTCGTTCTTCACATCTCCAACTCCAAAAAAGCTGCTTCCCCATCACGCACACAACTGATCTTCTGAAACACTGATATTCAGACAAATTGGTCCTCCATGTCTTCGTTGATGCCAGTAAACACACACTACAGCACTACTCAGCACATCCCCTGATCTCAAACTCCTCTTTGAGACAGACTAGGCACTCCCACTAAATCTATAACAGTACACCTCCTCGGAAAGCAAGGTATATAATCGCACGAGGGCCTGAGGTCTTCCTTGTGGCATTGTGAGGCATGCTACGAACACCCCATACTTGGTCACTAGGAATCAAAAGTGGGCAACTGTGGTGTGGTGGCCACATAACCAACATTACAACCTGTAACCCTAGCTGCTTACTTCTAGCTTCTTCACTGCGATAAGCTCTTGCACAAATTTAAATCAACAGCTACTGAATTTCCACATGCAAGTCACAAAAACAGAGGCTGCCACCACGAGTCTGTGGGTCATCCCAACCGCATCGACTGATGAATTGTGTCCATCATGCACAGTGGTCACGTCAGCTACCGGAGCAAAGTCTTGCTACCTCCGTAGTAATGATGGATTCGAAACTGCATAACGGCTGAAGTATCCCATATGCTTGCATTCACGCCCACCTGAAACAAAACCATGTACAGAAATAAACATCCGCATTGAGAGACCAGTATTAATTCTTACTACGAAGGCACTCTACACCACATTAATAACCTACTGGCAACTAATCCGGCCTTTCGTGCAAACCAAAATATTTCCCACCTTACGTACTTCACACAGGAGAAAGATGACAAACATCAGTTCAAATAAACTTGCAAGCATTGGATATATAAGAGAGTAAAGCTGCACTCGACTGGCCATGCATCCTACCATCACGCCGTCCGAAGTAAACCACAACAGCAGAGGAGCTGCGCCATTTTCTCGCACGCAGGGACGGCAACGTCTGAAAAACAGCGAGAACACATCCCGCCACCGGCGGTGCATGTGGGATATTCAATAACCAATATGTGCGCATCCTGACGAACTGTGCTGTCATCTACCGACAATACACCTGAGGTACATGCCCGTCCGCGAACACTACACGGCACTGCCGAACCAAATGCTGACTGAAATACCACTCCAAACACTGTAAAATTATGAAGACCTCAAACTTTATTCCGTGAATACCATTAGTGACACATCTTCTCCATTAAAAGGACAGGAAGTAAAGAAAAAAATTAAGGCGAAACGAGCTACCAACTTCGCCTATAAGAAACCAACTACCAATCACTTCCATAACCTCAAAAATCATAAAGTAATTTATGGATCCAACCACACCCAATAAACTACAGCTCAATCAACTTAGCACTATGATACAAGTAGCCCACAATTTGCATCTACATCGCCTACATCCTAGGGCACATTTGTCACATAACCTGTCGGTCGCCGTTATGTTACTGCTCAGATTGATACCAGACACAACTCTTGAATACCTGCACGTCTACCTATAAATCACCCAGTGAAATCGTCCACGTCCTTTCCAACACGAACTTATCCTCGTCACATTTCATGTTGGCACTCAAGACATCACGCAAATTCAGCACCGACATTCTCCCTGCGCGATAATTTCTCACAAGTAATTTTGCAGAAGGGCGAAAACGTCTCGCGAGCTGAGTCATTTGAAAAGTACGACCAACATCACCTATAAGACACCAACTAATAAACATTTCCATAACCTAAATATCTTCCATCATTTATGAAAACAGGTGGGATTTCGTAAACTACAGCTCAATGAACGAAGCACTATAAACGATTATTGCATATGTCGCCACTACACAGCCCCCCTGCCACCAGGTTGTACTTCACGAGCATCTATAACACACCCAACGACCCAGCCCACTGGTGACCGTACTTCAACAACACCAACTTCCCTTCGTCAGACTTCATTTTGGCACATGCAGCAATCAACACTTAATACACTACCAACAAAATTAATGCCGGCAATATTCGCTGAAAACCACTTGCAGAAAAACACACACAATCCATAAAACTCATTGCACTTACCTGACTTACAAAAAGCAATCTCATCACTGGCAAGTCACACTTTTCGATCATAGGACAACTGCTATTGCGCATCTCCCGTTAACGACTGTTTGGAAACTCCCTCTCGGTGATGATCACTAAGTATTCCCGTTACCTCCCGCTTTGACATCTCTTTACAGATTTACATGAAGAAAATACAAACTAAGTAATGCGTGGTGGTCAGCACACTTTTAAAGCCCTCCTGGGTCAGAGAACGGACACCCACTATTATCAAGACTGTCCGGTATAGCTATGCCAGAGATCTTCATCACCGCACTTCCTAAACGAGTGAAACTGCAGAGCCCCCCCCATCTGCTTCCGAACAGATTCACAATGACTGACGTTTTGAAGATCTTCCTGTGGCATTAGCTTGAACTGAGAATGTGAACTGGGATGAAGCAGATAAAACGAAATAACACATTCTTTCCAGGAAGAGGAATCACATCTTTGGTGACAAGCTGCGGCCAAAGCCAAGAGCACCTGCAACTTACAGCCTGTCACACAGGACAAACTCTCTCTCATTCCGAGATGTGTTGGCCACCACACTATGAAGCAGACTCTTATCAACGCAATGTGATTGCGGCCGACATTTCTACTATTTTACTACACTCCGTAGAACACCCCACACACATAACTAGACATCCACACCTTACACGTTCACATGATTCATATCTAAGTTGCTATCACACTTGCAACACAATTACCACAACAGAGCAAGCCCCTGTCAATGGGTTAAATAACAGAAAACTCCACCACCTCTCCAGAGGCACACAAAATTTACACGCTGCATTCAGTCCTCTTCTCCATGTACGCACTCAGCAACAGGACGGCCAACCATCGGGGACACAAGCGGTCTTCTCTCGGATGTCAGTCTGTCTAGTGTTGGTGCACCACTCCTGCAATATACCAGGAAAGGTGTAAGATACACAAGAAATCTAGAATCTCAAGGGGCCACTTTCACAGACATTGGAGGCAAAGTCGTCTGAAATGGAACAATCTCATGCCAACTTATTTTATCTAATGGGTGCCTCCTGCTTATTCAAATATTTAATCTGAAATGGGGGCGGGGGGGGAATGCCGTTCATAGACATACAGGGGATTAGACACGTAAGAACAAACATCCAACATGCAGTCAGCCTCTGTCAGAGCATTACCGTTGCTTGGCAGAAAAAGTATTCCTCTTCCAACTTGGTACATATTCCGAATATTCATCCAGTTAATATTCTTTGTGATATGAAGTCAGAAGACAGTGTCCTACTTCTTGTACTGGTGCCTCTTATGAACAGACAGACACACACACTCACTCACTCACATCCAGTTATTGTAGCTCTATACATACGCTGCACTTTGTGAGCCAATTAATATGCTCTCTCTTTGAGAAATGTTGGTCCAACGCCCTATCTCGTGTCAGGGGCACAACACAGAGGTTTTACTCGCCAGTAACAGGTCATCTAACTGCGGCCAATATCGTTCTGGTTCTTCACCCCAGCCTTGTCAAACAGAACACCCAGAGGGAACTGAAGCAGGTAACTTCATGATGACGGCATGGCCGGTGTCCTAGAACATTAATGAAAATACATACTTCAGTACCCCAACACAGAGCAAGCGAGCGGACATCACGGCGCACGGAACGACAACCATCAACACTGCACAATGCATACGCCCGAAAACGTGAGTACAGAAGGGATGTGGACTGCCTGCAGGAATATGCCGGGGCACCAACAATGTCGGCGTGAACAACTCTGTAAGCTCCCGAGGAGAGCATTCCACCCTAGGGAATGTTGTGAATGTGCATGTACCTACGTACAGAGGCAAAAGGAGAGGTTACGGTGATGAGAAATTAATCGCGGAAGTTGAAACAAACAATTTCCTTGGCTAACAAGTTGACAACACCTCAGATTGGAAGAAGCACACTGAGTATATTATTCCCTAATTAAGCTCTGCGTGCCTTGCCATCAGAACAGTCATACCACCCATGACAATAGATGCTATAAAGCTAGTTTACTTTGCTTATTTCCACTCTGTGGTGTCTTATGGATTAATATTTTGGGGGAATTCAACAGACAGTAATAAGGCTTTTTACATGCAAAAGAAAATAATCACAACGATGGCAGTTGTCAAAAGCAGCTTACCTTGTAGAGAATTATTTCGTAAATTTAATATACTTCCACTTGCAAGCGAATTTATACTCTGCTTGCTATCATTTGTGGTGGAAAAGTTGGATAATTTTAAAAGAAATACAGATGTACATAATTTAATTACAAGATGTAAACCCTGCTAAATGTCAAAGAGGAGTGTACTTTACACGTGTCAAGTTATTTAATAATCACCAACCAACAATTAAAACTCTATATTGTGATATAAATGTATTCAAGCCTGCACTGAAATTAGCTTTCATACTTGAATTGCAAAATCTGAAGGTTATGTACATTCATATGTGAAACACGTTCTTGTAATTGTGTCAAAAGTACCGAGGTTTACGTATATTGAATGAAGTCCTGAAGTTTATGTTTATTGTATGAAATGACTTGTACTGCATCCTTTGGATTACTCCTAAGAAGGATCTATGGAATGCAAACAAACTCTACTCTCTAACATACCTGAATAATGCAATTCCTTATCCAAGTAACAAACACTCCAGGTGCTTCGTTCTGTCTCGTTCTTCACATCTCCAACTCCAAAAAAGCTGCTTCCCCATCACGCACACAACTGATCTTCTGAAACACTGATATTCAGACAAATTGGTCCTCCATGTCTTCGTTGATGCCAGTAAACACACACTACAGCACTACTCAGCACATCCCCTGATCTCAAACTCCTCTTTGAGACAGACTAGGCACTCCCACTAAATCTATAACAGTACACCTCCTCGGAAAGCAAGGTATATAATCGCACGAGGGCCTGAGGTCTTCCTTGTGGCATTGTGAGGCATGCTACGAACACCCCATACTTGGTCACTAGGAATCAAAAGTGGGCAACTGTGGTGTGGTGGCCACATAACCAACATTACAACCTGTAACCCTAGCTGCTTACTTCTAGCTTCTTCACTGCGATAAGCTCTTGCACAAATTTAAATCAACAGCTACTGAATTTCCACATGCAAGTCACAAAAACAGAGGCTGCCACCACGAGTCTGTGGGTCATCCCAACCGCATCGACTGATGAATTGTGTCCATCATGCACAGTGGTCACGTCAGCTACCGGAGCAAAGTCTTGCTACCTCCGTAGTAATGATGGATTCGAAACTGCATAACGGCTGAAGTATCCCATATGCTTGCATTCACGCCCACCTGAAACAAAACCATGTACAGAAATAAACATCCGCATTGAGAGACCAGTATTAATTCTTACTACGAAGGCACTCTACACCACATTAATAACCTACTGGCAACTAATCCGGCCTTTCGTGCAAACCAAAATATTTCCCACCTTACGTACTTCACACAGGAGAAAGATGACAAACATCAGTTCAAATAAACTTGCAAGCATTGGATATATAAGAGAGTAAAGCTGCACTCGACTGGCCATGCATCCTACCATCACGCCGTCCGAAGTAAACCACAACAGCAGAGGAGCTGCGCCATTTTCTCGCACGCAGGGACGGCAACGTCTGAAAAACAGCGAGAACACATCCCGCCACCGGCGGTGCATGTGGGATATTCAATAACCAATATGTGCGCATCCTGACGAACTGTGCTGTCATCTACCGACAATACACCTGAGGTACATGCCCGTCCGCGAACACTACACGGCACTGCCGAACCAAATGCTGACTGAAATACCACTCCAAACACTGTAAAATTATGAAGACCTCAAACTTTATTCCGTGAATACCATTAGTGACACATCTTCTCCTTTAAAAGGACAGGAAGTAAAGAAAAAAATTAAGGCGAAACGAGCTACCAACTTCGCCTATAAGAAACCAACTACCAATCACTTCCATAACCTCAAAAATCATAAAGTAATTTATGGATCCAACCACACCCAATAAACTACAGCTCAATCAACTTAGCACTATGAAACAAGTAGCCCACAATTTGCATCTACATCGCCTACATCCTAGGGCACATTTGTCACATAACCTGTCGGTCGCCGTTATGTTACTGCTCAGATTGATACCAGACACAACTCTTGAATACCTGCACGTCTACCTATAAATCACCCAGTGAAATCGTCCACGTCCTTTCCAACACGAACTTATCCTCGTCACATTTCATGTTGGCACTCAAGACATCACGCAAATTCAGCACCGACATTCTCCCTGCGCGATAATTTCTCACAAGTAATTTTGAAGAAGGGCGAAAACGTCTCGCGAGCTGAGTCATTTGAAAAGTACGACCAACATCACCTATAAGACACCAACTAATAAAACATTTCCATAACCTAAATATCTTCCATCATTTATGAAAACAGGTGGGATTTCGTAAACTACAGCTCAATGAACGAAGCACTATAAACGATTATTGCATATGTCGCCACTACACAGCCCCCCTGCCACCAGGTTGTACTTCACGAGCATCTATAACACACCCAACGACCCAGCCCACTGGTGACCGTACTTCAACAACACCAACTTCCCTTCGTCAGACTTCATTTTGGCACATGCAGCAATCAACACTTAATACACTACCAACAAAATTAATGCCGGCAATATTCGCTGAAAACCACTTGCAGAAAAACACACACAATCCATAAAACTCATTGCACTTACCTGACTTACAAAAAGCAATCTCATCACTGGCAAGTCACACTTTTCGATCATAGGACAACTGCTATTGCGCATCTCCCGTTAACGACTGTTTGGAAACTCCCTCTCGGTGATGATCACTAAGTATTCCCGTTACCTCCCGCTTTGACATCTCTTTACAGATTTACATGAAGAAAATACAAACTAAGTAATGCGTGGTGGTCAGCACACTTTTAAAGCCCTCCTGGGTCAGAGAACGGACACCCACTATTATCAAGACTGTCCGGTATAGCTATGCCAGAGATCTTCATCACCGCACTTCCTAAACGAGTGAAACTGCAGAGCCCCCCCCATCTGCTTCCGAACAGATTCACAATGACTGACGTTTTGAAGATCTTCCTGTGGCATTAGCTTGAACTGAGAATGTGAACTGGGATGAAGCAGATAAAACGAAATAACACATTCTTTCCAGGAAGAGGAATCACATCTTTGGTGACAAGCTGCGGCCAAAGCCAAGAGCACCTGCAACTTACAGCCTGTCACACAGGACAAACTCTCTCTCATTCCGAGATGTGTTGGCCACCACACTATGAAGCAGACTCTTATCAACGCAATGTGATTGCGGCCGACATTTCTACTATTTTACTACACTCCGTAGAACACCCCACACACATAACTAGACATCCACACCTTACACGTTCACATGATTCATATCTAAGTTGCTATCACACTTGCAACACAATTACCACAACAGAGCAAGCCCCTGTCAATGGGTTAAATAACAGAAAACTCCACCACCTCTCCAGAGGCACACAAAATTTACACGCTGCATTCAGTCCTCTTCTCCATGTACGCACTCAGCAACAGGACGGCCAACCATCGGGGACACAAGCGGTCTTCTCTCGGATGTCAGTCTGTCTAGTGTTGGTGCACCACTCCTGCAATATACCAGGAAAGGTGTAAGATACACAAGAAATCTAGAATCTCAAGGGGCCACTTTCACAGACATTGGAGGCAAAGTCGTCTGAAATGGAACAATCTCATGCCAACTTATTTTATCTAATGGGTGCCTCCTGCTTATTCAAATATTTAATCTGAAATGGGGGCGGGGGGGAATGCCGTTCATAGACATACAGGGGATTAGACACGTAAGAACAAACATCCAACATGCAGTCAGCCTCTGTCAGAGCATTACCGTTGCTTGGCAGAAAAAGTATTCCTCTTCCAACTTGGTACATATTCCGAATATTCATCCAGTTAATATTCTTTGTGATATGAAGTCAGAAGACAGTGTCCTACTTCTTGTACTGGTGCCTCTTATGAACAGACAGACACACACACTCACTCACTCACATCCAGTTATTGTAGCTCTATACATACGCTGCACTTTGTGAGCCAATTAATATGCTCTCTCTTTGAGAAATGTTGGTCCAACGCCCTATCTCGTGTCAGGGGCACAACACAGAGGTTTTACTCGCCAGTAACAGGTCATCTAACTGCGGCCAATATCGTTCTGGTTCTTCACCCCAGCCTTGTCAAACAGAACACCCAGAGGGAACTGAAGCAGGTAACTTCATGATGACGGCATGGCCGGTGTCCTAGAACATTAATGAAAATACATACTTCAGTACCCCAACACAGAGCAAGCGAGCGGACATCACGGCGCACGGAACGACAACCATCAACACTGCACAATGCATACGCCCGAAAACGTGAGTACAGAAGGGATGTGGACTGCCTGCAGGAATATGCCGGGGCACCAACAATGTCGGCGTGAACAACTCTGTAAGCTCCCGAGGAGAGCATTCCACCCTAGGGAATGTTGTGAATGTGCATGTACCTACGTACAGAGGCAAAAGGAGAGGTTACGGTGATGAGAAATTAATCGCGGAAGTTGAAACAAACAATTTCCTTGGCTAACAAGTTGACAACACCTCAGATTGGAAGAAGCACACTGAGTATATTATTCCCTAATTAAGCTCTGCGTGCCTTGCCATCAGAACAGTCATACCACCCATGACAATAGATGCTATAAAGCTAGTTTACTTTGCTTATTTCCACTCTGTGGTGTCTTATGGATTAATATTTTGGGGGAATTCAACAGACAGTAATAAGGCTTTTTACATGCAAAAGAAAATAATCACAACGATGGCAGTTGTCAAAAGCAGCTTACCTTGTAGAGAATTATTTCGTAAATTTAATATACTTCCACTTGCAAGCGAATTTATACTCTGCTTGCTATCATTTGTGGTGGAAAAGTTGGATAATTTTAAAAGAAATACAGATGTACATAATTTAATTACAAGATGTAAACCCTGCTAAATGTCAAAGAGGAGTGTACTTTACACGTGTCAAGTTATTTAATAATCACCAACCAACAATTAAAACTCTATATTGTGATATAAATGTATTCAAGCCTGCACTGAAATTAGCTTTCATACTTGAATTGCAAAATCTGAAGGTTATGTACATTCATATGTGAAACACGTTCTTGTAATTGTGTCAAAAGTACCGAGGTTTACGTATATTGAATGAAGTCCTGAAGTTTATGTTTATTGTATGAAATGACTTGTACTGCATCCTTTGGATTACTCCTAAGAAGGATCTATGGAATGCAAACAAACTCTACTCTCTAACATACCTGAATAATGCAATTCCTTATCCAAGTAACAAACACTCCAGGTGCTTCGTTCTGTCTCGTTCTTCACATCTCCAACTCCAAAAAAGCTGCTTCCCCATCACGCACACAACTGATCTTCTGAAACACTGATATTCAGACAAATTGGTCCTCCATGTCTTCGTTGATGCCAGTAAACACACACTACAGCACTACTCAGCACATCCCCTGATCTCAAACTCCTCTTTGAGACAGACTAGGCACTCCCACTAAATCTATAACAGTACACCTCCTCGGAAAGCAAGGTATATAATCGCACGAGGGCCTGAGGTCTTCCTTGTGGCATTGTGAGGCATGCTACGAACACCCCATACTTGGTCACTAGGAATCAAAAGTGGGCAACTGTGGTGTGGTGGCCACATAACCAACATTACAACCTGTAACCCTAGCTGCTTACTTCTAGCTTCTTCACTGCGATAAGCTCTTGCACAAATTTAAATCAACAGCTACTGAATTTCCACATGCAAGTCACAAAAACAGAGGCTGCCACCACGAGTCTGTGGGTCATCCCAACCGCATCGACTGATGAATTGTGTCCATCATGCACAGTGGTCACGTCAGCTACCGGAGCAAAGTCTTGCTACCTCCGTAGTAATGATGGATTCGAAACTGCATAACGGCTGAAGTATCCCATATGCTTGCATTCACGCCCACCTGAAACAAAACCATGTACAGAAATAAACATCCGCATTGAGAGACCAGTATTAATTCTTACTACGAAGGCACTCTACACCACATTAATAACCTACTGGCAACTAATCCGGCCTTTCGTGCAAACCAAAATATTTCCCACCTTACGTACTTCACACAGGAGAAAGATGACAAACATCAGTTCAAATAAACTTGCAAGCATTGGATATATAAGAGAGTAAAGCTGCACTCGACTGGCCATGCATCCTACCATCACGCCGTCCGAAGTAAACCACAACAGCAGAGGAGCTGCGCCATTTTCTCGCACGCAGGGACGGCAACGTCTGAAAAACAGCGAGAACACATCCCGCCACCGGCGGTGCATGTGGGATATTCAATAACCAATATGTGCGCATCCTGACGAACTGTGCTGTCATCTACCGACAATACACCTGAGGTACATGCCCGTCCGCGAACACTACACGGCACTGCCGAACCAAATGCTGACTGAAATACCACTCCAAACACTGTAAAATTATGAAGACCTCAAACTTTATTCCGTGAATACCATTAGTGACACATCTTCTCCTTTAAAAGGACAGGAAGTAAAGAAAAAAATTAAGGCGAAACGAGCTACCAACTTCGCCTATAAGAAACCAACTACCAATCACTTCCATAACCTCAAAAATCATAAAGTAATTTATGGATCCAACCACACCCAATAAACTACAGCTCAATCAACTTAGCACTATGAAACAAGTAGCCCACAATTTGCATCTACATCGCCTACATCCTAGGGCACATTTGTCACATAACCTGTCGGTCGCCGTTATGTTACTGCTCAGATTGATACCAGACACAACTCTTGAATACCTGCACGTCTACCTATAAATCACCCAGTGAAATCGTCCACGTCCTTTCCAACACGAACTTATCCTCGTCACATTTCATGTTGGCACTCAAGACATCACGCAAATTCAGCACCGACATTCTCCCTGCGCGATAATTTCTCACAAGTAATTTTGAAGAAGGGCGAAAACGTCTCGCGAGCTGAGTCATTTGAAAAGTACGACCAACATCACCTATAAGACACCAACTAATAAAACATTTCCATAACCTAAATATCTTCCATCATTTATGAAAACAGGTGGGATTTCGTAAACTACAGCTCAATGAACGAAGCACTATAAACGATTATTGCATATGTCGCCACTACACAGCCCCCCTGCCACCAGGTTGTACTTCACGAGCATCTATAACACACCCAACGACCCAGCCCACTGGTGACCGTACTTCAACAACACCAACTTCCCTTCGTCAGACTTCATTTTGGCACATGCAGCAATCAACACTTAATACACTACCAACAAAATTAATGCCGGCAATATTCGCTGAAAACCACTTGCAGAAAAACACACACAATCCATAAAACTCATTGCACTTACCTGACTTACAAAAAGCAATCTCATCACTGGCAAGTCACACTTTTCGATCATAGGACAACTGCTATTGCGCATCTCCCGTTAACGACTGTTTGGAAACTCCCTCTCGGTGATGATCACTAAGTATTCCCGTTACCTCCCGCTTTGACATCTCTTTACAGATTTACATGAAGAAAATACAAACTAAGTAATGCGTGGTGGTCAGCACACTTTTAAAGCCCTCCTGGGTCAGAGAACGGACACCCACTATTATCAAGACTGTCCGGTATAGCTATGCCAGAGATCTTCATCACCGCACTTCCTAAACGAGTGAAACTGCAGAGCCCCCCCCATCTGCTTCCGAACAGATTCACAATGACTGACGTTTTGAAGATCTTCCTGTGGCATTAGCTTGAACTGAGAATGTGAACTGGGATGAAGCAGATAAAACGAAATAACACATTCTTTCCAGGAAGAGGAATCACATCTTTGGTGACAAGCTGCGGCCAAAGCCAAGAGCACCTGCAACTTACAGCCTGTCACACAGGACAAACTCTCTCTCATTCCGAGATGTGTTGGCCACCACACTATGAAGCAGACTCTTATCAACGCAATGTGATTGCGGCCGACATTTCTACTATTTTACTACACTCCGTAGAACACCCCACACACATAACTAGACATCCACACCTTACACGTTCACATGATTCATATCTAAGTTGCTATCACACTTGCAACACAATTACCACAACAGAGCAAGCCCCTGTCAATGGGTTAAATAACAGAAAACTCCACCACCTCTCCAGAGGCACACAAAATTTACACGCTGCATTCAGTCCTCTTCTCCATGTACGCACTCAGCAACAGGACGGCCAACCATCGGGGACACAAGCGGTCTTCTCTCGGATGTCAGTCTGTCTAGTGTTGGTGCACCACTCCTGCAATATACCAGGAAAGGTGTAAGATACACAAGAAATCTAGAATCTCAAGGGGCCACTTTCACAGACATTGGAGGCAAAGTCGTCTGAAATGGAACAATCTCATGCCAACTTATTTTATCTAATGGGTGCCTCCTGCTTATTCAAATATTTAATCTGAAATGGGGGCGGGGGGGAATGCCGTTCATAGACATACAGGGGATTAGACACGTAAGAACAAACATCCAACATGCAGTCAGCCTCTGTCAGAGCATTACCGTTGCTTGGCAGAAAAAGTATTCCTCTTCCAACTTGGTACATATTCCGAATATTCATCCAGTTAATATTCTTTGTGATATGAAGTCAGAAGACAGTGTCCTACTTCTTGTACTGGTGCCTCTTATGAACAGACAGACACACACACTCACTCACTCACATCCAGTTATTGTAGCTCTATACATACGCTGCACTTTGTGAGCCAATTAATATGCTCTCTCTTTGAGAAATGTTGGTCCAACGCCCTATCTCGTGTCAGGGGCACAACACAGAGGTTTTACTCGCCAGTAACAGGTCATCTAACTGCGGCCAATATCGTTCTGGTTCTTCACCCCAGCCTTGTCAAACAGAACACCCAGAGGGAACTGAAGCAGGTAACTTCATGATGACGGCATGGCCGGTGTCCTAGAACATTAATGAAAATACATACTTCAGTACCCCAACACAGAGCAAGCGAGCGGACATCACGGCGCACGGAACGACAACCATCAACACTGCACAATGCATACGCCCGAAAACGTGAGTACAGAAGGGATGTGGACTGCCTGCAGGAATATGCCGGGGCACCAACAATGTCGGCGTGAACAACTCTGTAAGCTCCCGAGGAGAGCATTCCACCCTAGGGAATGTTGTGAATGTGCATGTACCTACGTACAGAGGCAAAAGGAGAGGTTACGGTGATGAGAAATTAATCGCGGAAGTTGAAACAAACAATTTCCTTGGCTAACAAGTTGACAACACCTCAGATTGGAAGAAGCACACTGAGTATATTATTCCCTAATTAAGCTCTGCGTGCCTTGCCATCAGAACAGTCATACCACCCATGACAATAGATGCTATAAAGCTAGTTTACTTTGCTTATTTCCACTCTGTGGTGTCTTATGGATTAATATTTTGGGGGAATTCAACAGACAGTAATAAGGCTTTTTACATGCAAAAGAAAATAATCACAACGATGGCAGTTGTCAAAAGCAGCTTACCTTGTAGAGAATTATTTCGTAAATTTAATATACTTCCACTTGCAAGCGAATTTATACTCTGCTTGCTATCATTTGTGGTGGAAAAGTTGGATAATTTTAAAAGAAATACAGATGTACATAATTTAATTACAAGATGTAAACCCTGCTAAATGTCAAAGAGGAGTGTACTTTACACGTGTCAAGTTATTTAATAATCACCAACCAACAATTAAAACTCTATATTGTGATATAAATGTATTCAAGCCTGCACTGAAATTAGCTTTCATACTTGAATTGCAAAATCTGAAGGTTATGTACATTCATATGTGAAACACGTTCTTGTAATTGTGTCAAAAGTACCGAGGTTTACGTATATTGAATGAAGTCCTGAAGTTTATGTTTATTGTATGAAATGACTTGTACTGCATCCTTTGGATTACTCCTAAGAAGGATCTATGGAATGCAAACAAACTCTACTCTCTAACATACCTGAATAATGCAATTCCTTATCCAAGTAACAAACACTCCAGGTGCTTCGTTCTGTCTCGTTCTTCACATCTCCAACTCCAAAAAAGCTGCTTCCCCATCACGCACACAACTGATCTTCTGAAACACTGATATTCAGACAAATTGGTCCTCCATGTCTTCGTTGATGCCAGTAAACACACACTACAGCACTACTCAGCACATCCCCTGATCTCAAACTCCTCTTTGAGACAGACTAGGCACTCCCACTAAATCTATAACAGTACACCTCCTCGGAAAGCAAGGTATATAATCGCACGAGGGCCTGAGGTCTTCCTTGTGGCATTGTGAGGCATGCTACGAACACCCCATACTTGGTCACTAGGAATCAAAAGTGGGCAACTGTGGTGTGGTGGCCACATAACCAACATTACAACCTGTAACCCTAGCTGCTTACTTCTAGCTTCTTCACTGCGATAAGCTCTTGCACAAATTTAAATCAACAGCTACTGAATTTCCACATGCAAGTCACAAAAACAGAGGCTGCCACCACGAGTCTGTGGGTCATCCCAACCGCATCGACTGATGAATTGTGTCCATCATGCACAGTGGTCACGTTAGCTACCGGAGCAAAGTCTTGCTACCTCCGTAGTAATGATGGATTCGAAACTGCATAACGGCTGAAGTATCCCATATGCTTGCATTCACGCCCACCTGAAACAAAACCATGTACAGAAATAAACATCCGCATTGAGAGACCAGTATTAATTCTTACTACGAAGGCACTCTACACCACATTAATAACCTACTGGCAACTAATCCGGCCTTTCGTGCAAACCAAAATATTTCCCACCTTACGTACTTCACACAGGAGAAAGATGACAAACATCAGTTCAAATAAACTTGCAAGCATTGGATATATAAGAGAGTAAAGCTGCACTCGACTGGCCATGCATCCTACCATCACGCCGTCCGAAGTAAACCACAACAGCAGAGGAGCTGCGCCATTTTCTCGCACGCAGGGACGGCAACGTCTGAAAAACAGCGAGAACACATCCCGCCACCGGCGGTGCATGTGGGATATTCAATAACCAATATGTGCGCATCCTGACGAACTGTGCTGTCATCTACCGACAATACACCTGAGGTACATGCCCGTCCGCGAACACTACACGGCACTGCCGAACCAAATGCTGACTGAAATACCACTCCAAACACTGTAAAATTATGAAGACCTCAAACTTTATTCCGTGAATACCATTAGTGACACATCTTCTCCTTTAAAAGGACAGGAAGTAAAGAAAAAAATTAAGGCGAAACGAGCTACCAACTTCGCCTATAAGAAACCAACTACCAATCACTTCCATAACCTCAAAAATCATAAAGTAATTTATGGATCCAACCACACCCAATAAACTACAGCTCAATCAACTTAGCACTATGAAACAAGTAGCCCACAATTTGCATCTACATCGCCTACATCCTAGGGCACATTTGTCACATAACCTGTCGGTCGCCGTTATGTTACTGCTCAGATTGATACCAGACACAACTCTTGAATACCTGCACGTCTACCTATAAATCACCCAGTGAAATCGTCCACGTCCTTTCCAACACGAACTTATCCTCGTCACATTTCATGTTGGCACTCAAGACATCACGCAAATTCAGCACCGACATTCTCCCTGCGCGATAATTTCTCACAAGTAATTTTGAAGAAGGGCGAAAACGTCTCGCGAGCTGAGTCATTTGAAAAGTACGACCAACATCACCTATAAGACACCAACTAATAAAACATTTCCATAACCTAAATATCTTCCATCATTTATGAAAACAGGTGGGATTTCGTAAACTACAGCTCAATGAACGAAGCACTATAAACGATTATTGCATATGTCGCCACTACACAGCCCCCCTGCCACCAGGTTGTACTTCACGAGCATCTATAACACACCCAACGACCCAGCCCACTGGTGACCGTACTTCAACAACACCAACTTCCCTTCGTCAGACTTCATTTTGGCACATGCAGCAATCAACACTTAATACACTACCAACAAAATTAATGCCGGCAATATTCGCTGAAAACCACTTGCAGAAAAACACACACAATCCATAAAACTCATTGCACTTACCTGACTTACAAAAAGCAATCTCATCACTGGCAAGTCACACTTTTCGATCATAGGACAACTGCTATTGCGCATCTCCCGTTAACGACTGTTTGGAAACTCCCTCTCGGTGATGATCACTAAGTATTCCCGTTACCTCCCGCTTTGACATCTCTTTACAGATTTACATGAAGAAAATACAAACTAAGTAATGCGTGGTGGTCAGCACACTTTTAAAGCCCTCCTGGGTCAGAGAACGGACACCCACTATTATCAAGACTGTCCGGTATAGCTATGCCAGAGATCTTCATCACCGCACTTCCTAAACGAGTGAAACTGCAGAGCCCCCCCCATCTGCTTCCGAACAGATTCACAATGACTGACGTTTTGAAGATCTTCCTGTGGCATTAGCTTGAACTGAGAATGTGAACTGGGATGAAGCAGATAAAACGAAATAACACATTCTTTCCAGGAAGAGGAATCACATCTTTGGTGACAAGCTGCGGCCAAAGCCAAGAGCACCTGCAACTTACAGCCTGTCACACAGGACAAACTCTCTCTCATTCCGAGATGTGTTGGCCACCACACTATGAAGCAGACTCTTATCAACGCAATGTGATTGCGGCCGACATTTCTACTATTTTACTACACTCCGTAGAACACCCCACACACATAACTAGACATCCACACCTTACACGTTCACATGATTCATATCTAAGTTGCTATCACACTTGCAACACAATTACCACAACAGAGCAAGCCCCTGTCAATGGGTTAAATAACAGAAAACTCCACCACCTCTCCAGAGGCACACAAAATTTACACGCTGCATTCAGTCCTCTTCTCCATGTACGCACTCAGCAACAGGACGGCCAACCATCGGGGACACAAGCGGTCTTCTCTCGGATGTCAGTCTGTCTAGTGTTGGTGCACCACTCCTGCAATATACCAGGAAAGGTGTAAGATACACAAGAAATCTAGAATCTCAAGGGGCCACTTTCACAGACATTGGAGGCAAAGTCGTCTGAAATGGAACAATCTCATGCCAACTTATTTTATCTAATGGGTGCCTCCTGCTTATTCAAATATTTAATCTGAAATGGGGGCGGGGGGGAATGCCGTTCATAGACATACAGGGGATTAGACACGTAAGAACAAACATCCAACATGCAGTCAGCCTCTGTCAGAGCATTACCGTTGCTTGGCAGAAAAAGTATTCCTCTTCCAACTTGGTACATATTCCGAATATTCATCCAGTTAATATTCTTTGTGATATGAAGTCAGAAGACAGTGTCCTACTTCTTGTACTGGTGCCTCTTATGAACAGACAGACACACACACTCACTCACTCACATCCAGTTATTGTAGCTCTATACATACGCTGCACTTTGTGAGCCAATTAATATGCTCTCTCTTTGAGAAATGTTGGTCCAACGCCCTATCTCGTGTCAGGGGCACAACACAGAGGTTTTACTCGCCAGTAACAGGTCATCTAACTGCGGCCAATATCGTTCTGGTTCTTCACCCCAGCCTTGTCAAACAGAACACCCAGAGGGAACTGAAGCAGGTAACTTCATGATGACGGCATGGCCGGTGTCCTAGAACATTAATGAAAATACATACTTCAGTACCCCAACACAGAGCAAGCGAGCGGACATCACGGCGCACGGAACGACAACCATCAACACTGCACAATGCATACGCCCGAAAACGTGAGTACAGAAGGGATGTGGACTGCCTGCAGGAATATGCCGGGGCACCAACAATGTCGGCGTGAACAACTCTGTAAGCTCCCGAGGAGAGCATTCCACCCTAGGGAATGTTGTGAATGTGCATGTACCTACGTACAGAGGCAAAAGGAGAGGTTACGGTGATGAGAAATTAATCGCGGAAGTTGAAACAAACAATTTCCTTGGCTAACAAGTTGACAACACCTCAGATTGGAAGAAGCACACTGAGTATATTATTCCCTAATTAAGCTCTGCGTGCCTTGCCATCAGAACAGTCATACCACCCATGACAATAGATGCTATAAAGCTAGTTTACTTTGCTTATTTCCACTCTGTGGTGTCTTATGGATTAATATTTTGGGGGAATTCAACAGACAGTAATAAGGCTTTTTACATGCAAAAGAAAATAATCACAACGATGGCAGTTGTCAAAAGCAGCTTACCTTGTAGAGAATTATTTCGTAAATTTAATATACTTCCACTTGCAAGCGAATTTATACTCTGCTTGCTATCATTTGTGGTGGAAAAGTTGGATAATTTTAAAAGAAATACAGATGTACATAATTTAATTACAAGATGTAAACCCTGCTAAATGTCAAAGAGGAGTGTACTTTACACGTGTCAAGTTATTTAATAATCACCAACCAACAATTAAAACTCTATATTGTGATATAAATGTATTCAAGCCTGCACTGAAATTAGCTTTCATACTTGAATTGCAAAATCTGAAGGTTATGTACATTCATATGTGAAACACGTTCTTGTAATTGTGTCAAAAGTACCGAGGTTTACGTATATTGAATGAAGTCCTGAAGTTTATGTTTATTGTATGAAATGACTTGTACTGCATCCTTTGGATTACTCCTAAGAAGGATCTATGGAATGCAAACAAACTCTACTCTCTAACATACCTGAATAATGCAATTCCTTATCCAAGTAACAAACACTCCAGGTGCTTCGTTCTGTCTCGTTCTTCACATCTCCAACTCCAAAAAAGCTGCTTCCCCATCACGCACACAACTGATCTTCTGAAACACTGATATTCAGACAAATTGGTCCTCCATGTCTTCGTTGATGCCAGTAAACACACACTACAGCACTACTCAGCACATCCCCTGATCTCAAACTCCTCTTTGAGACAGACTAGGCACTCCCACTAAATCTATAACAGTACACCTCCTCGGAAAGCAAGGTATATAATCGCACGAGGGCCTGAGGTCTTCCTTGTGGCATTGTGAGGCATGCTACGAACACCCCATACTTGGTCACTAGGAATCAAAAGTGGGCAACTGTGGTGTGGTGGCCACATAACCAACATTACAACCTGTAACCCTAGCTGCTTACTTCTAGCTTCTTCACTGCGATAAGCTCTTGCACAAATTTAAATCAACAGCTACTGAATTTCCACATGCAAGTCACAAAAACAGAGGCTGCCACCACGAGTCTGTGGGTCATCCCAACCGCATCGACTGATGAATTGTGTCCATCATGCACAGTGGTCACGTTAGCTACCGGAGCAAAGTCTTGCTACCTCCGTAGTAATGATGGATTCGAAACTGCATAACGGCTGAAGTATCCCATATGCTTGCATTCACGCCCACCTGAAACAAAACCATGTACAGAAATAAACATCCGCATTGAGAGACCAGTATTAATTCTTACTACGAAGGCACTCTACACCACATTAATAACCTACTGGCAACTAATCCGGCCTTTCGTGCAAACCAAAATATTTCCCACCTTACGTACTTCACACAGGAGAAAGATGACAAACATCAGTTCAAATAAACTTGCAAGCATTGGATATATAAGAGAGTAAAGCTGCACTCGACTGGCCATGCATCCTACCATCACGCCGTCCGAAGTAAACCACAACAGCAGAGGAGCTGCGCCATTTTCTCGCACGCAGGGACGGCAACGTCTGAAAAACAGCGAGAACACATCCCGCCACCGGCGGTGCATGTGGGATATTCAATAACCAATATGTGCGCATCCTGACGAACTGTGCTGTCATCTACCGACAATACACCTGAGGTACATGCCCGTCCGCGAACACTACACGGCACTGCCGAACCAAATGCTGACTGAAATACCACTCCAAACACTGTAAAATTATGAAGACGTCAAACTTTATTCCGTGAATACCATTAGTGACACATCTTCTCCTTTAAAAGGACAGGAAGTAAAGAAAAAAATTAAGGCGAAACGAGCTACCAACTTCGCCTATAAGAAACCAACTACCAATCACTTCCATAACCTCAAAAATCATAAAGTAATTTATGGATCCAACCACACCCAATAAACTACAGCTCAATCAACTTAGCACTATGAAACAAGTAGCCCACAATTTGCATCTACATCGCCTACATCCTAGGGCACATTTGTCACATAACCTGTCGGTCGCCGTTATGTTACTGCTCAGATTGATACCAGACACAACTCTTGAATACCTGCACGTCTACCTATAAATCACCCAGTGAAATCGTCCACGTCCTTTCCAACACGAACTTATCCTCGTCACATTTCATGTTGGCACTCAAGACATCACGCAAATTCAGCACCGACATTCTCCCTGCGCGATAATTTCTCACAAGTAATTTTGAAGAAGGGCGAAAACGTCTCGCGAGCTGAGTCATTTGAAAAGTACGACCAACATCACCTATAAGACACCAACTAATAAAACATTTCCATAACCTAAATATCTTCCATCATTTATGAAAACAGGTGGGATTTCGTAAACTACAGCTCAATGAACGAAGCACTATAAACGATTATTGCATATGTCGCCACTACACAGCCCCCCTGCCACCAGGTTGTACTTCACGAGCATCTATAACACACCCAACGACCCAGCCCACTGGTGACCGTACTTCAACAACACCAACTTCCCTTCGTCAGACTTCATTTTGGCACATGCAGCAATCAACACTTAATACACTACCAACAAAATTAATGCCGGCAATATTCGCTGAAAACCACTTGCAGAAAAACACACACAATCCATAAAACTCATTGCACTTACCTGACTTACAAAAAGCAATCTCATCACTGGCAAGTCACACTTTTCGATCATAGGACAACTGCTATTGCGCATCTCCCGTTAACGACTGTTTGGAAACTCCCTCTCGGTGATGATCACTAAGTATTCCCGTTACCTCCCGCTTTGACATCTCTTTACAGATTTACATGAAGAAAATACAAACTAAGTAATGCGTGGTGGTCAGCACACTTTTAAAGCCCTCCTGGGTCAGAGAACGGACACCCACTATTATCAAGACTGTCCGGTATAGCTATGCCAGAGATCTTCATCACCGCACTTCCTAAACGAGTGAAACTGCAGAGCCCCCCCCATCTGCTTCCGAACAGATTCACAATGACTGACGTTTTGAAGATCTTCCTGTGGCATTAGCTTGAACTGAGAATGTGAACTGGGATGAAGCAGATAAAACGAAATAACACATTCTTTCCAGGAAGAGGAATCACATCTTTGGTGACAAGCTGCGGCCAAAGCCAAGAGCACCTGCAACTTACAGCCTGTCACACAGGACAAACTCTCTCTCATTCCGAGATGTGTTGGCCACCACACTATGAAGCAGACTCTTATCAACGCAATGTGATTGCGGCCGACATTTCTACTATTTTACTACACTCCGTAGAACACCCCACACACATAACTAGACATCCACACCTTACACGTTCACATGATTCATATCTAAGTTGCTATCACACTTGCAACACAATTACCACAACAGAGCAAGCCCCTGTCAATGGGTTAAATAACAGAAAACTCCACCACCTCTCCAGAGGCACACAAAATTTACACGCTGCATTCAGTCCTCTTCTCCATGTACGCACTCAGCAACAGGACGGCCAACCATCGGGGACACAAGCGGTCTTCTCTCGGATGTCAGTCTGTCTAGTGTTGGTGCACCACTCCTGCAATATACCAGGAAAGGTGTAAGATACACAAGAAATCTAGAATCTCAAGGGGCCACTTTCACAGACATTGGAGGCAAAGTCGTCTGAAATGGAACAATCTCATGCCAACTTATTTTATCTAATGGGTGCCTCCTGCTTATTCAAATATTTAATCTGAAATGGGGGCGGGGGGGGAATGCCGTTCATAGACATACAGGGGATTAGACACGTAAGAACAAACATCCAACATGCAGTCAGCCTCTGTCAGAGCATTACCGTTGCTTGGCAGAAAAAGTATTCCTCTTCCAACTTGGTACATATTCCGAATATTCATCCAGTTAATATTCTTTGTGATATGAAGTCAGAAGACAGTGTCCTACTTCTTGTACTGGTGCCTCTTATGAACAGACAGACACACACACTCACTCACTCACATCCAGTTATTGTAGCTCTATACATACGCTGCACTTTGTGAGCCAATTAATATGCTCTCTCTTTGAGAAATGTTGGTCCAACGCCCTATCTCGTGTCAGGGGCACAACACAGAGGTTTTACTCGCCAGTAACAGGTCATCTAACTGCGGCCAATATCGTTCTGGTTCTTCACCCCAGCCTTGTCAAACAGAACACCCAGAGGGAACTGAAGCAGGTAACTTCATGATGACGGCATGGCCGGTGTCCTAGAACATTAATGAAAATACATACTTCAGTACCCCAACACAGAGCAAGCGAGCGGACATCACGGCGCACGGAACGACAACCATCAACACTGCACAATGCATACGCCCGAAAACGTGAGTACAGAAGGGATGTGGACTGCCTGCAGGAATATGCCGGGGCACCAACAATGTCGGCGTGAACAACTCTGTAAGCTCCCGAGGAGAGCATTCCACCCTAGGGAATGTTGTGAATGTGCATGTACCTACGTACAGAGGCAAAAGGAGAGGTTACGGTGATGAGAAATTAATCGCGGAAGTTGAAACAAACAATTTCCTTGGCTAACAAGTTGACAACACCTCAGATTGGAAGAAGCACACTGAGTATATTATTCCCTAATTAAGCTCTGCGTGCCTTGCCATCAGAACAGTCATACCACCCATGACAATAGATGCTATAAAGCTAGTTTACTTTGCTTATTTCCACTCTGTGGTGTCTTATGGATTAATATTTTGGGGGAATTCAACAGACAGTAATAAGGCTTTTTACATGCAAAAGAAAATAATCACAACGATGGCAGTTGTCAAAAGCAGCTTACCTTGTAGAGAATTATTTCGTAAATTTAATATACTTCCACTTGCAAGCGAATTTATACTCTGCTTGCTATCATTTGTGGTGGAAAAGTTGGATAATTTTAAAAGAAATACAGATGTACATAATTTAATTACAAGATGTAAACCCTGCTAAATGTCAAAGAGGAGTGTACTTTACACGTGTCAAGTTATTTAATAATCACCAACCAACAATTAAAACTCTATATTGTGATATAAATGTATTCAAGCCTGCACTGAAATTAGCTTTCATACTTGAATTGCAAAATCTGAAGGTTATGTACATTCATATGTGAAACACGTTCTTGTAATTGTGTCAAAAGTACCGAGGTTTACGTATATTGAATGAAGTCCTGAAGTTTATGTTTATTGTATGAAATGACTTGTACTGCATCCTTTGGATTACTCCTAAGAAGGATCTATGGAATGCAAACAAACTCTACTCTCTAACATACCTGAATAATGCAATTCCTTATCAAAGTCACAAACACTCCAGGTGCTTCGTTCTGTCTCGTTCTTCACATCTCCAACTCCAAAAAAGCTGCTTCCCCATCACGCACACAACTGATCTTCTGAAACACTGATATTCAGACAAATTGGTCCTCCATGTCTTCGTTGATGCCAGTAAACACACACTACAGCACTACTCAGCACATCCCCTGATCTCAAACTCCTCTTTGAGACAGACTAGGCACTCCCACTAAATCTATAACAGTACACCTCCTCGGAAAGCAAGGTATATAATCGCACGAGGGCCTGAGGTCTTCCTTGTGGCATTGTGAGGCATGCTACGAACACCCCATACTTGGTCACTAGGAATCAAAAGTGGGCAACTGTGGTGTGGTGGCCACATAACCAACATTACAACCTGTAACCCTAGCTGCTTACTTCTAGCTTCTTCACTGCGATAAGCTCTTGCACAAATTTAAATCAACAGCTACTGAATTTCCACATGCAAGTCACAAAAACAGAGGCTGCCACCACGAGTCTGTGGGTCATCCCAACCGCATCGACTGATGAATTGTGTCCATCATGCACAGTGGTCACGTCAGCTACCGGAGCAAAGTCTTGCTACCTCCGTAGTAATGATGGATTCGAAACTGCATAACGGCTGAAGTATCCCATATGCTTGCATTCACGCCCACCTGAAACAAAACCATGTACAGAAATAAACATCCGCATTGAGAGACCAGTATTAATTCTTACTACGAAGGCACTCTACACCACATTAATAACCTACTGGCAACTAATCCGGCCTTTCGTGCAAACCAAAATATTTCCCACCTTACGTACTTCACACAGGAGAAAGATGACAAACATCAGTTCAAATAAACTTGCAAGCATTGGATATATAAGAGAGTAAAGCTGCACTCGACTGGCCATGCATCCTACCATCACGCCGTCCGAAGTAAACCACAACAGCAGAGGAGCTGCGCCATTTTCTCGCACGCAGGGACGGCAACGTCTGAAAAACAGCGAGAACACATCCCGCCACCGGCGGTGCATGTGGGATATTCAATAACCAATATGTGCGCATCCTGACGAACTGTGCTGTCATCTACCGACAATACACCTGAGGTACATGCCCGTCCGCGAACACTACACGGCACTGCCGAACCAAATGCTGACTGAAATACCACTCCAAACACTGTAAAATTATGAAGACCTCAAACTTTATTCCGTGAATACCATTAGTGACACATCTTCTCCATTAAAAGGACAGGAAGTAAAGAAAAAAATTAAGGCGAAACGAGCTACCAACTTCGCCTATAAGAAACCAACTACCAATCACTTCCATAACCTCAAAAATCATAAAGTAATTTATGGATCCAACCACACCCAATAAACTACAGCTCAATCAACTTAGCACTATGATACAAGTAGCCCACAATTTGCATCTACATCGCCTACATCCTAGGGCACATTTGTCACATAACCTGTCGGTCGCCGTTATGTTACTGCTCAGATTGATACCAGACACAACTCTTGAATACCTGCACGTCTACCTATAAATCACCCAGTGAAATCGTCCACGTCCTTTCCAACACGAACTTATCCTCGTCACATTTCATGTTGGCACTCAAGACATCACGCAAATTCAGCACCGACATTCTCCCTGCGCGATAATTTCTCACAAGTAATTTTGCAGAAGGGCGAAAACGTCTCGCGAGCTGAGTCATTTGAAAAGTACGACCAACATCACCTATAAGACACCAACTAATAAACATTTCCATAACCTAAATATCTTCCATCATTTATGAAAACAGGTGGGATTTCGTAAACTACAGCTCAATGAACGAAGCACTATAAACGATTATTGCATATGTCGCCACTACACAGCCCCCCTGCCACCAGGTTGTACTTCACGAGCATCTATAACACACCCAACGACCCAGCCCACTGGTGACCGTACTTCAACAACACCAACTTCCCTTCGTCAGACTTCATTTTGGCACATGCAGCAATCAACACTTAATACACTACCAACAAAATTAATGCCGGCAATATTCGCTGAAAACCACTTGCAGAAAAACACACACAATCCATAAAACTCATTGCACTTACCTGACTTACAAAAAGCAATCTCATCACTGGCAAGTCACACTTTTCGATCATAGGACAACTGCTATTGCGCATCTCCCGTTAACGACTGTTTGGAAACTCCCTCTCGGTGATGATCACTAAGTATTCCCGTTACCTCCCGCTTTGACATCTCTTTACAGATTTACATGAAGAAAATACAAACTAAGTAATGCGTGGTGGTCAGCACACTTTTAAAGCCCTCCTGGGTCAGAGAACGGACACCCACTATTATCAAGACTGTCCGGTATAGCTATGCCAGAGATCTTCATCACCGCACTTCCTAAACGAGTGAAACTGCAGAGCCCCCCCCATCTGCTTCCGAACAGATTCACAATGACTGACGTTTTGAAGATCTTCCTGTGGCATTAGCTTGAACTGAGAATGTGAACTGGGATGAAGCAGATAAAACGAAATAACACATTCTTTCCAGGAAGAGGAATCACATCTTTGGTGACAAGCTGCGGCCAAAGCCAAGAGCACCTGCAACTTACAGCCTGTCACACAGGACAAACTCTCTCTCATTCCGAGATGTGTTGGCCACCACACTATGAAGCAGACTCTTATCAACGCAATGTGATTGCGGCCGACATTTCTACTATTTTACTACACTCCGTAGAACACCCCACACACATAACTAGACATCCACACCTTACACGTTCACATGATTCATATCTAAGTTGCTATCACACTTGCAACACAATTACCACAACAGAGCAAGCCCCTGTCAATGGGTTAAATAACAGAAAACTCCACCACCTCTCCAGAGGCACACAAAATTTACACGCTGCATTCAGTCCTCTTCTCCATGTACGCACTCAGCAACAGGACGGCCAACCATCGGGGACACAAGCGGTCTTCTCTCGGATGTCAGTCTGTCTAGTGTTGGTGCACCACTCCTGCAATATACCAGGAAAGGTGTAAGATACACAAGAAATCTAGAATCTCAAGGGGCCACTTTCACAGACATTGGAGGCAAAGTCGTCTGAAATGGAACAATCTCATGCCAACTTATTTTATCTAATGGGTGCCTCCTGCTTATTCAAATATTTAATCTGAAATGGGGGCGGGGGGGAATGCCGTTCATAGACATACAGGGGATTAGACACGTAAGAACAAACATCCAACATGCAGTCAGCCTCTGTCAGAGCATTACCGTTGCTTGGCAGAAAAAGTATTCCTCTTCCAACTTGGTACATATTCCGAATATTCATCCAGTTAATATTCTTTGTGATATGAAGTCAGAAGACAGTGTCCTACTTCTTGTACTGGTGCCTCTTATGAACAGACAGACACACACACTCACTCACTCACATCCAGTTATTGTAGCTCTATACATACGCTGCACTTTGTGAGCCAATTAATATGCTCTCTCTTTGAGAAATGTTGGTCCAACGCCCTATCTCGTGTCAGGGGCACAACACAGAGGTTTTACTCGCCAGTAACAGGTCATCTAACTGCGGCCAATATCGTTCTGGTTCTTCACCCCAGCCTTGTCAAACAGAACACCCAGAGGGAACTGAAGCAGGTAACTTCATGATGACGGCATGGCCGGTGTCCTAGAACATTAATGAAAATACATACTTCAGTACCCCAACACAGAGCAAGCGAGCGGACATCACGGCGCACGGAACGACAACCATCAACACTGCACAATGCATACGCCCGAAAACGTGAGTACAGAAGGGATGTGGACTGCCTGCAGGAATATGCCGGGGCACCAACAATGTCGGCGTGAACAACTCTGTAAGCTCCCGAGGAGAGCATTCCACCCTAGGGAATGTTGTGAATGTGCATGTACCTACGTACAGAGGCAAAAGGAGAGGTTACGGTGATGAGAAATTAATCGCGGAAGTTGAAACAAACAATTTCCTTGGCTAACAAGTTGACAACACCTCAGATTGGAAGAAGCACACTGAGTATATTATTCCCTAATTAAGCTCTGCGTGCCTTGCCATCAGAACAGTCATACCACCCATGACAATAGATGCTATAAAGCTAGTTTACTTTGCTTATTTCCACTCTGTGGTGTCTTATGGATTAATATTTTGGGGGAATTCAACAGACAGTAATAAGGCTTTTTACATGCAAAAGAAAATAATCACAACGATGGCAGTTGTCAAAAGCAGCTTACCTTGTAGAGAATTATTTCGTAAATTTAATATACTTCCACTTGCAAGCGAATTTATACTCTGCTTGCTATCATTTGTGGTGGAAAAGTTGGATAATTTTAAAAGAAATACAGATGTACATAATTTAATTACAAGATGTAAACCCTGCTAAATGTCAAAGAGGAGTGTACTTTACACGTGTCAAGTTATTTAATAATCACCAACCAACAATTAAAACTCTATATTGTGATATAAATGTATTCAAGCCTGCACTGAAATTAGCTTTCATACTTGAATTGCAAAATCTGAAGGTTATGTACATTCATATGTGAAACACGTTCTTGTAATTGTGTCAAAAGTACCGAGGTTTACGTATATTGAATGAAGTCCTGAAGTTTATGTTTATTGTATGAAATGACTTGTACTGCATCCTTTGGATTACTCCTAAGAAGGATCTATGGAATGCAAACAAACTCTACTCTCTAACATACCTGAATAATGCAATTCCTTATCCAAGTAACAAACACTCCAGGTGCTTCGTTCTGTCTCGTTCTTCACATCTCCAACTCCAAAAAAGCTGCTTCCCCATCACGCACACAACTGATCTTCTGAAACACTGATATTCAGACAAATTGGTCCTCCATGTCTTCGTTGATGCCAGAAAACACACACTACAGCACTACTCAGCACATCCCCTGATCTCAAACTCCTCTTTGAGACAGACTAGGCACTCCCACTAAATCTATAACAGTACACCTCCTCGGAAAGCAAGGTATATAATCGCACGAGGGCCTGAGGTCTTCCTTGTGGCATTGTGAGGCATGCTACGAACACCCCATACTTGGTCACTAGGAATCAAAAGTGGGCAACTGTGGTGTGGTGGCCACATAACCAACATTACAACCTGTAACCCTAGCTGCTTACTTCTAGCTTCTTCACTGCGATAAGCTCTCGCACAAATTTAAATCAACAGCTACTGAATTTCCACATGCAAGTCACAAAAACAGAGGCTGCCACCACGAGTCTGTGGGTCATCCCAACCGCATCGACTGATGAATTGTGTCCATCATGCACAGTGGTCATGTCAGCTACCGGAGCAAAGTCTTGCTACCTCCGTAGTAATGATGGATTCGAAACTGCATAACGGCTGAAGTATCCCATATGCTTGCATTCACGCCCACCTGAAACAAAACCATGTACAGAAATAAACATCCGCATTGAGAGACCAGTATTAATTCTTACTACGAAGGCACTCTACACCACATTAATAACCTACTGGCAACTAATCCGGCCTTTCGTGCAACCAAAATATTTCCCACCTTACGTACTTCACACAGGAGAAAGATGACAAACATCAGTTCAAATAAACTTGCAAGCATTGGATATATAAGAGAGTAAAGCTGCACTCGACTGGCCATGCATCCTACCATCACGCCGTCCGAAGTAAACCACAACAGCAGAGGAGCTGCGCCATTTTCTCGCACGCAGGGACGGCAACGTCTGAAAAACAGCGAGAACACATCCCGCCACCGGCGGTGCATGTGGGATATTCAATAACCAATATGTGCGCATCCTGACGAACTGTGCTGTCATCTACCGACAATACACCTGAGGTACATGCCCGTCCGCGAACACTACACGGCACTGCCGAACCAAATGCTGACTGAAATACCACTCCAAACACTGTAAAATTATGAAGACCTCAAACTTTATTCCGTGAATACCATTAGTGACACATCTTCTCCTTTAAAAGGACAGGAAGTAAAGAAAAAAATTAAGGCGAAACGAGCTACCAACTTCGCCTATAAGAAACCAACTACCAATCACTTCCATAACCTCAAAAATCATAAAGTAATTTATGGATCCAACCACACCCAATAAACTACAGCTCAATCAACTTAGCACTATGAAACAAGTAGCCCACAATTTGCATCTACATCGCCTACATCCTAGGGCACATTTGTCACATAACCTGTCGGTCGCCGTTATGTTACTGCTCAGATTGATACCAGACACAACTCTTGAATACCTGCACGTCTACCTATAAATCACCCAGTGAAATCGTCCACGTCCTTTCCAACACGAACTTATCCTCGTCACATTTCATGTTGGCACTCAAGACATTACGCAAATTCAGCACCGACATTCTCCCTGCGCGATAATTTCTCACAAGTAATTTTGCAGAAGGGCGAAAACGTCTCGCGAGCTGAGTCATTTGAAAAGTACGACCAACATCACCTATAAGACACCAACTAATAAACATTTCCATAACCTAAATATCTTCCATCATTTATGAAAACAGGTGGGATTTCGTAAACTACAGCTCAATGAACGAAGCACTATAAACGATTATTGCATATGTCGCCACTACACAGCCCCCCTGCCACCAGGTTGTACTTCACGAGCATCTATAACACACCCAACGACCCAGCCCACTGGTGACCGTACTTCAACAACACCAACTTCCCTTCGTCAGACTTCATTTTGGCACATGCAGCAATCAACACTTAATACACTACCAACAAAATTAATGCCGGCAATATTCGCTGAAAACCACTTGCAGAAAAACACACACAATCCATAAAACTCATTGCACTTACCTGACTTTCAAAAAGCAATCTCATCACTGGCAAGTCACACTTTTCGATCATAGGACAACTGCTATTGCGCATCTCCCGTTAACGACTGTTTGGAAACTCCCTCTCGGTGATGATCACTAAGTATTCCCGTTACCTCCCGCTTTGACATCTCTTTACAGATTTACATGAAGAAAATACAAACTAAGTAATGCGTGGTGGTCAGCACACTTTTAAAGCCCTCCTGGGTCAGAGAACGGACACCCACTATTATCAAGACTGTCCGGTATAGCTATGCCAGAGATCTTCATCACCGCACTTCCTAAACGAGTGAAACTGCAGAGCCCCCCCCATCTGCTTCCGAACAGATTCACAATGACTGACGTTTTGAAGATCTTCCTGTGGCATTAGCTTGAACTGAGAATGTGAACTGGGATGAAGCAGATAAAACGAAATAACACATTCTTTCCAGGAAGAGGAATCACATCTTTGGTGACAAGCTGCGGCCAAAGCCAAGAGCACCTGCAACTTACAGCCTGTCACACAGGACAAACTCTCTCTCATTCCGAGATGTGTTGGCCACCACACTATGAAGCAGACTCTTATCAACGCAATGTGATTGCGGCCGACATTTCTACTATTTTACTACACTCCGTAGAACACCCCACACACATAACTAGACATCCACACCTTACACGTTCACATGATTCATATCTAAGTTGCTATCACACTTGCAACACAATTACCACAACAGAGCAAGCCCCTGTCAATGGGTTAAATAACAGAAAACTCCACCACCTCTCCAGAGGCACACAAAATTTACACGCTGCATTCAGTCCTCTTCTCCATGTACGCACTCAGCAACAGGACGGCCAACCATCGGGGACACAAGCGGTCTTCTCTCGGATGTCAGTCTGTCTAGTGTTGGTGCACCACTCCTGCAATATACCAGGAAAGGTGTAAGATACACAAGAAATCTAGAATCTCAAGGGGCCACTTTCACAGACATTGGAGGCAAAGTCGTCTGAAATGGAACAATCTCATGCCAACTTATTTTATCTAATGGGTGCCTCCTGCTTATTCAAATATTTAATCTGAAATGGGGGCGGGGGGGAATGCCGTTCATAGACATACAGGGGATTAGACACGTAAGAACAAACATCCAACATGCAGTCAGCCTCTGTCAGAGCATTACCGTTGCTTGGCAGAAAAAGTATTCCTCTTCCAACTTGGTACATATTCCGAATATTCATCCAGTTAATATTCTTTGTGATATGAAGTCAGAAGACAGTGTCCTACTTCTTGTACTGGTGCCTCTTATGAACAGACAGACACACACACTCACTCACTCACATCCAGTTATTGTAGCTCTATACATACGCTGCACTTTGTGAGCCAATTAATATGCTCTCTCTTTGAGAAATGTTGGTCCAACGCCCTATCTCGTGTCAGGGGCACAACACAGAGGTTTTACTCGCCAGTAACAGGTCATCTAACTGCGGCCAATATCGTTCTGGTTCTTCACCCCAGCCTTGTCAAACAGAACACCCAGAGGGAACTGAAGCAGGTAACTTCATGATGATGGCATGGCCGGTGTCCTAGAACATTAATGAAAATACATACTTCAGTACCCCAACACAGAGCAAGCGAGCGGACATCACGGCGCACGGAACGACAACCATCAACACTGCACAATGCATACGCCCGAAAACGTGAGTACAGAAGGGATGTGGACTGCCTGCAGGAATATGCCGGGGCACCAACAATGTCGGCGTGAACAACTCTGTAAGCTCCCGAGGAGAGCATTCCACCCTAGGGAATGTTGTGAATGTGCATGTACCTACGTACAGAGGCAAAAGGAGAGGTTACGGTGATGAGAAATTAATCGCGGAAGTTGAAACAAACAATTTCCTTGGCTAACAAGTTGACAACACCTCAGATTGGAAGAAGCACACTGAGTATATTATTCCCTAATTAAGCTCTGCGTGCCTTGCCATCAGAACAGTCATACCACCCATGACAATAGATGCTATAAAGCTAGTTTACTTTGCTTATTTCCACTCTGTGGTGTCTTATGGATTAATATTTTGGGGGAATTCAACAGACAGTAATAAGGCTTTTTACATGCAAAAGAAAATAATCACAACGATGGCAGTTGTCAAAAGCAGCTTACCTTGTAGAGAATTATTTCGTAAATTTAATATACTTCCACTTGCAAGCGAATTTATACTCTGCTTGCTATCATTTGTGGTGGAAAAGTTGGATAATTTTAAAAGAAATACAGATGTACATAATTTAATTACAAGATGTAAACCCTGCTAAATGTCAAAGAGGAGTGTACTTTACACGTGTCAAGTTATTTAATAATCACCAACCAACAATTAAAACTCTATATTGTGATATAAATGTATTCAAGCCTGCACTGAAATTAGCTTTCATACTTGAATTGCAAAATCTGAAGGTTATGTACATTCATATGTGAAACACGTTCTTGTAATTGTGTCAAAAGTACCGAGGTTTACGTATATTGAATGAAGTCCTGAAGTTTATGTTTATTGTATGAAATGACTTGTACTGCATCCTTTGGATTACTCCTAAGAAGGATCTATGGAATGCAAACAAACTCTACTCTCTAACATACCTGAATAATGCAATTCCTTATCCAAGTAACAAACACTCCAGGTGCTTCGTTCTGTCTCGTTCTTCACATCTCCAACTCCAAAAAAGCTGCTTCCCCATCACGCACACAACTGATCTTCTGAAACACTGATATTCAGACAAATTGGTCCTCCATGTCTTCGTTGATGCCAGTAAACACACACTACAGCACTACTCAGCACATCCCCTGATCTCAAACTCCTCTTTGAGACAGACTAGGCACTCCCACTAAATCTATAACAGTACACCTCCTCGGAAAGCAAGGTATATAATCGCACGAGGGCCTGAGGTCTTCCTTGTGGCATTGTGAGGCATGCTACGAACACCCCATACTTGGTCACTAGGAATCAAAAGTGGGCAACTGTGGTGTGGTGGCCACATAACCAACATTACAACCTGTAACCCTAGCTGCTTACTTCTAGCTTCTTCACTGCGATAAGCTCTCGCACAAATTTAAATCAACAGCTACTGAATTTCCACATGCAAGTCACAAAAACAGAGGCTGCCACCACGAGTCTGTGGGTCATCCCAACCGCATCGACTGATGAATTGTGTACATCATGCACAGTGGTCATGTCAGCTACCGGAGCAAAGTCTTGCTACCTCCGTAGTAATGATGGATTCGAAACTGCATAACGGCTGAAGTATCCCATATGCTTGCATTCACGCCCACCTGAAACAAAACCATGTACAGAAATAAACATCCGCATTGAGAGACCAGTATTAATTCTTACTACGAAGGCACTCTACACCACATTAATAACCTACTGGCAACTAATCCGGCCTTTCGTGCAACCAAAATATTTCCCACCTTACGTACTTCACACAGGAGAAAGATGACAAACATCAGTTCAAATAAACTTGCAAGCATTGGATATATAAGAGAGTAAAGCTGCACTCGACTGGCCATGCATCCTACCATCACGCCGTCCGAAGTAAACCACAACAGCAGAGGAGCTGCGCCATTTTCTCGCACGCAGGGACGGCAACGTCTGAAAAACAGCGAGAACACATCCCGCCACCGGCGGTGCATGTGGGATATTCAATAACCAATATGTGCGCATCCTGACGAACTGTGCTGTCATCTACCGACAATACACCTGAGGTACATGCCCGTCCGCGAACACTACACGGCACTGCCGAACCAAATGCTGACTGAAATACCACTCCAAACACTGTAAAATTATGAAGACCTCAAACTTTATTCCGTGAATACCATTAGTGACACATCTTCTCCTTTAAAAGGACAGGAAGTAAAGAAAAAAATTAAGGCGAAACGAGCTACCAACTTCGCCTATAAGAAACCAACTACCAATCACTTCCATAACCTCAAAAATCATAAAGTAATTTATGGATCCAACCACACCCAATAAACTACAGCTCAATCAACTTAGCACTATGAAACAAGTAGCCCACAATTTGCATCTACATCGCCTACATCCTAGGGCACATTTGTCACATAACCTGTCGGTCGCCGTTATGTTACTGCTCAGATTGATACCAGACACAACTCTTGAATACCTGCACGTCTACCTATAAATCACCCAGTGAAATCGTCCACGTCCTTTCCAACACGAACTTATCCTCGTCACATTTCATGTTGGCACTCAAGACATCACGCAAATTCAGCACCGACATTCTCCCTGCGCGATAATTTCTCACAAGTAATTTTGCAGAAGGGCGAAAACGTCTCGCGAGCTGAGTCATTTGAAAAGTACGACCAACATCACCTATAAGACACCAACTAATAAACATTTCCATAACCTAAATATCTTCCATCATTTATGAAAACAGGTGGGATTTCGTAAACTACAGCTCAATGAACGAAGCACTATAAACGATTATTGCATATGTCGCCACTACACAGCCCCCCTGCCACCAGGTTGTACTTCACGAGCATCTATAACACACCCAACGACCCAGCCCACTGGTGACCGTACTTCAACAACACCAACTTCCCTTCGTCAGACTTCATTTTGGCACATGCAGCAATCAACACTTAATACACTACCAACAAAATTAATGCCGGCAATATTCGCTGAAAACCACTTGCAGAAAAACACACACAATCCATAAAACTCATTGCACTTACCTGACTTTCAAAAAGCAATCTCATCACTGGCAAGTCACACTTTTCGATCATAGGACAACTGCTATTGCGCATCTCCCGTTAACGACTGTTTGGAAACTCCCTCTCGGTGATGATCACTAAGTATTCCCGTTACCTCCCGCTTTGACATCTCTTTACAGATTTACATGAAGAAAATACAAACTAAGTAATGCGTGGTGGTCAGCACACTTTTAAAGCCCTCCTGGGTCAGAGAACGGACACCCACTATTATCAAGACTGTCCGGTATAGCTATGCCAGAGATCTTCATCACCGCACTTCCTAAACGAGTGAAACTGCAGAGCCCCCCCCATCTGCTTCCGAACAGATTCACAATGACTGACGTTTTGAAGATCTTCCTGTGGCATTAGCTTGAACTGAGAATGTGAACTGGGATGAAGCAGATAAAACGAAATAACACATTCTTTCCAGGAAGAGGAATCACATCTTTGGTGACAAGCTGCGGCCAAAGCCAAGAGCACCTGCAACTTACAGCCTGTCACACAGGACAAACTCTCTCTCATTCCGAGATGTGTTGGCCACCACACTATGAAGCAGACTCTTATCAACGCAATGTGATTGCGGCCGACATTTCTACTATTTTACTACACTCCGTAGAACACCCCACACACATAACTAGACATCCACACCTTACACGTTCACATGATTCATATCTAAGTTGCTATCACACTTGCAACACAATTACCACAACAGAGCAAGCCCCTGTCAATGGGTTAAATAACAGAAAACTCCACCACCTCTCCAGAGGCACACAAAATTTACACGCTGCATTCAGTCCTCTTCTCCATGTACGCACTCAGCAACAGGACGGCCAACCATCGGGGACACAAGCGGTCTTCTCTCGGATGTCAGTCTGTCTAGTGTTGGTGCACCACTCCTGCAATATACCAGGAAAGGTGTAAGATACACAAGAAATCTAGAATCTCAAGGGGCCACTTTCACAGACATTGGAGGCAAAGTCGTCTGAAATGGAACAATCTCATGCCAACTTATTTTATCTAATGGGTGCCTCCTGCTTATTCAAATATTTAATCTGAAATGGGGGCGGGGGGGAATGCCGTTCATAGACATACAGGGGATTAGACACGTAAGAACAAACATCCAACATGCAGTCAGCCTCTGTCAGAGCATTACCGTTGCTTGGCAGAAAAAGTATTCCTCTTCCAACTTGGTACATATTCCGAATATTCATCCAGTTAATATTCTTTGTGATATGAAGTCAGAAGACAGTGTCCTACTTCTTGTACTGGTGCCTCTTATGAACAGACAGACACACACACTCACTCACTCACATCCAGTTATTGTAGCTCTATACATACGCTGCACTTTGTGAGCCAATTAATATGCTCTCTCTTTGAGAAATGTTGGTCCAACGCCCTATCTCGTGTCAGGGGCACAACACAGAGGTTTTACTCGCCAGTAACAGGTCATCTAACTGCGGCCAATATCGTTCTGGTTCTTCACCCCAGCCTTGTCAAACAGAACACCCAGAGGGAACTGAAGCAGGTAACTTCATGATGACGGCATGGCCGGTGTCCTAGAACATTAATGAAAATACATACTTCAGTACCCCAACACAGAGCAAGCGAGCGGACATCACGGCGCACGGAACGACAACCATCAACACTGCACAATGCATACGCCCGAAAACGTGAGTACAGAAGGGATGTGGACTGCCTGCAGGAATATGCCGGGGCACCAACAATGTCGGCGTGAACAACTCTGTAAGCTCCCGAGGAGAGCATTCCACCCTAGGGAATGTTGTGAATGTGCATGTACCTACGTACAGAGGCAAAAGGAGAGGTTACGGTGATGAGAAATTAATCGCGGAAGTTGAAACAAACAATTTCCTTGGCTAACAAGTTGACAACACCTCAGATTGGAAGAAGCACACTGAGTATATTATTCCCTAATTAAGCTCTGCGTGCCTTGCCATCAGAACAGTCATACCACCCATGACAATAGATGCTATAAAGCTAGTTTACTTTGCTTATTTCCACTCTGTGGTGTCTTATGGATTAATATTTTGGGGGAATTCAACAGACAGTAATAAGGCTTTTTACATGCAAAAGAAAATAATCACAACGATGGCAGTTGTCAAAAGCAGCTTACCTTGTAGAGAATTATTTCGTAAATTTAATATACTTCCACTTGCAAGCGAATTTATACTCTGCTTGCTATCATTTGTGGTGGAAAAGTTGGATAATTTTAAAAGAAATACAGATGTACATAATTTAATTACAAGATGTAAACCCTGCTAAATGTCAAAGAGGAGTGTACTTTACACGTGTCAAGTTATTTAATAATCACCAACCAACAATTAAAACTCTATATTGTGATATAAATGTATTCAAGCCTGCACTGAAATTAGCTTTCATACTTGAATTGCAAAATCTGAAGGTTATGTACATTCATATGTGAAACACGTTCTTGTAATTGTGTCAAAAGTACCGAGGTTTACGTATATTGAATGAAGTCCTGAAGTTTATGTTTATTGTATGAAATGACTTGTACTGCATCCTTTGGATTACTCCTAAGAAGGATCTATGGAATGCAAACAAACTCTACTCTCTAACATACCTGAATAATGCAATTCCTTATCCAAGTAACAAACACTCCAGGTGCTTCGTTCTGTCTCGTTCTTCACATCTCCAACTCCAAAAAAGCTGCTTCCCCATCACGCACACAACTGATCTTCTGAAACACTGATATTCAGACAAATTGGTCCTCCATGTCTTCGTTGATGCCAGTAAACACACACTACAGCACTACTCAGCACATCCCCTGATCTCAAACTCCTCTTTGAGACAGACTAGGCACTCCCACTAAATCTATAACAGTACACCTCCTCGGAAAGCAAGGTATATAATCGCACGAGGGCCTGAGGTCTTCCTTGTGGCATTGTGAGGCATGCTACGAACACCCCATACTTGGTCACTAGGAATCAAAAGTGGGCAACTGTGGTGTGGTGGCCACATAACCAACATTACAACCTGTAACCCTAGCTGCTTACTTCTAGCTTCTTCACTGCGATAAGCTCTTGCACAAATTTAAATCAACAGCTACTGAATTTCCACATGCAAGTCACAAAAACAGAGGCTGCCACCACGAGTCTGTGGGTCATCCCAACCGCATCGACTGATGAATTGTGTACATCATGCACAGTGGTCACGTCAGCTACCGGAGCAAAGTCTTGCTACCTCCGTAGTAATGATGGATTCGAAACTGCATAACGGCTGAAGTATCCCATATGCTTGCATTCACGCCCACCTGAAACAAAACCATGTACAGAAATAAACATCCGCATTGAGAGACCAGTATTAATTCTTACTACGAAGGCACTCTACACCACATTAATAACCTACTGGCAACTAATCCGGCCTTTCGTGCAACCAAAATATTTCCCACCTTACGTACTTCACACAGGAGAAAGATGACAAACATCAGTTCAAATAAACTTGCAAGCATTGGATATATAAGAGAGTAAAGCTGCACTCGACTGGCCATGCATCCTACCATCACGCCGTCCGAAGTAAACCACAACAGCAGAGGAGCTGCGCCATTTTCTCGCACGCAGGGACGGCAACGTCTGAAAAACAGCGAGAACACATCCCGCCACCGGCGGTGCATGTGGGATATTCAATAACCAATATGTGCGCATCCTGACGAACTGTGCTGTCATCTACCGACAATACACCTGAGGTACATGCCCGTCCGCGAACACTACACGGCACTGCCGAACCAAATGCTGACTGAAATACCACTCCAAACACTGTAAAATTATGAAGACCTCAAACTTTATTCCGTGAATACCATTAGTGACACATCTTCTCCTTTAAAAGGACAGGAAGTAAAGAAAAAAATTAAGGCGAAACGAGCTACCAACTTCGCCTATAAGAAACCAACTACCAATCACTTCCATAACCTCAAAAATCATAAAGTAATTTATGGATCCAACCACACCCAATAAACTACAGCTCAATCAACTTAGCACTATGAAACAAGTAGCCCACAATTTGCATCTACATCGCCTACATCCTAGGGCACATTTGTCACATAACCTGTCGGTCGCCGTTATGTTACTGCTCAGATTGATACCAGACACAACTCTTGAATACCTGCACGTCTACCTATAAATCACCCAGTGAAATCGTCCACGTCCTTTCCAACACGAACTTATCCTCGTCACATTTCATGTTGGCACTCAAGACATCACGCAAATTCAGCACCGACATTCTCCCTGCGCGATAATTTCTCACAAGTAATTTTGCAGAAGGGCGAAAACGTCTCGCGAGCTGAGTCATTTGAAAAGTACGACCAACATCACCTATAAGACACCAACTAATAAACATTTCCATAACCTAAATATCTTCCATCATTTATGAAAACAGGTGGGATTTCGTAAACTACAGCTCAATGAACGAAGCACTATAAACGATTATTGCATATGTCGCCACTACACAGCCCCCCTGCCACCAGGTTGTACTTCACGAGCATCTATAACACACCCAACGACCCAGCCCACTGGTGACCGTACTTCAACAACACCAACTTCCCTTCGTCAGACTTCATTTTGGCACATGCAGCAATCAACACTTAATACACTACCAACAAAATTAATGCCGGCAATATTCGCTGAAAACCACTTGCAGAAAAACACACACAATCCATAAAACTCATTGCACTTACCTGACTTTCAAAAAGCAATCTCATCACTGGCAAGTCACACTTTTCGATCATAGGACAACTGCTATTGCGCATCTCCCGTTAACGACTGTTTGGAAACTCCCTCTCGGTGATGATCACTAAGTATTCCCGTTACCTCCCGCTTTGACATCTCTTTACAGATTTACATGAAGAAAATACAAACTAAGTAATGCGTGGTGGTCAGCACACTTTTAAAGCCCTCCTGGGTCAGAGAACGGACACCCACTATTATCAAGACTGTCCGGTATAGCTATGCCAGAGATCTTCATCACCGCACTTCCTAAACGAGTGAAACTGCAGAGCCCCCCCCATCTGCTTCCGAACAGATTCACAATGACTGACGTTTTGAAGATCTTCCTGTGGCATTAGCTTGAACTGAGAATGTGAACTGGGATGAAGCAGATAAAACGAAATAACACATTCTTTCCAGGAAGAGGAATCACATCTTTGGTGACAAGCTGCGGCCAAAGCCAAGAGCACCTGCAACTTACAGCCTGTCACACAGGACAAACTCTCTCTCATTCCGAGATGTGTTGGCCACCACACTATGAAGCAGACTCTTATCAACGCAATGTGATTGCGGCCGACATTTCTACTATTTTACTACACTCCGTAGAACACCCCACACACATAACTAGACATCCACACCTTACACGTTCACATGATTCATATCTAAGTTGCTATCACACTTGCAACACAATTACCACAACAGAGCAAGCCCCTGTCAATGGGTTAAATAACAGAAAACTCCACCACCTCTCCAGAGGCACACAAAATTTACACGCTGCATTCAGTCCTCTTCTCCATGTACGCACTCAGCAACAGGACGGCCAACCATCGGGGACACAAGCGGTCTTCTCTCGGATGTCAGTCTGTCTAGTGTTGGTGCACCACTCCTGCAATATACCAGGAAAGGTGTAAGATACACAAGAAATCTAGAATCTCAAGGGGCCACTTTCACAGACATTGGAGGCAAAGTCGTCTGAAATGGAACAATCTCATGCCAACTTATTTTATCTAATGGGTGCCTCCTGCTTATTCAAATATTTAATCTGAAATGGGGGCGGGGGGGAATGCCGTTCATAGACATACAGGGGATTAGACACGTAAGAACAAACATCCAACATGCAGTCAGCCTCTGTCAGAGCATTACCGTTGCTTGGCAGAAAAAGTATTCCTCTTCCAACTTGGTACATATTCCGAATATTCATCCAGTTAATATTCTTTGTGATATGAAGTCAGAAGACAGTGTCCTACTTCTTGTACTGGTGCCTCTTATGAACAGACAGACACACACACTCACTCACTCACATCCAGTTATTGTAGCTCTATACATACGCTGCACTTTGTGAGCCAATTAATATGCTCTCTCTTTGAGAAATGTTGGTCCAACGCCCTATCTCGTGTCAGGGGCACAACACAGAGGTTTTACTCGCCAGTAACAGGTCATCTAACTGCGGCCAATATCGTTCTGGTTCTTCACCCCAGCCTTGTCAAACAGAACACCCAGAGGGAACTGAAGCAGGTAACTTCATGATGACGGCATGGCCGGTGTCCTAGAACATTAATGAAAATACATACTTCAGTACCCCAACACAGAGCAAGCGAGCGGACATCACGGCGCACGGAACGACAACCATCAACACTGCACAATGCATACGCCCGAAAACGTGAGTACAGAAGGGATGTGGACTGCCTGCAGGAATATGCCGGGGCACCAACAATGTCGGCGTGAACAACTCTGTAAGCTCCCGAGGAGAGCATTCCACCCTAGGGAATGTTGTGAATGTGCATGTACCTACGTACAGAGGCAAAAGGAGAGGTTACGGTGATGAGAAATTAATCGCGGAAGTTGAAACAAACAATTTCCTTGGCTAACAAGTTGACAACACCTCAGATTGGAAGAAGCACACTGAGTATATTATTCCCTAATTAAGCTCTGCGTGCCTTGCCATCAGAACAGTCATACCACCCATGACAATAGATGCTATAAAGCTAGTTTACTTTGCTTATTTCCACTCTGTGGTGTCTTATGGATTAATATTTTGGGGGAATTCAACAGACAGTAATAAGGCTTTTTACATGCAAAAGAAAATAATCACAACGATGGCAGTTGTCAAAAGCAGCTTACCTTGTAGAGAATTATTTCGTAAATTTAATATACTTCCACTTGCAAGCGAATTTATACTCTGCTTGCTATCATTTGTGGTGGAAAAGTTGGATAATTTTAAAAGAAATACAGATGTACATAATTTAATTACAAGATGTAAACCCTGCTAAATGTCAAAGAGGAGTGTACTTTACACGTGTCAAGTTATTTAATAATCACCAACCAACAATTAAAACTCTATATTGTGATATAAATGTATTCAAGCCTGCACTGAAATTAGCTTTCATACTTGAATTGCAAAATCTGAAGGTTATGTACATTCATATGTGAAACACGTTCTTGTAATTGTGTCAAAAGTACCGAGGTTTACGTATATTGAATGAAGTCCTGAAGTTTATGTTTATTGTATGAAATGACTTGTACTGCATCCTTTGGATTACTCCTAAGAAGGATCTATGGAATGCAAACAAACTCTACTCTCTAACATACCTGAATAATGCAATTCCTTATCCAAGTAACAAACACTCCAGGTGCTTCGTTCTGTCTCGTTCTTCACATCTCCAACTCCAAAAAAGCTGCTTCCCCATCACGCACACAACTGATCTTCTGAAACACTGATATTCAGACAAATTGGTCCTCCATGTCTTCGTTGATGCCAGTAAACACACACTACAGCACTACTCAGCACATCCCCTGATCTCAAACTCCTCTTTGAGACAGACTAGGCACTCCCACTAAATCTATAACAGTACACCTCCTCGGAAAGCAAGGTATATAATCGCACGAGGGCCTGAGGTCTTCCTTGTGGCATTGTGAGGCATGCTACGAACACCCCATACTTGGTCACTAGGAATCAAAAGTGGGCAACTGTGGTGTGGTGGCCACATAACCAACATTACAACCTGTAACCCTAGCTGCTTACTTCTAGCTTCTTCACTGCGATAAGCTCTCGCACAAATTTAAATCAACAGCTACTGAATTTCCACATGCAAGTCACAAAAACAGAGGCTGCCACCACGAGTCTGTGGGTCATCCCAACCGCATCGACTGATGAATTGTGTACATCATGCACAGTGGTCATGTCAGCTACCGGAGCAAAGTCTTGCTACCTCCGTAGTAATGATGGATTCGAAACTGCATAACGGCTGAAGTATCCCATATGCTTGCATTCACGCCCACCTGAAACAAAACCATGTACAGAAATAAACATCCGCATTGAGAGACCAGTATTAATTCTTACTACGAAGGCACTCTACACCACATTAATAACCTACTGGCAACTAATCCGGCCTTTCGTGCAACCAAAATATTTCCCACCTTACGTACTTCACACAGGAGAAAGATGACAAACATCAGTTCAAATAAACTTGCAAGCATTGGATATATAAGAGAGTAAAGCTGCACTCGACTGGCCATGCATCCTACCATCACGCCGTCCGAAGTAAACCACAACAGCAGAGGAGCTGCGCCATTTTCTCGCACGCAGGGACGGCAACGTCTGAAAAACAGCGAGAACACATCCCGCCACCGGCGGTGCATGTGGGATATTCAATAACCAATATGTGCGCATCCTGACGAACTGTGCTGTCATCTACCGACAATACACCTGAGGTACATGCCCGTCCGCGAACACTACACGGCACTGCCGAACCAAATGCTGACTGAAATACCACTCCAAACACTGTAAAATTATGAAGACCTCAAACTTTATTCCGTGAATACCATTAGTGACACATCTTCTCCTTTAAAAGGACAGGAAGTAAAGAAAAAAATTAAGGCGAAACGAGCTACCAACTTCGCCTATAAGAAACCAACTACCAATCACTTCCATAACCTCAAAAATCATAAAGTAATTTATGGATCCAACCACACCCAATAAACTACAGCTCAATCAACTTAGCACTATGAAACAAGTAGCCCACAATTTGCATCTACATCGCCTACATCCTAGGGCACATTTGTCACATAACCTGTCGGTCGCCGTTATGTTACTGCTCAGATTGATACCAGACACAACTCTTGAATACCTGCACGTCTACCTATAAATCACCCAGTGAAATCGTCCACGTCCTTTCCAACACGAACTTATCCTCGTCACATTTCATGTTGGCACTCAAGACATCACGCAAATTCAGCACCGACATTCTCCCTGCGCGATAATTTCTCACAAGTAATTTTGCAGAAGGGCGAAAACGTCTCGCGAGCTGAGTCATTTGAAAAGTACGACCAACATCACCTATAAGACACCAACTAATAAACATTTCCATAACCTAAATATCTTCCATCATTTATGAAAACAGGTGGGATTTCGTAAACTACAGCTCAATGAACGAAGCACTATAAACGATTATTGCATATGTCGCCACTACACAGCCCCCCTGCCACCAGGTTGTACTTCACGAGCATCTATAACACACCCAACGACCCAGCCCACTGGTGACCGTACTTCAACAACACCAACTTCCCTTCGTCAGACTTCATTTTGGCACATGCAGCAATCAACACTTAATACACTACCAACAAAATTAATGCCGGCAATATTCGCTGAAAACCACTTGCAGAAAAACACACACAATCCATAAAACTCATTGCACTTACCTGACTTTCAAAAAGCAATCTCATCACTGGCAAGTCACACTTTTCGATCATAGGACAACTGCTATTGCGCATCTCCCGTTAACGACTGTTTGGAAACTCCCTCTCGGTGATGATCACTAAGTATTCCCGTTACCTCCCGCTTTGACATCTCTTTACAGATTTACATGAAGAAAATACAAACTAAGTAATGCGTGGTGGTCAGCACACTTTTAAAGCCCTCCTGGGTCAGAGAACGGACACCCACTATTATCAAGACTGTCCGGTATAGCTATGCCAGAGATCTTCATCACCGCACTTCCTAAACGAGTGAAACTGCAGAGCCCCCCCCATCTGCTTCCGAACAGATTCACAATGACTGACGTTTTGAAGATCTTCCTGTGGCATTAGCTTGAACTGAGAATGTGAACTGGGATGAAGCAGATAAAACGAAATAACACATTCTTTCCAGGAAGAGGAATCACATCTTTGGTGACAAGCTGCGGCCAAAGCCAAGAGCACCTGCAACTTACAGCCTGTCACACAGGACAAACTCTCTCTCATTCCGAGATGTGTTGGCCACCACACTATGAAGCAGACTCTTATCAACGCAATGTGATTGCGGCCGACATTTCTACTATTTTACTACACTCCGTAGAACACCCCACACACATAACTAGACATCCACACCTTACACGTTCACATGATTCATATCTAAGTTGCTATCACACTTGCAACACAATTACCACAACAGAGCAAGCCCCTGTCAATGGGTTAAATAACAGAAAACTCCACCACCTCTCCAGAGGCACACAAAATTTACACGCTGCATTCAGTCCTCTTCTCCATGTACGCACTCAGCAACAGGACGGCCAACCATCGGGGACACAAGCGGTCTTCTCTCGGATGTCAGTCTGTCTAGTGTTGGTGCACCACTCCTGCAATATACCAGGAAAGGTGTAAGATACACAAGAAATCTAGAATCTCAAGGGGCCACTTTCACAGACATTGGAGGCAAAGTCGTCTGAAATGGAACAATCTCATGCCAACTTATTTTATCTAATGGGTGCCTCCTGCTTATTCAAATATTTAATCTGAAATGGGGGCGGGGGGGAATGCCGTTCATAGACATACAGGGGATTAGACACGTAAGAACAAACATCCAACATGCAGTCAGCCTCTGTCAGAGCATTACCGTTGCTTGGCAGAAAAAGTATTCCTCTTCCAACTTGGTACATATTCCGAATATTCATCCAGTTAATATTCTTTGTGATATGAAGTCAGAAGACAGTGTCCTACTTCTTGTACTGGTGCCTCTTATGAACAGACAGACACACACACTCACTCACTCACATCCAGTTATTGTAGCTCTATACATACGCTGCACTTTGTGAGCCAATTAATATGCTCTCTCTTTGAGAAATGTTGGTCCAACGCCCTATCTCGTGTCAGGGGCACAACACAGAGGTTTTACTCGCCAGTAACAGGTCATCTAACTGCGGCCAATATCGTTCTGGTTCTTCACCCCAGCCTTGTCAAACAGAACACCCAGAGGGAACTGAAGCAGGTAACTTCATGATGACGGCATGGCCGGTGTCCTAGAACATTAATGAAAATACATACTTCAGTACCCCAACACAGAGCAAGCGAGCGGACATCACGGCGCACGGAACGACAACCATCAACACTGCACAATGCATACGCCCGAAAACGTGAGTACAGAAGGGATGTGGACTGCCTGCAGGAATATGCCGGGGCACCAACAATGTCGGCGTGAACAACTCTGTAAGCTCCCGAGGAGAGCATTCCACCCTAGGGAATGTTGTGAATGTGCATGTACCTACGTACAGAGGCAAAAGGAGAGGTTACGGTGATGAGAAATTAATCGCGGAAGTTGAAACAAACAATTTCCTTGGCTAACAAGTTGACAACACCTCAGATTGGAAGAAGCACACTGAGTATATTATTCCCTAATTAAGCTCTGCGTGCCTTGCCATCAGAACAGTCATACCACCCATGACAATAGATGCTATAAAGCTAGTTTACTTTGCTTATTTCCACTCTGTGGTGTCTTATGGATTAATATTTTGGGGGAATTCAACAGACAGTAATAAGGCTTTTTACATGCAAAAGAAAATAATCACAACGATGGCAGTTGTCAAAAGCAGCTTACCTTGTAGAGAATTATTTCGTAAATTTAATATACTTCCACTTGCAAGCGAATTTATACTCTGCTTGCTATCATTTGTGGTGGAAAAGTTGGATAATTTTAAAAGAAATACAGATGTACATAATTTAATTACAAGATGTAAACCCTGCTAAATGTCAAAGAGGAGTGTACTTTACACGTGTCAAGTTATTTAATAATCACCAACCAACAATTAAAACTCTATATTGTGATATAAATGTATTCAAGCCTGCACTGAAATTAGCTTTCATACTTGAATTGCAAAATCTGAAGGTTATGTACATTCATATGTGAAACACGTTCTTGTAATTGTGTCAAAAGTACCGAGGTTTACGTATATTGAATGAAGTCCTGAAGTTTATGTTTATTGTATGAAATGACTTGTACTGCATCCTTTGGATTACTCCTAAGAAGGATCTATGGAATGCAAACAAACTCTACTCTCTAACATACCTGAATAATGCAATTCCTTATCCAAGTAACAAACACTCCAGGTGCTTCGTTCTGTCTCGTTCTTCACATCTCCAACTCCAAAAAAGCTGCTTCCCCATCACGCACACAACTGATCTTCTGAAACACTGATATTCAGACAAATTGGTCCTCCATGTCTTCGTTGATGCCAGTAAACACACACTACAGCACTACTCAGCACATCCCCTGATCTCAAACTCCTCTTTGAGACAGACTAGGCACTCCCACTAAATCTATAACAGTACACCTCCTCGGAAAGCAAGGTATATAATCGCACGAGGGCCTGAGGTCTTCCTTGTGGCATTGTGAGGCATGCTACGAACACCCCATACTTGGTCACTAGGAATCAAAAGTGGGCAACTGTGGTGTGGTGGCCACATAACCAACATTACAACCTGTAACCCTAGCTGCTTACTTCTAGCTTCTTCACTGCGATAAGCTCTTGCACAAATTTAAATCAACAGCTACTGAATTTCCACATGCAAGTCACAAAAACAGAGGCTGCCACCACGAGTCTGTGGGTCATCCCAACCGCATCGACTGATGAATTGTGTACATCATGCACAGTGGTCACGTCAGCTACCGGAGCAAAGTCTTGCTACCTCCGTAGTAATGATGGATTCGAAACTGCATAACGGCTGAAGTATCCCATATGCTTGCATTCACGCCCACCTGAAACAAAACCATGTACAGAAATAAACATCCGCATTGAGAGACCAGTATTAATTCTTACTACGAAGGCACTCTACACCACATTAATAACCTACTGGCAACTAATCCGGCCTTTCGTGCAACCAAAATATTTCCCACCTTACGTACTTCACACAGGAGAAAGATGACAAACATCAGTTCAAATAAACTTGCAAGCATTGGATATATAAGAGAGTAAAGCTGCACTCGACTGGCCATGCATCCTACCATCACGCCGTCCGAAGTAAACCACAACAGCAGAGGAGCTGCGCCATTTTCTCGCACGCAGGGACGGCAACGTCTGAAAAACAGCGAGAACACATCCCGCCACCGGCGGTGCATGTGGGATATTCAATAACCAATATGTGCGCATCCTGACGAACTGTGCTGTCATCTACCGACAATACACCTGAGGTACATGCCCGTCCGCGAACACTACACGGCACTGCCGAACCAAATGCTGACTGAAATACCACTCCAAACACTGTAAAATTATGAAGACCTCAAACTTTATTCCGTGAATACCATTAGTGACACATCTTCTCCTTTAAAAGGACAGGAAGTAAAGAAAAAAATTAAGGCGAAACGAGCTACCAACTTCGCCTATAACAAAACCAACTACCAATCACTTCCATAACCTCAAAAATCATAAAGTAATTTATGGATCCAACCACACCCAATAAACTACAGCTCAATCAACTTAGCACTATGAAACAAGTAGCCCACAATTTGCATCTACATCGCCTACATCCTAGGGCACATTTGTCACATAACCTGTCGGTCGCCGTTATGTTACTGCTCAGATTGATACCAGACACAACTCTTGAATACCTGCACGTCTACCTATAAATCACCCAGTGAAATCGTCCACGTCCTTTCCAACACGAACTTATCCTCGTCACATTTCATGTTGGCACTCAAGACATCACGCAAATTCAGCACCGACATTCTCCCTGCGCGATAATTTCTCACAAGTAATTTTGCAGAAGGGCGAAAACGTCTCGCGAGCTGAGTCATTTGAAAAGTACGACCAACATCACCTATAAGACACCAACTAATAAACATTTCCATAACCTAAATATCTTCCATCATTTATGAAAACAGGTGGGATTTCGTAAACTACAGCTCAATGAACGAAGCACTATAAACGATTATTGCATATGTCGCCACTACACAGCCCCCCTGCCACCAGGTTGTACTTCACGAGCATCTATAACACACCCAACGACCCAGCCCACTGGTGACCGTACTTCAACAACACCAACTTCCCTTCGTCAGACTTCATTTTGGCACATGCAGCAATCAACACTTAATACACTACCAACAAAATTAATGCCGGCAATATTCGCTGAAAACCACTTGCAGAAAAACACACACAATCCATAAAACTCATTGCACTTACCTGACTTTCAAAAAGCAATCTCATCACTGGCAAGTCACACTTTTCGATCATAGGACAACTGCTATTGCGCATCTCCCGTTAACGACTGTTTGGAAACTCCCTCTCGGTGATGATCACTAAGTATTCCCGTTACCTCCCGCTTTGACATCTCTTTACAGATTTACATGAAGAAAATACAAACTAAGTAATGCGTGGTGGTCAGCACACTTTTAAAGCCCTCCTGGGTCAGAGAACGGACACCCACTATTATCAAGACTGTCCGGTATAGCTATGCCAGAGATCTTCATCACCGCACTTCCTAAACGAGTGAAACTGCAGAGCCCCCCCCATCTGCTTCCGAACAGATTCACAATGACTGACGTTTTGAAGATCTTCCTGTGGCATTAGCTTGAACTGAGAATGTGAACTGGGATGAAGCAGATAAAACGAAATAACACATTCTTTCCAGGAAGAGGAATCACATCTTTGGTGACAAGCTGCGGCCAAAGCCAAGAGCACCTGCAACTTACAGCCTGTCACACAGGACAAACTCTCTCTCATTCCGAGATGTGTTGGCCACCACACTATGAAGCAGACTCTTATCAACGCAATGTGATTGCGGCCGACATTTCTACTATTTTACTACACTCCGTAGAACACCCCACACACATAACTAGACATCCACACCTTACACGTTCACATGATTCATATCTAAGTTGCTATCACACTTGCAACACAATTACCACAACAGAGCAAGCCCCTGTCAATGGGTTAAATAACAGAAAACTCCACCACCTCTCCAGAGGCACACAAAATTTACACGCTGCATTCAGTCCTCTTCTCCATGTACGCACTCAGCAACAGGACGGCCAACCATCGGGGACACAAGCGGTCTTCTCTCGGATGTCAGTCTGTCTAGTGTTGGTGCACCACTCCTGCAATATACCAGGAAAGGTGTAAGATACACAAGAAATCTAGAATCTCAAGGGGCCACTTTCACAGACATTGGAGGCAAAGTCGTCTGAAATGGAACAATCTCATGCCAACTTATTTTATCTAATGGGTGCCTCCTGCTTATTCAAATATTTAATCTGAAATGGGGGCGGGGGGGAATGCCGTTCATAGACATACAGGGGATTAGACACGTAAGAACAAACATCCAACATGCAGTCAGCCTCTGTCAGAGCATTACCGTTGCTTGGCAGAAAAAGTATTCCTCTTCCAACTTGGTACATATTCCGAATATTCATCCAGTTAATATTCTTTGTGATATGAAGTCAGAAGACAGTGTCCTACTTCTTGTACTGGTGCCTCTTATGAACAGACAGACACACACACTCACTCACTCACATCCAGTTATTGTAGCTCTATACATACGCTGCACTTTGTGAGCCAATTAATATGCTCTCTCTTTGAGAAATGTTGGTCCAACGCCCTATCTCGTGTCAGGGGCACAACACAGAGGTTTTACTCGCCAGTAACAGGTCATCTAACTGCGGCCAATATCGTTCTGGTTCTTCACCCCAGCCTTGTCAAACAGAACACCCAGAGGGAACTGAAGCAGGTAACTTCATGATGACGGCATGGCCGGTGTCCTAGAACATTAATGAAAATACATACTTCAGTACCCCAACACAGAGCAAGCGAGCGGACATCACGGCGCACGGAACGACAACCATCAACACTGCACAATGCATACGCCCGAAAACGTGAGTACAGAAGGGATGTGGACTGCCTGCAGGAATATGCCGGGGCACCAACAATGTCGGCGTGAACAACTCTGTAAGCTCCCGAGGAGAGCATTCCACCCTAGGGAATGTTGTGAATGTGCATGTACCTACGTACAGAGGCAAAAGGAGAGGTTACGGTGATGAGAAATTAATCGCGGAAGTTGAAACAAACAATTTCCTTGGCTAACAAGTTGACAACACCTCAGATTGGAAGAAGCACACTGAGTATATTATTCCCTAATTAAGCTCTGCGTGCCTTGCCATCAGAACAGTCATACCACCCATGACAATAGATGCTATAAAGCTAGTTTACTTTGCTTATTTCCACTCTGTGGTGTCTTATGGATTAATATTTTGGGGGAATTCAACAGACAGTAATAAGGCTTTTTACATGCAAAAGAAAATAATCACAACGATGGCAGTTGTCAAAAGCAGCTTACCTTGTAGAGAATTATTTCGTAAATTTAATATACTTCCACTTGCAAGCGAATTTATACTCTGCTTGCTATCATTTGTGGTGGAAAAGTTGGATAATTTTAAAAGAAATACAGATGTACATAATTTAATTACAAGATGTAAACCCTGCTAAATGTCAAAGAGGAGTGTACTTTACACGTGTCAAGTTATTTAATAATCACCAACCAACAATTAAAACTCTATATTGTGATATAAATGTATTCAAGCCTGCACTGAAATTAGCTTTCATACTTGAATTGCAAAATCTGAAGGTTATGTACATTCATATGTGAAACACGTTCTTGTAATTGTGTCAAAAGTACCGAGGTTTACGTATATTGAATGAAGTCCTGAAGTTTATGTTTATTGTATGAAATGACTTGTACTGCATCCTTTGGATTACTCCTAAGAAGGATCTATGGAATGCAAACAAACTCTACTCTCTAACATACCTGAATAATGCAATTCCTTATCCAAGTAACAAACACTCCAGGTGCTTCGTTCTGTCTCGTTCTTCACATCTCCAACTCCAAAAAAGCTGCTTCCCCATCACGCACACAACTGATCTTCTGAAACACTGATATTCAGACAAATTGGTCCTCCATGTCTTCGTTGATGCCAGTAAACACACACTACAGCACTACTCAGCACATCCCCTGATCTCAAACTCCTCTTTGAGACAGACTAGGCACTCCCACTAAATCTATAACAGTACACCTCCTCGGAAAGCAAGGTATATAATCGCACGAGGGCCTGAGGTCTTCCTTGTGGCATTGTGAGGCATGCTACGAACACCCCATACTTGGTCACTAGGAATCAAAAGTGGGCAACTGTGGTGTGGTGGCCACATAACCAACATTACAACCTGTAACCCTAGCTGCTTACTTCTAGCTTCTTCACTGCGATAAGCTCTTGCACAAATTTAAATCAACAGCTACTGAATTTCCACATGCAAGTCACAAAAACAGAGGCTGCCACCACGAGTCTGTGGGTCATCCCAACCGCATCGACTGATGAATTGTGTACATCATGCACAGTGGTCACGTCAGCTACCGGAGCAAAGTCTTGCTACCTCCGTAGTAATGATGGATTCGAAACTGCATAACGGCTGAAGTATCCCATATGCTTGCATTCACGCCCACCTGAAACAAAACCATGTACAGAAATAAACATCCGCATTGAGAGACCAGTATTAATTCTTACTACGAAGGCACTCTACACCACATTAATAACCTACTGGCAACTAATCCGGCCTTTCGTGCAACCAAAATATTTCCCACCTTACGTACTTCACACAGGAGAAAGATGACAAACATCAGTTCAAATAAACTTGCAAGCATTGGATATATAAGAGAGTAAAGCTGCACTCGACTGGCCATGCATCCTACCATCACGCCGTCCGAAGTAAACCACAACAGCAGAGGAGCTGCGCCATTTTCTCGCACGCAGGGACGGCAACGTCTGAAAAACAGCGAGAACACATCCCGCCACCGGCGGTGCATGTGGGATATTCAATAACCAATATGTGCGCATCCTGACGAACTGTGCTGTCATCTACCGACAATACACCTGAGGTACATGCCCGTCCGCGAACACTACACGGCACTGCCGAACCAAATGCTGACTGAAATACCACTCCAAACACTGTAAAATTATGAAGACCTCAAACTTTATTCCGTGAATACCATTAGTGACACATCTTCTCCTTTAAAAGGACAGGAAGTAAAGAAAAAAATTAAGGCGAAACGAGCTACCAACTTCGCCTATAACAAAACCAACTACCAATCACTTCCATAACCTCAAAAATCATAAAGTAATTTATGGATCCAACCACACCCAATAAACTACAGCTCAATCAACTTAGCACTATGAAACAAGTAGCCCACAATTTGCATCTACATCGCCTACATCCTAGGGCACATTTGTCACATAACCTGTCGGTCGCCGTTATGTTACTGCTCAGATTGATACCAGACACAACTCTTGAATACCTGCACGTCTACCTATAAATCACCCAGTGAAATCGTCCACGTCCTTTCCAACACGAACTTATCCTCGTCACATTTCATGTTGGCACTCAAGACATCACGCAAATTCAGCACCGACATTCTCCCTGCGCGATAATTTCTCACAAGTAATTTTGCAGAAGGGCGAAAACGTCTCGCGAGCTGAGTCATTTGAAAAGTACGACCAACATCACCTATAAGACACCAACTAATAAACATTTCCATAACCTAAATATCTTCCATCATTTATGAAAACAGGTGGGATTTCGTAAACTACAGCTCAATGAACGAAGCACTATAAACGATTATTGCATATGTCGCCACTACACAGCCCCCCTGCCACCAGGTTGTACTTCACGAGCATCTATAACACACCCAACGACCCAGCCCACTGGTGACCGTACTTCAACAACACCAACTTCCCTTCGTCAGACTTCATTTTGGCACATGCAGCAATCAACACTTAATACACTACCAACAAAATTAATGCCGGCAATATTCGCTGAAAACCACTTGCAGAAAAACACACACAATCCATAAAACTCATTGCACTTACCTGACTTTCAAAAAGCAATCTCATCACTGGCAAGTCACACTTTTCGATCATAGGACAACTGCTATTGCGCATCTCCCGTTAACGACTGTTTGGAAACTCCCTCTCGGTGATGATCACTAAGTATTCCCGTTACCTCCCGCTTTGACATCTCTTTACAGATTTACATGAAGAAAATACAAACTAAGTAATGCGTGGTGGTCAGCACACTTTTAAAGCCCTCCTGGGTCAGAGAACGGACACCCACTATTATCAAGACTGTCCGGTATAGCTATGCCAGAGATCTTCATCACCGCACTTCCTAAACGAGTGAAACTGCAGAGCCCCCCCCATCTGCTTCCGAACAGATTCACAATGACTGACGTTTTGAAGATCTTCCTGTGGCATTAGCTTGAACTGAGAATGTGAACTGGGATGAAGCAGATAAAACGAAATAACACATTCTTTCCAGGAAGAGGAATCACATCTTTGGTGACAAGCTGCGGCCAAAGCCAAGAGCACCTGCAACTTACAGCCTGTCACACAGGACAAACTCTCTCTCATTCCGAGATGTGTTGGCCACCACACTATGAAGCAGACTCTTATCAACGCAATGTGATTGCGGCCGACATTTCTACTATTTTACTACACTCCGTAGAACACCCCACACACATAACTAGACATCCACACCTTACACGTTCACATGATTCATATCTAAGTTGCTATCACACTTGCAACACAATTACCACAACAGAGCAAGCCCCTGTCAATGGGTTAAATAACAGAAAACTCCACCACCTCTCCAGAGGCACACAAAATTTACACGCTGCATTCAGTCCTCTTCTCCATGTACGCACTCAGCAACAGGACGGCCAACCATCGGGGACACAAGCGGTCTTCTCTCGGATGTCAGTCTGTCTAGTGTTGGTGCACCACTCCTGCAATATACCAGGAAAGGTGTAAGATACACAAGAAATCTAGAATCTCAAGGGGCCACTTTCACAGACATTGGAGGCAAAGTCGTCTGAAATGGAACAATCTCATGCCAACTTATTTTATCTAATGGGTGCCTCCTGCTTATTCAAATATTTAATCTGAAATGGGGGCGGGGGGGAATGCCGTTCATAGACATACAGGGGATTAGACACGTAAGAACAAACATCCAACATGCAGTCAGCCTCTGTCAGAGCATTACCGTTGCTTGGCAGAAAAAGTATTCCTCTTCCAACTTGGTACATATTCCGAATATTCATCCAGTTAATATTCTTTGTGATATGAAGTCAGAAGACAGTGTCCTACTTCTTGTACTGGTGCCTCTTATGAACAGACAGACACACACACTCACTCACTCACATCCAGTTATTGTAGCTCTATACATACGCTGCACTTTGTGAGCCAATTAATATGCTCTCTCTTTGAGAAATGTTGGTCCAACGCCCTATCTCGTGTCAGGGGCACAACACAGAGGTTTTACTCGCCAGTAACAGGTCATCTAACTGCGGCCAATATCGTTCTGGTTCTTCACCCCAGCCTTGTCAAACAGAACACCCAGAGGGAACTGAAGCAGGTAACTTCATGATGACGGCATGGCCGGTGTCCTAGAACATTAATGAAAATACATACTTCAGTACCCCAACACAGAGCAAGCGAGCGGACATCACGGCGCACGGAACGACAACCATCAACACTGCACAATGCATACGCCCGAAAACGTGAGTACAGAAGGGATGTGGACTGCCTGCAGGAATATGCCGGGGCACCAACAATGTCGGCGTGAACAACTCTGTAAGCTCCCGAGGAGAGCATTCCACCCTAGGGAATGTTGTGAATGTGCATGTACCTACGTACAGAGGCAAAAGGAGAGGTTACGGTGATGAGAAATTAATCGCGGAAGTTGAAACAAACAATTTCCTTGGCTAACAAGTTGACAACACCTCAGATTGGAAGAAGCACACTGAGTATATTATTCCCTAATTAAGCTCTGCGTGCCTTGCCATCAGAACAGTCATACCACCCATGACAATAGATGCTATAAAGCTAGTTTACTTTGCTTATTTCCACTCTGTGGTGTCTTATGGATTAATATTTTGGGGGAATTCAACAGACAGTAATAAGGCTTTTTACATGCAAAAGAAAATAATCACAACGATGGCAGTTGTCAAAAGCAGCTTACCTTGTAGAGAATTATTTCGTAAATTTAATATACTTCCACTTGCAAGCGAATTTATACTCTGCTTGCTATCATTTGTGGTGGAAAAGTTGGATAATTTTAAAAGAAATACAGATGTACATAATTTAATTACAAGATGTAAACCCTGCTAAATGTCAAAGAGGAGTGTACTTTACACGTGTCAAGTTATTTAATAATCACCAACCAACAATTAAAACTCTATATTGTGATATAAATGTATTCAAGCCTGCACTGAAATTAGCTTTCATACTTGAATTGCAAAATCTGAAGGTTATGTACATTCATATGTGAAACACGTTCTTGTAATTGTGTCAAAAGTACCGAGGTTTACGTATATTGAATGAAGTCCTGAAGTTTATGTTTATTGTATGAAATGACTTGTACTGCATCCTTTGGATTACTCCTAAGAAGGATCTATGGAATGCAAACAAACTCTACTCTCTAACATACCTGAATAATGCAATTCCTTATCCAAGTAACAAACACTCCAGGTGCTTCGTTCTGTCTCGTTCTTCACATCTCCAACTCCAAAAAAGCTGCTTCCCCATCACGCACACAACTGATCTTCTGAAACACTGATATTCAGACAAATTGGTCCTCCATGTCTTCGTTGATGCCAGTAAACACACACTACAGCACTACTCAGCACATCCCCTGATCTCAAACTCCTCTTTGAGACAGACTAGGCACTCCCACTAAATCTATAACAGTACACCTCCTCGGAAAGCAAGGTATATAATCGCACGAGGGCCTGAGGTCTTCCTTGTGGCATTGTGAGGCATGCTACGAACACCCCATACTTGGTCACTAGGAATCAAAAGTGGGCAACTGTGGTGTGGTGGCCACATAACCAACATTACAACCTGTAACCCTAGCTGCTTACTTCTAGCTTCTTCACTGCGATAAGCTCTTGCACAAATTTAAATCAACAGCTACTGAATTTCCACATGCAAGTCACAAAAACAGAGGCTGCCACCACGAGTCTGTGGGTCATCCCAACCGCATCGACTGATGAATTGTGTACATCATGCACAGTGGTCACGTCAGCTACCGGAGCAAAGTCTTGCTACCTCCGTAGTAATGATGGATTCGAAACTGCATAACGGCTGAAGTATCCCATATGCTTGCATTCACGCCCACCTGAAACAAAACCATGTACAGAAATAAACATCCGCATTGAGAGACCAGTATTAATTCTTACTACGAAGGCACTCTACACCACATTAATAACCTACTGGCAACTAATCCGGCCTTTCGTGCAACCAAAATATTTCCCACCTTACGTACTTCACACAGGAGAAAGATGACAAACATCAGTTCAAATAAACTTGCAAGCATTGGATATATAAGAGAGTAAAGCTGCACTCGACTGGCCATGCATCCTACCATCACGCCGTCCGAAGTAAACCACAACAGCAGAGGAGCTGCGCCATTTTCTCGCACGCAGGGACGGCAACGTCTGAAAAACAGCGAGAACACATCCCGCCACCGGCGGTGCATGTGGGATATTCAATAACCAATATGTGCGCATCCTGACGAACTGTGCTGTCATCTACCGACAATACACCTGAGGTACATGTCCGTCCGCGAACACTACACGGCACTGCCGAACCAAATGCTGACTGAAATACCACTCCAAACACTGTAAAATTATGAAGACCTCAAACTTTATTCCGTGAATACCATTAGTGACACATCTTCTCCTTTAAAAGGACAGGAAGTAAAGAAAAAAATTAAGGCGAAACGAGCTACCAACTTCGCCTATAAGAAACCAACTACCAATCACTTCCATAACCTCAAAAATCATAAAGTAATTTATGGATCCAACCACACCCAATAAACTACAGCTCAATCAACTTAGTACTATGAAACAAGTAGCCCACAATTTGCATCTACATCGCCTACATCCTAGGGCACATTTGTCACATAACCTGTCGGTCGCCGTTATGTTACTGCTCAGATTGATACCAGACACAACTCTTGAATACCTGCACGTCTACCTATAAATCACCCAGTGAAATCGTCCACGTCCTTTCCAACACGAACTTATCCTCGTCACATTTCATGTTGGCACTCAAGACATCACGCAAATTCAGCACCGACATTCTCCCTGCGCGATAATTTCTCACAAGTAATTTTGCAGAAGGGCGAAAACGTCTCGCGAGCTGAGTCATTTGAAAAGTACGACCAACATCACCTATAAGACACCAACTAATAAACATTTCCATAACCTAAATATCTTCCATCATTTATGAAAACAGGTGGGATTTCGTAAACTACAGCTCAATGAACGAAGCACTATAAACGATTATTGCATATGTCGCCACTACACAGCCCCTCTGCCACCATTTTGTACTTCACGAGCATCTATAACACACCCAACGACCCAGCCCACTGGTGACCGTACTTCAACAACACCAACTTCCCTTCGTCAGACTTCATTTTGGCACATGCAGCAATCAACACTTAATACACTACCAACAAAATTAATGCCGGCAATATTCGCTGAAAACCACTTGCAGAAAAACACACACAATCCATAAAACTCATTGCACTTACCTGACTTTCAAAAAGCAATCTCATCACTGGCAAGTCACACTTTTCGATCATAGGACAACTGCTATTGCGCATCTCCCGTTAACGACTGTTTGGAAACTCCCTCTCGGTGATGATCACTAAGTATTCCCGTTACCTCCCGCTTTGACATCTCTTTACAGATTTACATGAAGAAAATACAAACTAAGTAATGCGTGGTGGTCAGCACACTTTTAAAGCCCTCCTGGGTCAGAGAACGGACACCCACTATTATCAAGACTGTCCGGTATAGCTATGCCAGAGATCTTCATCACCGCACTTCCTAAACGAGTGAAACTGCAGAGCCCCCCCCATCTGCTTCCGAACAGATTCACAATGACTGACGTTTTGAAGATCTTCCTGTGGCATTAGCTTGAACTGAGAATGTGAACTGGGATGAAGCAGATAAAACGAAATAACACATTCTTTCCAGGAAGAGGAATCACATCTTTGGTGACAAGCTGCGGCCAAAGCCAAGAGCACCTGCAACTTACAGCCTGTCACACAGGACAAACTCTCTCTCATTCCGAGATGTGTTGGCCACCACACTATGAAGCAGACTCTTATCAACGCAATGTGATTGCGGCCGACATTTCTACTATTTTACTACACTCCGTAGAACACCCCACACACATAACTAGACATCCACACCTTACACGTTCACATGATTCATATCTAAGTTGCTATCACACTTGCAACACAATTACCACAACAGAGCAAGCCCCTGTCAATGGGTTAAATAACAGAAAACTCCACCACCTCTCCAGAGGCACACAAAATTTACACGCTGCATTCAGTCCTCTTCTCCATGTACGCACTCAGCAACAGGACGGCCAACCATCGGGGACACAAGCGGTCTTCTCTCGGATGTCAGTCTGTCTAGTGTTGGTGCACCACTCCTGCAATATACCAGGAAAGGTGTAAGATACACAAGAAATCTAGAATCTCAAGGGGCCACTTTCACAGACATTGGAGGCAAAGTCGTCTGAAATGGAACAATCTCATGCCAACTTATTTTATCTAATGGGTGCCTCCTGCTTATTCAAATATTTAATCTGAAATGGGGGCGGGGGGGAATGCCGTTCATAGACATACAGGGGATTAGACACGTAAGAACAAACATCCAACATGCAGTCAGCCTCTGTCAGAGCATTACCGTTGCTTGGCAGAAAAAGTATTCCTCTTCCAACTTGGTACATATTCCGAATATTCATCCAGTTAATATTCTTTGTGATATGAAGTCAGAAGACAGTGTCCTACTTCTTGTACTGGTGCCTCTTATGAACAGACAGACACACACACTCACTCACTCACATCCAGTTATTGTAGCTCTATACATACGCTGCACTTTGTGAGCCAATTAATATGCTCTCTCTTTGAGAAATGTTGGTCCAACGCCCTATCTCGTGTCAGGGGCACAACACAGAGGTTTTACTCGCCAGTAACAGGTCATCTAACTGCGGCCAATATCGTTCTGGTTCTTCACCCCAGCCTTGTCAAACAGAACACCCAGAGGGAACTGAAGCAGGTAACTTCATGATGACGGCATGGCCGGTGTCCTAGAACATTAATGAAAATACATACTTCAGTACCCCAACACAGAGCAAGCGAGCGGACATCACGGCGCACGGAACGACAACCATCAACACTGCACAATGCATACGCCCGAAAACGTGAGTACAGAAGGGATGTGGACTGCCTGCAGGAATATGCCGGGGCACCAACAATGTCGGCGTGAACAACTCTGTAAGCTCCCGAGGAGAGCATTCCACCCTAGGGAATGTTGTGAATGTGCATGTACCTACGTACAGAGGCAAAAGGAGAGGTTACGGTGATGAGAAATTAATCGCGGAAGTTGAAACAAACAATTTCCTTGGCTAACAAGTTGACAACACCTCAGATTGGAAGAAGCACACTGAGTATATTATTCCCTAATTAAGCTCTGCGTGCCTTGCCATCAGAACAGTCATACCACCCATGACAATAGATGCTATAAAGCTAGTTTACTTTGCTTATTTCCACTCTGTGGTGTCTTATGGATTAATATTTTGGGGGAATTCAACAGACAGTAATAAGGCTTTTTACATGCAAAAGAAAATAATCACAACGATGGCAGTTGTCAAAAGCAGCTTACCTTGTAGAGAATTATTTCGTAAATTTAATATACTTCCACTTGCAAGCGAATTTATACTCTGCTTGCTATCATTTGTGGTGGAAAAGTTGGATAATTTTAAAAGAAATACAGATGTACATAATTTAATTACAAGATGTAAACCCTGCTAAATGTCAAAGAGGAGTGTACTTTACACGTGTCAAGTTATTTAATAATCACCAACCAACAATTAAAACTCTATATTGTGATATAAATGTATTCAAGCCTGCACTGAAATTAGCTTTCATACTTGAATTGCAAAATCTGAAGGTTATGTACATTCATATGTGAAACACGTTCTTGTAATTGTGTCAAAAGTACCGAGGTTTACGTATATTGAATGAAGTCCTGAAGTTTATGTTTATTGTATGAAATGACTTGTACTGCATCCTTTGGATTACTCCTAAGAAGGATCTATGGAATGCAAACAAACTCTACTCTCTAACATACCTGAATAATGCAATTCCTTATCCAAGTAACAAACACTCCAGGTGCTTCGTTCTGTCTCGTTCTTCACATCTCCAACTCCAAAAAAGCTGCTTCCCCATCACGCACACAACTGATCTTCTGAAACACTGATATTCAGACAAATTGGTCCTCCATGTCTTCGTTGATGCCAGTAAACACACACTACAGCACTACTCAGCACATCCCCTGATCTCAAACTCCTCTTTGAGACAGACTAGGCACTCCCACTAAATCTATAACAGTACACCTCCTCGGAAAGCAAGGTATATAATCGCACGAGGGCCTGAGGTCTTCCTTGTGGCATTGTGAGGCATGCTACGAACACCCCATACTTGGTCACTAGGAATCAAAAGTGGGCAACTGTGGTGTGGTGGCCACATAACCAACATTACAACCTGTAACCCTAGCTGCTTACTTCTAGCTTCTTCACTGCGATAAGCTCTTGCACAAATTTAAATCAACAGCTACTGAATTTCCACATGCAAGTCACAAAAACAGAGGCTGCCACCACGAGTCTGTGGGTCATCCCAACCGCATCGACTGATGAATTGTGTACATCATGCACAGTGGTCACGTCAGCTACCGGAGCAAAGTCTTGCTACCTCCGTAGTAATGATGGATTCGAAACTGCATAACGGCTGAAGTATCCCATATGCTTGCATTCACGCCCACCTGAAACAAAACCATGTACAGAAATAAACATCCGCATTGAGAGACCAGTATTAATTCTTACTACGAAGGCACTCTACACCACATTAATAACCTACTGGCAACTAATCCGGCCTTTCGTGCAACCAAAATATTTCCCACCTTACGTACTTCACACAGGAGAAAGATGACAAACATCAGTTCAAATAAACTTGCAAGCATTGGATATATAAGAGAGTAAAGCTGCACTCGACTGGCCATGCATCCTACCATCACGCCGTCCGAAGTAAACCACAACAGCAGAGGAGCTGCGCCATTTTCTCGCACGCAGGGACGGCAACGTCTGAAAAACAGCGAGAACACATCCCGCCACCGGCGGTGCATGTGGGATATTCAATAACCAATATGTGCGCATCCTGACGAACTGTGCTGTCATCTACCGACAATACACCTGAGGTACATGTCCGTCCGCGAACACTACACGGCACTGCCGAACCAAATGCTGACTGAAATACCACTCCAAACACTGTAAAATTATGAAGACCTCAAACTTTATTCCGTGAATACGTCAATGTATGTCCAAGGGTTTGGACGATAGAGACATTTTAATTTTTCGAGATTATTCGAAAGTCAATTTTTGAAAAAGCAAATATCTCCCGATCTATAGGAATCTGAGAGACAAAACTCATGTCACTTTGAGGGAAGGCATATGTTAACTTCATGTCAGAGTCACGTCAATGTATGTCCAAGGGTTTGGAGGATAGAGACATTTAAATTTTTAGAGATTATACGAAAGTCAATTATTAAAAGGCAAATATCTACCGATCTGTAGGCATCTGAGAGACAAAACTTATGTCACGTTGAGGGAACGTATATGTCAACTTCATGTCAGAATCTCGTCAATGTATGTCCAAGGGTTTGGACGATAGAGACATTTTAATATTTCGAGATTATTCGAAAGTCAATTATTAAAAGGCAAATATCTCCCGAACTGTTGGCATCTGAGAAACAAAACGTATGTCACTTTGAGGGAACGTATATGTCAACTTCATGTCAGAATCTCGTCAATGTATGTCCAAGGGTTTGGACGATAGAGACATTTAAATTTTTCGAGATTATTCGAAAGTCAATTTTTAAAAGGCAAATATCTCCCGATCTGTGGGCATCTGAGAGACAAATCATATGTCACTTTGAGGGAACGCATATGTCTACTTCATGTCAGAGTCTCGTTAATGTATGTCAAAGGGTTTGGAGGATAGAGACATTTTAATTATTCGAGATTATTCGAAAGTCAATTATTAAAAGGCAAATATCTCCCGATCTGTAGGAATCTGAGAGACAAACCGTATGTCACTTTGAGGGAACGTATATGTCAACTTGCTCTCAGAGTCATGTCAATGTATGTCCAAGGGTTTGGACGATAGAGGCATTTAAATTATTAGAGTTCATTCGAAAGTCAATTTTTAAAAGTCAAATATCTCCCAATCTGTAGGAATCTGAGAGACAAAACTTATGTCACTTTGAGGGAATGTATATGTCAACTTCATGTCAGAATCTCGTCAATGTATGTCCAAGAGTTTGGACGATAGAGACTTTTAAATTTTTCGAGATTATTCGAAAGTCAATTTTTAAACGGCAAATATCTACCGATCTATAGGCATCTGAGAGACAAAACTTATGTCACTTTGAGGGAACGTATATGTCAACTTCATGTCAGAATCTCGTCAATGTATGTCCAAGGGTTTGGACGATAGAGACATTTAAATTTTTCGAGATTATTCGAAAGTCAATATTAAAAGGCAAATATGTCCCGATCTGTAGGCATCTGAGAGACAAATCTTATGTCACTTTGAGGGAACGCATATGTCAACTTCATGTCAGAGTCTCGTTAATGTATGTCCAAGGGTTTGGAGGATAGAGACATTTTAATTATTCGATATTATTCGAAAGTCAATTATTAAAAGGCAAATATCTCCTGATCTGTAGGAATCTGAGAGACAAACCTTGTGTCACTTTGAGGGAACGTATATGTCAATTTCCTGTCAGAGTCATGTCAATGTATGTCCAAGGGTTTTGAGGATAGCGACATTTTAATTTTTCGAGATTATTCGAAAGTCAATTCTTAAAAGGCAAATATCTCCCGATCTGTAGGAATCTGAGAGACAAAACTTATGTCACTTTGAGGGAACGTATATGTCAACGTCATGTCAGAATCTCATCAATGTATGTCCAAGGGTTTGGACGATAGAGACATTTTAATTTTTAGAGATTATTCGAAAGTCAATATTTGATGGCAAATATCTCCCGATCTGTTGGCATCGGAGAGACAAAACTTATGTCACTTTGAGGGAACGTATATGTCAACTTCATGTCAGAATCTCATCAATGTATGTCCAAGGGTTTGGACGATAGAGACATTTTAATTTTTCGAGATTATTCGAAAGTCAATTTTTAAAGGCAAATATCTCCCGATCTGTTGGCATCTGAGAGACAAAACGTATGTCACTTTGAGGGAATGTATATGTCAACTTGCTGTCAGAGTCATGTCAATGTATGCCCAAGGGTTTGGACGATAGAGACATTTAAATTTTTAGAGATTATTCGAAAGTCAATTTTTAAGAGGCAAATATCTCCCGATCAATAGGAATCTAAGAGACAAAACTTATGTCACTATGAGAGAAAGTATATGTCAACTTCATGTCAGAATCTCGTCAATGTATGTCAAAGGGTTTGGAGGATAGAGACATTTAAATTTTTAGAGATTATTCGAAAGTCAATTTTTAAAGGCAAATATCTGCCGATCTGTTTGCATCTGAGTGACAAAACGTATGTCACTATGAGGGATAGTATATGTCAACTTCATGTCAGAATCTCGTCAATGTATGTCAAAGAGTTTGGACGATAGAGACATTTAAATTTTTCGAGATTATTCGAAAGTCAATTTTTAAAGGCAAATATCTCCCGATCTGTAGGAATCTGAGGGACGAAACTTATGTCACATTGAGGGAACGTATATGTCAAATTGCTGTCAGAGTCACGTCAATGTATGTCCAAGGGTTTGGACGATAGAGACATTTTAATTTTTCGAGATTATTCGAAAGTCAATTTTTGAAAAAGCAAATATCTCCCGATCTATAGGAATCTGAGGGAGAAAACTCATGTCACTTTGAGGGAAGGCATATGTCAACTTCATGTCAGAGTCACGTCAATGTATGTCCAAGGGTTTGGAGGATAGAGACATTTAAATTTTTAGAGATTATACGAAAGTCAATTATTAAAAGGCAAATATCTACCGATCTGTAGGCATCTGAGAGACAAAACTTATGTCACTTTGCGGGAACGTATATGTCAACTTCCTGTCAGAGTCACGTCAATGTTTGTCCAAGGGTTTGGACGATAGAGACATTTTAATTTTTCGAGATTATTCGAAAGTCAATTTTTAAAAGGCAAATATCTCCCGATCTGTAGGAATCTGAGAGACAAACCTTATGTAACTTTGAGGGAACGTATATGTCAACGTGATGTCAAAATCTCATCAATGTATGTCCAAGGGTTTGGACGATAGAGACATTTTAATTTTTCGAGATTATTCGAAAGTCAATTTTAAAAGGCTAATATCTCCCGATCTGTTGGCATCTGAGAGACAAAACTTGTGTCACTTTGAGGGAACGTATATGTCAACTTCATGTCAGATTCTCGTCAATATATGTCCAAGGGTTTGGACGATAGAGACATTTTAATTTTTCGAGATTATTCGAAAGTCAATTATTAAAAGGCAAATATCTCCCGATCTGTATTAATCTGTGAGACAAAACTTATGTCACTTTGAGGACCGTATATGTCAACGTCATGTCAGAATCTCATCAATGTATGTCCAAGGGTTTGGACGATAGAGACATTTAAATTTTTCGAGATTATTCGAAAGTCAATATTAAAAGGCAAATATGTCCCGATCTGTAGGCATCTGAGAGACAAATCTTATGTCACTTTGAGGGAACGCATATGTCAACTTCATGTCAGAGTCTCGTTAATGTATGTCCAAGGGTTTGGAGGATAGAGACATTTTAATTATTCGATATTATTCGAAAGTCAATTATTAAAAGGCAAATATCTCCTGATCTGTAGGAATCTGAGAGACAAACCTTATGTCACTTTGAGGGAACGTATATGTCAACGTCCTGTCAGAGTCACGTCAATGTATGTCCAAGGGTTTGGAGGATAGCGACATTTTAATTTTTCGAAATTATTCGAAAGTCAATTCTTAAAAGGCAAATAACTCCCGATCTGTAGGAATCTGAGAGACAATACTTATGTCACTTTGAGGGAACGTATATGTCAACTTCATGTCAGAATCTCATCAATGTATGTCCAAGGGTTTGGACGATAGAGACATTTTAATTTTTCGAGATTATTCGAAAGTCAATTTTTAAAGGCAAATATCTCCCGATCTGTTGGCATCTGAGATACAAAACGTATGTCACTTTGAGGGAATGTTTATGTCAACTTGCTGTCAGAGTCATGTCAATGTATGCAAAAGGGTTTGGACGATAGAGACATTTAAATTTTTATTGATTATTCGAAAGTCAATCTTTGTAAAGGCAAATATCTCCCGATCTGTAGGAATCTGAGAGACAAAACTTATGTCACTTTGAGGGAACGTATATGTCAACTTGCTGTCAGAGTCACGTCAATGTATGTCCAAGGGTTTGGACGATAGAGACATTTTAATTTTTCGAGATTATTCGAAAGTCAATTTTTGAAAAAGCAAATATCTCCCGATCTATAGGAATCTGAGAGACAAAACTCATGTCACTTTGAGGGAAGGCATATGTCAACTTGCTGTCAGAGTCACGTCAATGTATGTCCAAGGGTTTGGAGGATAGAGACATTTAAATTTTTAGAGATTATTCGAAAGTCAATTTTTAAAAGGCAAATATCTCCCGATCTGTAGGCATCTGAGAGACAAAACTTATGTCACTTTGAGGGATCGTATATGTCAACCTCATGTCAGATTCTCGTCAATGTATGTCCAAGGGTTTGGATGATAGAGACATTTTAATATTTCGAGATTATTCGAAAGTCAATTTTTAAAAGGCAAATATCTCCCGATCTGTGGGCATCTGAGAGACAAAACTTATGTCACTTTGAGGGAACGTATATGTCAACTTCATGTCTGAATCTTGTCAATGTATGTCCAAGGGTTTGGACGATAGAGACATTTTAATTTTTCGAGATTATTCGAAAGTCAATTTTTAAAGGCAAATATCTCCCGATATGTTGGCATCTGTGAGACAAAACGTATGTCACTTTGAGGGAATGTATATGTCAACTTGCTGTCAGAGTCATGTCAATGTATGCAAAAGGGTTTGGACGATAGAGACATTTAAATTTTTATTGATTATTCGAAAGTCAATTTTTGAAAAGGCAAATATCTCCAAATCAATAGGAATCTAAGAGACAAACCTTATGTCACTATGAGAGAAAGTATATGTCAACTTCATGTCAGAATCTCGTCAATGTATGTCAAAGGGTTTGGACGATAGAGACATTTAAATTTTTCGAGATTATTCGAAAGTCAATTTTAAAGGCAAATATCTCCCGATCTGTAGGAATCTGAGAGACAAAACTTATGTCACTTTGAGGGAACGTATATGTCAACTTGCTGTCAGAGTCACGTCAATGTATGTCCAAGGGTTTGGACGATAGAGACATTTAAATTTTTCGAGATTATTCGAAAGTCAATTTTTTAAAAAGCAAATATCTACCGATCTGTAGGCATCTGAGAGACAAAACTTATGTCACGTTGAGGGAACGTATATGTCAACTTCATGTCAGAATCTCGTCAATATATGTCCAAGGGTTTGGACGATAGAGACATTTTAATATTTCGAGATTATTCGAAAGTCAATTTTTAAAAGGCAAATATCTCCCGATCTGTAGGCATCTGAGAGACAAATCATATGTCACTTTGAGGGAACGCATATGTCTACTTCATGTCAGAGTCTCATTAATGTATGTCAAAGGGTTTGGAGGATAGAGACATTTTAATTATTCGAGATTATTCGAAAGTCAATTATTAAAAGGCAAATATCTCCCGATCTGTAGGAATCTGAGAGACAAACCGTATGTCACTTTGAGGGAACGTATATGTCAACTTGCTCTCAGAGTCATGTAAATGTATGTCCAAGGGTTTGGACGATAGAGGCATTTAAATTTTTCGAGATTATTCGAAAGTCAATTTTTAAACGGCAAATATCTCCCGATCTATTGGCATCTGAGAGACAAAACTTATGTCACTTTGAGGGAACGTATATGTCAACTTCATGTCAGAATCTCGTCAATGTATGTCCAAGAGTTTGGACGATAGAGACTTTTAAATTTTTCGAGATTATTCGAAAGTCAATTATTAAAAGGCAAATATCTACCGATCTGTTGGCATCTGAGAGGCAAACCTTATGTCACTATGAGGGAACGTATATGTCAACTTCATGTCAGAGTCTCGTTAATGTATGTCCAAGGGTTTGGAGGATAGAGACATTTTAATTATTCGATATTATTCGAAAGTCAATTAATAAAATTCAAATATCTCCTGATCTGTAGGAATCTGAGAGACAAACCTTATGTCACTATGAGGGAACGTATATGTCAACTTCCTGTCAGAGTCACGTCAATGTATGTCCAAGGGTTTTGAGGATAGCGACATTTTAATTTTTCGAGATTATTCGAAAGTCAATTCTTAAAAGGCAAATATCTCCCGATCTGTAGGAATCTGAGAGACAAAACTTATGTCACTTTGAGGGAACGTATATGTCAACGTCATGTCAGAATCTCATCAATGTATGTCCAAGGGTTTGGACGATAGAGACATTTTAATTTTTCGAAATTATTCGAAAGTCAATTTTTAAAGGCAAATATCTCCCGATCTGTTGGCATCTGAGAAGCAAAACGTATGTCACTTTGAGGGAACGTATATGTCAACTTGATCTCAGAGTCATGTCAATGTATGCCCAAGGGTTTGGACGATAGAGACATTTTAATTTTTCGAGATTATTCGAAAGTCAATTCTTAAAAGGCAAATAACTCCCGATCTGTAGGAATCTGAGAGACAATACTTATGTCACTTTGAGGGAACGTATATGTCAACTTCATGTCAGAATCCCATCAATGTATGTCCAAGGGTTTGTACGATAGAGACATTTGAATTTCTCGAGATTATTCGAAAGTCAATTTTTAAAGGCAAATATCTCCCGATCAATAGGAATCTAAGAGACAAAACTTATGTCACTATGAGAGAAAGTATGTGTCAACTTCATGTCAGAATCTCGTCAATGTATGTCAAAGGGTTTGGACGATAGAGACATTTAAATTCTTCGAGATTATTCGAAAGTCAATTTTTATAGGCAAATATCTCCCGATGTGTAGGAATCTGAGAGACAAAACTTATGTCACTTTGAGGGAACGTATATGTCAACTTGCTGTCAGAGTCACGTCAATGTATGTCCAAGGGTTTGGACGATAGAGACATTTTAATTTTTCGAGATTATTCGAAAGTCAATTTTTGAAAAAGCAAATATCTCCCGATCTATAGGAATCTGAGAGACAAAACTCATGTCAGTTTGAGGGAAGGCATATGTCAACTTATGTCAGAGTCACGTCAATGTATGTCCAAGGGTTTGGAGGATAGAGACATTTAAATTTTTAGAGATTATACGAAAGTCAATTATTAAAAGGCAAATATCTCCCGATCTGTGGGCATCTGAGAGACAAATCATATGTCACTTTGAGGGAACGCATAGGTCTACTTCATGTCAGAGTCTCGTTAATGTATGTCAAAGGGTTTGGAGGATAGAGACATTTTAATTATTCGAGATTATTCGAAAGTCAATTATTAAAAGGCAAATATCTCCCGATCTGTAGGAATCTGAGAGACAAACCGTATGTCACTTTGAGGGAACGTATATGTCAACTTGCTCTCAGAGTCATGTCAAAGTATGTTTAAGGGTTTGGACGAAAGAAACATTTTAATTTTTCGAGATTATTCGAAAGTCAATTTTTAAAGGCAAATATCTCCCGATCTGTAGGCATCTGAGAGACAAAACTTATGTCACTTTGAGGGAACGTATATGTCAACTTCATGTCAGAATATCGTCAATGTATGTCCAAGGTTTTGGACGATAGAGACATTTTAATTTTTCGAGATTATTCGAAAGTCAATTTTTAAAGGCAAATATCTCCCGATCTGTTAGCATCTGAGAGACAAAACGTATGTCACTTTGAGGGAACGTATATGTCAACTTCATGTCAGAGTCATGTCAATGTATGCCCAAGGGTTTGGACGATAGAGGCATTTAAATTATTAGAGTTTATTCGAAAGTCAATTATTAAAAGGCAAATATCTCCCAATCTGTAGGAATCTGAGAGACAAAACTTATGTTACATTGAGGGAACGTATATGTCAACTTGCTGTCAGAGTCACGTCAATGTATGTCCAAGGGTTTGGAGGATAGAGACATTTAAATTTTTAGAGATTATTCGAAAGTCAATTTATGTAAAGGCAAATATCTCCCGATCAATAGGAATCTAAGAGACAAAACTTATGTCACTATGAATGAAAGTATATGTCAACTTCATGTCAGAATCTCGTCAATTTATGTCAAAGGGTTTGGACGATAGAGACATTTAAATTTTTCGAGATTATTCGAAAGTCAATATTTAAAGGCAAATATCTCCCGATCTGTAGGCATCTGAGCGACAAAACTTATGTCACTTTGAGGGAACGTATATGTCAACTTCATGTCAGAATATCGTCAATGTATGTCCAAGGGTTTGGACGATAGAGACATTTTAATTTTTCGAGATTATTCGAAAGTCAATTTTTAAAGGCAAATATCTCCCGATCTGTTGGCATCTGAGAGACAAAACTTATGTCACTTTGAGGGAACGTATATGGTAACTTCCTGTCAGAGTTACGTCAATGTATGTCCAAGGGTTTGGAGGATAGAGACATTTTAATTTTTCGAGATTATTCGAAAGTCAATTTTTGAAAAAGCAAATATCTCCCGATCTGTAGGAATCTGAGAGACAAACCTTATGTCACATTGAGGGAACGTATATGTTACCTTGATGTCAGAGTCACGTCAATGTATGTGCAAGGGTTTGGAGGATAGAGACATCTTAATTTTTCGAGATTATTCGAAAATCAATTTTTTAAAGGCAAATATCTCCCGATCTGTAGGAATCTGAGAGACAAAACTTATGTCACTTTGAGGGAACGTATATGTCAACTTCATGTCAGAATCTCGTCAATGTATGTGAAAGGGTTTGGACGATAGAGACATTTAAATTTTTCGAGATTATTCGAAAGTCAATTTTTAAACGGCAAATATCTCCCGATCTGTAGGAATCTGAGAGACAAAACTTATGTCACTTTGAGGGAACGTATATGTCAACTTGCTGTCAGAGTCATGTCAATGTATGTCCAAGGGTTTGGACGATAGAGACATTTTAATTTTTCGAGATTATTCGAAAGTCAATTTTTGAAAAAGCAAATATCTCCCGATCTGTAGGAATCTGAGAGACAAAACTCATGTCACTTTGAGGGAAGGCATATGTCAAATTCGTGTCAGAGTAACGTCAATGTATGTCCAAGGGTTAGGAGGATAGAGACATTTAAATTTTTAGAGATTATTCGAAAGTCAATTATTAAAAGGCAAATATCTACCGATCTGTAGGCATCTGAGAGACTAAACTTATGTCACTTTGAGGGAACGTAATTGCCAACTTCCTGTCAGAGTCACGTCAATGTATGTTCAAGGGTTTGGAGGATAGAGACATTTTAATTTTTCGAGATTATTCGAAAGTCAATTTTTGAAAAGGCAAATATCTCCCGATCTGTAGGAATATGAGAGACAAAACTTATGTCACTTTGAGGGAACGTATATGTCAACTTCATGTCAGAATCTCGTCAATGTGTGTCCAAGGGTTTGGACGATAGAGACATTTTAATTTTTCGAAATTATTCGAAAGTCAATTTTTAAAAGGCAAATATCTCCCGATCTGTAGGCATCTGAGAGACAAAACGTATGTCACTTTGAGGGAACGTATATGTCAACCTCATGTCAGAATCTCGTCAATGTATGTCCAAGGGTTTGGACGATAGAGACATTTTAATTTTTCGAGATTATTCGAAAGTCAATTTTTGAAAAGGCAAATATCTCCCGATCTGTAGGCATCTGAGAGACAAAACTTATGTCACTCTGAGGGAACGTATATGTCAACTTCATGTCAGAATTTCGTCAATGTATGTCCAAGGGTTTGGACGACAGAGACATTTTAATTTTTTTAGAGATTATTCGAAAGTCAATTTTTGAAAAATCAAATATCTCCCGATCTGTAGGAACCTGAGAAACAAAACTTATGTCACTTTGAGGGAACGCATATGTCAACTTCATGTCAGAATCTCGTCAATGTATGTCCAAGGGTTTGGACGATAGAGACATTTTAATTTTTCGAGATTATTTGAGAGTCAATTTTTAAAGGCAAATATCTCCCGATCTGTTTTCATCTGAGAGACAAAACTTATGTCACTTTGAGGGAACGTATATGTCAACTTCATGTCAGAATCTCGTCAATGTGTGTCCAAGGGTTTGGACGATAGAGACATTTAAATTTTTCGAGATTATTCGAAAGCCAATTTTTAAAAGGCAAATATCTCCCGATCTGTAGGCATCTGAGAGACAAATCTTATGTCACTTTGAGGGAACGCATATGTTAACTTCATGTCAGAATCTCGTCAATGTATGTCCAAGGGTTTGGACGATAGAGACATTTTAATTTTTCGAGATTATTCGAAAGTCAAGTCTTAAAAGGCAAATATCTCCCGATCTGTAGGAATCTGAGAGACAAAACTTATGTCACTTTGAGGGAACGTATATGTCAACTTCCTGTCAGAGTCACGTCAATGTATGTCCAAGGGTTTGGAGGATAGAGACATTTTAATTTTTCGAGATTATTTGATAGTCAATTTTTGAAAAGGCAAATATCTCCCGATCTGAAGGAATCTGAGAGACAAAACTTATGTCACTTTGAGGGAACGTATATGTCAACTTCATGTCAGAATCTCATCAATGTATGTCCAAGGGTTTGGACGATAGAGAGATTTTAATTTTTCGAGATTATTCGAAAGTCAATTCTTAAAAGGCAAATATCTCCCGATCTGTAGGAATCTGAGAGACAAAACTTACGGCACTTTGAGGGAACGTATATGTCAACTTCATGTCAGATTCTCGTCAATGTATGTCCAAGGGGTTGGACGATAGAGACATTTTAATTTTTCGAGATTATTCGAAAGTCAAATTTAAAGGCAAATATCTCCCGATCTGTTGGCATCTGAGAGACAAAGCTTATGTCACTTTGAGGGAACGTATGTGTCAACTTCATGTCAGAATCTCGTCAATGTATGTCCAAGGGTTTGGACGATAGAGACATTTAAATTTTTGGGAGATTATTCGAAAGTCAATTTTTAAAAGGCAAATATCTCCCGATCTGTATTCATCTGAGAGACAAATCTTATGTCAATTTGGGGTAACGCATATGTGAACTTCATATCAGAGTCTCGTTAATGTATGTCCAAGGGTTTGGAGGATAGAGACATTTTAATTATTCGAGATTATTCGAAAGTCAATTATTAAAAGGCAAATATCTCCCGATCTGTAGGAATCAGAGAGACAAACCTTATGTCACTTTGAGGGAACGTATATGTCAACTTGCTGTCAGAGTCATGTCAATGTATGTCCAAGGGTTTGGACGATAGAGGCATTTAAATTTTTAGAGATTATTCGAAAGTCAATTTTTAAAAGGCAAATATCTCCCAATCTGTAGGAATCTGAGAGACAAAACTTATGTCACTTTGAGGGAACGTATATGTCAACTTCCTGTCAGAGTCACGTCAATGTATGTCTAAGGGTTTGCACGATAGAGACATTTTAATTTTTCGAGATTATTCGAAAGTCAATTTTTGAAAAAGCAAATATCTCCCGATCTGTAGGAATCTGAGAGACAAAACTCATGTCACTTTGAGGGAAGGCATATGTCAACTTCATGTCAGAGTAACGTCAATGTATGTCCTAGAGTTTGGAGCATAGAGACATTTAAATTTTTAGAGATTATTCGAAAGTCAATTATTAAAAGGCAAATATCTACCGATCTGTAGGCATCTGAGAGACAAAACTTATGTCACTTTGAGAGAACGTATATGTCAACTTCCTGTCAGAGTCACGTCAATGTATGTCCAAGGGTTTGGAGGATAGAAACATTTTAATTTTTCGAGATTATTCGAAAGTCAATTTTTGAAAAGGCAAATATCTCCCGATCTGTAGGAATCTGAGAGACAAAACTTATGTCACTTTGTGGGAACACATATGTGAACTTCGTGTCAGAATCTCGTCAATGTGTGTCCAAGGGTTTGGACGATAGAGACATTTTAATTTTTCGAGATTATTCGAAAGTCAATTGTTAAAAGGCAAATATCTTCCGATCTGTAGGCATCTGAGAGACAAAACGTATGTCACTTTGAGGGAACGTATATGTCAACCTCATGTCAGAATCTCGTCAATGTATGTCCAAGGGTTTGGACGATAGAGACATTTTAATTTTTCGAGATTATTCGAAAGTCAATTTTTAGAAAGCAAATATCTCCCGATCTGTAGGCATCTGAGAGACAAAACTTATGTCACTTTGAGGGAACGTATATGTCAACTTCATGTCAGAATTTCGTCAATGTATGTCCAAGGGTTTGGTCGATAGAGACATTTTAATTTTTCGTGATTATTCGAAAGTCAATTCTTAAAAGGCAAATATCTCCCGATCTGTACGAATCTGAGAGACAAAGCTTGTGTCACTTTGAGGGAACGTATATGTCAACTGCATGTCAGAATCTCGTCAGTGTGTGTATAAGGGTTTGGACGATAGAGACATTTAAATTTTTCGAGATTATTCGAAAGTCAATTTTTAAAGGCAAATATCTCCCGATCTGCAGGCATCTGAGAGACAAAACTTATGTCACTTTGAGGGAACGTATATGTCAACTTCATGTCAAAATCTCGTCAATGTATGTCCAAGGGTTTGGACGATAGAGACATTTAAATTTTTCGAGATTATTCGAAAGTCAATTTTTAAAAGGCAAATATCTCCCGATCTGTATTCATATGAGAGACAAATCTTATGTCAATTTGAGGGAACGCATATGTGAACTTCATATCAGAGTCTCGTTAATGTATGTCCAAGGGTTTGGAGGATAGAGACATTTAAATTTTTAGAGATTATTCGAAAGTCAATTATTAAAAGGCAAATATCTCCCGATCTGTAGGAATCTGAGAGACAAACCTTAAGTCACTTTGAGGGAACGTATATGTCAACTTGCTGTCAGAGGCATGTCAATGTATGTCCAAGGGTTTGGACGATAGAGGCATTTAAATTTTTAGAGATTATTCGAAAGTCAATTTTTAAAAGGCAAATATCTCCCAATCTGTAGGAATCTGAGAGACAAAACTTATGTCACTTTGAGGGAACGTATATGTCAACTTCCTGTCAGAGTCACGTCAATGTATGTCCAAGAGTTTGGAGGATAGAAACATTTTAATTTTTCGAGATTATTCGAAAGTCAATTTTTGAAAAGGCAAATATCTCCCGATCTGTAGGAATCTGAGAGACAAAACTTATGTCACTTTGTGGGAACGCATATGACAACTTCATGTCAGAATCTCGTCAATGTGTGTCCAAGGGTTTGGACGATAGAGACATTTTAATTTTTCGAGATTATTCGAAAGTCAATTTTTAAAAGGCAAATATCTTCCGATCTGTAGGCATCTGAGAGACAAAACGTATGTCACTTTGAGGGAACGTATATGTCAACCGCATGTCAGAATCTCGTCAATGTATGTCCAAGGGTTTGGACAATAGAGACATTTTAATTTTTCGAGATTATTCGAAAGTCAATTTTTGAAAGCAAATAACTCCCGATGTGTAGCCATCTGAGAGACAAAACTTATGTCACTTTGAGGGAACGTATATGTCAACTTCATGTAAGAATTTCGTCAATGTATGTCCAAGGGTTTGGACGATAGAGACATTTTAATTTTTCGAGATTATTCGAAAGTCAATTCTTAAAAGGCAAATATCTCCCGATCTGTAGGAATCTGAGAGACAAAACTTATGTCACTTTGAGGGAACGTATATGTCAACGTCATGTCAGAATCTCATCAATGTATGTCCAAGGGTTTGGACGATAGAGACATTTTAATTTTTCGAGATTATTCGAAAGTCAATATTTAAAGGCAAATATCTCCCGATCTGTTGGCATCTGAGAGACAAAGCTTATGTCACTTTGAGGGAACGTATATGTCAACTTTATGTCAGAATCTCGTAAATGTGTGTATAAGGGTTTGGGCGATAGAGACATTTAAATTTTTCGAGATTATTCGAAAGTCAATTTTTAAAGGCAAATATATCCCGATCTGTAGACATCTGAGAGACAAAACTTATGTCACTTTGAGGGAACGTATATGTCAACTTCATGTCAGAATCTTGTCAATGTATGTCCAAGGGTTTGGACGATAGAGACATTTAAATTTTTCGAGATTATTCGAAAGTCAATTTTTAAAAGGCAAATATCTCCCGATCTGTATTCATCTGAGAGACAAATCTTATGTCAATATGAGGGAACGCATATGTGAACTTCATGTCAGAGTCTCGTTAATGTATGTCCAAGGGTTTGGAGGATAGAGGCATTTTAATTATTCGAGATTATTCGAAAGTCAATTATTAAAAGGCAAATATCTCCCGATCTGTAGGAATCTGACAGACAAACCTTATGTCACTTTGAGGGAACGTATATGCCAACTTGCTGTCTGAGTCATGTCAATGTATGTCCAAGGGTTTGGACGATAGAGGTATTTAAATTTTTAGAAATTATTCGAAAGTCAATTTTTAAAAGGCAAATATCTCCCAATCTGTAGGAATCTGAGAGACAAAACTTATGTCACTTTGAGGGAACGTATATGTCAACTTCCTGTCAGAGTCACGTCAATGTATGTCCAAGGGTTTGGACGATAGAGACATTTTAATTTTTCGAGATTATTCGAAAGTCAATTTTTGAAAAAGCATATATCTCCCGATCTGTAGGAATCTGAGAGACAAAACTCATGTCACTTTGAGGGAAGGCATATGTCAACTTCATGTCAGAGTAACGTCAATGTATGTCCAAGGGTTTGGAGGATAGAGACATTTAAATTTTTAGAGATTATTCGAAAGTCAATTATTAAAAGGCAAATATCTACCGATCTGTAGGCATCTGAGAGACAAAACTTATGTCACTTTGAGGGAACGTATATGTCAACTTCCTGTCAGAGTCACGTCAATGTATGTCCAAGGGTTTGGAGGATAGAACCATTTTAATTTTTCGAGATTATTCGAAAGTCAATTTTTGAAAAGGCAAATATCTCCCGATCTGTAGGAATCTGAGAGACAAAACTTATGTCACTTTGTGGGAACGCATATGTCAACTTCATGTCAGAATCTCGTCAATATGTGTCCAAGGGTTTGGACGATAGAGACATTTTAATTTTTCGAGATTATTCGAAAGTCAATTTTTAAAAGGCAAATATCTTCCGATCTGTAGGCATCTGACAGAGAAAACGTATGTCACTTTGAGGGAACGTATATGTCAACCTCATGTCAGAATCTCGTCAATGTATGTCCAAGGGTTTGGACTATGGAGACATTTTAATTTTTCGGGATTATTCGAAAGTCAATTTTTTGAAAGCAAATATCTCCCGATCTGTAGGCATCTGAGAGACAAAACTTATGTCACTTTGAGGGAACGTATATGTCAACTACATGTCAGAATTTTGTCAATGTATGTCCAAGGGTTTGGACGATAGAGACATTTTAATTTTTCGAGATTATTCGAAAGTCAAATTTTGAAAAGGCAAATATCTCCCGATCTGTAGGAATCTGAGAGACAAAACTAATGTCACTTTGAGGGAACGTATATGTCAACTTCATGTCAGAATCTCATCAATGTATGTCCAAGGGTTTGGACGATAGAGACATTTTAATTTTTCGAGATTAGTCGAAAGTCAATTTTTAAAGGCAAATATCTCCCGATCTGTTGGCATCTGAGAGACAAAGCTTATGTCGCTTTGAGGTAACGTATATGTCAACTTCATGTCAGAATCTCGTCAATGTGTGTATAAGGGTTTGGACGATAGAGACATTTAAATTTTTCGAGATTATTCGAAAGACAATTTTTAAAAGGCAAATATCTCCCGATCTGTAGGAATCTGAGAGACAAAACTTATGTCACTTTGAGGGAACGTATATGTCAACTTCATGTCAGAATCTCATCAATGTATGTCCAAGGGTTTGGACGATAGAGACATTTTATTTTTTCGAGATTATTCGAAAGTCAATTCTTAAAAGGCAAATATCTCCCGATCTGTAGGAATCTGAGAGACAAAACTTACGGCACTTTGAGGGAACGTATATGTCAACTTCATGTCAAACTCTCGTCAATGTATGTCCAAGGGTTTGGACGATAGAGACATTTTAATTTTTCGAGATTATTCGAAAGTCAATTTTTAAAGACAAATATCTCCCGATCTGTTGGCATCTGAGAGACAAAACGTATGTCACTTTGAGGGAACGTATATGTCAACTTCATGTCAGAATCTCGTCAATGTATGTCCAAGGGTTTGGACGATAGAGACATTTAAATTTTTCGAGATTATTCGAAAGTCAATTTTTAAAAGGCAAATATCTCCCGATCTGTATTCATCTGAGAGACAAATCTTATGTCAACTTGAGGGAACGTATATGTCAACTTCCTGTCAGAGTCACGTCAATGTATGTCAAAGGGTTTGGACGATAGAACCATTTTAATTTATCGAGATTATTCGAAAGTCAATTTTTGAAAAGGCAAATATCTCCCGATCTGTAGGAATCTGAGAGACAAAACTTATGTCACTTTGTGGGAACGCATATGTCAACTTCATGTCAGAATCTCGTCAATATGTGTCCAAGGGTTTGGACGATAGAGACATTTTAATTTTTCGAGATTATTCGAAAGTCAATTTTTAAAAGGCAAATATCTTCCGATCTGTAGGCATCTGACAGACAAAACGTATGTCACTTTGAGGGAACGTATATGTCAACCTCATGTCAGAATCTCGTCAATGTATGTCCAAGGGTTTGGACGATGGAGACATTTTAATTTTTCGGGATTATTCGAAAGTCAATTTTTTGAAAGCAAATATCTCCCGATCTGTAGGCATCTGAGAGACAAAACTTATGTCACTTTGAGGGAACGTATATGTCAACTACATGTCAGAATTTTGTCAATGTATGTCCAAGGGTTTGGACGATAGAGACATTTTAATTTATCGAGATTATTCGAAAGTCAATTTTTGAAAAGGCAAATATCTCCCGATCTGTAGGAATCTGAGAGACAAAACTTATGTCACTTTGAGGGAACGTATATGTCAACTTCATGTCAGAATCTCATCAATGTATGTCCAAGGGTTTGGACGATAGAGACATTTTAATTTTTCGAGATTATTCGAAAGTCAATTTTTAAAGGCAAATATCTCCCGATCTGTTGGCATCTGAGAGACAAAGCTTATGTCACTTTGAGGGAACGTATATGTCAACTTCATGTCAGAATCTCGTCAATGTGTGTATAAGGGTTTGGACGATAGAGACATTTAAATTTTTCGAGATTATTCGAAAGTCAATTTTTAAAGGCAAATATCTCCCGATCTGCAGGCATCTGAGAGACAAAACTTATGTCACTTTGAGGGAACATATATGTCAACTTCATGTCAGAATCTCGTCAATGTATGTCCAAGGGTTTGGACGATAGAGACATTTAAATTTTTCGAGATTATTCGAAAGTCAATTTTTAAAAGGCAAATATCTCCCGATCTGTAGGAATCTGAGAGACAAAACTTATGTCACTTTGAGGGAACATATATGTCAACTTCATGTCAGAATCTCATCAATGTATGTCCAAGGGTTTGGACGATAGAGACATTTTATTTTTTCGAGATTATTCGAAAGTCAATTCTTAAAAGGCAAATATCTCCCGATCTGTAGGAATCTGAGAGACAAAACTTACGGCACTTTGAGGGAACGTATATGTCAACTTCATGTCAAAATCTCGTCAATGTATGTCCAAGGGTTTGGACGATAGAGACATTTTAATTTTTCGAGATTATTCGAAAGTCAATTTTTAAAGGCAAATATCTCCCGATCTGTTGGCACCTGAGAGACAAAACTTATGTCACTTTGAGGGAACGTATATGTCAACTTCATGTCAGAATCTCGTCAATGTATGTCCAAAGGTTTGGACGATAGAGACATTTAAATGTTTCGAGATTATTCGAAAGTCAATTTTTAAAAGTCAAATATCTCTCGATCTGTATTCATCTGAGAGACAAATCTTATGTCAACTTGAGGGAACGCATATGTGAACTTCATATCAGAGTCTCGTTAATGTATGTCCAAGGGTTTGGAGGATAGACACATTGAAATTATTCGAGATTATTCGAAAGTCAATTATTAAAAGGCAAATATCTCCCGATCTGTAGGAATCTGAGAGACAAACCTTATGTCACTTTGAGGGAACGTATATGTCAACTTGCTGTCAGAGTCATGTCAATGTATGTCCAAGGGTTTGGACGATAGAGGCATTTAAATTTTTAGAGATTATTCGAAAGTCAATTTTTAAAAGGCAAATATCTCCCAATCTGTAGGAATCTGAGAGACAAAACTTATGTCACTTTAAGGGAACGTATATGTCAACTTCCTGTCAGAGGCACGTCAATGTATGTCCAAGGGTTTGGACGATAGAGACATTTTAATTTTTCGAGATTATTCGAAAGTCAATTTTTGAAAAAGCAAATATCTCCCGAGCTGTAGGAATCTGAGAGACAAAACTCATGTCACTTTGAGGGAAGGCATATGTCAACTTCATGTCAGAGTAACGTCAATGTATGTCCAAGGGTTTGGAGGATAGAGACATTTAAATGTTTAGAGATTATTCGAAAGTCAATTATTAAAAGGCAAATATCTCCCGATCTGTAGGCATCTGAGAGACAAAACTTATGTCACTTTGAGGGAACGTATATGTCAACTTCCTGTCAGAGTCACGTCAATGTATGTCCAAGGGTTTGGAGGATAGAAACATTTAAATATTTCGAGATTATTCGAAAGTCAATTTTTGAAAAGGCAAATATCTCCCGATCTGTAGGAATCTGAGAGACAAAACTTATGTCACTTTGTGGGAACGCATATGTCAACTTCATGTCAGAATATCGTCAATGTGTGTCCAAGGGTTTGGACGATAGAACATTTTAATTTTTCGAGATTATTCGAAAGTCAATTTTTAAAAGGCAAATATCTTCCGATCTGTAGGCATCTGAGAGACAAAACGTATGTCACTTTGAGGGAACGTATATGTCAACCTCATGTCAGAATCTCGTCAATGTATGTCCAAGGGTTTGGACGATGGAGACATTTTAATTTTTCGAGATTATTCGAAAGTCAATTTTTAGAAAGCAAATATCTGCCGATCTGTAGGCATCTGAGAGACAAAACTTATGTAACTTTGAGGGAACGTATATGTCAACTTCCTGTCAGAGTCACGTTAATGTATGTCCAAGGGTTTGGAGGATAGAGACATTTTAATTTTTCGATATTATTCGATAGTCAATTTTTGAAAAGGCAAATATTTCTCGATCTGTAGGAATCTGAGAGACAAAACTTATGTCACTTTGAGGGAACGCATATGTCAACTTCATGTCAGAGTCTCGTCAATGTATGTCCAAGGGTTTGGAGGATAGAGACATTTAAATTTTTAGAGATTATTCGAAAGTCAATTTTTAAAAGGCAAATATCTCCCGATCTGTAGGAATCTGAGAGACAAAACTTATGTCACTTTGAGGGATCGTACATGTCAACTTCATGTCAGAATCTCGTCAATGTATGTCCAAGGGTTTGGACGATAGAGACATTTAAATTTTTCGAGATTATTCGAAAGTCAATTTTTAAAAGGCAAATATCTCCCGATCTGTATTCATCTAAGAGACAAATCTTATGTCACTTTGAGGGAACGCATATGTGAACTTCATGTCAGAGTCTCGTTAATGTATGTCAAAGGGTTTGGAGGATAGAGACATTTTAATTATTCGAGATTATTCGAAAGTCAATTATTAAAAGGCAAATATCTCCCGATCTGTAAGAATCTGAGAGACAAACCTTATGTCACTTTGAGGGAACGTATATGTCAACTTGCTGTCAGAGTCATGTCAATGTATGTCCAAGGGTTTGGACGATAGAGGCATTTAAATTTTTAGAGATTATTCGAAAGTCAATTTTTAAAAGGCAAATATCTCCCAATCTGTAGGAATCTGAGAGACAAAACTTATGTCACTTTGAGGGAACGTATATGTCAACTTGCTGTCAGAGTCACGTCAATGTATGTCCAAGGGTTTGGAGGATAGAGACATTTAAATTTTTAGAGATTATTCGAAAGTCAATTTTTGAAAAGGCAAATATCTCCCGATCAATAGGAATCTAAGAGACAAAACTTATGTCACTATGAGGGAACGTATATGTCAACTACATGTCAGAATCTCGTCAATGCATGTCCAAGGGTTTGGACGATAGAGACATTTTAATTTTTCGAGATTATTCGAAAGTCAATTTTTAAAGGCAAATATCTCCCGATCTGTTGGCATCTGAGAGACAAAACTTATGTCACTTTGAGGGAAGGTATATGTCAACTTCATGTCAGAATCTCGTCAATGTGTGTCCAAGGGTTTGGACGATAGAGACATTTAAATGTATCGAGATTATTCGAAAGTCAATTCTTAAAAGGCAAATATCTCCCGATCTGTAGGCATCTGAGAGACAAATCTTATGTCACTTTGAGGGAACGCATATGTAAACTTCCTGTCAGAGTCACGTCAATGTATGTCTAAGGGTTTGGATGATAGAGACATTTAAATTTTTCGAGATTATTCGAAAGTCAATTTTTGAAAAGGCAAATATCTTCCGATCTGTAGAAATCTGAGAGACAAAACTTATGTCACTTTGAGGGAACGTATATGTCAACTTCATGTCAGAATCTCGTCAATGTATGTGAAAGGGTTTGGACGATAGAGACATTTAAATTTTTCGAGATTATTCGAAAGTCAATTTTTAAAAGGCAAATATCTCCCGATCTGTAGGAATCTGAGAGACAAAACTTATGTCACTTTGAGGGAACGTATATGTCAACTTGCTGTCAGAGTCACGTCAATGTATGTCCAAGGGTTTGGACGATAGAGACATTTTAATTTTTCGAGATTATTCGAAAGTCAATTTTTGAAAAAGCAAATATCTCCCGATCTGTAGGAATCTGAGAGACAAAACTCATGTCACTTTGAGGGAAGGCATATGTCAAATTCGTGTCAGAGTAACGTCAATGTATGTCCAAGGGTTAGGAGGATAGAGACATTTAAATTTTTAGAGATTATTCGAAAGTCAATTATTAAAAGGCAAATATCTACCGATCTGTAGGCATCTGAGAGACAAAACTTATGTCACTTTGAGGAAACGTATATGTCAACTTCCTGTCAGAGTCACGTCAATGTATGTCCAAGGGTTTGGAGGATAGAGACATTTTAATTTTTCGAGATTATTCGAAAGTCAATTTTTGAAAAGGCAAATATCCTCCGATCTGTAGGAATCTGAGAGACAAAACTTATGTCACTTTGAGGGAACGCATATGTCAACTTCATGTCAGAATCTCGTCAATGTGTGTCCAAGGGTTTGGACGATAGAGACATTTTAATTTTTCGAGATTATTCTAAAGTCAATTTTTAAAAGGCAAATATCTCTCGATCTGTAGGAATCTGAGAGACAAAACCTATGTCACTTTGAGGGAACGCATATGTCAACTTCATGTCAGAATCTCGTCAATGCATGTCCAAGGGTTTGGACGATAGAGACATTTTAATTTTTCGAGATTATTCGAAAGTCAATTTTTAAAGGCAAATATCTCCCGATCTGTTGGCATCTGAGAGACAAAACTTATGTCACTTTGAGGGAAGGTATATGTCAACTTCATGTCAGAATCTCGTCAATGTGTGTCCAAGGGTTTGGACGATAGAGACATTTAAATGTATCGAGATTATTCGAAAGTCAATTCTTAAAAGGCAAATATCTCCCGATCTGTAGGCATCTGAGAGACAAATCTTATGTCACTTTGAGGGAACGCATATGTCAACTTCATGTCAGAATCTCGTCAATGTATGTCCAAGGGTTTGGAGGATAGAGACATTTTAATTATTCAGGATTATTCGAAAGTCAATTATTAAAAGGCAAATATCTCCCGATCTGTAGGAATTTGAGAGACAAACCTTATGTCACTTTGAGGGAACGTATATGTCAACTTGCTGTCAGAGTCATGTCAATGTATGTCCAAGGGATTGGAGGATAGAGACATTTAAATTTTTAGAGATTATTCGAAAGTCAATTTTTGAAAAGGCAAATATCTCCCGATCAGTAGGAATCTAAGAGACAAAACTTATGTCGCTATGAGGGAACGTATATGTCAACTACATGTCAGAATCTCGTCAATGTATGTCAAAGGGGTTGGACGATAGAGACATTTAAATTTTTCGAGATTATTCGAAAGTCAATTTTTAAAAGGCAAATATCTCCCGATCTGTAGGAATCTGAGAGACAAAACTTATGTCACTTTGAGGGAACGTATATGTCAACTTCATGTTAGAATCTCGTCAATGTATGTGAAAGGGTTTGGACGATAGAGACATTTAAATTTTTCGAGATTATTCGAAAGTCAATTTTTAAAAGGCAAATATCTCCCGATCTGTAGGAATCTGAGAGACAAAACTTATGTCACTTTGAGGGAACGTATATGTCAACTTGCTGTCAGAGTCACGTCAATGTATGTCCAAGGGTTTGGACGATAGAGACATTTTAATTTTTCGAGATTATTCGAAAGTCAATTTTTGAAAAAGCAAATATCTCCCGATCTGTAGGAATCTGAGAGACAAAACTCATGTCACTTTGAGGGAAGGCAAATGTCAAATTCGTGTCAGAGTAACGTCAATGTATGTCCAAGGGTTAGGAGGATAGAGACATTTAAATTTTTAGAGATTATTCGAAAGTCAATTATTAAAAGGCAAATATCTACCGATCTGTAGGCATCTGAGAGACAAAACTTATGTCACTTTGTGGGAACGTATATGTCACTTCATGTCAGAATCTCGTCAATGTATGTCCAAGGGTTTGGACGATAGAGACATTTAAATTTTTCGAGATTATTCGAAAGTCAATTTTTAAAAGGCAAATATCTCCCGATCTGTATTCATCTGAGAGACAAATCTTATGTCAACTTGAGGGAACGCATATGTGAACTTCATATCAGAGTCTCGTTAATGTATGTCCAAGGGTTTGGAGGATAGAGACATTGAAATTATTCGAGATTATTCGAAAGTCAATTTTTAAAAGGCAGATATCTCCCAATCTGTAGGAATCTGAGAGACAAAACTTATGTCACTTTAAGGGAACGTATATGTCAACTTCCTGTCAGAGTCACGTCAATGTATGTCCAAGGGTTTGGACGATAGAGACATTTTAATTTTTCGAGATTATTCGAAAGTCAATTTTTGAAAAAGCAAATATCTCCCGATCTGTAGGAATCTGAGAGACAAAACTCATGTCACTTTGAGGGAAGGCATATGTCAACTTCATGTCAGAGTAACGTCAATGTATGTCCAAGAGTTTGGAGGATAGAGACATTTAAATTTTTAGAGATTATTCGAAAGTCAATTATTAAAAGGCAAATATCTCCCGATCTGTAGGCATCTGAGAGACAAAACTTATGTCACTTTGAGGGAACGTATATGTCAACGTCCTGTCAGAGTCACGTCAATGTATGTCCAAGGGTTTGGAGGATAGAAACATTTAAATATTTCGAGATTATTCGAAAGTCAATTTTTGAAAAGGCAAATATCTCCCGATCTGTAGGAATCTGAGAGACAAAACTTATGTCACTTTGTGGGAACGCATATGTCAACTTCATGTCAGAATATCGTCAATGTGTGTCCAAGGGTTTGGACGATAGAACATTTTAATTTTTCGAGATTATTCGAAAGTCAATTTTTAAAAGGCAAATATCTTCCGATCTGTAGGCATCTGAGAGACAAAACGTATGTCACTTTGAGGGAACGTATATGTAAACCTCATGTCAGAATCTCGTCAATGTATGTCCAAGGGTTTGGACGATGGAGACATTTTAATTTTTCGAGATTATTCGAAAGTCAATTTTTAGAAAGCAAATATCTCCCGATCTGTAGGCATCTGAGAGACAAAACTTATGTCACTTTGAGGGAACGCATATGTCAACTTCTTGTCAGAATCTCGTCAATGTATGTCCAAGGGTTTGGACGATAGAGACATTTAATTTTTCGAGATTATTCGAAAGTCAATTATTAAAAGGCAAATATCTCCCGATCTGTAGGAATCTGAGAGACAAAACTTATGTCACTTTGAGGGAACGTATATGTCAACTTCCTGTCAGAGTCACGTTAATGTATGTCCAAGGGTTTGGAGGATAGAGACATTTTAATTTTTCGAGATTATTCGATAGTCAATTTTTGAAAAGGCAAATATTTCTCGATCTGTAGGAATCTGAGAGACAAAACTTATGTAACTTTGAGGGAACGTATATGTCAACGTCATGTCAGAATCTCGTCAATGTATGTCCAAGGGTTTGGACGATAGAGACATTTTAATTTTTCGAGATTATTCGAAAGTCAATTCTTAAAAGGCAAATATCTCCCGATCTGTAGGAATCTGAGAGACAAAACTTATGGAACTTTGAGGGATCGTATATGTCAACTTCATGTCAGAATATCGTCAATGTATGTCCAAGGGTTTGGACGATAGAGATATTTTAATTTTTCGAGATTATTCGAAAGTCACTTTTTAAAGGCAAATATCTCCGGATCTGTTGGCATCTGAGAGACAAAACTTATGGCACTTTGAGGGAACGTATATGTCAACTTCATGTCAGAATCTCGTCAATGTATGTCCAAGGGTTTGGACGATAGAGACATTTAAATTTTTCGAGATTATTCGAAAGTCAATTTTTAAAAGGCAAATATCTCCCGATCTGTATTCATCTAAGAGACAAATCTTATGTCACTTTGAGGGAACGCATATGTGAACTTCATGTCATTGTCTCGTTAATGTATGTCCAAGGGTTTGGAGGATAGAGACATTTTAATTATTCGAGATTATTCGAAAGTCAATTATTAAAAGGCAAATATCTCCCGATCTGTAGGAATCTGAGAGACAAACCTTTTGTCACTTTGAGGGAACGTATATGTCAACTTCCTGTCAGAGTCATGTCAATGTATGTCCAAGGGTTAGGACGATAGAGACATTTTAATTTTTCGAGATTATTCGAAAGTCAATTTTTGAAAAAGCAAATATCTCCCGATCTGTAGGAATCTGAGAGACAAAACTCATGTCACTTTGAGGGAAGGCATATGTCAACTTCATGTCAGAGTAACGTCAATGTATGTCCAAGGGTTTGGAGGATAGAGACATTTAAATTTTTAGAGATTATTCGAAAGTCAATTATTAAAAGGCAAATATCTCCCGATCTGTAGGCATCTGAGAGACAAAACTTATGTCACTTTGAGGGAACGTATATGTCAACTTCCTGTTAGAGTCACGTCAATGTATGTCCAAGGGTTTGGAGGATAGAAACATTTAAATATTTCGAGATTATTCGAAAGTCAATTTTTGAAAAGGCAAATATCTCCCGATCTGTAGGAATCTGAGAGACAAAACTTATGTCACTTTGTGGGAACGCATATGTCAACTTCATGTCAGAATATCGTCAATGTGTGTCCAAGGGTTTGGACGATAGAACATTTTAATTTTTCGAGATTATTCGAAAGTCAATTTTTAAAAGGCAAATATCTTCCGATCTGTAGGCATCTGAGAGACAAAACGTATGTCACTTTGAGGGAACGTATATGTCAACCTCATGTCAGAATCTCGTCAATGTATGTCCAAGGGTTTGGACGATGGAGACATTTTAATTTTTCGAGATTATTCGAAAGTCAATTTTTAGAAAGCAAATATCTCCCGATCTGTAGGCATCTGAGAGACAAAACTTATGTCACTTTGAGGGAACGCATATGTCAACTTCTTGTCAGAATCTCGTCAATGTATGTCCAAGGGTTTGGACGATAGAGACATTTAATTTTTCGAGATTATTCGAAAGTCAATTATTAAGAGGCAAATATCTCCCGATCTGTAGGAATCTGAGAAACAAAACTTATGTCACTTTGAGGGAACGTATATGTCAACTTCCTGTCAGAGTCACGTTAATGTATGTCCAAGGGTTTGGAGGATAGAGACATTTTAATTTTTCGAGATTATTCGATAGTCAATTTTTGAAAAGGCAAATATTTCTCGATCTGTAGGAATCTGAGAGACAAAACTTATGTAACTTTGAGGGAACGTATATGTCAACGTCATGTCAGAATCTCGTCAATGTATGTCCAAGGGTTTGGACGATAGAGACATTTTAATTTTTCGAGATTATTCGAAAGTCAATTCTTAAAAGGCAAATATCTCCCGATCTGTAGGAATCTGAGAGACAAAACTTATGGCACTTTGAGGGAACGTATATGTCAACTTCATGTCAGAATCTCGTCAATGTATGTCCAAGGGTTTGGACGATAGAGACATTTAAATTTTTCGAGATTATTCGAAAGTCAATTTTTAAAAGGCAAATATCTCCCGATCTGTATTCATCTAAGAGACAAATCTTATGTCACTTTGAGGGAACGCATATGTGAACTTCATGTCAGAGTCTCGTTAATGTATGTCCAAGGGTTTGGAGGATAGAGACATTTTAATTATTCGAGATTATTCGAAAGTCAATTATTAAAAGGCAAATATCTCCCGATCTGTAGGAATCTGAGAGACAAACCTTATGTCACTTTGAGGGAACGTATATGTCAACTTGCTGTCAGAGTCATGTCAATGTATGTCCAAGGGTTTGGACGATAGAGGCATTTAAATTTTTAGAGATTATTCGAAAGTCAATTTTTAAAAGGCAAATATCTCCCAATCTGTAGGAATCTGAGAGACAAAACTTATGTCACTTTGAGGGAACGTATATGTCAACTTGCTGTCAGAGTCACGTCAATGTATGTCCAAGGGTTTGGAGGATAGAGACATTTAAATTTTTAGAGATTATTCGAAAGTCAATTTTTGAAAAGGCAAATATCTCCCGATCAATAGGAATCTAAGAGACAAAACTTATGTCACTATGAGGGAACGTATATGTCAACTACATGTCAGAATCTCGTCAATGTATGTCAAAGGGTTTGAACGATAGAGACATTTAAATTTTTCGAGATTATTCGAAAGTCAATTTTTAAAAGGCAAATATCTCCCGATCTGTAGGAATCTGAGAGACAAAACTTAAGTCACTTTGAGGAAACGTATATGTAAACTTCCTGTCAGAGTCACGTCAATGTATGTCTAAGGGTTTGGACGATAGAGACACTTAAATTTTTCGAGATTATTCGAAAGTCAATTTTTGAAAAGGCAAATATCTTCCGATCTGTAGAAATCTGAGAGACAAAACTTATGTCACTTTGAGGGAACGTATATGTCAACTTCATGTCAGAATCTCGTCAATGTATGTGAAAGGGTTTGGACGATAGAGACATTTAAATTTTTCGAGATTATTCGAAAGTCAATTTTTAAAAGGCAAATATCTCCCGATCTGTAGGAATCTGAGAGACAAAACTTATGTCACTTTGAGGGAACGTATATGTCAACTTGCTGTCAGAGTCACGTCAATGTATGTCCAAGGGTTTGGACGATAGAGACATTTTAATTTTTCGAGATTATTCGAAAGTCAATTTTTGAAAAGGCAAATATCTCCCGATCTGTAGGAATCTGAGAGACAAAACTTATGTCACTTTGAGGGAACGCATATGTCAACTTCATGTCAGAATCTCGTCAATGTGCGTCCAAGGGTTAGGAGGATAGAGACATTTAAATTTTTAGAGATTATTCGAAAGTCAATTATTAAAAGGCAAATATCTACCGATCTGTAGGCATCTGAGAGACAAAACTTATGTCACTTTGAGGAAACGTATATGTCAACTTCCTGTCAGAGTCACGTCAATGTATGTCCAAGGGTTTGGAGGATAGAGACATTTTAATTTTTCGAGATTATTCGAAAGTCAATTTTTGAAAAGGCAAATATCTCCCGATCTGTAGGAATCTGAGAGACAAAACTTATGTCACTTTGAGGGAACGCATATGTCAACTTCATGTCAGAATCTCGTCAATGTGCGTCCAAGGGTTTGGACGATAGAGACATTTTAATTTTTCGAGATTATTCGAAAGTCAATTTTTAAAAGGCAAATATCTCCCGATCTGTAGGAATCTGAGAGACAAAACCTATGTCACTTTGTGGGAACGCATATGTCAACTTCATGTCAGAATCTCGTCAATGCATGTCCAAGGGTTTGGACGATAGAGACATTTAAATTTCTCGAGATTATTCGAAAGTCAATTTTTAAAGGCAAATATCTCCCGATCTGTTGGCATCTGAGAGACAAAACTTATGTCACTTTGAGGGGACGTATACGTCAACTTCATGTCAGAATCTCGTCAATGTATGTCCAAGGGTTTGGAGGATAGAGACATTTTAATTATTCAGGATTATTCGAAAGTCAATTATTAAAAGGCAAATATCTCCCGATCTGTAGGAATTTGAGAGACAAACCTTATGTCACTTTGAGGGAACGTATATGTCAACTTGCTGTCAGAGTCATGTCAATGTATGTCCAAGGGTTTGGAGGATAGAGACATTTAAATTTTTAGAGATTATTCGAAAGTCAATTTTTGAAAAGGCAAATATCTCCCGATCAATAGGAATCTAAGAGACAAAACTTATGTCGCTATGAGGGAACGTATATGTCAACTACATGTCAGAATCTCGTCAATGTATGTCAAAGGGGTTGGACGATAGAGACATTTAAATTTTTCGAGATTATTCGAAAGTCAATTTTTAAAAGGCAAATATCTCCCGATCTGTAGGAATCTGAGAGACAAAATTTATGTCACATTGAGGGAACGTATATGTCAACTTCATGTTAGAATCTCGTCAATGTATGTGAAAGGGTTTGGACGATAGAGACATTTAAATTTTTCGAGATTATTCGAAAGTCAATTTTTAAAAGGCAAATATCTCCCGATCTGTAGGAATCTGAGAGACAAAACTTATGTCACTTTGAGGGAACGACTATGTCAACTTGCTGTCAGAGTCACGTCAATGTATGTCCAAGGGTTTGGACGATAGAGACATTTTAATTTTTCGAGATTATTCGAAAGTCAATTTTTGAAAAAGCAAATATCTCCCGATCTGTAGGAATCTGAGAGACAAAACTCATGTCACTTTGAGGGAAGGCAAATGTCAAATTCGTGTCAGAGTAACGTCAATGTATGTCCAAGGGTTAGGAGGATAGAGACATTTAAATTTTTAGAGATTATTCGAAAGTCAATTATTAAAAGGCAAATATCTACCGATCTGTAGGCATCTGAGAGACAAAACTTATGTCACTTTGAGGAAACGTATATGTCAACTTCCTGTCAGAGTCACGTCAATGTATGTCCAAGGGTTTGGACGATAGAGACATTTTAATTTTTCGAGATTATTCGAAAGTCAATTTTTGAAAAGGCAAATATCTCCCGATCTGTAGGAATCTGAGAGACAAAACTTATGTCACTTTGAGGGAACGCATATGTCAACTTCATGTCAGAATCTCGTCAATGTGTGTCTAAGGGTTTGGACGATAGAGACATTTTAATTTTTCGAGATTATTCGAAAGTCAATTTTTAAAAGGCAAATATCTCCCGATCTGTAGGAATCTGAGAGACAAAACTTATGTCACTTTGAGGGAACGCATATGTCAACTTCATGTCAGAATCTCGTCAATGCATGTCCAAGGGTTTGGACGATAGAGACATTTAAATTTTTCGAGATTATTCGAAAGTCAATTTTTGAAAAGGCAAATATCTTCCGATCTCTAGGAATCTGAGAGACAAAACTTATGTCACTTTGAGGGAACGTATATGTCAACTTCATGTCAGAATCTCGTCAATGTATGTCCAAGGGTTTGGACGATAGAGACATTTAAATTTTTCGAGATTATTCGAAAGTCAATTTTTAAAAGGCAAATATCTCCCGATCTGTAGGAATCTGAGAGACAAAACTTAAGTCACTTTGAGGGAACGTTAATGTAAACTTCGTGTCAGAGTCACGTCATGTATGTCCAAGGGTTTGGACGATAGAGACATTTAAATTTGTCGAGATTATTCGAAAGTCAATTTTTGAAAAGGCAAATATCTTCCGATCTGTAGGAATCTGAGAGACAAAACTTATGTCACTTTGAGGGAACGTATATGTCAACTTCATGTCAGAATCTCGTCAATGTATGTCCAAGGGTTTGGACGATAGAGACATTTAAATTTTTCGAGATTATTCGAAAGTCAATTTTTAAAAGGCAAATATCTCCCGATCTGTAGGAATCTGAGAGACAAAAATTATGTCACTTTGAGGGAACGTATATGTCAACTTCTGTCAGAGTCACGTCAATGTATGTCCAAGGGTTTGGACGATAGAGTCATTTTAATTTTTCGAGATTATTCGAAAGTCAATTTTTGAAAAAGCAAATATCTCCCGATCTGTAGGCATCTGAGAGACAAATCTTATGTCACTTTGAGGGAACGCATATGTCTACTTCAAGTCAGAGTCTCGTTAATGTACGTCCAAGGGTTTGGACGATAGAGACATTTTAATTATTCGAGATTATTCGAAAGTCAATTATTAAAAGGCAAATATCTCCCGATCTGTATGAATCTGAGAGACAAACCTTATGTCACTTTGAGGGAACGTAGATGTCAACTTGCTCTCAGAGTCATGTCAATGTATGCCCAAGGGTTTGGACGATAGAGGCATTTAAATTATTAGAGTTTATTCGAAAGTCAATTTTTAAAAGGCAAATATCTCCCAATCTGTAGGAATCTGAGAGACAAAACTTATGTTACATTGAGGGAACGTTTATGTCAACTTGCTGTCAGACTCACGTCAATGTATGTCCAAGGGATTGGAGGATAGAGACATTTAAATTTTTAGAGCTTATTCGAAAGTCAATTTTTAAAAGGCAAATATCTCCCGATCTGTAGGCATCTGAGAGACAAAACTTATGTCACTTTGAGGGAATGTATATGTCAACCTCATGTCAGATTCTCGTCAATGTATGTCCAAGGGTTTGGACGATAGAGACATTTTAATTTTTCGAGATTATTCGAAAGTCAATTCTTAAAAGGCAAATATCTCCCGATCTGTAGGAATCTGAGAGACAAACCTTATGTCGCTTTGAGGGAACGTATATGTCAACTTCATGTCAGAATCTCATCAATGTATGTCCAAGGGTTTGGACGATAGAGACATTTTAATTTTTCTAGATTATTCGAAAGTCAATTATTTAAAGGCAAATATCTCCCGATCTGTTGGCATCTGAGAGACAAAACTTATGTCACTTTGAGGGAACGTATATGTCAACTTCATGTCAGAATCTCGTCAATGTATGTCGAAGGGTTTGGACGATAGAGACATTTTAATTTTTCGAGATTATTCGAAAGTCAATTATTAAAAGGCAAATATCTCCCGATCTGTAGGAATCTGAGAGACAAATCTTATGTCAATTTGAGGGAACGCATATGTGAACTTCATGTCAGAGTCTCGTTAATGTATGTCCAAGGGTTTGGAGGATAGAGACATTTTAATTATTCAGGATTATTCGAAAGTCAATTATTAAAAGGCAAATATCTCCCGATCTGTAGGAATCTGAGAGACAAACCTTATGTCACTTTGAGGGAACGTATATGTCAACTTGCTGTCAGAGTCACGTCAATGTATGTCCAAGGGTTTGGACGATAGAGACATTTTAATTTTTCGAGATTATTCGAAAGTCAATTTTTTGAAAAAGCAAATATCTCCCGATCTGTAGGAATCTGAGAGACAAAACTCATGTCACTTTGAGGGAAGGCATATGTCAAATTCGTATCAGAGTAACGTCAATGTATGTCCAAGGGTTAGGAGGATAGAGACATTTAAATTTTTAGAGATTATTCGAAAGTCAATTATTAAAAGGCAAATATCTACCGATCTGTAGGCATCTGAGAGACAAAACTTATGTCACTTTGAGGAAACGTATATGTCAACTTCCTGTCAGAGTCACGTCAATGTATGTCCAAGGGTTTGGAGGATAGAGACATTTTAATTTTTCGAGATTATTCGAAAGTCAATTTTTGAAAAGGCAAATATCTCCCGATCTGTAGGAATCTGAGAGACAAAACTTATGTCACTTTGAGGGAACGCATGTGTCAACTTCATGTCAGAATCTCGTCAATGTGTGTCCAAGGGTTTGGACGATAGAGACATTTTAATTTTTCGAGATTATTCGAAAGTCAATTTTTAAAAGGCAAATATCTCCCGATCTGTAGGAATCTGAGAGACAAAACTTATGCCACTTTGAGGGAACGCATATGTCAACTTCATGTCAGAATCTCGTCAATGCATGTCCAAGGGTTTGGACGATAGAGACATTTTAATTTTTCGAGATTATTCGAAAGTCAATTTTTAAAGGCAAATATCTCCCGATCTGTTGGCATCTGAGAGACAAAACTTATGTCACTTTGAGGGAACGCATATGTCAACTTCATGTCAGAATCTCGTCAATGTGTGTCTAAGGGTTTGGACGATAGAGACATTTTAATTTTTCGAGATTATTCGAAAGTCAATTTTTAAAAGGCAAATATCTCCCGATCTGTAGGAATCTGAGAGACAAAACTTATGTCACTTTGAGGGAACGCATATGTCAACTTCATGTCAGAATCTCGTCAATGCATGTCCAAGGGTTTGGACGATAGAGACATTTAAATTTTTCGAGATTATTCGAAAGTCAATTTTTGAAAAGGCAAATATCTTCCGATCTGTAGGAATCTGAGAGACAAAACTTATGTCACTTTGAGGGAACGTATATGTCAACTTCATGTCAGAATCTCGTCAATGTATGTCCAAGGGTTTGGACGATAGAGACATTTAAATTTTTCGAGATTATTCGAAAGTCAATTTTTGAAAAGGCAAATATCTTCCGATCTGTAGGAATCTGAGAGACAAAACTTATGTCACTTTGAGGGAACGTATATGTCAACTTCATGTCAGAATCTCGTCAATGTATGTCCAAGGGTTTGGACGATAGAGACATTTAAATTTTTCGAGATTATTCGAAAGTCAATTTTTAAAAGGCAAATATCTCCCGATCTGTAGGAATCTGAGAGACAAAACTTATGTCACTTTGAGGGAACGTATATGTCAACTTGCTGTCAGAGTCACGTCAATGTATGTCCAAGGGTTTGGACGATAGAGACATTTTAATTTTTCGAGATTATTCGAAAGTCAATTTTTGAAAAAGCAAATATCTCCCGATCTGTAGGCATCTGAGAGACAAATCTTATGTCACTTTGAGGGAACGCATATGTCTACTTCATGTCAGAGTCTCGTTAATGTATGTCCAAGGGTTTGGACGATAGAGACATTTTAATTATTCGAGATTATTCGAAAGTCAATTATTTAAAGGCAAATATCTCCCGATCTGTAGGAATCTGAGAGACAAACCTTATGTCACTTTGAGGGAACGTATATGTCAACTTGCTCTCAGAGTCATGTCAATGTATGCCCAAGGGTTTGGACGATAGAGGCATTTAAATTATTAGAGTTTATTCGAAAGTCAATTTTTAAAAGGCAAATATCTCCCGATCTGTAGGAATCTGAGAGACAAAACTTATGTCACTTTGAGGGAACGCATATGTCAACTTCATGTCAGAATCTCGTCAATGCATGTCCAAGGGTTTGGACGATAGAGACATTTAAATTTTTCGAGATTATTCGAAAGTCAATTTTTGAAAAGGCAAATATCTTCCGATCTGTAGGAATCTGAGAGACAAAACTTATGTCACTTTGAGGGAACGTATATGTCAACTTCATGTCAGAATCTCGTCAATGTATGTCCAAGGGTTTGGACGATAGAGACATTTAAATTTTTCGAGATTATTCGAAAGTCAATTTTTGAAAAGGCAAATATCTTCCGATCTGTAGGAATCTGAGAGACAAAACTTATGTCACTTTGAGGGAACGTATATGTCAACTTCATGTCAGAATCTCGTCAATGTATGTCCAAGGGTTTGGACGATAGAGACATTTAAATTTTTCGAGATTATTCGAAAGTCAATTTTTAAAAGGCAAATATCTCCCGATCTGTAGGAATCTGAGAGACAAAACTTATGTCACTTTGAGGGAACGTATATGTCAACTTGCTGTCAGAGTCACGTCAATGTATGTCCAAGGGTTTGGACGATAGAGACATTTTAATTTTTCGAGATTATTCGAAAGTCAATTTTTGAAAAAGCAAATATCTCCCGATCTGTAGGCATCTGAGAGACAAATCTTATGTCACTTTGAGGGAACGCATATGTCTACTTCATGTCAGAGTCTCGTTAATGTATGTCCAAGGGTTTGGACGATAGAGACATTTTAATTATTCGAGATTATTCGAAAGTCAATTATTAAAAGGCAAATATCTCCCGATCTGTAAAAATCTGAGAGACAAACCTTATGTCACTTTGAGGGAACGTATATGTCAACTTGCTCTCAGAGTCATGTCAATGTATGCCCAAGGGTTTGGACGATAGAGGCATTTAAATTATTAGAGTTTATTCGAAAGTCAATTTTTAAAAGGCAAATATCTCCCAATCTGTAGGAATCTGAGAGACAAAACTTATGTCACATTGAGGGAACGTTTATGTCAACTTGCTGTCAGAGTCACGTCAATGTATGTCCAAGGGTTTGGAGGATAGAGACATTTAAATTTTTAGAGCTTATTCGAAAGTCAATTTTTAAAAGGCAAATATCTCCCGATCTGTAGGCATCTGAGAGACAAAACTTATGTCACTTTGAGGGAATGTATATGTCAACCTCATGTCAGATTCTCGTCAATGTATGTCCAAGGGTTTGGACGATAGAGACATTTTAATTTTTCGAGATTATTCGAAAGTCAATTCTTAAAAGGCAAATATCTCCCGACCTGTAGGAATCTGAGAGACAAACCTTATGTCACTTTGAGGGAACGTATATGTCAACTTCATGTCAGAATCTCATCAATGTATGTCCAAGGGTTTGGACGATAGAGACATTTTAATTTTTCTAGATTATTCGAAAGTCAATATTTAAAGGCAAATATCTCCCGATCTGTTGGCATCTGAGAGACAAAACGTATGTCACTTTGAGGGAACGTATATGTCAACTTCATGTCAGAATCTCGTCAATGTATGTCGAAGGGTTTGGACGATAGAGACATTTTAATTTTTCGAGATTATTCGAAAGTCAATTTTTGAAAAAGCAAATATCTCCCGATCTGTAGGCATCTGAGAGACAAATCTTATGTCACTTTGAGGGAACGCATATGTCTACTTCATGTCAGAGTCTCGTTAATGTATGTCCAAGGGTTTGGACGATAGAGACATTTTAATTATTCGAGATTATTCGAAAGTCAATTATTTAAAGGCAAATATCTCCCGATCTGTAGGAATCTGAGAGACAAACCTTATGTCACTTTGAGGGAACGTATATGTCAACTTGCTCTCAGAGTCATGTCAATGTATGCCCAAGGGTTTGGACGATAGAGGCATTTAAATTATTAGAGTTTATTCGAAAGTCAATTTTTAAAAGGCAAATATCTCCCGATCTGTAGGAATCTGAGAGACAAAACTTATGTCACTTTGAGGGAACGCATATGTCAACTTCATGTCAGAATCTCGTCAATGCATGTCCAAGGGTTTGGACGATAGAGACATTTAAATTTTTCGAGATTATTCGAAAGTCAATTTTTGAAAAGGCAAATATCTTCCGATCTGTAGGAATCTGAGAGACAAAACTTATGTCACTTTGAGGGAACGTATATGTCAACTTCATGTCAGAATCTCGTCAATGTATGTCCAAGGGTTTGGACGATAGAGACATTTAAATTTTTCGAGATTATTCGAAAGTCAATTTTTGAAAAGGCAAATATCTTCCGATCTGTAGGAATCTGAGAGACAAAACTTATGTCACTTTGAGGGAACGTATATGTCAACTTCATGTCAGAATCTCGTCAATGTATGTCCAAGGGTTTGGACGATAGAGACATTTAAATTTTTCGAGATTATTCGAAAGTCAATTTTTAAAAGGCAAATATCTCCCGATCTGTAGGAATCTGAGAGACAAAACTTATGTCACTTTGAGGGAACGTATATGTCAACTTGCTGTCAGAGTCACGTCAATGTATGTCCAAGGGTTTGGACGATAGAGACATTTTAATTTTTCGAGATTATTCGAAAGTCAATTTTTGAAAAAGCAAATATCTCCCGATCTGTAGGCATCTGAGAGACAAATCTTATGTCACTTTGAGGGAACGCATATGTCTACTTCATGTCAGAGTCTCGTTAATGTATGTCCAAGGGTTTGGACGATAGAGACATTTTAATTATTCGAGATTATTCGAAAGTCAATTATTAAAAGGCAAATATCTCCCGATCTGTAAAAATCTGAGAGACAAACCTTATGTCACTTTGAGGGAACGTATATGTCAACTTGCTCTCAGAGTCATGTCAATGTATGCCCAAGGGTTTGGACGATAGAGGCATTTAAATTATTAGAGTTTATTCGAAAGTCAATTTTTAAAAGGCAAATATCTCCCAATCTGTAGGAATCTGAGAGACAAAACTTATGTCACATTGAGGGAACGTTTATGTCAACTTGCTGTCAGAGTCACGTCAATGTATGTCCAAGGGTTTGGAGGATAGAGACATTTAAATTTTTAGAGCTTATTCGAAAGTCAATTTTTAAAAGGCAAATATCTCCCGATCTGTAGGCATCTGAGAGACAAAACTTATGTCACTTTGAGGGAATGTATATGTCAACCTCATGTCAGATTCTCGTCAATGTATGTCCAAGGGTTTGGACGATAGAGACATTTTAATTTTTCGAGATTATTCGAAAGTCAATTCTTAAAAGGCAAATATCTCCCGACCTGTAGGAATCTGAGAGACAAACCTTATGTCACTTTGAGGGAACGTATATGTCAACTTCATGTCAGAATCTCATCAATGTATGTCCAAGGGTTTGGACGATAGAGACATTTTAATTTTTCTAGATTATTCGAAAGTCAATATTTAAAGGCAAATATCTCCCGATCTGTTGGCATCTGAGAGACAAAACGTATGTCACTTTGAGGGAACGTATATGTCAACTTCATGTCAGAATCTCGTCAATGTATGTCGAAGGGTTTGGACGATAGAGACATTTTAATTTTTCGAGATTATTCGAAAGTCAATTATTAAAAGGCAAATATCTCCCGATCTGTAGGAATCTGAGAGACAAATCTTATGTCAATTTGAGGGAACGCATATGTGAACTTCATGTCAGAGTCTCGTTAATGTATGTCCAAGGGTTTGGAGGATAGAGTCATTTTAATTATTCAGGATTATTCGAAAGTCAATTATTAAAAGGCAAATATCTCCCGATCTGTAGGAATCTGAGAGACAAACCTTATGTCACTTTGAGGGAACGTATATGTCAACTTGCTGTCAGAGTCATGTCAATGTATGTCCAAGGGTTTGGAGGATAGAGACATTTAAATTTTTAGAGATTATTCGAAAGTCAATTTTTGAAAAGGCAAATATCTCCCGATCAATAGGAATCTAAGAGACAAAACGTATGTCACTATGAGGGAACGTATATGTCAACTACATGTCAGAATCTCGTCAATGTATGTCAAAGGGTTTGGACGATAGAGACATTTAAATTTTTCTAGATTATTCGAAAGTCAATTTTTAAAAGGCAAATATCTCCCGATCTGTAGGAATCTGAGAGACAAAACTTAAGTCACTTTGAGGGAACGTATATGTAAACTTCCTGTCAGAGTCACGTCAATGTATGTCCAAGGGTTTGGACGATAGAGACATTTAAATTTTTCGAGATTATTCGAAAGTCAATTTTTGAAAAGGCAAATATCTTCCGATCTGTAGGAATCTGAGAGACAAAACTTATGTCACTTTGAGGGAACGTATATGTCAACTTCATGTCAGAATCTCGTCAATGTATGTGAAAGTGTTTGGACGATAGAGACATTTTAATTTTTCGAGATTATTCTAAAGTCAATTTTTAAAAGGCAAATATCTCCCGATCTGTAGGAATCTGAGAGACAAAACTTATGTCACTTTGAGGGAACGTATATGTCAACTTGCTGTCAGAGTCACGTCAATGTATGTCCAAGGGTTTGGACGATAGAGACATTTTAATTTTTCGAGATTATTCGAAAGTCAATTTTTGAAAAAGCAAATATCTCCCGATCTGTAGGAATCTGAGAGACAAAACTCAAGTCACTTTGAGGGAAGGCATATGTCAAATTCGTGTCAGAGTAACGTCAATGTATGTCCAAGGGTTAGGAGGATAAAGACATTTAAATTTTTAGAGATTATTCGAAAGTCAATTATTAAAAGGCAAATATCTACCGATCTGTAGGAATCTGAGAGACAAAACTTATGTCACATTGAGGGAACGCATATGTCAACTTCATGTCAGAATCTCGTCAATGTGTGTCCAAGGGTTTGGACGATAGAGACATTTTAATTTTTCGAGATTATTCGAAAGTCAATTTTTAAAAGGCAAATATCTCCCGATCTGTAGGAATCTGAGAGACAAAACTTATGTCACTTTGAGGGAACGCATATGTCAACTTCATGTCAGAATCTCGTCAATGCATGTCCAAGGGTTTGGACGATAGAGACATTTTAATTTTTCGAGATTATTCGAAAGTCAATTTTTAAAGGCAAATATCTCCCGATCTGCTGGAATCTGAGAGACAAAACGTATGTCACTTTGAGGGAACGTATATGTCAACTTCATGTCAGAATCTCGTCAATGTGTGTCCAAGGGTTTGGACGATAGAGACATTTAAATGTTTCGAGATTATTCGAAAGTCAATTTTTAAAAGGCAAATATCTCCCGATCTGTAGGCATCTGAGAGACAAATCTTATGTCACTTTGAGGGAACGCATATGTCAACTTCATGTCAGAATCTCTTCAATGTATGTCCAAGGGTTTGGACGATAGAGACATTTTAATTTTTCGAGATTATTCGAAAGTCAAGTCTTAAAAGGCAAATATCTCCCGATCTGTAGGAATCTGAGAGACAAAACTTATGTCACTTTGAGGGAACGTATATGTCAACTTCCTGTCAGAGTCACGTCAATGTATGTCTAAGGGTTTGGAGGATAGAGACATTTTAATTTTTCGAGATTATTAGATAGTCAATTTTTGAAAAGGCAAATATCTCCCGATCTGTAGGAATCTGAGAGACAAAACTTATGTCACTTTGAGGGAACGTATATGTCAACTTCATGTCAGAATCTCGTCAATGTATGTCGAAGGGTTTGGACGATAGAGACATTTAAATTTTTCGAGATTATTCGAAAGTCAATTTTTAAAAGGCAAATATCTCCCGATCTGTAGGAATCTGAGAGACAAAACTTATGTCACTTTGAGGGAACGTATATGTCAACTTGCTGTCAGAGTCACGTCAATGTATGTCCAAGGGTTTGGACGATAGAGACATTTTAATTTTTCGAGATTATTCGAAAGTCAATTTTTGAAAAAGCAAATATCTCCCGATCTGTAGGCATCTGAGAGACAAATCTTATGCCACTTTGAGGGAACGCATATGTCTACTTCATGTCAGAGTCTCGTTAATGTATGTCCAAGGGTTTGGACGATAGAGACATTTTAATTATTCGAGATTATTCGAAAGTCAATTATTAAAAGGCAAATATCTCCCGATCTGTTGGAATCTGAGAGACAAACCTTATGTCACTTTGAGGGAACGTATATGTCAACTTGCTGTCAGAGTCATGTCAATGTATGTCCAAGGGTTTGGACGATAGAGGCATTTAAATTTTTAGAGATTATTCGAAAGTCAATTTTTAAAAGGCAAATATCTCCCAATCTGTAGAAATCTGAGAGACAAAACTTATGTCACTTTGAGGGAACGTATATGTCAACTTGCTGTCAGAGTCACGTCAATGTATGTCCAAGGGTTTGGAGGATAGAGACTTTTAAATTTTTAGAGATTATTCGAAAGTCAGTTTTTGAAAAGGCAAATATCTCCCGATCAATAGGAATGTAAGAGACAAAACCTATGTCACTATGAGGGAACGTATATGTCAACTACATGTCAGAATCTCGTCAATGTATGTCCAAGGGTTTGGAGGATAGAGATATTTAAATTTTTAGAGATTATTCGAAAGTCAATTATTAAAAGGCAAATATCTACCGATCTGTAGGCATCTGAGAGACAAAACTTATGTCACTTTGAGGGAACGTATATGTCAACTTCCTGTCAGAGTCACGTCAATGTATGTCCAAGGGTTTGGAGGATAGAGACATTTTAATTTTTCGAGATTATTCGAAAGTCAATTTTTGAAAAGGCAAATATCTCCCGATCTGTAGGAATCTGAGAGACAAAACGTATGTCACTTTGAGGGAACGTATATGTCAATCTCATGTCAGAATCTCGTCAATGCATGTCCAAGGGTTTGGACGATAGAGACATTTTAATTTTTCGAGATTATTCGAAAGTCAATTTTTAAATAGCAAATATCTCCCGATCTGTAGGCTTCTGAGAGACAAAACTTATGTCACTTTGAGGGAACGTATATGTCAACTTCATGTCAGAATCTCGTCAATGTATGTCCAAGGGTTTGGACGATAGAGACATTTTAATTTTTCGAGATTATTCGAAAGTCAATTTTTAAAAGGCAAATATCTCCCGATCTGTAGGAATCTGAGAGACAAAACTTATGTCACTTTGAGGGAACGTATATGTCAACTTCATGTCAGAATCTCGTCAATGTGTGTCGAAGGGTTTGGACGATAGAGACATTTAAATTTTTCGAGATTATTCGAAAGTCAATTTTTAAAAGGCAAATATCTCCCGATCTGTAGGCATCTGAGAGACAAATCTTATGTCACTTTGAGGGAACGCATATGTCAACTTCGTGTCTGAATCTCGTCAATGTATGTCCAAGGGTTTGGGCGATAGAGACATTTTAATTTTTCGAGATTATTCGAAAGTCAAGTCTTAAAAGGCAAATATCTCCCGATCTGTAGGAATCTGAGAGACAAAACTTATGGCACTTTGAGGGAACGTATGTGTCAACTTCATGTCAGAATCTCGTCAATGTATGTCCAAGGGTTTGGACGATAGAGACATTTTAATTTTTCGAGATTATTCGAAAGTCAAATTTTAAAGGCAAATATCTCCCGATCTGTTGGCATCTGAGAGACAAAACTTATGTCACTTTGAGGGAATGTATATGTCAACTTCATGTCAGAATCTAGTCAATGTATGTCCAAGGGTTTGGACGATAGAGACATTTAAATTTTTCGAGATTATTCGAAAGTCAATTTTTAAAAAGCAAATATCTCCCGATCTGTATTCATCTGAGAGACAAATCTTATGTCAATTTGAGGGAACGCATATGTGAACGTCATGTCAGAGCCTCGTTGATGTATGTCCAAGGGTTTGGAGGATAGAGACATTTTAATTATTTGAGATTATTCGAAAGTCAATTATTAAAAGGCAAATATCTCCCGATCTGTAGGAATCTGAGAGACAAACCTTATGTCACTTTGAGGGAACGTATATGTCAACTTGCTGTCAGAGTCATGTCAATGTATGTCCAAGGGTTTGGACGATAGAGACATTTTAATTTTTCGAGATTATTCGAAAGTCAATTTTTAAAAGGCAAATATCTCCCAATCTGTAGGAATCTGAGAGACAAAACTTATGTCACTTTGAGGGAACGTATATGTCAACTTGCTGTCAGAGTCACGTCATTGTATGTCCAAGGGTTTGGAGGATAGAGACATTTAAATTTTTAGAGATTATTCGAAAGTCAATTTTTTAAAAGGCAAATATCTCCCGATCAATAGGAATCTAAGAGACAAAACTTATGTCACTATGAGGGAACGTATATGTCAACTACATGTCAGAATCTCGTCAATGTATGTCAATGGGTTTGGACGATAGAGACATTTAAATTTTTCGAGATTATTCGAAAGTCAATTTTAAAAGGCTAATATCTCCCGATCTGTAGGAATCTGAGAGACAAAACTTATGTCACTTTGAGGGAACGTATATGTCAACTTGCTGTCAGAGTCACGTCAATGTATGTCCAAGGGTTTGGACGATAGAGACATTTTAATTTTTCGAGATTATTCGAAAGTCAATTTTTGAAAAAGAAAATATCTCCCGATCTGTAGGAATCTGAGAGACAAAACTCATGTCACTTTGAGGGAAGGCATATGTCAACTTCATGTCAGAGTCACGTCAATGTATGTCCAAGGGTTTGGAGGATAGAGACATTTAAATTTTTAGAGATTATTTGAAAGTCAATTATTAAAAGGCAAATATCTACCGATCTGTAAGCATCTGAGAGACAAAATTTATGTCACTTTGAGGGAACGTATATGTCAACTTCCTGTCAGAGTCACGTCAATGTATGTCCAAGGGTTTGGAGAATAGCGACATTTTAATTTTTCGAGATTATTCGAAAGTCAATTTTTGAAAAGGCAAATATCTCCCGATCTGTAGGAATCTGAGAGACAAAACTTATGTCACTTTGAGGGAACGTATATGTCAACTTCATGTCAGAATCCCGTCAATGTATGTCCAAGGGTTTGGACGATAGAGACATTTTAATTTTTCGAGATTATTCGAAAGTCAATTTTTAAAAGGCAAATATCTCCCGATCTGTAGGCATCTGAGAGACAAAACTTATGTCACTTTGAGCGAACGTATATGTTAACCTCATGTCAGATTCTCGTCAATGTATGTCCAAGGGTTTGGACGATAGAGACATTTTAATTTTTCGAGATTATTCGAAAGTCAATTTTTAAAAGGCAAATATCTCCCGATCTGTAGGAATCTGAGAGACAAAACTTATGTCACTTTGAGGGAACGTATATGTCAACTTCATGTCAGAATCTCGTCAATGTATGTCCAAGGGTTTGGACGATAGAGACATTTAAATTTCTCGAGATTATTCGAAAGTCAATTTTTAAAGACAAATATCTCCCGATCTGTTGGCATCTGAGAGACAAAACTTATGTCACATTGAGGGAACGTTTATGTCAACTTGCTGTCAGAGTCACGTTAATGTATGTCCAAGGGTTTGGAGGATAGAGACATTTTAATTTTTCGAGATTATTCGAAAGTCAATTATTAAAAGGCAAATATCTACCGATCTGTAGGCATCTGAGAGACAAAACTTATGTCACTTTGAGGGAACGTATATGTCAACTTCCTGTCAGAGTCACGTCAATGTATGTCCAAGGGTTTGGAGGATAGAGACATTTTAATTTTTCGAGATTATTCGAAAGTCAATTTTTGAAAAGGCAAATATCTCCCGATCTGTAGGAATCTGAGAGACAAAACTTATGTCACTTTGAGGGAACGTATATGTCAACTTCATGTCAGAATCTCGTCAATGTATGTCCAAGGGTTTGGACGATAGAGACATTTAAATATTTCGAGATTATTCGAAAGTCAATTTTTAAAAGGCAAATATCTCCCGATCTGTATGCATCTTAGAGACAAATCTTATGTCACATTGAGGGAACGCATATGTGAACTTCATGTCAGAGTCTCGTTAATGTATGTCCAAGGGTTTGGAGGATAGAGACATTTTAATTATTCGAGATTATTCGAAAGTCAATTATTAAAAGGCAAATATCTCCCGATCTGTAGGAATCTGAGAGACAAACCTTATGTCACTTTGAGGGAACGTATATGTCAACTTGCTGTCAGAGTCACGTCAATGTATGTCCAAGGGTTTGGACGATAGAGACATTTTAATTTTTCGAGATTATTCGAAAGTCAATTTTTAAAAGGCAAATATCTCCCAATCTGTAGGAATCTGAGAGACAAAACTTATGTCACCTTGAGGGAACGTATATGTCAACTTGCTGTCAGAGTCACGTCATTGTATGTCCAAGGGTTTGGAGGATAGAGACATTTAAATTTTTAGAGATTATTCGAAAGTCAATTTTTTAAAAGGCAAATATCTTCCGATCAATAGGAATCTAAGAGACAAAACTTATGTCACTATGAGGGAACGTATATGTCAACTACATGTCAGAATCTCGTCAATGTATGTCAATGGGTTTGGACGATAGAGACATTTAAATTTTTAGAGATTATTCGAAAGTCAATTTTTAAAAGGCAAATATCTCCCAATCTGTAGGAATCTGAGAGACAAAACTTATGTCACTTTAAGGGAACGTATATGTCAACTTCCTGTCAGAGGCACGTCAATGTATGTCCAAGGGTTTGGACGATAGAGACATTTTAATTTTTCGAGATTATTCGAAAGTCAATTTTTGAAAAAGCAAATATCTCCCGAGCTGTAGGAATCTGAGAGACAAAACTCATGTCACTTTGAGGGAAGGCATATGTCAACTTCATGTCAGAGTAACGTCAATGTATGTCCAAGGGTTTGGAGGATAGAGACATTTAAATGTTTAGAGATTATTCGAAAGTCAATTATTAAAAGGCAAATATCTCCCGATCTGTAGGCATCTGAGAGACAAAACTTATGTCACTTTGAGGGAACGTATATGTCAACTTCCTGTCAGAGTCACGTCAATGTATGTCCAAGGGTTTGGAGGATAGAAACATTTAAATATTTCGAGATTATTCGAAAGTCAATTTTTGAAAAGGCAAATATCTCCCGATCTGTAGGAATCTGAGAGACAAAACTTATGTCACTTTGTGGGAACGCATATGTCAACTTCATGTCAGAATATCGTCAATGTGTGTCCAAGGGTTTGGACGATAGAACATTTTAATTTTTCGAGATTATTCGAAAGTCAATTTTTAAAAGGCAAATATCTTCCGATCTGTAGGCATCTGAGAGACAAAACGTATGTCACTTTGAGGGAACGTATATGTCAACCTCATGTCAGAATCTCGTCAATGTATGTCCAAGGGTTTGGACGATGGAGACATTTTAATTTTTCGAGATTATTCGAAAGTCAATTTTTAGAAAGCAAATATCTGCCGATCTGTAGGCATCTGAGAGACAAAACTTATGTCACTTTGAGGGAACGTATATGTCAACTTCCTGTCAGAGTCACGTTAATGTATGTCCAAGGGTTTGGAGGATAGAGACATTTTAATTTTTCGATATTATTCGATAGTCAATTTTTGAAAAGGCAAATATTTCTCGATCTGTAGGAATCTGAGAGACAAAACTTATGTCACTTTGAGGGAAGGCATATGTCAACTTCATGTCAGAGTCTCGTCAATGTATGTCCAAGGGTTTGGAGGATAGAGACATTTAAATTTTTAGAGATTATTCGAAAGTCAATTATTAAAAGGCAAATATCTCCCGATCTGTAGGAATCTGAGAGACAAAACTTATGTCACTTTGAGGGATCGTACATGTCAACTTCATGTCAGAATCTCGTCAATGTATGTCCAAGGGTTTGGACGATAGAGACATTTAAATTTTTCGAGATTATTCGAAAGTCAATTTTTAAAAGGCAAATATCTCCCGATCTGTATTCATCTAAGAGACAAATCTTATGTCACTTTGAGGGAACGCATATGTGAACTTCATGTCAGAGTCTCGTTAATGTATGTCAAAGGGTTTGGAGGATAGAGACATTTTAATTATTCGAGATTATTCGAAAGTCAATTATTAAAAGGCAAATATCTCCCGATCTGTAAGAATCTGAGAGACAAACCTTATGTCACTTTGAGGGAACGTATATGTCAACTTGCTGTCAGAGTCATGTCAATGTATGTCCAAGGGTTTGGACGATAGAGGCATTTAAATTTTTAGAGATTATTCGAAAGTCAATTTTTAAAAGGCAAATATCTCCCAATCTGTAGGAATCTGAGAGACAAAACTTATGTCACTTTGAGGGAACGTATATGTCAACTTGCTGTCAGAGTCACGTCAATGTATGTCCAAGGGTTTGGAGGATAGAGACATTTAAATTTTTAGAGATTATTCGAAAGTCAATTTTTGAAAAGGCAAATATCTCCCGATCAATAGGAATCTAAGAGACAAAACTTATGTCACTATGAGGGAACGTATATGTCAACTACATGTCAGAATCTCGTCAATGCATGTCCAAGGGTTTGGACGATAGAGACATTTTAATTTTTCGAGATTATTCGAAAGTCAATTTTTAAAGGCAAATATCTCCCGATCTGTTGGCATCTGAGAGACAAAACTTATGTCACTTTGAGGGAAGGTATATGTCAACTTCATGTCAGAATCTCGTCAATGTGTGTCCAAGGGTTTGGACGATAGAGACATTTAAATGTATCGAGATTATTCGAAAGTCAATTCTTAAAAGGCAAATATCTCCCGATCTGTAGGCATCTGAGAGACAAATCTTATGTCACTTTGAGGGAACGCATATGTAAACTTCCTGTCAGAGTCACGTCAATGTATGTCTAAGGGTTTGGATGATAGAGACATTTAAATTTTTCGAGATTATTCGAAAGTCAATTTTTGAAAAGGCAAATATCTTCCGATCTGTAGAAATCTGAGAGACAAAACTTATGTCACTTTGAGGGAACGTATATGTCAACTTCATGTCAGAATCTCGTCAATGTATGTGAAAGGGTTTGGACGATAGAGACATTTAAATTTTTCGAGATTATTCGAAAGTCAATTTTTAAAAGGCAAATATCTCCCGATCTGTAGGAATCTGAGAGACAAAACTTATGTCACTTTGAGGGAACGTATATGTCAACTTGCTGTCAGAGTCACGTCAATGTATGTCCAAGGGTTTGGACGATAGAGACATTTTAATTTTTCGAGATTATTCGAAAGTCAATTTTTGAAAAAGCAAATATCTCCCGATCTGTAGGAATCTGAGAGACAAAACTCATGTCACTTTGAGGGAAGGCATATGTCAAATTCGTGTCAGAGTAACGTCAATGTATGTCCAAGGGTTAGGAGGATAGAGACATTTAAATTTTTAGAGATTATTCGAAAGTCAATTATTAAAAGGCAAATATCTACCGATCTGTAGGCATCTGAGAGACAAAACTTATGTCACTTTGAGGAAACGTATATGTCAACTTCCTGTCAGAGTCACGTCAATGTATGTCCAAGGGTTTGGAGGATAGAGACATTTTAATTTTTCGAGATTATTCGAAAGTCAATTTTTGAAAAGGCAAATATCCTCCGATCTGTAGGAATCTGAGAGACAAAACTTATGTCACTTTGAGGGAACGCATATGTCAACTTCATGTCAGAATCTCGTCAATGTGTGTCCAAGGGTTTGGACGATAGGGACATTTTAATTTTTCGAGATTATTCGAAAGTCAATTTTTAAAAGGCAAATATCTCTCGATCTGTAGGAATCTGAGAGACAAAACCTATGTCACTTTGAGGGAACGCATATGTCAACTTCATGTCAGAATCTCGTCAATGCATGTCCAAGGGTTTGGACGATAGAGACATTTTAATTTTTCGAGATTATTCGAAAGTCAATTTTTAAAGGCAAATATCTCCCGATCTGTTGGCATCTGAGAGACAAAACTTATGTCACTTTGAGGGAAGGTATATGTCAACTTCATGTCAGAATCTCGTCAATGTGTGTCCAAGGGTTTGGACGATAGAGACATTTAAATGTATCGAGATTATTCGAAAGTCAATTCTTAAAAGGCAAATATCTCCCGATCTGTAGGCATCTGAGAGACAAATCTTATGTCACTTTGAGGGAACGCATATGTCAACTTCATGTCAGAATCTCGTCAATGTATGTCCAAGGGTTTGGAGGATAGAGACATTTTAATTATTCAGGATTATTCGAAAGTCAATTATTAAAAGGCAAATATCTCCCGATCTGTAGGAATTTGAGAGACAAACCTTATGTCACTTTGAGGGAACGTATATGTCAACTTGCTGTCAGAGTCATGTCAATGTATGTCCAAGGGATTGGAGGATAGAGACATTTAAATTTTTAGAGATTATTCGAAAGTCAATTTTTGAAAAGGCAAATATCTCCCGATCAGTAGGAATCTAAGAGACAAAACTTATGTCGCTATGAGGGAACGTATATGTCAACTACATGTCAGAATCTCGTCAATGTATGTCAAAGGGGTTGGACGATAGAGACATTTAAATTTTTCGAGATTATTCGAAAGTCAATTTTTAAAAGGCAAATATCTCCCGATCTGTAGGAATCTGAGAGACAAAACTTATGTCACTTTGAGGGAACGTATATGTCAACTTCATGTTAGAATCTCGTCAATGTATGTGAAAGGGTTTGGACGATAGAGACATTTAAATTTTTCGAGATTATTCGAAAGTCAATTTTTAAAAGGCAAATATCTCCCGATCTGTAGGAATCTGAGAGACAAAACTTATGTCACTTTGAGGGAACGTATATGTCAACTTGCTGTCAGAGTCACGTCAATGTATGTCCAAGGGTTTGGACGATAGAGACATTTTAATTTTTCGAGATTATTCGAAAGTCAATTTTTGAAAAAGCAAATATCTCCCGATCTGTAGGAATCTGAGAGACAAAACTCATGTCACTTTGAGGGAAGGCAAATGTCAAATTCGTGTCAGAGTAACGTCAATGTATGTCCAAGGGTTAGGAGGATAGAGACATTTAAATTTTTAGAGATTATTCGAAAGTCAATTATTAAAAGGCAAATATCTACCGATCTGTAGGCATCTGAGAGACAAAACTTATGTCACTTTGTGGGAACGTATATGTCACTTCATGTCAGAATCTCGTCAATGTATGTCCAAGGGTTTGGACGATAGAGACATTTAAATTTTTCGAGATTATTCGAAAGTCAATTTTTAAAAGGCAAATATCTCCCGATCTGTATTCATCTGAGAGACAAATCTTATGTCAACTTGAGGGAACGCATATGTGAACTTCATATCAGAGTCTCGTTAATGTATGTCCAAGGGTTTGGAGGATAGAGACATTGAAATTATTCGAGATTATTCGAAAGTCAATTTTTAAAAGGCAGATATCTCCCAATCTGTAGGAATCTGAGAGACAAAACTTATGTCACTTTAAGGGAACGTATATGTCAACTTCCTGTCAGAGTCACGTCAATGTATGTCCAAGGGTTTGGACGATAGAGACATTTTAATTTTTCGAGATTATTCGAAAGTCAATTTTTGAAAAAGCAAATATCTCCCGATCTGTAGGAATCTGAGAGACAAAACTCATGTCACTTTGAGGGAAGGCATATGTCAACTTCATGTCAGAGTAACGTCAATGTATGTCCAAGAGTTTGGAGGATAGAGACATTTAAATTTTTAGAGATTATTCGAAAGTCAATTATTAAAAGGCAAATATCTCCCGATCTGTAGGCATCTGAGAGACAAAACTTATGTCACTTTGAGGGAACGTATATGTCAACGTCCTGTCAGAGTCACGTCAATGTATGTCCAAGGGTTTGGAGGATAGAAACATTTAAATATTTCGAGATTATTCGAAAGTCAATTTTTGAAAAGGCAAATATCTCCCGATCTGTAGGAATCTGAGAGACAAAACTTATGTCACTTTGTGGGAACGCATATGTCAACTTCATGTCAGAATATCGTCAATGTGTGTCCAAGGGTTTGGACGATAGAACATTTTAATTTTTCGAGATTATTCGAAAGTCAATTTTTAAAAGGCAAATATCTTCCGATCTGTAGGCATCTGAGAGACAAAACGTATGTCACTTTGAGGGAACGTATATGTAAACCTCATGTCAGAATCTCGTCAATGTATGTCCAAGGGTTTGGACGATGGAGACATTTTAATTTTTCGAGATTATTCGAAAGTCAATTTTTAGAAAGCAAATATCTCCCGATCTGTAGGCATCTGAGAGACAAAACTTATGTCACTTTGAGGGAACGCATATGTCAACTTCTTGTCAGAATCTCGTCAATGTATGTCCAAGGGTTTGGACGATAGAGACATTTAATTTTTCGAGATTATTCGAAAGTCAATTATTAAAAGGCAAATATCTCCCGATCTGTAGGAATCTGAGAGACAAAACTTATGTCACTTTGAGGGAACGTATATGTCAACTTCCTGTCAGAGTCACGTTAATGTATGTCCAAGGGTTTGGAGGATAGAGACATTTTAATTTTTCGAGATTATTCGATAGTCAATTTTTGAAAAGGCAAATATTTCTCGATCTGTAGGAATCTGAGAGACAAAACTTATGTAACTTTGAGGGAACGTATATGTCAACGTCATGTCAGAATCTCGTCAATGTATGTCCAAGGGTTTGGACGATAGAGACATTTTAATTTTTCGAGATTATTCGAAAGTCAATTCTTAAAAGGCAAATATCTCCCGATCTGTAGGAATCTGAGAGACAAAACTTATGGAACTTTGAGGGATCGTATATGTCAACTTCATGTCAGAATATCGTCAATGTATGTCCAAGGGTTTGGACGATAGAGATATTTTAATTTTTCGAGATTATTCGAAAGTCACTTTTTAAAGGCAAATATCTCCGGATCTGTTGGCATCTGAGAGACAAAACTTATGGCACTTTGAGGGAACGTATATGTCAACTTCATGTCAGAATCTCGTCAATGTATGTCCAAGGGTTTGGACGATAGAGACATTTAAATTTTTCGAGATTATTCGAAAGTCAATTTTTAAAAGGCAAATATCTCCCGATCTGTATTCATCTAAGAGACAAATCTTATGTCACTTTGAGGGAACGCATATGTGAACTTCATGTCATTGTCTCGTTAATGTATGTCCAAGGGTTTGGAGGATAGAGACATTTTAATTATTCGAGATTATTCGAAAGTCAATTATTAAAAGGCAAATATCTCCCGATCTGTAGGAATCTGAGAGACAAACCTTATGTCACTTTGAGGGAACGTATATGTCAACTTCCTGTCAGAGTCATGTCAATGTATGTCCAAGGGTTTGGACGATAGAGACATTTTAATTTTTCGAGATTATTCGAAAGTCAATTTTTGAAAAAGCAAATATCTCCCGATCTGTAGGAATCTGAGAGACAAAACTCATGTCACTTTGAGGGAAGGCATATGTCAACTTCATGTCAGAGTAACGTCAATGTATGTCCAAGGGTTTGGAGGATAGAGACATTTAAATTTTTAGAGATTATTCGAAAGTCAATTATTAAAAGGCAAATATCTCCCGATCTGTAGGCATCTGAGAGACAAAACTTATGTCACTTTGAGGGAACGTATATGTCAACTTCCTGTTAGAGTCACGTCAATGTATGTCCAAGGGTTTGGAGGATAGAAACATTTAAATATTTCGAGATTATTCGAAAGTCAATTTTTGAAAAGGCAAATATCTCCCGATCTGTAGGAATCTGAGAGACAAAACTTATGTCACTTTGTGGGAACGCATATGTCAACTTCATGTCAGAATATCGTCAATGTATGTCCAAGGGTTTGGACGATGGAGACATTTTAATTTTTCGAGATTATTCGAAAGTCAATTTTTAGAAAGCAAATATCTCCCGATCTGTAGGCATCTGAGAGACAAAACTTATGTCACTTTGAGGGAACGCATATGTCAACTTCTTGTCAGAATCTCGTCAATGTATGTCCAAGGGTTTGGACGATAGAGACATTTAATTTTTCGAGATTATTCGAAAGTCAATTATTAAGAGGCAAATATCTCCCGATCTGTAGGAATCTGAGAGACAAAACTTATGTCACTTTGAGGGAACGTATATGTCAACTTCCTGTCAGAGTCACGTTAATGTATGTCCAAGGGTTTGGAGGATAGAGACATTTTAATTTTTCGAGATTATTCGATAGTCAATTTTTGAAAAGGCAAATATTTCTCGATCTGTAGGAATCTGAGAGACAAAACTTATGTAACTTTGAGGGAACGTATATGTCAACGTCATGTCAGAATCTCGTCAATGTATGTCCAAGGGTTTGGACGATAGAGACATTTTAATTTTTCGAGATTATTCGAAAGTCAATTCTTAAAAGGCAAATATCTCCCGATCTGTAGGAATCTGAGAGACAAAACTTATGGCACTTTGAGGGAACGTATATGTCAACTTCATGTCAGAATCTCGTCAATGTATGTCCAAGGGTTTGGACGATAGAGACATTTAAATTTTTCGAGATTATTCGAAAGTCAATTTTTAAAAGGCAAATATCTCCCGATCTGTATTCATCTAAGAGACAAATCTTATGTCACTTTGAGGGAACGCATATGTGAACTTCATGTCAGAGTCTCGTTAATGTATGTCCAAGGGTTTGGAGGATAGAGACATTTTAATTATTCGAGATTATTCGAAAGTCAATTATTAAAAGGCAAATATCTCCCGATCTGTAGGAATCTGAGAGACAAACCTTATGTCACTTTGAGGGAACGTATATGTCAACTTGCTGTCAGAGTCATGTCAATGTATGTCCAAGGGTTTGGACGATAGAGGCATTTAAATTTTTAGAGATTATTCGAAAGTCAATTTTTAAAAGGCAAATATCTCCCAATCTGTAGGAATCTGAGAGACAAAACTTATGTCACTTTGAGGGAACGTATATGTCAACTTGCTGTCAGAGTCACGTCAATGTATGTCCAAGGGTTTGGAGGATAGAGACATTTAAATTTTTAGAGATTATTCGAAAGTCAATTTTTGAAAAGGCAAATATCTCCCGATCAATAGGAATCTAAGAGACAAAACTTATGTCACTATGAGGGAACGTATATGTCAACTACATGTCAGAATCTCGTCAATGTATGTCAAAGGGTTTGAACGATAGAGACATTTAAATTTTTCGAGATTATTCGAAAGTCAATTTTTAAAAGGCAAATATCTCCCGATCTGTAGGAATCTGAGAGACAAAACTTAAGTCACTTTGAGGAAACGTATATGTAAACTTCCTGTCAGAGTCACGTCAATGTATGTCTAAGGGTTTGGACGATAGAGACACTTAAATTTTTCGAGATTATTCGAAAGTCAATTTTTGAAAAGGCAAATATCTTCCGATCTGTAGAAATCTGAGAGACAAAACTTATGTCACTTTGAGGGAACGTATATGTCAACTTCATGTCAGAATCTCGTCAATGTATGTGAAAGGGTTTTTAACGATAGAGACATTTAAATTTTTCGAGATTATTCGAAAGTCAATTTTTAAAAGGCAAATATCTCCCGATCTGTAGGAATCTGAGAGACAAAACTTATGTCACTTTGAGGGAACGTATATGTCAACTTGCTGTCAGAGTCACGTCAATGTATGTCCAAGGGTTTGGACGATAGAGACATTTTAATTTTTCGAGATTATTCGAAAGTCAATTTTTGAAAAAGCAAATATCTCCCGATCTGTAGGAATCTGAGAGACAAAACTCATGTCACTTTGAGGGAAGGCATATGTCAAATTCGTGTCAGAGTAACGTCAATGTATGTCCAAGGGTTAGGAGGATAGAGACATTTAAATTTTTAGAGATTATTCGAAAGTCAATTATTAAAAGGCAAATATCTACCGATCTGTAGGCATCTGAGAGACAAAACTTATGTCACTTTGAGGAAACGTATATGTCAACTTCCTGTCAGAGTCACGTCAATGTATGTCCAAGGGTTTGGAGGATAGAGACATTTTAATTTTTCGAGATTATTCGAAAGTCAATTTTTGAAAAGGCAAATATCTCCCGATCTGTAGGAATCTGAGAGACAAAACTTATGTCACTTTGAGGGAACGCATATGTCAACTTCATGTCAGAATCTCGTCAATGTGCGTCCAAGGGTTTGGACGATAGAGACATTTTAATTTTTCGAGATTATTCGAAAGTCAATTTTTAAAAGGCAAATATCTCCCGATCTGTAGGAATCTGAGAGACAAAACCTATGTCACTTTGTGGGAACGCATATGTCAACTTCATGTCAGAATCTCGTCAATGCATGTCCAAGGGTTTGGACGATAGAGACATTTAAATTTCTCGAGATTATTCGAAAGTCAATTTTTAAAGGCAAATATCTCCCGATCTGTTGGCATCTGAGAGACAAAACTTATGTCACTTTGAGGGGACGTATATGTCAACTTCATGTCAGAATCTCGTCAATGTATGTCCAAGGGTTTGGAGGATAGAGACATTTTAATTATTCAGGATTATTCGAAAGTCAATTATTAAAAGGCAAATATCTCCCGATCTGTAGGAATTTGAGAGACAAACCTTATGTCACTTTGAGGGAACGTATATGTCAACTTGCTGTCAGAGTCATGTCAATGTATGTCCAAGGGTTTGGAGGATAGAGACATTTAAATTTTTAGAGATTATTCGAAAGTCAATTTTTGAAAAGGCAAATATCTCCCGATCAATAGGAATCTAAGAGACAAAACTTATGTCGCTATGAGGGAACGTATATGTCAACTACATGTCAGAATCTCGTCAATGTATGTCAAAGGGGTTGGACGATAGAGACATTTAAATTTTTCGAGATTATTCGAAAGTCAATTTTTAAAAGGCAAATATCTCCCGATCTGTAGGAATCTGAGAGACAAAATTTATGTCACATTGAGGGAACGTATATGTCAACTTCATGTTAGAATCTCGTCAATGTATGTGAAAGGGTTTGGACGATAGAGACATTTAAATTTTTCGAGATTATTCGAAAGTCAATTTTTAAAAGGCAAATATCTCCCGATCTGTAGGAATCTGAGAGACAAAACTTATGTCACTTTGAGGGAACGACTATGTCAACTTGCTGTCAGAGTCACGTCAATGTATGTCCAAGGGTTTGGACGATAGAGACATTTTAATTTTTCGAGATTATTCGAAAGTCAATTTTTGAAAAAGCAAATATCTCCCGATCTGTAGGAATCTGAGAGACAAAACTCATGTCACTTTGAGGGAAGGCAAATGTCAAATTCGTGTCAGAGTAACGTCAATGTATGTCCAAGGGTTAGGAGGATAGAGACATTTAAATTTTTAGAGATTATTCGAAAGTCAATTATTAAAAGGCAAATATCTACCGATCTGTAGGCATCTGAGAGACAAAACTTATGTCACTTTGAGGAAACGTATATGTCAACTTCCTGTCAGAGTCACGTCAATGTATGTCCAAGGGTTTGGACGATAGAGACATTTTAATTTTTCGAGATTATTCGAAAGTCAATTTTTGAAAAGGCAAATATCTCCCGATCTGTAGTAATCTGAGAGACAAAACTTATGTCACTTTGAGGGAACGCATATGTCAACTTCATGTCAGAATCTCGTCAATGTGTGTCTAAGGGTTTGGACGATAGAGACATTTTAATTTTTCGAGATTATTCGAAAGTCAATTTTTAAAAGGCAAATATCTCCCGATCTGTAGGAATCTGAGAGACAAAACTTATGTCACTTTGAGGGAACGCATATGTCAACTTCATGTCAGAATCTCGTCAATGCATGTCCAAGGGTTTAGACGATAGAGACATTTAAATTTTTCGAGATTATTCGAAAGTCAATTTTTGAAAAGGCAAATATCTTCCGATCTCTAGGAATCTGAGAGACAAAACTTATGTCACTTTGAGGGAACGTATATGTCAACTTCATGTCAGAATCTCGTCAATGTATGTCCAAGGGTTTGGACGATAGAGACATTTAAATTTTTCGAGATTATTCGAAAGTCAATTTTTAAAAGGCAAATATCTCCCGATCTGTAGGAATCTGAGAGACAAAACTTAAGTCACTTTGAGGGAACGTTAATGTAAACTTCGTGTCAGAGTCACGTCATGTATGTCCAAGGGTTTGGACGATAGAGACATTTAAATTTGTCGAGATTATTCGAAAGTCAATTTTTGAAAAGGCAAATATCTTCCGATCTGTAGGAATCTGAGAGACAAAACTTATGTCACTTTGAGGGAACGTATATGTCAACTTCATGTCAGAATCTCGTCAATGTATGTCCAAGGGTTTGGACGATAGAGACATTTAAATTTTTCGAGATTATTCGAAAGTCAATTTTTAAAAGGCAAATATCTCCCGATCTGTAGGAATCTGAGAGACAAAAATTATGTCACTTTGAGGGAACGTATATGTCAACTTCTGTCAGAGTCACGTCAATGTATGTCCAAGGGTTTGGACGATAGAGTCATTTTAATTTTTCGAGATTATTCGAAAGTCAATTTTTGAAAAAGCAAATATCTCCCGATCTGTAGGCATCTGAGAGACAAATCTTATGTCACTTTGAGGGAACGCATATGTCTACTTCAAGTCAGAGTCTCGTTAATGTACGTCCAAGGGTTTGGACGATAGAGACATTTTAATTATTCGAGATTATTCGAAAGTCAATTATTAAAAGGCAAATATCTCCCGATCTGTATGAATCTGAGAGACAAACCTTATGTCACTTTGAGGGAACGTAGATGTCAACTTGCTCTCAGAGTCATGTCAATGTATGCCCAAGGGTTTGGACGATAGAGGCATTTAAATTATTAGAGTTTATTCGAAAGTCAATTTTTAAAAGGCAAATATCTCCCAATCTGTAGGAATCTGAGAGACAAAACTTATGTTACATTGAGGGAACGTTTATGTCAACTTGCTGTCAGACTCACGTCAATGTATGTCCAAGGGATTGGAGGATAGAGACATTTAAATTTTTAGAGCTTATTCGAAAGTCAATTTTTAAAAGGCAAATATCTCCCGATCTGTAGGCATCTGAGAGACAAAACTTATGTCACTTTGAGGGAATGTATATGTCAACCTCATGTCAGATTCTCGTCAATGTATGTCCAAGGGTTTGGACGATAGAGACATTTTAATTTTTCGAGATTATTCGAAAGTCAATTCTTAAAAGGCAAATATCTCCCGATCTGTAGGAATCTGAGAGACAAACCTTATGTCGCTTTGAGGGAACGTATATGTCAACTTCATGTCAGAATCTCATCAATGTATGTCCAAGGGTTTGGACGATAGAGACATTTTAATTTTTCTAGATTATTCGAAAGTCAATTTTTAAAGGCAAATATCTCCCGATCTGTTGGCATCTGAGAGACAAAACTTATGTCACTTTGAGGGAACGTATATGTCAACTTCATGTCAGAATCTCGTCAATGTATGTCGAAGGGTTTGGACGATAGAGACATTTTAATTTTTCGAGATTATTCGAAAGTCAATTATTAAAAGGCAAATATCTCCCGATCTGTAGGAATCTGAGAGACAAATCTTATGTCAATTTGAGGGAACGCATATGTGAACTTCATGTCAGAGTCTCGTTAATGTATGTCCAAGGGTTTGGAGGATAGAGACATTTTAATTATTCAGGATTATTCGAAAGTCAATTATTAAAAGGCAAATATCTCCCGATCTGTAGGAATCTGAGAGACAAACCTTATGTCACTTTGAGGGAACGTATATGTCAACTTGCTGTCAGAGTCACGTCAATGTATGTCCAAGGGTTTGGACGATAGAGACATTTTAATTTTTCGAGATTATTCGAAAGTCAATTTTTTGAAAAAGCAAATATCTCCCGATCTGTAGGAATCTGAGAGACAAAACTCATGTCACTTTGAGGGAAGGCATATGTCAAATTCGTATCAGAGTAACGTCAATGTATGTCCAAGGGTTAGGAGGATAGAGACATTTAAATTTTTAGAGATTATTCGAAAGTCAATTATTAAAAGGCAAATATCTACCGATCTGTAGGCATCTGAGAGACAAAACTTATGTCACTTTGAGGAAACGTATATGTCAACTTCCTGTCAGAGTCACGTCAATGTATGTCCAAGGGTTTGGAGGATAGAGACATTTTAATTTTTCGAGATTATTCGAAAGTCAATTTTTGAAAAGGCAAATATCTCCCGATCTGTAGGAATCTGAGAGACAAAACTTATGTCACTTTGAGGGAACGCATGTGTCAACTTCATGTCAGAATCTCGTCAATGTGTGTCCAAGGGTTTGGACGATAGAGACATTTTAATTTTTCGAGATTATTCGAAAGTCAATTTTTAAAAGGCAAATATCTCCCGATCTGTAGGAATCTGAGAGACAAAACTTATGCCACTTTGAGGGAACGCATATGTCAACTTCATGTCAGAATCTCGTCAATGCATGTCCAAGGGTTTGGACGATAGAGACATTTTAATTTTTCGAGATTATTCGAAAGTCAATTTTTAAAGGCAAATATCTCCCGATCTGTTGGCATCTGAGAGACAAAACTTATGTCACTTTGAGGGAACGCATATGTCAACTTCATGTCAGAATCTCGTCAATGTGTGTCTAAGGGTTTGGACGATAGAGACATTTTAATTTTTCGAGATTATTCGAAAGTCAATTTTTAAAAGGCAAATATCTCCCGATCTGTAGGAATCTGAGAGACAAAACTTATGTCACTTTGAGGGAACGCATATGTCAACTTCATGTCAGAATCTCGTCAATGCATGTCCAAGGGTTTGGACGATAGAGACATTTAAATTTTTCGAGATTATTCGAAAGTCAATTTTTGAAAAGGCAAATATCTTCCGATCTGTAGGAATCTGAGAGACAAAACTTATGTCACTTTGAGGGAACGTATATGTCAACTTCATGTCAGAATCTCGTCAATGTATGTCCAAGGGTTTGGACGATAGAGACATTTAAATTTTTCGAGATTATTCGAAAGTCAATTTTTGAAAAGGCAAATATCTTCCGATCTGTAGGAATCTGAGAGACAAAACTTATGTCACTTTGAGGGAACGTATATGTCAACTTCATGTCAGAATCTCGTCAATGTATGTCCAAGGGTTTGGACGATAGAGACATTTAAATTTTTCGAGATTATTCGAAAGTCAATTTTTAAAAGGCAAATATCTCCCGATCTGTAGGAATCTGAGAGACAAAACTTATGTCACTTTGAGGGAACGTATATGTCAACTTGCTGTCAGAGTCACGTCAATGTATGTCCAAGGGTTTGGACGATGGAGACATTTTAATTTTTCGAGATTATTCGAAAGTCAATTTTTGAAAAAGCAAATATCTCCCGATCTGTAGGCATCTGAGAGACAAATCTTATGTCACTTTGAGGGAACGCATATGTCTACTTCATGTCAGAGTCTCGTTAATGTATGTCCAAGGGTTTGGACGATAGAGACATTTTAATTATTCGAGATTATTCGAAAGTCAATTATTTAAAGGCAAATATCTCCCGATCTGTAGGAATCTGAGAGACAAACCTTATGTCACTTTGAGGGAACGTATATGTCAACTTGCTCTCAGAGTCATGTCAATGTATGCCCAAGGGTTTGGACGATAGAGGCATTTAAATTATTAGAGTTTATTCGAAAGTCAATTTTTAAAAGGCAAATATCTCCCGATCTGTAGGAATCTGAGAGACAAAACTTATGTCACTTTGAGGGAACGCATATGTCAACTTCATGTCAGAATCTCGTCAATGCATGTCCAAGGGTTTGGACGATAGAGACATTTAAATTTTTCGAGATTATTCGAAAGTCAATTTTTGAAAAGGCAAATATCTTCCGATCTGTAGGAATCTGAGAGACAAAACTTATGTCACTTTGAGGGAACGTATATGTCAACTTCATGTCAGAATCTCGTCAATGTATGTCCAAGGGTTTGGACGATAGAGACATTTAAATTTTTCGAGATTATTCGAAAGTCAATTTTTGAAAAGGCAAATATCTTCCGATCTGTAGGAATCTGAGAGACAAAACTTATGTCACTTTGAGGGAACGTATATGTCAACTTCATGTCAGAATCTCGTCAATGTATGTCCAAGGGTTTGGACGATAGAGACATTTAAATTTTTCGAGATTATTCGAAAGTCAATTTTTAAAAGGCAAATATCTCCCGATCTGTAGGAATCTGAGAGACAAAACTTATGTCACTTTGAGGGAACGTATATGTCAACTTGCTGTCAGAGTCACGTCAATGTATGTCCAAGGGTTTGGACGATAGAGACATTTTAATTTTTCGAGATTATTCGAAAGTCAATTTTTGAAAAAGCAAATATCTCCCGATCTGTAGGCATCTGAGAGACAAATCTTATGTCACTTTGAGGGAACGCATATGTCTACTTCATGTCAGAGTCTCGTTAATGTATGTCCAAGGGTTTGGACGATAGAGACATTTTAATTATTCGAGATTATTCGAAAGTCAATTATTAAAAGGCAAATATCTCCCGATCTGTAAAAATCTGAGAGACAAACCTTATGTCACTTTGAGGGAACGTATATGTCAACTTGCTCTCAGAGTCATGTCAATGTATGCCCAAGGGTTTGGACGATAGAGGCATTTAAATTATTAGAGTTTATTCGAAAGTCAATTTTTAAAAGGCAAATATCTCCCAATCTGTAGGAATCTGAGAGACAAAACTTATGTCACATTGAGGGAACGTTTATGTCAACTTGCTGTCAGAGTCACGTCAATGTATGTCCAAGGGTTTGGAGGATAGAGACATTTAAATTTTTAGAGCTTATTCGAAAGTCAATTTTTAAAAGGCAAATATCTCCCGATCTGTAGGCATCTGAGAGACAAAACTTATGTCACTTTGAGGGAATGTATATGTCAACCTCATGTCAGATTCTCGTCAATGTATGTCCAAGGGTTTGGACGATAGAGACATTTTAATTTTTCGAGATTATTCGAAAGTCAATTCTTAAAAGGCAAATATCTCCCGACCTGTAGGAATCTGAGAGACAAACCTTATGTCACTTTGAGGGAACGTATATGTCAACTTCATGTCAGAATCTCATCAATGTATGTCCAAGGGTTTGGACGATAGAGACATTTTAATTTTTCTAGATTATTCGAAAGTCAATATTTAAAGGCAAATATCTCCCGATCTGTTGGCATCTGAGAGACAAAACGTATGTCACTTTGAGGGAACGTATATGTCAACTTCATGTCAGAATCTCGTCAATGTATGTCGAAGGGTTTGGACGATAGAGACATTTTAATTTTTCGAGATTATTCGAAAGTCAATTATTAAAAGGCAAATATCTCCCGATCTGTAGGAATCTGAGAGACAAATCTTATGTCAATTTGAGGGAACGCATATGTGAACTTCATGTCAGAGTCTCGTTAATGTATGTCCAAGGGTTTGGAGGATAGAGTCATTTTAATTATTCAGGATTATTCGAAAGTCAATTATTAAAAGGCAAATATCTCCCGATCTGTAGGAATCTGAGAGACAAACCTTATGTCACTTTGAGGGAACGTATATGTCAACTTGCTGTCAGAGTCATGTCAATGTATGTCCAAGGGTTTGGAGGATAGAGACATTTAAATTTTTAGAGATTATTCGAAAGTCAATTTTTGAAAAGGCAAATATCTCCCGATCAATAGGAATCTAAGAGACAAAACGTATGTCACTATGAGGGAACGTATATGTCAACTACATGTCAGAATCTCGTCAATGTATGTCAAAGGGTTTGGACGATAGAGACATTTAAATTTTTCTAGATTATTCGAAAGTCAATTTTTAAAAGGCAAATATCTCCCGATCTGTAGGAATCTGAGAGACAAAACTTAAGTCACTTTGAGGGAACGTATATGTAAACTTCCTGTCAGAGTCACGTCAATGTATGTCCAAGGGTTTGGACGATAGAGACATTTAAATTTTTCGAGATTATTCGAAAGTCAATTTATGAAAAGGCAAATATCTTCCGATCTGTAGGAATCTGAGAGACAAAACTTATGTCACTTTGAGGGAACGTATATGTCAACTTCATGTCAGAATCTCGTCAATGTATGTGAAAGTGTTTGGACGATAGAGACATTTTAATTTTTCGAGATTATTCTAAAGTCAATTTTTAAAAGGCAAATATCTCCCGATCTGTAGGAATCTGAGAGACAAAACTTATGTCACTTTGAGGGAACGTATATGTCAACTTGCTGTCAGAGTCACGTCAATGTATGTCCAAGGGTTTGGACGATAGAGACATTTTAATTTTTCGAGATTATTCGAAAGTCAATTTTTGAAAAAGCAAATATCTCCCGATCTGTAGGAATCTGAGAGACAAAACTCAAGTCACTTTGAGGGAAGGCATATGTCAAATTCGTGTCAGAGTAACGTCAATGTATGTCCAAGGGTTAGGAGGATAAAGACATTTAAATTTTTAGAGATTATTCGAAAGTCAATTATTAAAAGGCAAATATCTACCGATCTGTAGGAATCTGAGAGACAAAACTTATGTCACATTGAGGGAACGCATATGTCAACTTCATGTCAGAATCTCGTCAATGTGTGTCCAAGGGTTTGGACGATAGAGACATTTTAATTTTTCGAGATTATTCGAAAGTCAATTTTTAAAAGGCAAATATCTCCCGATCTGTAGGAATCTGAGAGACAAAACTTATGTCACTTTGAGGGAACGCATATGTCAACTTCATGTCAGAATCTCGTCAATGCATGTCCAAGGGTTTGGACGATAGAGACATTTTAATTTTTCGAGATTATTCGAAAGTCAATTTTTAAAGGCAAATATCTCCCGATCTGCTGGCATCTGAGAGACAAAACGTATGTCACTTTGAGGGAACGTATATGTCAACTTCATGTCAGAATCTCGTCAATGTGTGTCCAAGGGTTTGGACGATAGAGACATTTAAATGTTTCGAGATTATTCGAAAGTCAATTTTTAAAAGGCAAATATCTCCCGATCTGTAGGCATCTGAGAGACAAATCTTATGTCACTTTGAGGGAACGCATATGTCAACTTCATGTCAGAATCTCGTCAATGTATGTCCAAGGGTTTGGACGATAGAGACATTTTAATTTTTCGAGATTATTCGAAAGTCAAGTCTTAAAAGGCAAATATCTCCCGATCTGTAGGAATCTGAGAGACAAAACTTATGTCACTTTGAGGGAACGTATATGTCAACTTGCTGTCAGAGTCACGTCAATGTATGTCCAAGGGTTTGGACGATAGAGACATTTTAATTTTTCGAGATTATTCGAAAGTCAATTTTTGAAAAAGCAAATATCTCCCGATCTGTAGGCATCTGAGAGACAAATCTTATGCCACTTTGAGGGAACGCATATGTCTACTTCATGTCAGAGTCTCGTTAATGTATGTCCAAGGGTTTGGACGATAGAGACATTTTAATTATTCGAGATTATTCGAAAGTCAATTATTAAAAGGCAAATATCTCCCGATCTGTTGGAATCTGAGAGACAAACCTTATGTCACTTTGAGGGAACGTATATGTCAACTTGCTGTCAGAGTCATGTCAATGTATGTCCAAGGGTTTGGACGATAGAGGCATTTAAATTTTTAGAGATTATTCGAAAGTCAATTTTTAAAAGGCAAATATCTCCCAATCTGTAGAAATCTGAGAGACAAAACTTATGTCACTTTGAGGGAACGTATATGTCAACTTGCTGTCAGAGTCACGTCAATGTATGTCCAAGGGTTTGGAGGATAGAGACTTTTAAATTTTTAGAGATTATTCGAAAGTCAGTTTTTGAAAAGGCAAATATCTCCCGATCAATAGGAATGTAAGAGACAAAACCTATGTCACTATGAGGGAACGTATATGTCAACTACATGTCAGAATCTCGTCAATGTATGTCCAAGGGTTTGGAGGATAGAGATATTTAAATTTTTAGAGATTATTCGAAAGTCAATTATTAAAAGGCAAATATCTACCGATCTGTAGGCATCTGAGAGACAAAACTTATGTCACTTTGAGGGAACGTATATGTCAACTTCCTGTCAGAGTCACGTCAATGTATGTCCAAGGGTTTGGAGGATAGAGACATTTTAATTTTTCGAGATTATTCGAAAGTCAATTTTTGAAAAGGCAAATATCTCCCGATCTGTAGGAATCTGAGAGACAAAACGTATGTCACTTTGAGGGAACGTATATGTCAATCTCATGTCAGAATCTCGTCAATGCATGTCCAAGGGTTTGGACGATAGAGACATTTTAATTTTTCGAGATTATTCGAAAGTCAATTTTTAAATAGCAAATATCTCCCGATCTGTAGGCTTCTGAGAGACAAAACTTATGTCACTTTGAGGGAACGTATATGTCAACTTCATGTCAGAATCTCGTCAATGCATGTCCAAGGGTTTGGACGATAGAGACATTTAAATTTTTCGAGATTATTCGAAAGTCAATTTTTGAAAAGGCAAATATCTTCCGATCTGTAGGAATCTGAGAGACAAAACTTATGTCACTTTGAGGGAACGTATATGTCAACTTCATGTCAGAATCTCGTCAATGTATGTCCAAGGGTTTGGACGATAGAGACATTTAAATTTTTCGAGATTATTCGAAAGTCAATTTTTGAAAAGGCAAATATCTTCCGATCTGTAGGAATCTGAGAGACAAAACTTATGTCACTTTGAGGGAACGTATATGTCAACTTCATGTCAGAATCTCGTCAATGTATGTCCAAGGGTTTGGACGATAGAGACATTTAAATTTTTCGAGATTATTCGAAAGTCAATTTTTAAAAGGCAAATATCTCCCGATCTGTAGGAATCTGAGAGACAAAACTTATGTCACTTTGAGGGAACGTATATGTCAACTTGCTGTCAGAGTCACGTCAATGTATGTCCAAGGGTTTGGACGATAGAGACATTTTAATTTTTCGAGATTATTCGAAAGTCAATTTTTGAAAAAGCAAATATCTCCCGATCTGTAGGCATCTGAGAGACAAATCTTATGTCACTTTGAGGGAACGCATATGTCTACTTCATGTCAGAGTCTCGTTAATGTATGTCCAAGGGTTTGGACGATAGAGACATTTTAATTATTCGAGATTATTCGAAAGTCAATTATTAAAAGGCAAATATCTCCCGATCTGTAAAAATCTGAGAGACAAACCTTATGTCACTTTGAGGGAACGTATATGTCAACTTGCTCTCAGAGTCATGTCAATGTATGCCCAAGGGTTTGGACGATAGAGGCATTTAAATTATTAGAGTTTATTCGAAAGTCAATTTTTAAAAGGCAAATATCTCCCAATCTGTAGGAATCTGAGAGACAAAACTTATGTCACATTGAGGGAACGTTTATGTCAACTTGCTGTCAGAGTCACGTCAATGTATGTCCAAGGGTTTGGAGGATAGAGACATTTAAATTTTTAGAGCTTATTCGAAAGTCAATTTTTAAAAGGCAAATATCTCCCGATCTGTAGGCATCTGAGAGACAAAACTTATGTCACTTTGAGGGAATGTATATGTCAACCTCATGTCAGATTCTCGTCAATGTATGTCCAAGGGTTTGGACGATAGAGACATTTTAATTTTTCGAGATTATTCGAAAGTCAATTCTTAAAAGGCAAATATCTCCCGACCTGTAGGAATCTGAGAGACAAACCTTATGTCACTTTGAGGGAACGTATATGTCAACTTCATGTCAGAATCTCATCAATGTATGTCCAAGGGTTTGGACGATAGAGACATTTTAATTTTTCTAGATTATTCGAAAGTCAATATTTAAAGGCAAATATCTCCCGATCTGTTGGCATCTGAGAGACAAAACGTATGTCACTTTGAGGGAACGTATATGTCAACTTCATGTCAGAATCTCGTCAATGTATGTCGAAGGGTTTGGACGATAGAGACATTTTAATTTTTCGAGATTATTCGAAAGTCAATTATTAAAAGGCAAATATCTCCCGATCTGTAGGAATCTGAGAGACAAATCTTATGTCAATTTGAGGGAACGCATATGTGAACTTCATGTCAGAGTCTCGTTAATGTATGTCCAAGGGTTTGGAGGATAGAGTCATTTTAATTATTCAGGATTATTCGAAAGTCAATTATTAAAAGGCAAATATCTCCCGATCTGTAGGAATCTGAGAGACAAACCTTATGTCACTTTGAGGGAACGTATATGTCAACTTGCTGTCAGAGTCATGTCAATGTATGTCCAAGGGTTTGGAGGATAGAGACATTTAAATTTTTAGAGATTATTCGAAAGTCAATTTTTGAAAAGGCAAATATCTCCCGATCAATAGGAATCTAAGAGACAAAACGTATGTCACTATGAGGGAACGTATATGTCAACTACATGTCAGAATCTCGTCAATGTATGTCAAAGGGTTTGGACGATAGAGACATTTAAATTTTTCTAGATTATTCGAAAGTCAATTTTTAAAAGGCAAATATCTCCCGATCTGTAGGAATCTGAGAGACAAAACTTAAGTCACTTTGAGGGAACGTATATGTAAACTTCCTGTCAGAGTCACGTCAATGTATGTCCAAGGGTTTGGACGATAGAGACATTTAAATTTTTCGAGATTATTCGAAAGTCAATTTATGAAAAGGCAAATATCTTCCGATCTGTAGGAATCTGAGAGACAAAACTTATGTCACTTTGAGGGAACGTATATGTCAACTTCATGTCAGAATCTCGTCAATGTATGTGAAAGTGTTTGGACGATAGAGACATTTTAATTTTTCGAGATTATTCTAAAGTCAATTTTTAAAAGGCAAATATCTCCCGATCTGTAGGAATCTGAGAGACAAAACTTATGTCACTTTGAGGGAACGTATATGTCAACTTGCTGTCAGAGTCACGTCAATGTATGTCCAAGGGTTTGGACGATAGAGACATTTTAATTTTTCGAGATTATTCGAAAGTCAATTTTTGAAAAAGCAAATATCTCCCGATCTGTAGGAATCTGAGAGACAAAACTCAAGTCACTTTGAGGGAAGGCATATGTCAAATTCGTGTCAGAGTAACGTCAATGTATGTCCAAGGGTTAGGAGGATAAAGACATTTAAATTTTTAGAGATTATTCGAAAGTCAATTATTAAAAGGCAAATATCTACCGATCTGTAGGAATCTGAGAGACAAAACTTATGTCACATTGGGGGAACGCATATGTCAACTTCATGTCAGAATCTCGTCAATGTGTGTCCAAGGGTTTGGACGATAGAGACATTTTAATTTTTCGAGATTATTCGAAAGTCAATTTTTAAAAGGCAAATATCTCCCGATCTGTAGGAATCTGAGAGACAAAACTTATGTCACTTTGAGGGAACGCATATGTCAACTTCATGTCAGAATCTCGTCAATGCATGTCCAAGGGTTTGGACGATAGAGACATTTTAATTTTTCGAGATTATTCGAAAGTCAATTTTTAAAGGCAAATATCTCCCGATCTGCTGGCATCTGAGAGACAAAACGTATGTCACTTTGAGGGAACGTATATGTCAACTTCATGTCAGAATCTCGTCAATGTGTGTCCAAGGGTTTGGACGATAGAGACATTTAAATGTTTCGAGATTATTCGAAAGTCAATTTTTAAAAGGCAAATATCTCCCGATCTGTAGGCATCTGAGAGACAAATCTTATGTCACTTTGAGGGAACGCATATGTCAACTTCATGTCAGAATCTCGTCAATGTATGTCCAAGGGTTTGGACGATAGAGACATTTTAATTTTTCGAGATTATTCGAAAGTCAAGTCTTAAAAGGCAAATATCTCCCGATCTGTAGGAATCTGAGAGACAAAACTTATGTCACTTTGAGGGAACGTATATGTCAACTTGCTGTCAGAGTCACGTCAATGTATGTCCAAGGGTTTGGACGATAGAGACATTTTAATTTTTCGAGATTATTCGAAAGTCAATTTTTGAAAAAGCAAATATCTCCCGATCTGTAGGCATCTGAGAGACAAATCTTATGCCACTTTGAGGGAACGCATATGTCTACTTCATGTCAGAGTCTCGTTAATGTATGTCCAAGGGTTTGGACGATAGAGACATTTTAATTATTCGAGATTATTCGAAAGTCAATTATTAAAAGGCAAATATCTCCCGATCTGTTGGAATCTGAGAGACAAACCTTATGTCACTTTGAGGGAACGTATATGTCAACTTGCTGTCAGAGTCATGTCAATGTATGTCCAAGGGTTTGGACGATAGAGGCATTTAAATTTTTAGAGATTATTCGAAAGTCAATTTTTAAAAGGCAAATATCTCCCAATCTGTAGAAATCTGAGAGACAAAACTTATGTCACTTTGAGGGAACGTATATGTCAACTTGCTGTCAGAGTCACGTCAATGTATGTCCAAGGGTTTGGAGGATAGAGACTTTTAAATTTTTAGAGATTATTCGAAAGTCAGTTTTTGAAAAGGCAAATATCTCCCGATCAATAGGAATGTAAGAGACAAAACCTATGTCACTATGAGGGAACGTATATGTCAACTACATGTCAGAATCTCGTCAATGTATGTCCAAGGGTTTGGAGGATAGAGATATTTAAATTTTTAGAGATTATTCGAAAGTCAATTATTAAAAGGCAAATATCTACCGATCTGTAGGCATCTGAGAGACAAAACTTATGTCACTTTGAGGGAACGTATATGTCAACTTCCTGTCAGAGTCACGTCAATGTATGTCCAAGGGTTTGGAGGATAGAGACATTTTAATTTTTCGAGATTATTCGAAAGTCAATTTTTGAAAAGGCAAATATCTCCCGATCTGTAGGAATCTGAGAGACAAAACGTATGTCACTTTGAGGGAACGTATATGTCAATCTCATGTCAGAATCTCGTCAATGCATGTCCAAGGGTTTGGACGATAGAGACATTTTAATTTTTCGAGATTATTCGAAAGTCAATTTTTAAATAGCAAATATCTCCCGATCTGTAGGCTTCTGAGAGACAAAACTTATGTCACTTTGAGGGAACGTATATGTCAACTTCATGTCAGAATCTCGTCAATGTATGTCCAAGGGTTTGGACGATAGAGACATTTTAATTTTTCGAGATTATTCGAAAGTCAATTTTTAAAAGGCAAATATCTCCCGATCTGTAGGAATCTGAGAGACAAAACTTATGTCACTTTGAGGGAACGTATATGTCAACTTCATGTCAGAATCTCGTCAATGTGTGTCGAAGGGTTTGGACGATAGAGACATTTAAATTTTTCGAGATTATTCGAAAGTCAATTTTTAAAAGGCAAATATCTCCCGATCTGTAGGCATCTGAGAGACAAATCTTATGTCACTTTGAGGGAACGCATATGTCAACTTCGTGTCTGAATCTCGTCAATGTATGTCCAAGGGTTTGGGCGATAGAGACATTTTAATTTTTCGAGATTATTCGAAAGTCAAGTCTTAAAAGGCAAATATCTCCCGATCTGTAGGAATCTGAGAGACAAAACTTATGGCACTTTGAGGGAACGTATGTGTCAACTTCATGTCAGAATCTCGTCAATGTATGTCCAAGGGTTTGGACGATAGAGACATTTTAATTTTTCGAGATTATTCGAAAGTCAAATTTTAAAGGCAAATATCTCCCGATCTGTTGGCATCTGAGAGACAAAACTTATGTCACTTTGAGGGAATGTATATGTCAACTTCATGTCAGAATCTAGTCAATGTATGTCCAAGGGTTTGGACGATAGAGACATTTAAATTTTTCGAGATTATTCGAAAGTCAATTTTTAAAAAGCAAATATCTCCCGATCTGTATTCATCTGAGAGACAAATCTTATGTCAATTTGAGGGAACGCATATGTGAACGTCATGTCAGAGCCTCGTTGATGTATGTCCAAGGGTTTGGAGGATAGAGACATTTTAATTATTTGAGATTATTCGAAAGTCAATTATTAAAAGGCAAATATCTCCCGATCTGTAGGAATCTGAGAGACAAACCTTATGTCACTTTGAGGGAACGTATATGTCAACTTGCTGTCAGAGTCATGTCAATGTATGTCCAAGGGTTTGGACGATAGAGACATTTTAATTTTTCGAGATTATTCGAAAGTCAATTTTTAAAAGGCAAATATCTCCCAATCTGTAGGAATCTGAGAGACAAAACTTATGTCACTTTGAGGGAACGTATATGTCAACTTGCTGTCAGAGTCACGTCATTGTATGTCCAAGGGTTTGGAGGATAGAGACATTTAAATTTTTAGAGATTATTCGAAAGTCAATTTTTTAAAAGGCAAATATCTCCCGATCAATAGGAATCTAAGAGACAAAACTTATGTCACTATGAGGGAACGTATATGTCAACTACATGTCAGAATCTCGTCAATGTATGTCAATGGGTTTGGACGATAGAGACATTTAAATTTTTCGAGATTATTCGAAAGTCAATTTTAAAAGGCTAATATCTCCCGATCTGTAGGAATCTGAGAGACAAAACTTATGTCACTTTGAGGGAACGTATATGTCAACTTGCTGTCAGAGTCACGTCAATGTATGTCCAAGGGTTTGGACGATAGAGACATTTTAATTTTTCGAGATTATTCGAAAGTCAATTTTTGAAAAAGAAAATATCTCCCGATCTGTAGGAATCTGAGAGACAAAACTCATGTCACTTTGAGGGAAGGCATATGTCAACTTCATGTCAGAGTCACGTCAATGTATGTCCAAGGGTTTGGAGGATAGAGACATTTAAATTTTTAGAGATTATTTGAAAGTCAATTATTAAAAGGCAAATATCTACCGATCTGTAAGCATCTGAGAGACAAAATTTATGTCACTTTGAGGGAACGTATATGTCAACTTCCTGTCAGAGTCACGTCAATGTATGTCCAAGGGTTTGGAGAATAGCGACATTTTAATTTTTCGAGATTATTCGAAAGTCAATTTTTGAAAAGGCAAATATCTCCCGATCTGTAGGAATCTGAGAGACAAAACTTATGTCACTTTGAGGGAACGTATATGTCAACTTCATGTCAGAATCCCGTCAATGTATGTCCAAGGGTTTGGACGATAGAGACATTTTAATTTTTCGAGATTATTCGAAAGTCAATTTTTAAAAGGCAAATATCTCCCGATCTGTAGGCATCTGAGAGACAAAACTTATGTCACTTTGAGCGAACGTATATGTTAACCTCATGTCAGATTCTCGTCAATGTATGTCCAAGGGTTTGGACGATAGAGACATTTTAATTTTTCGAGATTATTCGAAAGTCAATTTTTAAAAGGCAAATATCTCCCGATCTGTAGGAATCTGAGAGACAAAACTTATGTCACTTTGAGGGAACGTATATGTCAACTTCATGTCAGAATCTCGTCAATGTATGTCCAAGGGTTTGGACGATAGAGACATTTAAATTTCTCGAGATTATTCGAAAGTCAATTTTTAAAGGCAAATATCTCCCGATCTGTTGGCATCTGAGAGACAAAACTTATGTCACTTTGAGGGAACGTATATGTTAACTTCCTGTCAGAGTCACGTTAATGTATGTCCAAGGGTTTGGAGGATAGAGACATTTTAATTTTTCGAGATTATTCGAAAGTCAATTATTAAAAGGCAAATATCTACCGATCTGTAGGCATCTGAGAGACAAAACTTATGTCACTTTGAGGGAACGTATATGTCAACTTCCTGTCAGAGTCACGTCAATGTATGTCCAAGGGTTTGGAGGATAGAGACATTTTAATTTTTCGAGATTATTCGAAAGTCAATTTTTGAAAAGGCAAATATCTCCCGATCTGTAGGAATCTGAGAGACAAAACTTATGTCACTTTGAGGGAACGTATATGTCAACTTCATGTCAGAATCTCGTCAATGTATGTCCAAGGGTTTGGACGATAGAGACATTTAAATATTTCGAGATTATTCGAAAGTCAATTTTTAAAAGGCAAATATCTCCCGATCTGTATGCATCTTAGAGACAAATCTTATGTCACATTGAGGGAACGCATATGTGAACTTCATGTCAGAGTCTCGTTAATGTATGTCCAAGGGTTTGGAGGATAGAGACATTTTAATTATTCGAGATTATTCGAAAGTCAATTATTAAAAGGCAAATATCTCCCGATCTGTAGGAATCTGAGAGACAAACCTTATGTCACTTTGAGGGAACGTATATGTCAACTTGCTGTCAGAGTCACGTCAATGTATGTCCAAGGGTTTGGACGATAGAGACATTTTAATTTTTCGAGATTATTCGAAAGTCAATTTTTAAAAGGCAAATATCTCCCAATCTGTAGGAATCTGAGAGACAAAACTTATGTCACCTTGAGGGAAGGCATATGTCAACTTCATGTCAGAGTCACGTCAATGTATGTCCAAGGGTTTGGAGGATAGAGACATTTAAATTTTTAGAGATTATTTGAAAGTCAATTATTAAAAGGGAAATATCTACCGATCTGTAGGCATCTGAGAGACAAAATTTATGTCACTTTGAGGGAACGTATATGTCAACTTCCTGTCAGAGTCACGTCAATGTATGTCCAAGGGTTTGGAGAATAGCGACATTTTAATTTTTCGAGATTATTCGAAAGTCAATTTTTGAAAAGGCAAATATCACCCGATCTGTAGGAATCTGAGAGACAAAACTTATGTCACTTTGAGGGAACGTTTATGTCAACTTCATGTCAGAATCCCGTCAATGTATGTCCAAGGGTTTGGACGATAGAGACATTTTAATTTTTCGAGATTATTCGAAAGTCAATTTTTAAAAGGCAAATATCTCCCGATCTGTAGGCATCTGAGAGACAAAACTTATGTCACTTTGAGCGAACGTATATGTCAACCTCATGTCAGATTCTCGTCAATGTATGTCCAAGGGTTTGGACGATAGAGACATTTTAATTTTTCGAGATTATTCGAAAGTCAATTTTTAAAAGGCAAATATCTCCCGATCTGCAAAAATCTGAGAGACAAAACTTATGTCACTTTGAGGGAACGTATATGTCAACTTCATGTCAGAATCTCGTCAATGTATGTCCAAGGGTTTGGACGATAGAGACATTTAAATTTCTCGAGATTATTCGAAAGTCAATTTTTAAAGGCAAATATCTCCCGATCTGTTGGCATCTGAGAGACAAAACTTATGTCACTTTGAGGGAACGTATATGTTAACTTCCTGTCAGAGTCACGTTAATGTATGTCCAAGGGTTTGGAGGATAGAGACATTTTAATTTTTCGAGATTATTCGAAAGTCAATTATTAAAAGGCAAATATCTACCGATCTGTAGGCATCTGAGAGACAAAACTTATGTCACTTTGAGGGAACGTATATGTCAACTTCCTGTCAGAGTCACGTCAATGTATGTCCAAGGGTTTGGAGGATAGAGACATTTTAATTTTTCGAGATTATTCGAAAGTCAATTTTTGAAAAGGCAAATATCTCCCGATCTGTAGGAATCTGAGAGACAAAACTTATGTCACTTTGAGGGAACGTATATGTCAACTTCATGTCAGAATTTCGTCAATGTATGTCCAAGGGTTTGGACGATAGAGACATTTAAATATTTCGAGATTATTCGAAAGTCAATTTTTAAAAGGCAAATATCTCCCGATCTGTATGCATCTTAGAGACAAATCTTATGTAACATTGAGGGAACGCATATGTGAACTTCATGTCAGAGTCTCGTTAATGTATGTCCAAGGGTTTGGAGGATAGAGACATTTTAATTATTCGAGATTATTCGAAAGTCAATTATTAAAAGGCAAATATCTCCCGATCTGTAGGAATCTGAGAGACAAACCTTATGTCACTTTGAGGGAACGTATATGTCAACTTGCTGTCAGAGTCATGTCAATGTATGTCCAAGGGTTTGGACGATAGAGGCATTTAAATTTTTAGAGATTATTCGAAAGTCAATTATTAAAAGGCAAATATCTCCCAATCTGTAGGAATCTGAGAGACAAAACGTATGTCACTTTGAGGGAACGTATATGTCAACTTGCTGGCAGAGTCACGTCAATGTATGTCCAAGGGTTTGGAGGAGAGAGACATTTAAATTTTTAGAGATTATTCGAAAGTCAATTTTTGAAAAATCAAATATCTCCCGATCAATAGGAATCTAAGAGACAAAACTTATGTCACTATGAGGGAAGGTATATGTCAACTTCATGTCAGAATCTCGTCAATGTATGTCAAAGGGTTTGGACGATAGAGACATTTAAATTTTTCGAGATTATTCGTAAGTCAATTTTTAAAAGGCAAATATCTCCCGATCTGTAGGAATCAGAGAGACAAAACTTATGTCACCTTGAGGGAACGTATATGTCAACTATCTGTCAGAGTCTCGTCAATGTATGTCCAAGGGGTTGGACGATAGAGACATTTTAATTTTTCGAGATTATTCGAAAGTCAATTTTTAAAAGGCAAATATCTCCCAATCTGTAGGAATCTGAGAGACAAAACTTATGTCACTTTGAGGGAACGTATATGTCAACTTGCTGTCAGAGTCACGTCAATTTATGTCCAAAGGTTTGGACGATAGAGACATTTTAATTTTTCGAGATTATTCGAAAGTCAATTTTTGAAAAAGAAAATATCTCCCGATCTGTAGGAATCTGAGAGACAAAACTCATGTCACTTTGAGGGAAGGCATATGTCAACTTCATGTCAGAGTCACGTCAATGTATGTCCAAGGGTTTGGAGGATAGAGACATTTAAATTTTTAGAGATTATTTGAAAGTCAATTATTAAAAGGGAAATATCTACCGATCTGTAGGCATCTGAGAGACAAAATTTATGTCACTTTGAGGGAACGTATATGTCAACTTCCTGTCAGAGTCACGTCAATGTATGTCCAAGGGTTTGGAGAATAGCGACATTTTAATTTTTCGAGATTATTCGAAAGTCAATTTTTGAAAAGGCAAATATCTCCCGATCTGTAGGAATCTGAGAGACAAAACTTATGTCACTTTGAGGGAACGTTTATGTCAACTTCATGTCAGAATCCCGTCAATGTATGTCCAAGGGTTTGGACGATAGAGACATTTTAATTTTTCGAGATTATTCGAAAGTCAATTTTTAAAAGGCAAATATCTCCCGATCTGTAGGCATCTGAGAGACAAAACTTATGTCACTTTGAGCGAACGTATATGTCAACCTCATGTCAGATTCTCGTCAATGTATGTCCAAGGGTTTGGACGATAGAGACATTTTAATTTTTCGAGATTATTCGAAAGTCAATTTTTAAAAGGCAAATATCTCCCGATCTGCAGGAATCTGAGAGACAAAACTTATGTCACTTTGAGGGAACGTATATGTCAACTTCATGTCAGAATCTCGTCAATGTATGTCCAAGGGTTTGGACGATAGAGACATTTAAATTTCTCGAGATTATTCGAAAGTCAATTTTTAAAGGCAAATATCTCCCGATCTGTTGGCATCTGAGAGACAAAACTTATGTCACTTTGAGGGAACGTATATGTTAACTTCCTGTCAGAGTCACGTTAATGTATGTCCAAGGGTTTGGAGGATAGAGACATTTTAATTTTTCGAGATTATTCGAAAGTCAATTATTAAAAGGCAAATATCTACCGATCTGTAGGCATCTGAGAGACAAAACTTATGTCACTTTGAGGGAACGTATATGTCAACTTCCTGTCAGAGTCACGTCAATGTATGTCCAAGGGTTTGGAGGATAGAGACATTTTAATTCTTCGAGATTATTCGAAAGTCAATTTTTGAAAAGGCAAATATCTCCCGATCTGTAGGAATCTGAGAGACAAAACTTATGTCACTTTGAGGGAACGTATATGTCAACTTCATGTCAGAATCTCGTCAATGTATGTCCAAGGGTTTGGACGATAGAGACATTTAAATATTTCGAGATTATTCGAAAGTCAATTTTTAAAAGGCAAATATCTCCCGATCTGTATGCATCTTAGAGACAAATCTTATGTAACATTGAGGGAACGCATATGTGAACTTCATGTCAGAGTCTCGTTAATGTATGTCCAAGGGTTTGGAGGATAGAGACATTTTAATTATTCGAGATTATTCGAAAGTCAATTATTAAAAGGCAAATATCTCCCGATCTGTAGGAATCTGAGAGACAAACCTTATGTCACTTTGAGGGAACGTATATGTCAACTTGCTGTCAGAGTCATGTCAATGTATGTCCAAGGGTTTGGACGATAGAGGCATTTAAATTTTTAGAGATTATTCGAAAGTCAATTTTTAAAAGGCAAATATCTCCCAATCTGTAGGAATCTGAGAGACAAAACGTATGTCACTTTGAGGGAACGTATATGTCAACTTGCTGGCAGAGTCACGTCAATGTATGTCCAAGGGTTTGGAGGAGAGAAACATTTAAATTTTTAGAGATTATTCGAAAGTCAATTTTTGAAAAATCAAATATCTCCCGATCAATAGGAATCTAAGAGACAAAACTTATGTCACTATGAGGGAAGGTATATGTCAACTTCATGTCAGAATCTCGTCAATGTATGTCAAAGGGTTTGGACGATAGAGACATTTAAATTTTTCGAGATTATTCGTAAGTCAATTTTTAAAAGGCAAATATCTCCCGATCTGTAGGAATCAGAGAGACAAAACTTATGTCACCTTGAGGGAACGTATATGTCAACTATCTGTCAGAGTCTCGTCAATGTATGTCCAAGGGGTTGGACGATAGAGACATTTTAATTTTTCGAGATTATTCGAAAGTCAATTTTTAAAAGGCAAATATCTCCCAATCTGTAGGAATCTGAGAGACAAAACTTATGTCACCTTGAGGGAACGTATATGTCAACTTGCTGTCAGAGTCACGTCATTGTATGTCCAATGGTTTGGAGGATAGAGACATTTAAATTTTTAGAGATTATTCGAAAGTCAATTTTTTAAAAGGCAAATATCTTCCGATCAATAGGAATGTAAGAGACAAAACTTATGTCACTATGAGGGAACGTATATGTCAACTACATGTCAGAATCTCGTCAATGTATGTCAATGGGTTTGGACGATAGAGACATTTAAATTTTTCGAGATTATTCGAAAGTCAATTTTTAAAAGGCAAATATCTCCCGATCTGTAGGAATCTGAAAGACAAAACTTATGTCACTTTGAGGGAACGTATATGTCAACTTGCTGTCAGAGTCACGTCAATTTATGTCCAAAGGTTTGGACGATAGAGACATTTTAATTTTTCGAGATTATTCGAAATTCAATTTTTGAAAAAGAAAATATCTCCCGATCTGTAGGAATCTGATAGACAAAACTCATGTCACTTTGAGGGAAGGCATATGTCAACTTCATGTCAGAGTCACGTCAATGTATGTCCAAGGGTTTGGAGGATAGAGACATTTAAATTTTTAGAGATTATTTGAAAGTCAATTATTAAAAGGGAAATATCTACCGATCTGTAGGCATCTGAGAGACAAAATTTATGTCACTTTGAGGGAACGTATATGTCAACTTCCTGTCAGAGTCACGTCAATGTATGTCCAAGGGTTTGGAGAATAGCGACATTTTAATTTTTCGAGATTATTCGAAAGTCAATTTTTGAAAAGGCAAATATCTCCCGATCTGTAGGAATCTGAGAGACAAAACTTATGTCACTTTGAGGGAACGTATATGTCAACTTCATGTCAGAATCCCGTCAATGTATGTCCAAGGGTTTGGACGATAGAGACATTTTAATTTTTCGAGATTATTCGAAAGTCAATTTTTAAAAGGCAAATATCTCCCGATCTGTAGGCATCTGAGAGACAAAACTTATGTCACTTTGAGCGAACGTATATGTCAACCTCATGTCAGATTCTCGTCAATGTATGTCCAAGGGTTTGGACGATAGAGACATTTTAATTTTTCGAGATTATTCGAAAGTCAATTTTTAAAAGGCAAATATCTCCCGATCTGTAGGAATCTGAGAGACAAAACTTATGTCACTTTGAGGGAACGTATATGTCAACTTCATGTCAGAATCTCGTCAATGTATGTCCAAGGGTTTGGACGATAGAGACATTTAAATTTTTCGAGATTATTCGAAAGTCAATTTTTAAAGGCAAATATCTTCCGATCTGTTGGCACCTGAGAGACAAAACTTATGTCACTTTGAGGGAACGTATATGTTAACTTCCTGTCAGAGTCACGTTAATGTATGTCCAAGGGTTTGGAGGATAGAGACATTTTAATTTTTCGAGATTATTCGAAAGTCAATTATTAAAAGGCAAATATCTACCGATCTGTAGGCATCTGATAGACAAAACTTATGCCACTTTGAGGGAACGTATATGTCAACTTCCTGTCAGAGTCACGTCAATGTATGTCCAAGGGTTTGGAGGATAGAGACATTTTAATTTTTCGAGATTATTCGAAAGTCAATTTTTGAAAAGGCAAATATCTCCCGATCTGTAGGAATCTGAGAGACAAAACTTATGTCACTTTGAGGGAACGTATATGTCAACTTCATGTCAGAATCTCGTCAATGTATGTCCAAGGGTTTGGACGATAGAGACATTTAAATATTTCGAGATTATTCGAAATTCAATTTTTAAAAGGCAAATATCTCCCGATCTGTATGCATCTGAGAGACAAATCTTATGTCACATTGAGGGAACGCATATGTGAACTTCATGTCAGAGTCTCGTTAATGTATGTCCAAGGGTTTGGAGGATAGAGACATTTTAATTATTCGAGATTATTCGAAAGTCAATTATTAAAAGGCAAATATCTCCCGATCTGTAGGAATCTGAGAGACAAACCTTATGTCACTTTGAGGGAACGTATATGTCAACTTGCTGTCAGAGTCATGTCAATGTATGTCCAAGGGTTTGGACGATAGAGGCATTTAAATTTTTAGAGATTATTCGAAAGTCAATTTTTAAAAGGCAAATATCTCCCAATCTGTAGGAATCTGAGAGACAAAACTTATGTCACTTTGAGGGAACGTATATGTCAACTTGCTGGCAGAGTCACGTCAATGTATGTCCAAGGGTTTGGAGGAGAGAGACATTTAAATTTTTAGAGATTATTCGAAAGTCAATTTTTGAAAAGGCAAATATCTCCCGATCAATACTAATCTAAGAGACAAAACTTATGTCACTATGAGGGAACGTATATGTCAACTTCATGTCAGAATCTCGTCAATGTATGTCAAAGGGTTTGGACGATAGAGACATTTTAATTTTTCGAGATTATTCGAAAGTCAATTTTTAAAAGGCAAATATCTCCCGATCTGTAGGAATCAGAGAGACAAAACTTATGTCACTTTGAGGGAACGTATATGTTAACTATCTGTCAGAGTCACGTCAATGTATGTCCAAGGGTTTGGACGATAGAGACATTATAATTTTTCGAGATTATTCGAAAGTCAATTTTTGAAAAAACAAATATCTCCCGATCTGTAGGAATCTGAGAGACAAAACTCATGTCACTTTGAGGGAAGGCATATGTCAACTTCATGTCAGAGTCACGTCAATGTATGTCCAAGGGTTTGGAGGATAGAGACATTTAAATTTTTAGAGATTATTCGAAAGTCAATTATTAAAAGGCAAATATCTACCGATCTGTAGGCATCTGAGAGACAAAACTTATGTCACTTTGAGGGAACGTATATGTCAACTTCCTGTCAGAGTCACGTCAATGTATGTCCAAGGGTTTGGAGGATAGAGACATTTTAATTTTTCGAGATTATTCGAAAGTCAATTTTTGAAAAGGCAAATATCTCCCGATCTGTAGGAATCTGAGAGACAAAACTTATGTCACTTTGAGGGAACGCATATGTCAACTTCATGTCAGAATCTCGTCAATGTATGTCCAAGGGTTTGGACGATAGAGACATTTTAATTTTTCGAGATTATTCGAAAGTCAATTCTTAAAAGGCAAATATCTCCCGATCTGTTGGCATCTGAGAGACAAAACTTGTGTCACTTTGAGGGAACGTATATGTTAACTTCCTGTCAGAGTCACGTCAATGTATGTCCAAGGGTTTGGAGGATAGAGACATATTAATTTTTCGAGATTATTCGAAAGTCAATTTTTGAAAAGGCAAATATCTCCCGATCTGTAGGAATCTGAGAGACAAAACTTATGTCACTTTGGGGGAATGCATATGTCAACTTCATGTCAAAATCTCGTCAATGTAAGTCCAAGGGTTTGGACGATAGAGACATTTTAATTTTTCGAGATTATTCGAAAGTCAATTCTTAAAAGGCAAATATCTCCCGATCTGTAGGAATCTGAGAGACAGAACTTATGTCACTTTGAGGGAACGTATATGTCAACTTCATGTCAGAATCCTGTCAATGTATGTCCAAGGGTTTGGACGATAGAGACATTTTAATTTTTCGAGATTATTCGAAAGTCAATTATTTAGAGGCAAATATCTCCCGATCTGTAGGAATCTGAGAGACAAAACTTATGTCACTTTGAGGGAACGTATATGTCAACTTCATGTCAGAATCTCATCAATGTATGTCCAAGGGTTTGGAGGATAGAGACATTTAAATTTTTCGAGATTATTCGAAAGTCAATTTTTGAAAAGGCAAATATCTCCCGATCTGTAGGAATCTGAGAGACAAAACTTATGTCACTTTGAGGGAACATATATGTCAACTTCATGTCAGAATCTCGTCAATGTATGTCCAAGGGTTTGGACGATAGAGACATTTAAATTTTTCGAGATTATTCGAAAGTCAATTTTTAAAAGGCAAATATCTCCCGATCTGTAGGCATCTGAGAGACAAATCTTATGTCACTTTGAGGGAACGCATATGTGAACTACATGTCAGAGTCTCGTTAATGTATGTCCAAGGGTTTGGAGGATAGAGACATTTAAATTATTCGAGATTATTCGAAAGTCAATTATTAAAAGGCAAATATCTCCCGATCAATAGGAATCTAAGAGACAAAACTTATGTCACTTTGAGGGAACGTATATGTCAACGTCATGTCAGAATCTCATCAATGTATGTCCAAGGGTTTGGACGATAGAGACATTTTAATTTTTCGAGATTATTCGAAAGTCAATATTTAATGGCAAATATCTCCCGATCTGTTGGCATCTGAGAGACAAGACGTATGTCACTTTGCGGGAACGTATATGTCAACTTCATGTCAGAATCTCGTCAATGTATGTCCAAGGGTTTGGACGATAGAGACATTTAAATTTTTCGAGATTATTCGAAAGTCAATTTTTAAAAGGCAAATATCTCCCGATCTGTTGGCATCTGAGAGACAAAACGTATGTCACTTTGCGGGAACATATATGTCAACTTCATGTCAGAATCTCGTCAATGTATGTCCAAGGGTTTGGACGATAGAGACATTTAAATTTTTCGAGATTATTCGAAAGTCAATTTTTAAAAGGCAAATATCTCCCGATCTGTAGGAATCTGAGAGACAAAACTTATGTCACTTTGAGGGAACGTATATGTCAACTTGCTGGCAGAGTTACGTCAATGTATGTCCAAGGGTTTGGAGGAGAGAGACATTTAAATTTTTAGAGATTATTCGAAAGTCAATTTTTGAAAAGGCAAATATCTCCCGATCTGTAGGAATCTAAGAGACAAAACTTATGTCACTATGAGGGAACGTATATGTCAACGTCATGTCAGAATCTCGTCAATGTATGTCAAAGGGTTTGGACGATAGAGACATTTAAATTTTTCGAGATTATTCGAAAGTCAATTTTTGAAAAAGCAAATATCTCCCGATCTGTAGGAATCTGAGAGACAAAACTCATGTCACTTTGAGGGAAGGCATATGTCAACTTCATGTCAGAGTCACGTCAATGTATGTCCAAGTGTTTGGAGGATAGAGACATTTAAATTTTTAGAGATTATTCGAAAGTCAATTATTAAAAGGCAAATATCTACCGATCTGTAGGCATCTGAGAGACAAAACTTATGTCACTTTGAGGGAACGTATATGTCAACTTCCTGTCAGAGTCACGTCAATGTATGTCCAAGGGTTTGGAGGATAGAGACATTTTAATTTTTCGAGATTATTCGAAAGTCAATTTTTGAAAAGGCAAATATCTCCCGATCTGTAGGAATCTGAGAGACAAAACTTATGTCACTTTGAGGGAACGCATATGTCAACTTCATGTCAGAATCTCGTCAATGTATGTCCAAGGGTTTGGACGATAGAGACATTTTAATTTTTCGAGATTATTCGAAAGTCAATTTTTAAAAGGCAAATATCTACCGATCTGTAGGAATCTGAGAGACAAAGCTTATGTCACTTTGAGGGAACGTATATGTCAACTTCATGTCAGAATCTCATCAATGTATGTCCAAGGGTTTGGACGATAGAGACATTTTAATTTTTCGAGATTATTCGAAAGTCAATTTTTAAAGGCAAATATCTCCCGATCTGTTGGCATCTGAGAGACAAATCTTATGTCACTTTGAGGGAACGCATATGTCAACTTCATGTCAGAGTCACGTCAATGTATGTCCAAGGGTTTGGAGGATAGAGACATATTAATTTTTCGAGATTATTCGAAAGTCAATTTTTGAAAAGGCAAATATCTCCCGATCTGTAGGAATCTGAGAGACAAAACTTATGTCACTTTGGGGGAATGCATATGTCAACTTCATGTCAAAATCTCGTCAATGTAAGTCCAAGGGTTTGGACGATAGAGACATTTTAATTTTTCGAGATTATTCGAAAGTCAATTCTTAAAAGGCAAATATCTCCCGATCTGTAGGAATCTGAGAGACAGAACTTATGTCACTTTGAGGGAACGTATATGTCAACTTCATGTCAGAATCTCGTCAATGTATGTCCAAGGGTTTGGACGATAGAGACATTTTAATTTTTCGAGATTATTCGAAAGTCAATTATTTAGAGGCAAATATCTCCCGATCTGTAGGAATCTGAGAGACAAAACTTATGTCACTTTGAGGGAACGTATATGTCAACTTCATGTCAGAATCTCATCAATGTATGTCCAAGGGTTTGGAGGATAGAGACATTTAAATTTTTCGAGATTATTCGAAAGTCAATTTTTGAAAAGGCAAATATCTCCCGATCTGTAGGAATCTGAGAGACAAAACTTATGTCACTTTGAGGGAACATATATGTCAACTTCATGTCAGAATCTCGTCAATGTATGTCCAAGGGTTTGGACGATAGAGACATTTAAATTTTTCGAGATTATTCGAAAGTCAATTTTTAAAAGGCAAATATCTCCCGATCTGTAGGCATCTGAGAGACAAATCTTATGTCACTTTGAGGGAACGCATATGTGAACTACATGTCAGAGTCTCGTTAATGTATGTCCAAGGGTTTGGAGGATAGAGACATTTAAATTATTCGAGATTATTCGAAAGTCAATTATTAAAAGGCAAATATCTCCCGATCAATAGGAATCTAAGAGACAAAACTTATGTCACTTTGAGGGAACGTATATGTCAACGTCATGTCAGAATCTCATCAATGTATGTCCAAGGGTTTGGACGATAGAGACATTTTAATTTTTCGAGATTATTCGAAAGTCAATATTTAATGGCAAATATCTCCCGATCTGTTGGCATCTGAGAGACAAAACGTATGTCACTTTGCTGGAACGTATATGTCAACTTCATGTCAGAATCTCGTCAATGTATGTCCAAGGGTTTGGACGATAGAGACATTTAAATTTTTCGAGATTATTCGAAAGTCAATTTTTAAAAGGCAAATATCTCCCGATCTGTTGGCATCTGAGAGACAAAACGTATGTCACTTTGCGGGAACATATATGTCAACTTCATGTCAGAATCTCGTCAATGTATGTCCAACGGTTTGGACGATAGAGACATTTAAATTTTTCGAGATTATTCGAAAGTCAATTTTTAAAAGGCAAATATCTCCCGATCTGTAGGAATCTGAGAGACAAAACTTATGTCACTTTGAGGGAACGTATATGTCAACTTGCTGGCAGAGTCACGTCAATGTATGTCCAAGGGTTTGGAGGAGAGAGACATTTAAATTTTTAGAGATTATTCGAAAGTCAATTTTTGAAAAGGCAAATATCTCCCGATCTGTAGGAATCTAAGAGACAAAACTTATGTCACTATGAGGGAACGTATATGTCAACGTCATGTCAGAATCTCGTCAATGTATGTCAAAGGGTTTGGACGATAGAGACATTTAAATTTTTCGAGATTATTCGAAAGTCAATTTTTGAAAAAGCAAATATCTCCCGATCTGTAGGAATCTGAGAGACAAAACTCATGTCACTTTGAGGGAAGGCATATGTCAACTTCATGTCAGAGTCACGTCAATGTATGTCCAAGTGTTTGGAGGATAGAGACATTTAAATTTTTAGAGATTATTCGAAAGTCAATTATTAAAAGGCAAATATCTACCGATCTGTAGGCATCTGAGAGACAAAACTTATGTCACTTTGAGGGAACGTATATGTCAACTTCCTGTCAGAGTCACGTCAATGTATGTCCAAGGGTTTGGAGGATAGAGACATTTTAATTTTTCGAGATTATTCGAAAGTCAATTTTTGAAAAGGCAAATATCTCCCGATCTGTAGGAATCTGAGAGACAAAACTTATGTCACTTTGAGGGAACGCATATGTCAACTTCATGTCAGAATCTCGTCAATGTATGTCCAAGGGTTTGGACGATAGAGACATTTTAATTTTTCGAGATTATTCGAAAGTCAATTTTTAAAAGGCAAATATCTACCGATCTGTAGGAATCTGAGAGACAAAGCTTATGTCACTTTGAGGGAACGTATATGTCAACTTCATGTCAGAATCTCATCAATGTATGTCCAAGGGTTTGGACGATAGAGACATTTTAATTTTTCGAGATTATTCGAAAGTCAATTTTTAAAGGCAAATATCTCCCGATCTGTTGGCATCTGAGAGACAAATCTTATGTCACTTTGAGGGAACGCATATGTCAACTTCACGTCAGAATCTCGTCAATGTATGTCCAAGGGTTTGGACGATAGAGACTTTTTAATTTTTCGAGATTATTCGAAAGTCAATTATTTAGAGGCAAATATCTCCCGATCTGTAGGAATCTGAGAGACAAAACTTATGTCACTTTGAGGGACCGTATATGTCAACTTCATGTCAGAATCTCATCAATGTATGTCCAAGGGTTTGGACGATAGAGACATTTAAATTTTTCGAGATTATTCGAAAGTCAATTTTTAAAAGGCAAATATCTCCTGATCTGTAGGCATCTGAGAGACAAATCTTATGTCACGTTGAGGGAACGCATATGTGAACTACATGTCAGAGTCTCGTTAATGTATGTCCAAGGGTTTGGAGGATAGAGACATTTTAATTATTCGAGATTATTTGAAAGTCAATTATTAAAAGGCAAATATCTCCCGATCTGTATTAATCTGAGAGACAAAACTTATGTCACTTTGAGGGAACGTATATGTGAACCTCATGTCAGAATCTCGTCAATGTATGTGCAAGGGTTTGGAGGATAGAGACATCTTAATTTATCGAGATTATTCGAAAATCAATTTTTAATTCAAATATCTCCCGATCTGTAGGAATCTGAGAGACCAAACTTATGTCACTTTGAGGTAACGTATATGTAAACTTCCTGTCAGAGTCACGTCAATGTATGTCCAAGGGTTTGGAGGATAGAGACATTTTAATTTTTCGAGATTATTCGAAAGTCAATTTTTGAAAAGGCAAATATCTTCCAATCTGTAGGAATCTGAGAGACAAAACTTATGTCACTTTGAGGGAACGTATATGTCAACTTCATGTCAGAATCTCGTCAATGTATGTGAAAGGGTTTGGACGATAGAGATATTTAAATTTTTCGAGATTATTCGAAAGTCAATTTTTAAAAGGCAAATATCTCCCGATCTGTAGGAATCTGAGAGACAAAACTTATGTCACTTTGATGGAACGTATATGTCAACTTGCTGTCAGAGACACGTCAATGAATGTCCAAGGGTTTGGACGATAGAGACATTTTAATTTTTCGAGATTATTCGAAAGTCAATTTTTGAAAAAGCAAATATCCCCCGATCTCTAGAATCTGAGAGACAAAACTCATGTCACTTTGAGGGAAGGCATATGTCAACTTCATGTCAGAGTCACGTCAATGTATGTCCAAGGGTTTGGAGGATAGAGACATTTAAATTTTTAGAGATTTTTCGAAAGTCAATTATTAAAAGGCAAATATCTACCGATCTGTAGGCATCTGAGAGACAAAACTTATGTCACTTTGAGGGAACGTATATGTCAACTTCCTGTAAGAGTTACGTCAATGTATGTCCAAGGGTTTGGAGGATAGAGACATTTTAATTTTTCGAGATTATTCGAAAGTCAATTTTTGAAAAGGCAAATATCTCCCGATCTGTAGGAATCTGAGAGACAAAACTTATGTCACTTTGAGGGAACGCAAATGTAAACTTCATGTCAGAATCTCGTCAATGTATGTCCAAGGGTTTGGACGATAGAGACATTTTAATTTTTCGAGATTATTCGAAAGTCAATTCTTAAAAGGCAAATATCTCCCGATCTGTTGGCATCTGAGAGACAAAACTTATGTCACTTTGAGGGAACGTATGTGTTAACTTCCTGTCAGAGTCACGTCAATGTATGTCCAAGGGTTTGGAGGATAGAGACATTTAAATTTTTCGAGATTATTCGAAAGTCAATTTTTGAAAAGGCAAATATTTCCCGATCTGTAGGAATCTGAGAGACAAAACTTATGTCACTTTTAGGGAACGCATATGTAAACTTCATGTCAGAATCTCGTCAATGTATGTCCAAGGGTTTGGACGATAGAGACATTTTAATTTTTCGAGATTATTCGAAAGTCAATTTTTAAAATGCAAATATCTCCCGATCTGTAGGAATCTGAGAGACAAAACTTATGTCACTTTGAGAGAACGTATATGTCAACTTCCTGTCAGAGTCACGTCAATGTATGTCCAAGGGTTTGGAGGATAGAGACATTTTAATTTTTCGAGATTATTCGAAAGTCAATTTTTGAAAAGGCAAATATCTCCCGATCTGTAAGAATCTGAGAGACAAAACTTATGTCACTTTGAGGGAACGTATATGTCAACTTCATGTCAGAATCTCGTCAATGTATGTCCAAGGGTTTGGACGATAGAGACATTTTAATTCTTCGAGATTATTCGAAAGTCAATTCTTAAAAGGCAAATATCTCCCGATCTGTAGGAATCTGAGAGACAAAACGTATGTCACTTTGAGGGAACGTATATGTCAACTTCATGTCAGAATCTCGTCAATGTATGTCCAAGGGTTTGGACGATAGAGACTTCTTAATTTTTCGAGATTATTCGAAAGTCAATTTTTAAAAGGCAAATATCTCCCGATCTGTAGGCATCTGAGAGACAAAACTTATGTCGCTTTGAGGGAAGGTATATGTCAACCTCATGTCAGAATCTCGTCAATGTATGTCCAAGGGTTTGGACGATAGAGACATTTAAATTTCTCGAGATTATTCGAAAGTCAATTTTTAAAAGGAAAATATCTCCCGATCTGTAGGCATCTGAGAGACAAAACTTATGTCACTTTGAGGGAAAGTATATGTCAACTTGCTGTCAGAGTCACGTCAATGTATGTCCAAGGGTTTGGACGATAGAGACATTTTAATTTTTCGAGATTATTCGAAAGTCAATTTTTGAAAAATCAAATATCTCCCGATCTGTAGGAATCTGAGAGACAAACCTTATGTCACATTGAGGGAACGTATATGTTAACTTCATGTCAGAGTCACGTCAATGTATGTGTAAGGGTTTGGGGGATAGAGACATCTTAATTTTTCGAGATTATTCGAAAATCAATTTTTTAAAGGGAAATATTTCCCGATCTGTAGAAAATCTGAGAGACAAAACTTATGTCACTTTGAGGGAACGTATATGTAAACTTCGTGTCAGAGTCACGTCAATGTATGTCCAAGGGTTTGGAGGATAGAGACATTTTAATTTTTCAAGATTATTCGAAAGTCAACTTTTGAAAAGGCAAATATCTCCCGATCAATAGGAATCTAAGAGACAAAACTTATGTCACTATGAGGGAACGTATATGTCAACTTCATGTCAGAATCTCGTCAATGTATGTCAAAGGGTTTGGACGATAGAGACATTTAAATTTTTCGAGATTATTCGAAAGTCAATTTTTGAAAAAGCAAATATCTCCCGATCTGTAGGAATCTGAGAGACAAAACTCATGTCACTTTGAGGGAAGGCATATGTCAACTTCATGTCAGAGTCACGTCAATGTATGTCCAAGGGTTTGGAGGATATTGACATTTAAATTTTTAGAGATTATTCGAAAGTCAATTATTAAAAGGCAAATATCTACCGATCTGTAGGCATCTGAGAGACAAAACTTTTGTCACTTTGAGGGAACGTATATGTTAACTTCCTGTCAGAGTCACGTGAATATATGTACAAGGGTTTGGAGAATAGAGACATTTTAATTTTCGAGATTATTCGAAAGTCAATTTTTGAAAAGGCAAATATCTCCCTATCTGTAGGAATCTGAGAGACAAAACTTATGTCACTTTGAGGGAACGTATATATCAACTTCATGTCAGAGTCACGTCAAAGTATGTCCAAGGGTTTGGAGGATATTGACATTTAAATTTTTAGAGATTATTCGAAAGTCAATTATTAAAAGGCAAATATCTACCGATCTGTAGGCATCTGAGAGACAAAACTTATGTCACTTTGCGGGAACGTATATGTCAACTTCATGTCAGAATCTCGTCAATGTATGTCCAAGGGTTTGGACGATAGAGATATTTAAATTTTTCGAGATTATTCGAAAGTCAATTATTAAAAGGCAAATATCTCCCGATCTGTAGGCATCTGAGAGACAAATCTTATGTCACTTTGAGGGAACGCATATGTCAACTTCATGTCAGAATCTCGTCAATTTATGTCCAAGGGTTTGGACGATAGAGACATTTTAATTTTTCGAGATTATTCGAAAGTCAATTCTTAAAAGGCAAATATCTCTCGATCTGTAGGAATCTGAAAGACAAAACTTATGTCACTTTGAGGGAACGTATATGTTAACTTCCTTTCAGAGTCACGTCAATGTATGTCCAAGGTTTTGGAGGATAGAGACATTTTAATTTTTCGAGATTATTCGAAAGTCAATTTTTGAAAAGGCAAATATCTCCCGATCTGTAAGAATCTGAGAGACAAAACTTATGTCACTTTGAGGGAACGTATATGTCAACTTCATGTCAGAATCTCGTCAATGTATGTCCAAGGGTTTGGACGATAGAGACATTTTAATTTTTCGAGATTATTCGAAAGTCAATTTTTAAAAGGCAAATATCTACCGATCTGTAGGCATCTGAGAGACAAAACTTATGTCACTTTGAGGGAAAGTATATGTCAACTTCATGCCAGAATCTCATCAATGTATGTCCAAGGGTTTGGACGATAGAGACATTTTAATTTTTCGAGATTATTCGAAAGTCAATTTTTAAAGGCAAATATCTCCCGATCTGTTGGCATCTGAGAGACAAATCTTATGTCACTTTGAGGGAACGCATATGTCAACTTCATGTCAGAATCTCGTCAATGTATGTCCAAGGGTTTGGACGATAGAGACATTTTAATTTTTCGAGATTATTCGAAAGTCAATTATTTAGAGGCAAATATCTCCCGATCTGTAGGAATCTGAGAGACAAAACTTATGTCACTTTGAGGGACCGTATATGTCAACTTCATGTCAGAATCTCATCAATGTATGTCCAAGGGTTTGGACGATAGAGACATTTAAATTTTTCGAGATTATTCGAAAGTCAATTTTTAAAAGGCAAATATCTCCCGATCTGTAGGCATCTGAGAGACAAATCTTATGTCACGTTGAGGGAACGCATATGTGAACTACATGTCAGAGTCTCGTTAATGTATGTCCAAGGGTTTGGAGGATAGAGACATTTTAATTATTCGAGATTATTTGAAAGTCAATTATTAAAAGGCAAATATCTCCCGATCTGTATTAATCTGAGAGACAAAACTTATGTCACTTTGAGGGAACGTATATGTGAACCTCATGTCAGAATCTCGTCAATGTATGTGCAAGGGTTTGGAGGATAGAGACATCTTAATTTATCGAGATTATTCGAAAATCAATTTTTAATTCAAATATCTCCCGATCTGTAGGAATCTGAGAGACCAAACTTATGTCACTTTGAGGTAACGTATATGTAAACTTCCTGTCAGAGTCACGTCAATGTATGTCCAAGGGTTTGGAGGATAGAGACATTTTAATTTTTCGAGATTATTCGAAAGTCAATTTTTGAAAAGGCAAATATCTTCCGATCTGTAGGAATCTGAGAGACAAAACTTATGTCACTTTGAGGGAACGTATATGTCAACTTCATGTCAGAATCTCGTCAATGTATGTGAAAGGGTTTGGACGATAGAGACATTTAAATTTTTCGAGATTATTCGAAAGTCAATTTTTAAAAGGCAAATATCTCCCGATCTGTAGGAATCTGAGAGACAAAACTTATGTCACTTTGATGGAACGTATATGTCAACTTGCTGTCAGAGACACGTCAATGAATGTCCAAGGGTTTGGACGATAGAGACATTTTAATTTTTCGAGATTATTCGAAAGTCAATTTTTGAAAAAGCAAATATCCCCCGATCTCTAGAATCTGAGAGACAAAACTCATGTCACTTTGAGGGAAGGCATATGTCAACTTCATGTCAGAGTCACGTCAATGTATGTCCAAGGGTTTGGAGGATAGAGACATTTAAATTTTTAGAGATTTTTCGAAAGTCAATTATTAAAAGGCAAATATCTACCGATCTGTAGGCATCTGAGAGACAAAACTTATGTCACTTTGAGGGAACGTATATGTCAACTTCCTGTCAGAGTTACGTCAATGTATGTCCAAGGGTTTGGAGGATAGAGACATTTTAATTTTTCGAGATTATTCGAAAGTCAATTTTTGAAAAGGCAAATATCTCCCGATCTGTAGGAATCTGAGAGACAAAACTTATGTCACTTTGAGGGAACGCATATGTAAACTTCATGTCAGAATCTCGTCAATGTATGTCCAAGGGTTTGGACGATAGAGACATTTTAATTTTTCGAGATTATTCGAAAGTCAATTCTTAAAAGGCAAATATCTCCCGATCTGTTGGCATCTGAGAGACAAAACTTATGTCACTTTGAGGGAACGTATGTGTTAACTTCCTGTCAGAGTCACGTCAATGTATGTCCAAGGGTTTGGAGGATAGAGACATTTAAATTTTTCGAGATTATTCGAAAGTCAATTTTTGAAAAGGCAAATACTTCCCGATCTGTAGGAATCTGAGAGACAAAACTTATGTCACTTTTAGGGAACGCATATGTAAACTTCATGTCAGAATCTCGTCAATGTATGTCCAAGGGTTTGGACGATAGAGACATTTTAATTTTTCGAGATTATTCGAAAGTCAATTCTTAAAATGCAAATATCTCCCGATCTGTAGGAATCTGAGAGACAAAACTTATGTCACTTTGAGAGAACGTATATGTCAACTTCCTGTCAGAGTCACGTCAATGTATGTCCAAGGGTTTGGAGGATAGAGACATTTTAATTTTTCGAGATTATTCGAAAGTCAATTTTTGAAAAGGCAAATATCTCCCGATCTGTAGGAATCTGAGAGACAAAACTTATGTCACTTTGAGGGAACGTATATGTCAACTTCATGTCAGAATCTCGTCAATGTATGTCCAAGGGTTTGGACGATAGAGACATTTTAATTCTTCGAGATTATTCGAAAGTCAATTCTTAAAAGGCAAATATCTCCCGATCTGTAGGAATCTGAGAGACAAAACGTATGTCACTTTGAGGGAACGTATATGTCAACTTCATGTCAGAATCTCGTCAATGTATGTCCAAGGGTTTGGACGATAGAGACTTCTTAATTTTTCGAGATTATTCGAAAGTCAATTTTTAAAAGGCAAATATCTCCCGATCTGTAGGCATCTGAGAGACAAAACTTATGTCACTTTGAGGGAAGGTATATGTCAACCTCATGTCAGAATCTCGTCAATATATGTCCAAGGGTTTGGACGATAGAGACATTTAAATTTTTCGAGATTATTCGAAAGTCAATTATTAAAAGGAAAATATCTCCCGATCTGTAGGCATCTGAGAGACAAAACTTTTGTCACTTTGAGGGAAAGTATATGTCAACTTGCTGTCAGAGTCACGTCAATGTATGTCCAAGGGTTTGGACGATAGAGACATTTTAATTTTTCGAGATTATTCGAAAGTCAATTTTTGAAAAATCAAATATCTCCCGATCTGTAGGAATCTGAGAGACAAACCTTATGTCACATTGAGGGAACGTATATGTTAACTTCATGTCAGAGTCACGTCAATGTATGTGTAAGGGTTTGGGGGATAGAGACATCTTAATTTTTCGAGATTATTCGAAAATCAATTTTTTAAAGGGAAATATTTCCCGATCTGTAGAAAATCTGAGAGACAAAACTTATGTCACTTTGAGGGAACGTATATGTAAACTTCGTGTCAGAGTCACGTCAATGTATGTCCAAGGGTTTGGAGGATAGAGACATTTTAATTTTTCAAGATTATTCGAAAGTCAACTTTTGAAAAGGCAAATATCTCCCGATCAATAGGAATCTAAGAGACAAAACTTATGTCACTATGAGGGAACGTATATGTCAACTTCATGTCAGAATCTCGTCAATGTATGTCAAAGGGTTTGGACGATAGAGACATTTAAATTTTTCGAGATTATTCGAAAGTCAATTTTTGAAAAAGCAAATATCTCCCGATCTGTAGGAATCTGAGAGACAAAACTCATGTCACTTTGAGGGAAGGCATATGTCAACTTCATGTCAGAGTCACGTCAATGTATGTCCAAGGGTTTGGAGGATATTGACATTTAAATTTTTAGAGATTATTCGAAAGTCAATTATTAAAAGGCAAATATCTACCGATCTGTAGGCATCTGAGAGACAAAACTTATGTCACTTTGAGGGAACGTATATGTTAACTTCCTGTCAGAGTCACGTGAATATATGTACAAGGGTTTGGAGAATAGAGACATTTTAATTTTCGAGATTATTCGAAAGTCAATTTTTGAAAAGGCAAATATCTCCCTATCTGTAGGAATCTGAGAGACAAAACTTATGTCACTTTGAGGGAACGTATATGTCAACTTCATGTCAGAGTCACGTCAAAGTATGTCCAAGGGTTTGGAGGATATTGACATTTAAATTTTTAGAGATTATTCGAAAGTCAATTATTAAAAGGCAAATATCTACCGATCTGTAGGCATCTGAGAGACAAAACTTATGTCACTTTGCGGGAACGTATATGTCAACTTCATGTCAGAATCTCGTCAATGTATGTCCAAGGGTTTGGACGATAGAGACATTTAAATTTTTCGAGATTATTCGAAAGTCAATTATTAAAAGGCAAATATCTCCCGATCTGTAGGCATCTGAGAGACAAATCTTATGCCACTTTGAGGGAACGCATATGTCAACTTCATGTCAGAAGCTCGTCAATTTATGTCCAAGGGTTTGGACGATAGAGACATTTTAATTTTTCGAGATTATTCGAAAGTCAATTCTTAAAAGGCAAATATCTCTCGATCTGTAGGAATCTGAAAGACAAAACTTATGTCACTTTGAGGGAACGTATATGTTAACTTCCTGTCAGAGTCACGTCAATGTATGTCCAAGGTTTTGGAGGATAGAGACATTTTAATTTTTCGAGATTATTCGAAAGTCAATTTTTGAAAAGGCAAATATCTCCCGATCTGTAAGAATCTGAGAGACAAAACTTATGTCACTTTGAGGGAACGTATATGTCAACTTCATGTCAGAATCTCGTCAATGTATGTCCAAGGGTTTGGACGATAGAGACATTTTAATTTTTCGAGATTATTCGAAAGTCAATTTTTAAAAGGCAAATATCTACCGATCTGTAGGCATCTGAGAGACAAAACTTATGTCACTTTGAGGGAACGTATATGTCAACTTCCTGTCAGAGTCACGTCAATGTATGTCCAAGGGTTTGGAGGATAGAGACATTTTAATTTTTTGAGATTATTCGAAAGTCAATTTTTGAAAAGGCAAATATCTCCCGATCTGTAGGAATCTGAGAGACAAAACTTATGTCACTATGAGGGAACGCATATGTCAACTTCATGTCAGAATCTCGTCAATGTATGTCCAAGGGTTTGGACGATAGAGACATTTTAATTTTTCGAGATTATTCCAAAGTCAATTCTTAAAAGGCAAATATCTACCGATCTGTAGGCATCTGAGAGACAAAACTTATGTCACTTTCAGGGAACGTATATGTCAACTTCCTGTCAGAGTCACGTCAATGTATGTCCAAGGGTTTGGAGGATAGAGACATTTTAATTTTTCGAGATTATTCGAAAGTCAATTTTTGAAAAGGCAAATATCTCCCGATCTGTAGGAATCTGAGAGACAAAACTTATGTCACTTTGAGGGAAGGCATATGTCAACTTCATGTCAGAGTCACGTCAATGTATGTCCAAGGGTTTGGAGGATATTGACATTTAAATTTTTAGAGATTATTCGAAAGTCAATCATTAAAAGGCAAATATCTACCGATCTGTAGGCATCTGAGAGACAAAACTTATGTCACTTTGAGGGAACGTATATGTTAACTTCCTGTCAGAGTCACGTGAATGTATGTACAAGGGTTTGGAGAATAGAGACATTTTAATTTTCGAGATTATTCGAAAGTCAATTTTTGAAAAGGCAAATATCTCCCTATCTGTAGGAATCTGAGAGACAAAACTTATGTCACTTTGAGGGAACGTATATGTCAACTTCATGTCAGAGTCACGTCAAAGTATGTCCAAGGTTTTGGAGGATATTGACATTTAAATTTTTAGAGATTATTCGAAAGTCAATTATTAAAAGGCAAATATCTACCGATCTGTAGGCATCTGAGAGACAAAACTTATGTCACTTTGCGGGAACGTATATGTCAACTTCATGTCAGAATCTCGTCAATGTATGTCCAAGGGTTTGGACGATAGAGACATTTAAATTTTTCGAGATTATTCGAAAGTCAATTTTTAAAAGGCAATTATCTCCCGATCTGTAGGCATCTGAGAGACAAATCTTATTTCACTTTGAGGGAACGCATATGTCAACTTCATGTCAGAATCTCGTCAATTTATGTCCAAGGGTTTGGCCGATAGAGACATTTTAATTTTTCGAGATTATTCGAAAGTCAATTTTTAAAAGGCAAATATCTCCCGATCTGTAGGAATCTGAGAGACAAAACTTATGTCACTTTGAGGGAACGTATATGTCAACTTGCTGGCAGAGTCACGTCAATGTATGTCCAAGGGTTTGGAGGAGAGAGACATTTAAATTTTTAGAGATTATTCGAAAGTCAATTTTTGAAAAGGCAAATATCTCCCGATCTGTAGGAATCTAAGAGACAAAACTTATGTCACTATGAGGGAACGTATATGTCAACGTCATGTCAGAATCTCGTCAATGTATGTCAAAGGGTTTGGACGATAGAGACATTTAAATTTTTCGAGATTATTCGAAAGTCAATTTTTGAAAAAGCAAATATCTCCCGATCTGTAGGAATCTGAGAGACAAAACTCATGTCACTTTGAGGGAAGGCATATGTCAACTTCATGTCAGAGTCACGTCAATGTATGTCCAAGTGTTTGGAGGATAGAGACATTTAAATTTTTAGAGATTATTCGAAAGTCAATTATTAAAAGGCAAATATCTACCGATCTGTAGGCATCTGAGAGACAAAACTTATGTCACTTTGAGGGAACGTATATGTCAACTTCCTGTCAGAGTCACGTCAATGTATGTCCAATGGTTTGGAGGATAGAGACATTTTAATTTTTCGAGATTATTCGAAAGTCAATTTTTGAAAAGGCAAATATCTCCCGATCTGTAGGAATCTGAGAGACAAAACTTATGTCACTTTGAGGGAACGCATATGTCAACTTCATGTCAGAATCTCGTCAATGTATGTCCAAGGGTTTGGACGATAGAGACATTTTAATTTTTCGAGATTATTCGAAAGTCAATTTTTAAAAGGCAAATATCTACCGATCTGTAGGAATCTGAGAGACAAAGCTTATGTCACTTTGAGGGAACGTATATGTCAACTTCATGTCAGAATCTCATCAATGTATGTCCAAGGGTTTGGACGATAGAGACATTTTAATTTTTCGAGATTATTCGAAAGTCAATTTTTAAAGGCAAATATCTCCCGATCTGTTGGCATCTGAGAGACAAATCTTATGTCACTTTGAGGGAACGCATATGTCAACTTCATGTCAGAATCTCGTCAATGTATGTCCAAGGGTTTGGACGATAGAGACATTTTAATTTTTCGAGATTATTCGAAAGTCAATTATTTAGAGGCAAATATCTCCCGATCTGTAGGAATCTGAGAGACAAAACTTATGTCACTTTGAGGGACCGTATATGTCAACTTCATGTCAGAATCTCATCAATGTATGTCCAAGGGTTTGGACGATAGAGACATTTAAATTTTTCGAGATTATTCGAAAGTCAATTTTTAAAAGGCAAATATCTCCCGATCTGTAGGCATCTGAGAGACAAATCTTATGTCACGTTGAGGGAACGCATATGTGAACTACATGTCAGAGTCTCGTTAATGTATGTCCAAGGGTTTGGAGGATAGAGACATTTTAATTATTCGAGATTATTTGAAAGTCAATTATTAAAAGGCAAATATCTCCCGATCTGTATTAATCTGAGAGACAAAACTTATGTCACTTTGAGGGAACGTATATGTGAACCTCATGTCAGAATCTCGTCAATGTATGTGCAAGGGTTTGGAGGATAGAGACATCTTAATTTATCGAGATTATTCGAAAATCAATTTTTAATTCAAATATCTCCCGATCTGTAGGAATCTGAGAGACCAAACTTATGTCACTTTGAGGTAACGTATATGTAAACTTCCTGTCAGAGTCACGTCAATGTATGTCCAAGGGTTTGGAGGATAGAGACATTTTAATTTTTCGAGATTATTCGAAAGTCAATTTTTGAAAAGGCAAATATCTTCCGATCTGTAGGAATCTGAGAGACAAAACTTATGTCACTTTGAGGGAACGTATATGTCAACTTGCTGTCAGAGACACGTCAATGAATGTCCAAGGGTTTGGACGATAGAGACATTTTAATTTTTCGAGATTATTCGAAAGTCAATTTTTGAAAAAGCAAATATCCCCCGATCTCTAGAATCTGAGAGACAAAACTCATGTCACTTTGAGGGAAGGCATGTGTCAACTTCATGTCAGAGTCACGTCAATGTATGTCCTAGGGTTTGGAGGATAGAGACATTTAAATTTTTAGAGATTTTTCGAAAGTCAATTATTAAAAGGCAAATATCTACCGATCTGTAGGCATCTGAGAGACAAAACTTATGTCACTTTGAGGGAACGTATATGTCAACTTCCTGTCAGAGTTACGTCAATGTATGTCCAAGGATTTGGGGGATAGAGACATCTTAATTTTTCGAGATTATTCGAAAATCAATTTTTTAAAGGGAAATATTTCCCGATCTGTAAAAAATCTGAGAGACAAAACTTATGTCACTTTGAGGGAACGTATATGTAAACTTCGTGTCAGAGTCACGTCAATGTATGTCCAAGGGTTTGGAGGATAGAGACATTTTAATTTTTCAAGATTATTCGAAAGTCAACTTTTGAAAAGGCAAATATCTCCCGATCAATAGGAATCTAAGAGACAAAACTTATGTCACTATGAGGGAACGTATATGTCAACTTCATGTCAGAATCTCGTCAATGTATGTCAAAGGGTTTGGAGGATAGAGACATTTAAATTTTTCGATATTATTCGAAAGTCAATTTTTGAAAAGGCAAATATTTCCCGATCTGTAGGAATCTGAGAGACAAAACTTATGTCACTTTGAGGGAACGTATATGTTAACTTCCTGTCAGAGTCACGTGAATATATGTACAAGGGTTTGGAGAATAGAGACATTTTAATTTTCGAGATTATTCGAAAGTCAATTTTTGAAAAGGCAAATATCTCCCTATCTGTAGGAATCTGAGAGACAAAACTTATGTCACTTTGAGGGAACGTATATGTCAACTTCATGTCAGAGTCACGTCAAAGTATGTCCAAGGGTTTGGAGGATATTGACATTTAAATTTTTAGAGATTATTCGAAAGTCAATTATTAAAAGGCAAATATCTACCGATCTGTAGGCATCTGAGAGACAAAACTTATGTCACTTTGCGGGAACGTATATGTCAACTTCATGTCAGAATCTCGTCAATGTATGTCCAAGGGTTTGGACGATAGAGACATTTAAATTTTTCGAGATTATTCGAAAGTCAATTATTAAAAGGCAAATATCTCCCGATCTGTAGGCATCTGAGAGACAAATCTTATGTCACTTTGAGGGAACGCATATGTCAACTTCATGTCAGAATCTCGTCAATTTATGTCCAAGGGTTTGGACGATAGAGACATTTTAATTTTTCGAGATTATTCGAAAGTCTATTCTTAAAAGGCAAATATCTCTCGATCTGTAGGAATCTGAAAGACAAAACTTATGTCACTTTGAGGGAACGTATATGTTAACTTCCTGTCAGAGTCACGTCAATGTATGTCCAAGGGTTTGGAGGATAGAGACATTTTAATTTTTCGAGATTATTCGAAAGTCAATTTTTGAAAAGGCAAATATCTCCCGATCTGTAGGAATCTGAGAGACAAAACTTATGTCACTATGAGGGAACGCATATGTCAACTTCATGTCAGAATCTCGTCAATGTATGTCCAAGGGTTTGGACGATAGAGACATTTTAATTTTTCGAGATTATTCCAAAGTCAATTCTTAAAAGGCAAATATCTACCGATCTGTAGGCATCTGAGAGACAAAACTTATGTCACTTTCAGGGAACGTATATGTCAACTTCCTGTCAGAGTCACGTCAATGTATGTCCAAGGGTTTGGAGGATAGAGACATTTTAATTTTTCGAGATTATTCGAAAGTCAATTTTTGAAAAGGCAAATATCTCCCGATCTGTAGGAATCTGAGAGACAAAACTTATGTCACTTTGAGGGAAGGCATATGTCAACTTCATGTCAGAGTCACGTCAATGTATGTCCAAGGGTTTGGAGGATATTGACATTTAAATTTTTAGAGATTATTCGAAAGTCAATCATTAAAAGGCAAATATCTACCGATCTGTAGGCATCTGAGAGACAAAACTTATGTCACTTTGAGGGAACGTATATGTTAACTTCCTGTCAGAGTCACGTGAATGTATGTACAAGGGTTTGGAGAATAGAGACATTTTAATTTTCGAGATTATTCGAAAGTCAATTTTTGAAAAGGCAAATATCTCCCTATCTGTAGGAATCTGAGAGACAAAACTTATGTCACTTTGAGGGAACGTATATGTCAACTTCATGTCAGAGTCACGTCAAAGTATGTCCAAGGTTTTGGAGGATATTGACATTTAAATTTTTAGAGATTATTCGAAAGTCAATTATTAAAAGGCAAATATCTACCGATCTGTAGGCATCTGAGAGACAAAACTTATGTCACTTTGCGGGAACGTATATGTCAACTTCATGTCAGAATCTCGTCAATGTATGTCCAAGGGTTTGGACGATAGAGACATTTAAATTTTTCGAGATTATTCGAAAGTCAATTTTTAAAAGGCAAATATCTCCCGATCTGTAGGCATCTGAGAGACAAATCTTATTTCACTTTGAGGGAACGCATATGTCAACTTCATGTCAGAATCTCGTCAATTTATGTCCAAGGGTTTGGACGATAGAGACATTTTAATTTTTCGAGATTATTCGAAAGTCAATTTTTAAAAGGCAAATATCTCCCGATCTGTAGGAATCTGAGAGACAAAACTTATGTCACTTTGAGGGAACGTATATGTCAACTTGCTGGCAGAGTCACGTCAATGTATGTCCAAGGGTTTGGAGGAGAGAGACATTTAAATTTTTAGAGATTATTCGAAAGTCAATTTTTGAAAAGGCAAATATCTCCCGATCTGTAGGAATCTAAGAGACAAAACTTATGTCACTATGAGGGAACGTATATGTCAACGTCATGTCAGAATCTCGTCAATGTATGTCAAAGGGTTTGGACGATAGAGACATTTAAATTTTTCGAGATTATTCGAAAGTCAATTTTTGAAAAAGCAAATATCTCCCGATCTGTAGGAATCTGAGAGACAAAACTCATGTCACTTTGAGGGAAGGCATATGTCAACTTCATGTCAGAGTCACGTCAATGTATGTCCAAGTGTTTGGAGGATAGAGACATTTAAATTTTTAGAGATTATTCGAAAGTCAATTATTAAAAGGCAAATATCTACCGATCTGTAGGCATCTGAGAGACAAAACTTATGTCACTTTGAGGGAACGTATATGTCAACTTCCTGTCAGAGTCACGTCAATGTATGTCCAAGGGTTTGGAGGATAGAGACATTTTAATTTTTCGAGATTATTCGAAAGTCAATTTTTGAAAAGGCAAATATCTCCCGATCTGTAGGAATCTGAGAGACAAAACTTATGTCACTTTGAGGGAACGCATATGTCAACTTCATGTCAGAATCTCGTCAATGTATGTCCAAGGGTTTGGACGATAGAGACATTTTAATTTTTCGAGATTATTCGAAAGTCAATTTTTAAAAGGCAAATATCTACCGATCTGTAGGAATCTGAGAGACAAAGCTTATGTCACTTTGAGGGAACGTATATGTCAACTTCATGTCAGAATCTCATCAATGTATGTCCAAGGGTTTGGACGATAGAGACATTTTAATTTTTCGAGATTATTCGAAAGTCAATTTTTAAAGGCAAATATCTCCCGATCTGTTGGCATCTGAGAGACAAATCTTATGTCACTTTGAGGGAACGCATATGTCAACTTCATGTCAGAATCTCGTCAATGTATGTCCAAGGGTTTGGACGATAGAGACATTTTAATTTTTCGAGATTATTCGAAAGTCAATTATTTAGAGGCAAATATCTCCCGATCTGTAGGAATCTGAGAGACAAAACTTATGTCACTTTGAGGGACCGTATATGTCAACTTCATGTCAGAATCTCGTCAATGTATGTCCAAGGGTTTGGACGATAGAGACATTTAAATTTTTCGAGATTATTCGAAAGTCAATTTTTAAAAGGCAAATATCTACCGATCTGTAGGCATCTGAGAGACAAATCTTATGTCACGTTGAGGGAACGCATATGTGAACTACATGTCAGAGTCTCGTTAATGTATGTCCAAGGGTTTGGAGGATAGAGACATTTTAATTATTCGAGATTATTTGAAAGTCAATTATTAAAAGGCAAATATCTCCCGATCTGTATTAATCTGAGAGACAAAACTTATGTCACTTTGAGGGAACGTATATGTGAACCTCATGTCAGAATCTCGTCAATGTATGTGCAAGGGTTTGGAGGATAGAGACATCTTAATTTATCGAGATTATTCGAAAATCAATTTTTAATTCAAATATCTCCCGATCTGTAGGAATCTGAGAGACCAAACTTATGTCACTTTGAGGTAACGTATATGTAAACTTCCTGTCAGAGTCACGTCAATGTATGTCCAAGGGTTTGGAGGATAGAGACATTTTAATTTTTCGAGATTATTCGAAAGTCAATTTTTGAAAAGGCAAATATCTTCCGATCTGTAGGAATCTGAGAGACAAAACTTATGTCACTTTGAGGGAACGTATATGTCAACTTCATGTCAGAATCTCGTCAATGTATGTGAAAGGGTTTGGACGATAGAGACATTTAAATTTTTCGAGATTATTCGAAAGTCAATTTTTAAAAGGCAAATATCTCCCGATCTGTAGGAATCTGAGAGACAAAACTTATGTCACTTTGATGGAACGTATATGTCAACTTGCTGTCAGAGACACGTCAATGAATGTCCAAGGGTTTGGACGATAGAGACATTTTAATTTTTCGAGATTATTCGAAAGTCAATTTTTGAAAAAGCAAATATCCCCCGATCTCTAGAATCTGAGAGACAAAACTCATGTCACTTTGAGGGAAGGCATATGTCAACTTCATGTCAGAGTCACGTCAATGTATGTCCTAGGGTTTGGAGGATAGAGACATTTAAATTTTTAGAGATTTTTCGAAAGTCAATTATTAAAAGGCAAATATCTACCGATCTGTAGGCATCTGAGAGACAAAACTTATGTCACTTTGAGGGAACGTATATGTCAACTTCCTGTCAGAGTTACGTCAATGTATGTCCAAGGGTTTGGGGGATAGAGACATCTTAATTTTTCGAGATTATTCGAAAATCAATTTTTTAAAGGGAAATATTTCCCGATCTGTAGAAAATCTGAGAGACAAAACTTATGTCACTTTGAGGGAACGTATATGTAAACTTCGTGTCAGAGTCACGTCAATGTATGTCCAAGGGTTTGGAGGATAGAGACATTTTAATTTTTCAAGATTATTCGAAAGTCAACTTTTGAAAAGGCAAATATCTCCCGATCAATAGGAATCAAAGAGACAAAACTTATGTCACTATGAGGGAACGTATATGTCAACTTCATGTCAGAATCTCGTCAATGTATGTCCAAGGGTTTGGAGGATAGAGACATTTAAATTTTTCGAGATTATTCGAAAGTCAATTTTTGAAAAGGCAAATATTTCCCGATCTGTAGGAATCTGAGAGACAAAACTTATGTCACTTTTAGGGAACGCATATGTAAACTTCGTGTCAGAATCTCGTCAATGTATGTCCAAGGGTTTGGACGATAGAGACATTTTAATTTTTCGAGATTATTCGAAAGTCAATTCTTAAAATGCAAATATCTCCCGATCTGTAGGAATCTGAGAGACAAAACTTATGTCACTTTGAGAGAACGTATATGTCAACTTCCTGTCAGAGTCACGTCAATGTATGTCCAAGGGTTTGGAGGATAGAGACATTTTAATTTTTCGAGATTATTCGAAAGTCAATTTTTGAAAAGGCAAATATCTCCCGATCTGTAGGAATCTGAGAGACAAAACTTATGTCACTTTGAGGGAACGTATATGTCAACTTCATGTCAGAATCTCGTCAATGTATGTCCAAGGGTTTGGACGATAGAGACATTTTAATTCTTCGAGATTATTCGAAAGTCAATTCTTAAAAGGCAAATATCTCCCGATCTGTAGGAATCTGAGAGACAAAACGTATGTCACTTTGAGGGAACGTATATGTCAACTTCATGTCAGAATCTCGTCAATGTATGTCCAAGGGTTTGGACGATAGAGACTTCTAAATTTTTCGAGATTATTCGAAAGTCAATTTTTAAAAGGCAAATATCTCCCGATCTGTAGGCATCTGAGAGACAAAACTTATGTCACTTTGAGGGAAGGTATATGTCAACCTCATGTCAGAATCTCGTCAATGTATGTCCAAGGGTTTGGACGATAGAGACATTTAAATTTTTCGAGATTATTCGAAAGTCAATTTTTAAAAGGAAAATATCTCCCGATCTGTAGGCATCTGAGAGACAAAACTTATGTCACTTTGAGGGAAAGTATATGTCAACTTGCTGTCAGAGTCACGTCAATGTATGTCCAAGGGTTTGGACGATAGAGACATTTTAATTTTTCGAGATTATTCGAAAGTCAATTTTTGAAAAATCAAATATCTCCCGATCTGTAGGAATCTGAGAGACAAACCTTATGTCACATTGAGGGAACGTATATGTTAACTTCATGTCAGAGTCACGTCAATGTATGTGTAAGGGTTTGGGGGATAGAGACATCTTAATTTTTCGAGATTATTCGAAAATCAATTTTTTAAAGGGAAATATTTCCCGATCTGTAGAAAATCTGAGAGACAAAACTTATGTCACTTTGAGGGAACGTATATGTAAACTTCGTGTCAGAGTCACGTCAATGTATGTCCAAGGGTTTGGAGGATAGAGACATTTTAATTTTTCAAGATTATTCGAAAGTCAACTTTTGAAAAGGCAAATATCTCCCGATCAATAGGAATCTAAGAGACAAAACTTATGTCACTATGAGGGAACGTATATGTCAACTTCATGTCAGAATCTCGTCAATGTATGTCAAAGGGTTTGGACGATAGAGACATTTAAATTTTTCGAGATTATTCGAAAGTCAATTTTTGAAAAAGCAAATATCTCCCGATCTGTAGGAATCTGAGAGACAAAACTCATGTCACTTTGAGGGAAGGCATATGTCAACTTCATGTCACAGTCACGTCAATGTATGTCCAAGGGTTTGGAGGATATTGACATTTAAATTTTTAGAGATTATTCGAAAGTCAATTATTAAAAGGCAAATATCTACCGATCTGTAGGCATCTGAGAGACAAAACTTATGTCACTTTGAGGGAACGTATATGTTAACTTCCTGTCAGAGTCACGTGAATATATGTACAAGGGTTTGGAGAATAGAGACATTTTAATTTTCGAGATTATTCGAAAGTCAATTTTTGAAAAGGCAAATATCTCCCTATCTGTAGGAATCTGAGAGACAAAACTTATGTCACTTTGAGGGAACGTATATGTCAACTTCATGTCAGAGTCACGTCAAAGTATGTCCAAGGGTTTGGAGGATATTGACATTTAAATTTTTAGAGATTATTCGAAAGTCAATTATTAAAAGGCAAATATCTACCGATCTGTAGGCATCTGAGAGACAAAACTTATGTCACTTTGCGGGAACGTATATGTCAACTTCATGTCAGAATCTCGTCAATGTATGTCCAAGGGTTTGGACGATAGAGACATTTAAATATTTCGAGATTATTCGAAAGTCAATTATTAAAAGGCAAATATCTCCCGATCTGTAGGCATCTGAGTGACAAATCTTATGTCACTTTGAGGGAACGCATATGTCAACTTCATGTCAGAATCTCGTCAATTTATGTCCAAGGGTTTGGACGATAGAGACATTTTAATTTTTCGAGATTATTCGAAAGTCAATTCTTAAAAGGCAAATATCTCTCGATCTGTAGGAATCTGAAAGACAAAACTTATGTCACTTTGAGGGAACGTATATGTTAACTTCCTGTCAGAGTCACGTCAATGTATGTCCAAGGTTTTGGAGGATAGAGACATTTTAATTTTTCGAGATTATTCGAAAGTCAATTTTTGAAAAGGCAAATATCTCCCGATCTGTAAGAATCTGAGAGACAAAACTTATGTCACTTTGAGGGAACGTATATGTCAACTTCATGTCAGAATCTCGTCAATGTATGTCCAAGGGTTTGGACGATAGAGACATTTTAATTTTTCGAGATTATTCGAAAGTCAATTTTTAAAAGGCAAATATCTACCGATCTGTAGGCATCTGAGAGACAAAACTTATGTCACTTTGAGGGAACGTATATGTCAACTTCCTGTCAGAGTCACGTCAATGTATGTCCAAGGGTTTGGAGGATAGAGACATTTTAATTTTTCGAGATTATTCGAAAGTCAATTTTTGAAAAGGCAAATATCTCCCGATCTGTAGGAATCTGAGAGACAAAACTTATGTCACTTTGAGGGAAGGCATATGTCAACTTCATGTCAGAGTCACGTCAATGTATGTCCAAGGGTTTGGAGGATATTGACATTTAAATTTTTAGAGATTATTCGAAAGTCAATCATTAAAAGGCAAATATCTACCGATCTGTAGGCATCTGAGAGACAAAACTTATGTCACTTTGAGGGAACGTATATGTTAACTTCCTGTTAGAGTCACGTGAATGTATGTACAAGGGTTTGGAGAATAGAGACATTTTAATTTTCGAGATTATTCGAAAGTCAATTTTTGAAAAGGCAAATATCTCCCTATCTGTAGGAATCTGAGAGACAAAACTTATGTCACTTTGAGGGAACGTATATGTCAACTTCATGTCAGAGTCACGTCAAAGTATGTCCAAGATTTTGGAGGATATTGACATTTAAATTTTTAGAGATTATTCGAAAGTCAATTATTAAAAGGCAAATATCTACCGATCTGTAGGCATCTGAGAGACAAAACTTATGTCACTTTGCGGGAACGTATATGTCAACTTCATGTCAGAATCTCGTCAATGTATGTCCAAGGGTTTGGACGATAGAGACATTTAAATTTTTCGAGATTATTCGAAAGTCAATTTTTAAAAGGCAAATATCTCCCGATCTGTAGGCATCTGAGAGACAAATCTTATGTCACTTTGAGGGAACGCATATGTCAACTTCATGTCAGAATCTCGTCAATTTATGTCCAAGGGTTTGGACGATAGAGACATTTTAATTTTTCGAGATTATTCGAAAGTCAATTTTTAAAAGGCAAATATCTCCCGATCTGTAGGAATCTGAGAGACAAAACTTATGTCACTTTGAGGGAACGTATATGTCAACTTCCTGTCAGAGTTACGTCAATGTATGTCCAAGGGTTTGGAGGATAGAGACATTTTAATTTTTCGAGATTATTCGAAAGTCAATTTTTGAAAAGGCAAATATCTCCCGATCTGTAGGAATCTGAGAGACAAAACTTATGCCACTTTGAGGGAACGCATATGTAAACTTCATGTCAGAATCTCGTCAATGTATGTCCAAGGGTTTGGACGATAGAGACATTTTAATTTTTCGAGATTATTCGAAAGTCAATTCTTAAAAGGCAAATATCTCCCGATCTGTTGGCATCTGAGAGACAAAACTTATGTCACTTTGAGGGAACGTATGTGTTAACTTCCTGTCAGAGTCACGTCAATGTATGTCCAAGGGTTTGGAGGATAGAGACATTTAAATTTTTCGAGATTATTCGAAAGTCAATTTTTGAAAAGGCAAATATTTCCCGATCTGTAGGAATCTGAGAGACAAAACTTATGTCACTTTGAGGGAACGTATATGTCAACTTGCTGTCAGAGTTACGTCAATGTATGTCCAAGGGTTTGGAGGATAGAGACATTTTAATTTTTCGAGATTATTCGAAAGTCAATTTTTGAAAAGGCAAATATCTCCCGATCTGTAGGAATCTGAGAGACAAAACTTATGTCACTTTGAGGGAACGTATATGTCAACTTCATGTCAGAATCTCGTCAATGTATGTCCAAGGGTTTGGACGATAGAGACATTTTAATTTTTCGAGATTATTCGAAAGTCAATTCTTAAAAGGCAAATATCTCCCGATCTGTACGAATCTGAGAGACAAAACATATGTCACTTTGAGGGAACGTATATGTCAACTTCATGTCAGAATCTCGTCAATGTATGTCCAAGGGTTTGGACGATAGAGACTTCTTAATTTTTCGAGATTATTCGAAAGTCAATTTTTAAAAGGCAAATATCTCCCGATCTGTAGGCATCTGAGAGACAAAACTTATGTCACTTTGAGGGAAGGTATATGTCAACCTCATGTCAGAATCTCGTCAATGTATGTCCAAGGGTTTGGACGATAGAGACATTTAAATTTTTCGAGATTATTCGAAAGTCAATTTTTAAAAGGAAAATATCTCCCGATCTGTAGGCATCTGAGAGACAAAACTTATGTCACTTTGAGGGAAAGTATATGTCAACTTGCTGTCAGAGTCACGTCAATGTATGTCCAAGGGTTTGGACGATAGAGACATTTTAATTTTTCGAGATTATTCGAAAGTCAATTTTTGAAAAATCAAATATCTCCCGATCTGTAGGAATCTGAGAGACAAACCTTATGTCACATTGAGGGAACGTATATGTTAACTTCATGTCAGAGTCACGTCAATGTATGTGTAAGGGTTTGGGGAATAGAGACATCTTAATTTTTCGAGATTATTCGAAAATCAATTTTTTAAAGGGAAATATTTCCCGATCTGTAGAAAATCTGAGAGACAAAACATATGTCACTTTGAGGGAACGTATATGTAAACTTCGTGTCAGAGTCACGTCAATGTATGTCCAAGGGTTTGGAGGATAGAGACATTTTAATTTTTCAAGATTATTCGAAAGTCAACTTTTGAAAAGGCAAATATCTCCCGATCAATAGGAATCTAAGAGACAAAACTTATGTCACTATGAGGGAACGTATATGTCAACTTCATGTCAGAATCTCGCCAATGTATGTCAAAGGGTTTGGACGATAGAGACATTTAAATTTTTCGAGATTATTCGAAAGTCAATTTTTGAAAAAGCAAATATCTCCCGATCTGTAGGAATCTGAGAGACAAAACTCATGTCACTTTGAGGGAAGGCATATGTCAACTTCATGTCAGAGTCACGTCAATGTATGTCCAAGGGTTTGGAGGATATTGACATTTAAATTTTTAGAGATTATTCGAAAGTCAATTATTAAAAGGCAAATATCTACCGATCTGTAGGCATCTGAGAGACAAAACTTATGTCACTTTGAGGGAACGTATATGTTAACTTCCTGTCAGAGTCACGTGAATGTATGTACAAGGGTTTGGAGAATAGAGACATTTTAATTTTCGAGATTATTCGAAAGTCAATTTTTGAAAAGGCAAATATCTCCCTATCTGTAGGAATCTGAGAGACAAAACTTATGTCACTTTGAGGGAACGTATATGTCAACTTCATGTCAGAGTCACGTCAAAGTATGTCCAAGGGTTTGGAGGATATTGACATTTAAATTGTTAGAGATTATTCGAAAGTCAATTATTAAAAGGCAAATATCTACCGATCTGTAGGCATCTGAGAGACAAAACTTATGTCACTTTGCGGGAACGTATATGTCAACTTCATGTCAGAATCTCGTCAATTATGTACAAGGGTTTGGACGATAGAGACATTTAAATTTTTCGAGATTATTCGAAAGTCAATTTTTAAAAGGCAAATATCTCCCGATCTGTAGGCATCTGAGAGACAAATCTTATGTCACTTTGAGGGAACGCATATGTCAACTTCATGTCAGAATCTCGTCAATTTATGTCCAAGGGTTTGGACGATAGAGACATTTTAATTTTTCGAGATTATTCGAAAGTCAATTTTTAAAAGGCAAATATCTCCCGATCTGTAGGAATCTGAGAGACAAAACTTATGTCACTTTGAGGGAACGTATATGTTAACTTCCTGTCAGAGTCACGTCAATGTATGTCCAAGGTTTTGGAGGATAGAGACATTTAAATTTTTCGAGATTATTCGAAAGTCAATTTTTGAAAAGGCAAATATCTCCCGATCTGTAAGAATCTGAGAGACAAAACTTATGTCACTTTGAGGGAACGTATATGTCAACTTCATGTCACAATCTCGTCAATGTATGTCCAAGGGTTTGGACGATAGAGACATTTTAATTTTTCGAGATTATTCGAAAGTCAATTTTTAAAAGGCAAATATCTACCGATCTGTAGGCATCTGAGAGACAAAACTTATGTCACTTTGAGGGAACGTATATGTCAACTTCCTGTCAGAGTCACGTCAATGTATGTCCAAGGGTTTGGAGGATAGAGACATTTTAATTTTTCGAGATTATTCGAAAGTCAATTTTTGAAAAGGCAAATATCTCCCGATCTGTAGGAATCTGAGAGACAAACCTTATGTCACTATGAGGGAACGCATATGTCAACTTCATGTCAGAATCTCGTCAATGTATGTCCAAGGGTTTGGACGATAGAGACATTTTAATTTTTCGAGATTATTCCAAAGTCAATTCTTAAAAGGCAAATATCTACCGATCTGTAGGCATCTGAGAGACAAAACTTATGTCACTTTCAGGGAACGTATATGTCAACTTCCTGTCAGAGTCACGTCAATGTATGTCCAAGGGTTTGGAGGATAGAGACATTTTAATTTTTCGAGATTATTCGAAAGTCAATTTTTGAAAAGGCAAATATCTCCCGATCTGTAGGAATCTGAGAGACAAAACTTATGTCACTTTGAGGGAAGGCATATGTCAACTTCATGTCAGAGTCACGTCAATGTATGTCCAAGGGTTTGGAGGATATTGACATTTAAATTTTTAGAGATTATTCGAAAGTCAATTATTAAAAGGCAAATATCTACCGATCTGTAGGCATCTGAGAGACAAAACTTATGTCACTTTGAGGGAACGTATATGTTAACCTCCTGTCAGAGTCACGTGAATGTATGTACAAGGGTTTGGAGAATAGAGACATTTTAATTTTCGAGATTATTCGAAAGTCAATTTTTGAAAAGGCAAATATCTCCCTATCTGTAGGAATCTGAGAGACAAAACTTATGTCACTTTGAGGGAACGTATATGTCAACTTCATGTCAGAGTCACGTCAAAGTATGTCCAAGGGTTTGGAGGATATTGACATTTAAATTTTTAGAGATTATTCGAAAGTCAATTATTAAAAGGCAAATATCTACCGATCTGTAGGCATCTGAGAGACAAAACTTATGTCACTTTGCGGGAACGTATATGTCAACTTCATGTCAGAATCTCGTCAATGTATGTCCAAGGGTTTGGACGATAGAGACATTTAAATTTTTCGAGATTATTCGAAAGTCAATTTTTAAAAGGCAAATATCTCCCGATCTGTAGTCATCTGAGAGACAAATCTTATGTCACTTTGAGGGAACGCATATGTCAACTTCATGTCAGAATCTCGTCAATTTATGTCCAAGGGTTTGGACGATAGAGACATTTTAATTTTTCGAGATTATTCGAAAGTCAATTTTTAAAAGGCAAATATCTCCCGATCTGTAGGAATCTGAGAGACAAAACTTATGTCACTTTGAGGGAACGTATATGTCAACTTCCTGTCAGAGTCACGTCAATGTATGTCCAAGGGTTTGGAGGATAGAGACATTTTAATTTTTCGAGATTATTCGAAAGTCAATTTTTGAAAAGGCAAATATCTCCCGATCTGTAGGAATCTGAGAGACAAAACTTATGTCACTTTGAGGGAACGCATATGTAAACTTCATGTCAGAATCTCGTCAATGTATGTCCAAGGGTTTGGACGATAGAGACATTTTAATTTTTCGAGATTATTCGAAAGTCAATTTTTGAAAAGGCAAATATCTCCCGATCTGTAAGAATCTGAGAGACAAAACTTATGTCACTTTGAGGGAACGTATGTGTTAACTTCCTGTCAGAGTCACGTCAATGTATGTCCAAGGGTTTGGAGGATAGAGACATTTAAATTTTTCGAGATTATTCGAAAGTCAATTTTTGAAAAGGCAAATATTTCCCGATCTGTAGGAATCTGAGAGACAAAACTTATGTCACTTTTAGGGAACGCATATGTCAACTTCATGTCAGAATCTCGTCAATGTATGTCCAAGAGTTTCGACGATAGAGACATTTTAATTTTTCGAGATTATTCGAAAGTCAATTCTTTAAATGCAAATATCTCCCGATCTGTAGGAATCTGAGAGACAAAACTTATGTCACTTTGAGAGAACGTATATGTCAACTTCCTGTCAGAGTCACGTCAATGTATGTCCAAGGGTTTGGAGGATAGAGACATTTTAATTTTTCGAGATTATTCGAAAGTCAATTTTTGAAAAGGCAAATATCTCCCGATCTGTAGGAATCTGAGAGACAAAACTTATGTCACTTTGAGGGAACGTATATGTCAACTTCATGTCAGAATCTCGTCAATGTATGTCCAAGGGTTTGGACGATAGAGACATTTTAATTTTTCGAGATTATTCGAAAGTCAATTCTTAAAAGGCAAATATCTCCCGATCTGTAGGAATCTGAGAGACAAAACGTATGTCACTTTGAGGGAACGTATAAGTCAACTTCATGTCAGAATCTCGTCAATGTATGTCCAAGGGTTTGGACGATAGAGACTTCTTAATTTTTCGAGATTATTCGAAAGTCAATTTTTAAAAGGCAAATATCTCCCGATCTGTAGGAATCTGAGAGACAAAACTTATGTCACTTTGAGAGAACGTATATGTCAACTTCCTGTCAGAGTCACGTCAATGTATGTCCAAGGGTTTGGAGGATAGAGACATTTTAATTTTTCGAGATTATTCGAAAGTCAATTTTTGAAAAGGCAAATATCTCCCGATCTGTAGGAATCTGAGAGACAAAACTTATGTCACTTTGAGGGAACGTATATGTCAACTTCATGTCAGAATCTCGTCAATGTATGTCCAAGGGTTTGGACGATAGAGACATTTTAATTTTTCGAGATTATTCGAAAGTCAATTCTTAAAAGGCAAATATCTCCCGATCTGTACGAATCTGAGAGACAAAACGTATGTCACTTTGAGGGAACGTATATGTCAACTTCATGTCAGAATCTCGTCAATGTATGTCCAAGGGTTTGGACGATAGAGACTTCTTAATTTTTCGAGATTATTCGAAAGTCAATTTTTAAAAGGCAAATATCTCCCGATCTGTAGGCATCTGAGAGACAAAACTTATGTCACTTTGAGGGAAGGTATATGTCAACCTCATGTCAGAATCTCGTCAATGTATGTCCAAGGGTTTGGACGATAGAGACATTTAAATTTTTCGAGATTATTCGAAAGTCAATTTTTAAAAGGAAAATATCTCCCGATCTGTAGGCATCTGAGAGACAAAACTTATGTCACTTTGAGGGAAAGTATATGTCAACTTGCTGTCAGAGTCACGTCAATGTATGTCCAAGGGTTTGGACGATAGAGACATTTTAATTTTTCGAGATTATTCGAAAGTCAATTTATGAAAAATCAAATATCTCCCGATCTGTAGGAATCTGAGGGACAAACCTTATGTCACATTGAGGGAACGTATATGTTAACTTCATGTCAGAGTCACGTCAATGTATGTGTAAGGGTTTGGGGAATAGAGACATCTTAATTTTTCGAGATTATTCGAAAATCAATTTTTAAAGGGAAATATTTCCCGATCTGTAGAAAATCTGAGAGACAAAACTTATGTCACTTTGGGGGAACGTATATGTAAACTTCGTGTCAGAGTCACGTCAATGTATGTCCAAGGGTTTGGAGGATAGAGACATTTTAATTTTTCAAGATTATTCGAAAGTCAACTTTTGAAAAGGCAAATATCTCCCGATCAATAGGAATCTAAGAGACAAAACTTATGTCACTATGAGGGAACGTATATGTCAACTTCATGTCAGAATCTCGTCAATGTATGTCAAAGGGTTTGGACGATAGAGACATTTAAATTTTTCGAGATTATTCGAAAGTCAATTTTTGAAAAAGCAAATATCTCCCGATCTGTAGGAATCTGAGAGACAAAACTCATGTCACTTTGAGGGAAGGCATATGTCAACTTCATGTCAGAGTCACGTCAATGTATGTCCAAGGGTTTGGAGGATATTGACATTTAAATTTTTAGAGATTATTCGAAAGTCAATTATTAAAAGGCAAATATCTACCGATCTGTAGGCATCTGAGAGACAAAACTTATGTCACTTTGAGGGAACGTATATGTTAACTTCCTGTCAGAGTCACGTGAATGTATGTACAAGGGTTTGGAGAATAGAGACATTTTAATTTTCGAGATTATTCGAAAGTCAATTTTTGAAAAGGCAAATATCTCCCTATCTGTAGGAATCTGAAAGACAAAACTTATGTCACTTTGAGGGAACGTATATGTCAACTTCATGTCAGAGTCACGTCAAAGTATGTCCAAGGGTTTGGAGGATATTGACATTTAAATTGTTAGAGATTATTCGAAAGTCAATTATTAAAAGGCAAATATGTACCGATCTGTAGGCATCTGAGAGACAAAACTTATGTCACTTTGCGGGAACGTATATGTCAACTTCATGTCAGAATCTCGTCAATGTATGTCCAAGGGTTTGGACGATAGAGACATTTAAATTTTTCGAGATTATTCGAAAGTCAATTTTTAAAAGGCAAATATCTCCCGATCTGTAGGCATCTGAGAGACAAATCTTATGTCACTTTGAGGGAACGCATATGTCAACTTCATGTCAGAATCTCGTCAATTTATGTCCAAGGGTTTGGACGATAGAGACATTTTAATTTTTCGAGATTATTCGAAAGTCAATTTTTAAAAGGCAAATATCTCCCGATCTGTAGGAATCTGAGAGACAAAACTTATGTCACTTTGAGGGAACGTATATGTTAACTTCCTGTCAGAGTCACGTCAATGTATGTCCAAGGTTTTGGAGGATAGAGACATTTTAATTTTTCGAGATTATTCGAAAGTCAATTTTTGAAAAGGCAAATATCTCCCGATCTGTAAGAATCTGAGAGACAAAACTTATGTCACTTTGAGGGAACGTATATGTCAACTTCCTGTCAGAGTCACGTCAATGTATGTCCAAGGGTTTGGAGGATAGAGACATTTAAATTTTTCGAGATTATTCGAAAGTCAATTTTTGAAAAGGCAAATATCTCCCGATCTGTAGGAATCTGAGAGACAAACCTTATGTCACTATGAGGGAACGCATATGTCAACTTCATGTCAGAATCTCGTCAATGTATGTCCAAGGGTTTGGACGATAGAGACATTTTAATTTTTCGAGATTATTCCAAAGTCAATTCTTAAAAGGCAAATATCTACCGATCTGTAGGCATCTGAGAGACAAAACTTATGTCACTTTCAGGGAACGTATATGTCAACTTCCTGTCAGAGTCACGTCAATGTATGTCCAAGGGTTTGGAGGATAGAGACATTTTAATTTTTCGAGATTATTCGAAAGTCAATTTTTGAAAAGGCAAATATCTCCCGATCTGTAGGAATCTGAGAGACAAAACTTATGTCACTTTGAGGGAAGGCATATGTCAACTTCATGTCAGAGTCACGTCAATGTATGTCCAAGGGTTTGGAGGATATTGACATTTAAATTTTATGAGATTATTCGAAAGTCAATTATTAAAAGGCAAATATCTACCGATCTGTAGGCATCTGAGAGACAAAACTTATGTCACTTTGAGGGAACGTATATGTTAACTTCCTGTCAGAGTCACGTGAATGTATGTACAAGGGTTTGCAGAATAGAGACATTTTAATTTTCGAGATTATTCGAAAGTCAATTTTTGAAAAGGCAAATATCTCCCTATCTGTAGGAATCTGAGAGACAAAACTTATGTCACTTTGAGGGAACGTATATGTCAACTTCATGTCAGAGTCACGTCAAAGTATGTCCAAGGGTTTGGAGGATATTGACATTTAAATTTTTAGAGATTATTCGAAAGTCAATTATTAAAAGGCAAATATCTACCGATCTGTAGGCATCTGAGAGACAAAACTTATGTCACTTTGCGGGAACGTATATGTCAACTTCATGTCAGAATCTCGTCAATGTATGTCCAAGGGTTTGGACGATAGAGACATTTAAATTTTTCGAGATTATTCGAAAGTCAATTCTTAAAAGGCAAATATCTCCCGATCTGTTGGCATCTGAGAGACAAAACTTATGTCACTTTGAGGGAACGTATGTGTTAACTTCCTGTCAGAGTCACGTCAATGTATGTCCAAGGGTTTGGAGGATAGAGACATTTAAATTTTTCGAGATTATTCGAAAGTCAATTTTTGAAAAGGCAAATATTTCCCGATCTGTAGGAATCTGAGAGACAAAACTTATGTCACTTTTAGGGAACGCATATGTCAACTTCATGTCAGAATCTCGTCAATGTATGTCCAAGAGTTTCGACGATAGAGACATTTTAATTTTTCGAGATTATTCGAAAGTCAATTCTTAAAATGCAAATATCTCCCGATCTGTAGGAATCTGAGAGACAAAACTTATGTCACTTTGAGAGAACGTATATGTCAACTTCCTGTCAGAGTCACGTCAATGTATGTCCAAGGGTTTGGAGGATAGAGACATTTTAATTTTTCGAGATTATTCGAAAGTCAATTTTTGAAAAGGCAAATATCTCCCGATCTGTAGGAATCTGAGAGACAAAACTTATGTCACTTTGAGGGAACGTATATGTCAACTTCATGTCAGAATCTCGTCAATGTATGTCCAAGGGTTTGGACGATAGAGACATTTTAATTTTTCGAGATTATTCGAAAGTCAATTCTTAAAAGGCAAATATCTCCCGATCTGTAGGAATCTGAGAGACAAAACGTATGTCACTTTGAGGGAACGTATATGTCAACTTCATGTCAGAATCTCGTCAATGTATGTCCAAGGGTTTGGACGATAGAGACTTCTTAATTTTTCGAGATTATTCGAAAGTCAATTTTTAAAAGGCAAATATCTCCCGATCTGTAGGCATCTGAGAGACAAATCTTATGTCACTTTGAGGGAAGGTATATGTCAACCTCATGTCAGAATCTCGTCAATGTATGTCCAAGGGTTTGGACGATAGAGACATTTAAATTTTTCGAGATTATTCGAAAGTCAATTTTTAATAGGAAAATATCTCCCGATCTGTAGGCATCTGAGAGACAAAACTTATGTCACTTTGAGGGAAAGTATATGTCAACTTGCTGTCAGAGTCACGTCAATGTATGTCCAAGGGTTTGAACGATAGAGACATTTTAATTTTTCGAGATTATTCGAAAGTCAATTTTTGAAAAATCAAATATCTCCCGATCTGTAGGAATCTGAGAGACAAACCTTATGTCACATTGAGGGAACGTATATGTTAACTTCATGTCAGAGTCACGTCAATGTATGTGTAAGGGTTTGGGGGATAGAGACATCTTAATTTTTCGAGATTATTCGAAAATCAATTTTTTAAAGGGAAATATTTCCCGATCTGTAGAAAATCTGAGAGACAAAACTTATGTCACTTTGAGGTAACGTATATGTAAACTTCGTGTCAGAGTCACGTCAATGTATGTCCAAGGGTTTGGAGGATAGAGACATTTTAATTTTTCAAGATTATTCGAAAGTCAACTTTTGAAAAGGCAAATATCTCCCGATCAATAGGAATCTAAGAGACAAAACTTATGTCACTATGAGGGAACGTATATGTCAACTTCATGTCAGAATCTCGTCAATGTATGTCAAAGGGTTTGGACGATAGAGACATTTAAATTTTTCGAGATTTTTCGAAAGTCAATTTTTGAAAAAGCAAATATCTCCCGATCTGTAGGAATCTGAGAGACAAAACTCATGTCACTTTGAGGGAAGGCATATGTCAACTTCATGTCAGAGTCACGTCAATGTATGTCCAAGGGTTTGGAGGATATTGACATTTAAATTTTTAGAGATTATTCGAAAGTCAATTATTAAAAGGCAAATATCTACCGATCTGTAGGCATCTGAGAGACAAAACTTATGTCACTTTGAGGGAACGTATATGTTAACTTCCTGTCAGAGTCACGTGAATATATGTACAAGGGTTTGGAGAATAGAGACATTTTAATTTTCGAGATTATTCGAAAGTCAATTTTTGAAAAGGCAAATATCTCCCTATCTGTAGGAATCTGAGAGACAAAACTTATGTCACTTTGAGGGAACGTATATGTCAACTTCATGTCAGAATCTCGTCAATGTATGTCCAAGGGTTTGGACGATAGAGACATTTAAATTTTTCGAGATTATTCGAAAGTCAATTTTTAAAAGGCAAATATCTCCCGATCTGTAGGCATCTGAGAGACAAATCATATGTCACTTTGAGGGAACGCATATGTCAACTTCATGTCAGAATCTCGTCAATTTATGTCCAAGGGTTTGGACGATAGAGACATTTTAATTTTTCGAGATTATTCGAAAGTCAATTTTTAAAAGGCAAATATCTCCCGATCTGTAGGAATCTGAGAGACAAAACTTATGTCACTTTGAGGGAACGTATATGTTAACTTCCTGTCAGAGTCACGTCAATGTATGTCCAAGGTTTTGGAGGATAGAGACATTTTAATTTTTCGAGATTATTCGAAAGTCAATTTTTGAAAAGGCAAATATCTCCCGATCTGTAAGAATCTGAGAGACAAAACTTATGTCACTTTGAGGGAACGTATATGTCAACTTCATGTCAGAATCTCGTCAATGTATGTCCAAGGGTTTGGACGATAGAGACATTTTAATTTTTCGAGATTATTCGAAAGTCAATTATTAAAAGGCAAATATCTACCGATCTGTAGGCATCTGAGAGACAAAACTTATGTCACTTTGAGGGAACGTATATGTCAACTTCCTGTCAGAGTCACGTCAATGTATGTCCAAGGGTTTGGAGGATAGAGACATTTTAATTTTTCGAGATTATTCGAAAGTCAATTTTTGAAAAGGCAAATATCTCCCGATCTGTAGGAATCTGAGAGACAAAACTTATGTCACTATGAGGGAACGCATATGTCAACTTCATGTCAGAATCTCGTCAATATATGTCCAAGGGTTTGGACGATAGAGACATTTTAATTTTTCGAGATTATTCCAAAGTCAATTCTTAAAAGGCAAATATCTACCGATCTGTAGGCATCTGAGAGACAAAACTTATGTCACTTTCAGGGAACGTATATGTTAACTTCCTGTCAGAGTCACGTCAATGTATGTCTAAGGGTTTGGAGGATAGAGACATTTTAATTTTTCGAGATTATTCGAAAGTCAATTTTTGAAAAGGCAAATATCTCCCGATCTGTAGGAATCTGAGAGACAAAACTTATGTCACTTTGAGGGAAGGCATATGTCAACTTCATGTCAGAGTCACGTCAATGTATGTCCAAGGGTTTGGAGGATATTGACATTTAAATTTTTAGAGATTATTCGAAAGTCAATTATTAAAAGGCAAATATCTACCGATCTGTAGGCATCTGAGAGACAAAACTTATGTCACTTTGAGGGAACGTATATGTTAACTTCCTGTCAGAGTCACGTGAATGTATGTACAAGGGTTTGGAGAATAGAGACATTTTAATTTTCGAGATTATTCGAAAGTCAATTTTTGAAAAGGCAAATATCTCCCGATCTGTAGGAATCTGAGAGACAAAACTTATGTCACTTTGAGGGAACGCATATGTAAACTTCATGTCAGAATCTCGTCAATGTATGTCCAAGGGTTTGGACGATAGAGACATTTTAATTTTTCGAGATTATTCGAAAGTCAATTTTTGAAAAATCAAATATCTCCCGATCTGTAGGAATCTGAGAGACAAACCTTATGTCACATTGAGGGAACGTATATGTTAACTACATGTCAGAGTCACGTCAATGTATGTGTAAGGGTTTGGGGGATAGAGACATCTTAATTTTTCGAGATTATTCGAAAGTCAATTTTTGAAAAGGCAAATATTTCCCGATCTGTAGGAATCTGAGAGACAAAACTTATGTCACTTTTAGGGAACGCATATGTCAACTTCATGTCAGAATCTCGTCAATGTATGTCCAAGGGTTTGGACGATAGAGACATTTTAATTTTTCGAGATTATTCGAAAGTCAATTTTTAAAAGGCAAATATCTCCCGATCTGTAGGAATCTGAGAGACAAAACTTATGTCACTTTGAGAGAACGTATGTGTCAACGTCATGTCAGAATCTCGTCAATGTATGTCCAAGGATTTGGACGATAGAGACATTTTAATTTTTCGAGATTATTCGAAAGTCAATTCTTAAAATGCAAATATCTCCCGATCTGTAGGAATCTGAGAGACAAAACTTATGTCACTTTGAGGGAACGTATATGTCAACTTCCTGTCAGAGTCACGTCAATGTATGTCCAAGGGTTTGGAGGATAGAGACATTTTAATTTTTCGAGATTATTCGAAAGTCAATTTTTGAAAAGGCAAATATCTCCCGATCTGTAGGAATCTGAGAGACAAAACTTATGTCACTTTTAGGGAACGCATATGTCAACTTCATGTCAGAATCTCGTCAATGTATGTCCAAGGGTTTGGACGATAGAGACATTTTAATTTTTGGAGATTATTCGAAAGTCAATTCTTAAAAGGCAAATATCTCCCGATCTGTTGGCATCTGAGAGACAAAACTTATGTCACTTTGAGCGAACGTATATGTTAACTTCCTGTCAGAGTCACGTCAATGTATGTCCAAGGGTTTGGAGGATAGAGACATTTTAATTTTTCGAGATTATTCGAAAGTCAATTTTTGAAAAGGCAAATATTTCCCGATCTGTAGGAATCTGAGAGACAAAACTTATGTCACTCTTAGGGAACGCATATGTCAACTTCATGTCAGAATCTCGTCAATGTATGTCCAAGGGTTTGGACGATAGAGACATTTTAATTTTTGGAGATTATTCGAAAGTCAATTCTTAAAAGGCAAATATCTCCCGATCTGTAGGAATCTGAGAGACAAAACTTATGTCACTTTGAGAGAACGTATGTGTCAACTTCATGTCAGAATCTCGTCAATGTATGTCCAAGGATTTGGACGATAGAGACATTTTAATTTTTCGAGATTATTCGAAAGTCAATTCTTAAAATGCAAATATCTCCCGATCTGTAGGAATCTGAGAGACAAAACTTATGTCACTTTGAGGGAACGTATATGTCAACTTCCTGTCAGAGTCACGTCAATGTATGTCCAAGGGTTTGGAGGATAGAGACATTTTAATTTTTCGAGATTATTCGAAAGTCAATTTTTGAAAAGGCAAATATCTCCCGATCTGTAGGAATCTGAGAGACAAAACTTATGTCACTTTTAGGGAACGCATATGTCAACTTCATGTCAGAATCTCGTCAATGTATGTCCAAGGGTTTGGACGATAGAGACATTTTAATTTTTCGAGATTATTCGAAAGTCAATTTTTAAAAGGCAAATATCTCCCGATCTGTTGGCATCTGAGAGACAAAACTTATGTCACTTTGAGGGAACGTATATGTTAACTTCCTGTCAGAGTCACGTCAATGTATGTCCAAGGGTTTGGAGGATAGAGACATTTTAATTTTTCGAGATTATTCGAAAGTCAATTTTTGAAAAGGCAAATATTTCCCGATCTGTAGGAATCTGATAGACAAAACTTATGTCACTTTTAGGGAACGCATATGTCAACTTCATGTCAGAATCTCGTCAATGTATGTCCAAGGGTTTGGACGATAGAGACATTTTAATTTTTCGAGATTATTCGAAAGTCAATTCTTAAAAGGCAAATATCTCCCGATCTGTAGGAATCTGAGAGACAAAACTTATGTCACTTTGAGAGAACGTATGTGTCAACTTCATGTCAGAATCTCGTCAATGTATGTCCAAGGATTTGGACGATAGAGACATTTTAATTTTTCGAGATTATTCGAAAGTCAATTCTTAAAATGCAAATATCTCCCGATCTGTAGGAATCTGAGAGACAAAACTTATGTCACTTTGAGGGAACGTATATGTCAACTTCCTGTCAGAGTCACGTCAATGTATGTCCAAGGGTTTGGAGGATAGAGACATTTTAATTTTTCGAGATTATTCGAAAGTCAATTTTTGAAAAGGCAAATATCTCCCGATCTGTAGGAATCTGAGAGACAAAACTTATGTCACTTTGAGGGAACGTATATGTCAACTTCATGTCAGAATCTCGTCAATGTATGTCCAAGGGTTTGGACGATAGAGACTTCTTAATTTTTCGAGATTATTCGAAAGTCAATTCTTAAAAGGCAAATATCTCCCGATCTGTAGGCATCTGAGAGACAAAACTTATGTCACTTTGAGGGAAGGTATATGTCAACCTCATGCCAGAATCTCGTCAATGTATGTCCAAGGGTTTGGACGCTAGAGACATTTAAATTTTTCGAGATTATACGAAAGTCAATTTTTAAAAGGAAAATATCTCCCGATCTGTAGGCATCTGAGAGACAAATCTTATGTCACTTTGAGGGAAAGTATATGTCAACTTGCTGTCAGAGTCACGTCAATGTATGTCCAAGGGTTTGGACGATAGAGACATTTTAATTTTTCGAGATTATTCGAAAGTCAATTTTTGAAAAATCAAATATCTCTCGATCTGTAGGAATCTGAGAGACAAACCTTATGTCACATTGAGGGAACGTATATGTTAACTTCATGTCAGAGTCACGTCAATGTATGTGTAAGGGTTTGGGGGATAGAGAAATCTTAATTTTTCGAGATTATTCGAAAATTAATTTTTAAAGGGAAATATTTCCCGATCTGTAGGAATCTGAGAGACAAAACTTATGTCACTTTGAGGGAACGTATATGTAAACTTCGTGTCAGAGTCACGTCAATGTATGTCCAAGGGTTTGGAGGATAGAGACATTTTAATTTTTCAAGATTATTCGAAAGTCAACTTTTGAAAAGGCAAATATCTCCCGATCAATAGGAATCTAAGAGACAAAACTTATGTCACTATGAGGGAACGTATATGTCAACTTCTTGTCAGAATCTCGTCAATGTATGTCAAAGGGTTTGGACGATAGAGACATTTAAATTTTTCGAGATTATTCGAAAGTCAATTTTTGAAAAAGCAAATATCTCCCGATCTGTAGGAATCTGAGAGACAAAACTCATGTCACTTTGAGGGAAGGCATATGTCAACTTCATGTCAGAGTCACGTCAATGTATGTCCAAGGGTTTGGAGGATATTGACATTTAAATTTTTAGAGATTATTCGAAAGTCAATTATTAAAAGGCAAATATCTACCGATCTGTAGGCATCTGAGAGACAAAACTTATGTCACTTTGAGGGAACGTATATGTTAACTTCCTGTCAGAGTCACGTGAATGTATGTACAAGGGTTTGGAGAATAGAGACATTTTAATTTTTCGAGATTATTCGAAAGTCAATTTTTGAAAAGGCAAATATCTCCCTATCTGTAGGAATCTGAGAGACAAAACTTATGTCACTTTGAGGGAACGTATATGTCAACTTCATGTCAGAGTCACGACAATGTATGTCCAAGGGTTTGGAGGATATTGACATTTAAATTTTTAGAGATTATTCGAAAGTCAATTATTAAAAGGCAAATATCTACCGATCTGTAGGCATCTGAGAGACAAAACTTATGTCACTTTGAGGGAACGTATATGTCAACTTCATGTCAGAATCTCGTCAATGTATGTCCAAGGGTTTGGACGATAGAGACATTTTAATGTTTCGAGATTATTCGAAAGTCAATTCTTAAGAGGCAAATATCTCCCGATCTGTAGGAACCTGAGAGACAAAACTTATGTCACTTTGAGGGAACGTATGTGTCAACTTCATGTCAGAATCTCATCAATGTATGTCCAAGGGTTTGGACGATAGAGACATTTTAATTTTTCGAGGTTATTCGAAAGTCAATTTTTAAAGGCAAATATCTCCCGATCTGTTGGCATCTGAGAGACAAAACTTATGTCACTTTGCGGGAACGTATATGTCAACTTCATGTCAGAATCTAGTCAATGTATGTCCAACGGTTTGGACGATAGAGACATTTAAATTTTTCGAGATTATTCGAAAGTCAATTTTTAAAAGGCAAATATCTTACGATCTGTAGGCATCTGAGAGACAAATCTTATGTCACCTTGAGGGAACGCATATGTCAACTTCATGTCAGAATCTCGTCAATGTATGTCCAAGGGTTTGGACGATAGAGACATTTTAATTTTTCGAGATTATTCGAAAGTCAATTTTTAAAAGGCAAATATCTCCCGATCTGTAGGAATCTGAGAGACAAAACTTATGTCACTTTGAGGGAACGTATATGTCAACTTCCTGTCAGAGTCACGTCAATGTATGTCCAAGGTTTTGGAGGATAGAGACATTTTAATTTTTCGAGATTATTCGAAAGTCAATTTTTGAAAAGGCAAATATCTCCCGATCTGTAAGAATCTGAGAGACAAAACTTATGTCACTTTGAGGGAACGTATATGTCAACTTCATGTCAGAATCTCGTCAATGTATGTCCAAGGGTTTGGACGATAGAGAATTTTAATTATTCGAGATTATTCCAAAGTCAATTCTTAAAAGGCATATATCTACCGATCTGTAGGCATCTGAGATACAAAACTTATGTCACTTTCAGGGAACGTATATGTCAACTTCCTGTCAGAGTCACGTCAATGTATGTCCAAGGGTTTGGAGGATAGAGACATTTTAATTTTTCGAGATTATTCGAAAGCCAATTTTTGAAAAGGCAAATATCTCCCGATCTGTAGGAATCTGAGAGACAAAACTTATGTCACTTTGAGGGAACGCATATGTCAACTTCATGTCAGAATCTCGTCAATGTATGTCCAAGGGTTTGGACGATAGAGACATTTTAATTTTTCGAGATTATTCGAAAGTCAATTTTTAAAGGCAATTATCTCCCGATCTGTTGGCATCTGAGAGACAAAACTTATGTCACTTTGAGGGAACGTATATGTTAACTTCATGTCAGAGTCACGTCAATGTATGTACAAGGGTTTGGACGATAGAGACATTTTAATTTTTCGAGATTATTCGAAAGTCAATTTTTAAAGGCAAATATCTCCCGATCTGTTGTCATCTGAGAGACAAAACTTACGTCACTTTGCGGGAACGTATATGTAAACTTCATGTCAGAATCTCGTCAATGTATGTCCAAGGGGTTGGACGATAGAGACATTTAAATTTTTCGAGATTATTCGAAAGTCAATTTTTAAAAGGCAAATATCTCCCGATCTGTAGGCATCTGAGATACAAATCTTATGTCACTTTGAGGGAACGCATATGTCAACTTCATGTCAGAATCTCGTCTATGTATGTCCAAGGGTTTGGACGATAGAGACATTTTAATTTTTCGAGATTATTCGAAAGTCAATTATTAAAAGGCAAATATCTCCCGATCTGTAGGAATCTGAGAGACAAAACTTATGTCACTTTGAGGGAACGCATATGTCAACTTCCTGTCAGAGTCACGTCAATGTATATCCAAGGGTTTGGAGGATAGAGACATTTTAATTTTTCGAGATTATTCGAAAGTCAATTATTAAAAGGAAATATCTCCCGATCTGTAGGCATCTGAGAGACATACCTTATGCCACTTTGAGGGAACGTATATGTCAACTTCATGTCAGAATCTCGTCAATGTATGTCCAAGGGTTTGGACGATAGAAACATTTTAATTTTTTGAGATTATTCGAAAGTCAATTCTTAAAAGGCAAATATCTCCCGATCTGTAGGCATCTGAGAGACAAACCTTATGTCACATTGAGGGAACGTATATGTCAACTTCATGTCAGAGTCACGTCAATGTATGTGCAAGGGTTTGGAGGATAGAGACATCTAAATTTTTCGAGATTATTCGAAAATCAATTTTTGAAAAGGCAAATATCTCCCGAACTGTAGGAATCTGAGAGACAAAACGTATGTCACTTTGAGGGAACGTATATGTAAACTTCCTGTCAGAGTCACGTCAATGTATGTCAAAGGGTTTGGAGGATAGAGACATTTTAATTTTTCGAGATTATTCGAAAGTCAATTTTTGAAAAGGCAAATATCTTCCGATCTGTATGAATCTGAGAGACAAAACTTATGTCACTTTGAGGGAACGTATATGCCAACTTCATCTCAGAATCTCGTCAATGTATGTGATAGGGTTTGGACGATAGAGACATTTAAATTTTTCGAGATTATTCGAAAGTCAATTTTTAAAAGGCAAATATCTCCCGATCTGTAGGAATCTGAGAGACAAAACTTATGTCACTTTGAGGGAACGTATATGTCAACTTGCTGTCAGAGTCACGTCAATGAATGTCCAAGGGTTTGGACGATAGAGACATTTTAATTTTTCGAGATTATTCGAAAGTCAATTTTTAAAAGGCAAATACCTCCAGATCTGTAGGAATCTGAGAGACAAAACTTATGTCACTTTGAGGGAACGCATATGTCAACTTCATGTCAGAATCTCGTCAATGTATGTCCAAGGGTTTGGACGATAGAGACATTTTAATTTTTCGAGATTATTCGAAAGTCAATTTTTAAAGGCAATTATCTCCCGATCTGTTGGCATCTGAGAGACAAAACTTATGTCACTTTGAGGGAACGTATATGTTAACTTCCTGTCAGAGTCACGTCAATGTATGTACAAGGGTTTGGAGAATAGAGACATTTTAATTTTTCGATATTATTCGAAAGTCAATTTTTGAAAAGGCAAATATCTCCCGATCTGTAGGAATCTGATAGACAAAACTAATGTCACTTTGAGGGAACGTATATGTCAACTTCATGTCAGAATCTCGTCAATGTATGTCCAAGGGTTTGGACGATAGAGACATTTTAATTTTTCGAGATTATTCGAAAGTCAATTATTCAGAGGCAAATATCTCCCGATCTGTAGGAATCTGAGAGACAAAACTTATGTCACTTTGAGGGAACGTATATGTCAACTTCATGTCAGAATCTCATCAATGTATGTCCAAGGGTTTGGACGATAGAGACATTTTAATTTTTCGAGATTATTCGAAAGTCAATTTTTAAAGGCAAATATCTCCCGATCTGTTGTCATCTGAGAGACAAAACTTATGTCACTTTGCGGGAACGTATATGTAAACTTCATGTCAGAATCTCGTCAATGTATGTCCAAGGGTTTGGACGATAGAGACATTTAAATTTTTCGAGATTATTCGAAAGTCAATTTTTAAAAGGCAAATATCTCCCGATCTGTAGGCATCTGAGATACAAATCTTATGTCACTTTGAGGGAACGCATATGTCAACGTCATGTCAGAATCTCGTCTATGTATGTCCAAGGGTTTGGACGATAGAGACATTTTAATTTTTCGAGATTATTCGAAAGTCAATTATTAAAAGGCAAATATCTCCCGATCTGTAAAAATCTGAGAGACAAAACTTATGTCACTTTGAGGGAACGTATATGTCAACTTCCTGTCAGAGTCACGTCAATGTATGTCCAAGGGTTTGGAGGATAGAGACATTTTAATTTCTCGAGATTATTCGAAAGTCAATTTTTAAAAAGCAAATATCTCCCGATCTGTAGGCATCTGAGAGACAAAACTTATGTCACGTTGAGGGAACGTATATGTCAACCTCATGCCAGAATCTCGTCAATGTATGTCCAAGGGTTTGGACGATAGAGACATTTTAATTTTTCGAGATTATTCGAAAGTCAATTATTAAAAGGCAAATATCTCCCGATCTGTAGGCATCTGAGAGACATACCTTATGCCACTTTGAGGGAACGTATATGTCAAGTTCATGTCAGAATCTCGTCAATGTATGTCCAAGGGTTTGGACGATAGAGACATTTTAATTTTTTGAGATTATTCGAAAGTCAATTCTTAAAAGGCAAATATCTCCCGATCTGTAGGAATCTGAGAGACAAACCTTATGTCACATTGAGGGAACGTATATGTCAACTTCATGTCAGAGTCACGTCAATGTATGTGCAAGGGTTTGGAGGATAGAGACATCTAAATTTTTCGAGATTATTCGAAAATCAATTTTTGAAAAGGCAAATATCTCCCGAACTGTAGGAATCTGAGAGACAAAACGTATGTCACTTTGAGGGAACGTATATGTAAACTTCCTGTCAGAGTCACGTCAATGTATGTCCAAGGGTTTGGAGGATAGAGACATTTTAATTTTTCGAGATTATTCGAAAGTCAATTTTTGAAAAGGCAAATATCTTCCGATCTGTAGGAATCTGAGAGACAAAACTTATGTCACTTTGAGGGAACGTATATGCCAACTTCATCTCAGAATCTCGTCAATGTATGTGATAGGGTTTGGACGATAGAGACATTTAAATTTTTCGAGATTATTCGAAAGTCAATTCTTAAAAGGCAAATATCTCCCGATCTGTAGGAATCTGAGAGACAAAACTTATGTCACTTTGAGGGAACGTATATGTCAACTTGCTGTCAGAGTCACGTCAATGAATGTCCAAGGGTTTGGACGATAGAGACATTTTAATTTTTCGAGATTATTCGAAAGTCAATTTTTAAAAGGCAAATACCTCCAGATCTGTAGGAATCTGAGAGACAAAACTCATGTCACTTTGAGGGAAGGCATATGTCAAGTTCATGTCAGAATCTCGTCAATGTATGTCCAAGGGTTTGGACGATAGAGACATTTTAATTTTTCGAGATTATTCGAAAGTCAATTATTTAAAGGCAAATATCTCCCGATCTGTAGGCATCTGAGAGACAAAACTTATGTCACTTTGAGGGAACGTATATGTCAACCTCATGTCAGAATCTCGTCAATGTATGTCCAAGGGTTTGGACGATAGAGACATTTTAATTTTTCGAGATTATTCGAAAGTCAATTTTAAAAAGCAAATATCTCCCGATCTGTAGGCATCTGAGAGACAAAACTTATGTCACTTTGAGGGAACGTACATGTCAACTTCATGTCAGAATCTCGTCAATGTATGTCCAAGGGTTTGGACGATAGAGACATTTTAATTTTTCGAGATTATTCGAAAGTCAATTCTTAAGAGGCAAATATCTCCCGATCTGTAGGAATCTGAGAGACAAAACTTATGTCACTTTGAGGGAACGTATATGTCAACTTCCTGTCAGACTCACGTCAATGTATGTCCAAGGGTTTGGAGGATAGAGACATTTAAATTTTTCGAGATTATTCGAAAGTCAATTTACGAAAAAGCAAATATCTCCCGATCTGTAGGAATCTGAGAGACAAAACTTATGTCACTTTGAGGGATCGTATATGTCAACTTCATGTCAGAATCTCGACAATGTATGTCCAAGGGTTTGGACGATAGTCAATTTTTAAAAAGCAAATATCTCCCGATCTGTAGGAATCTGAGAGACAAAATTTATGCCACTTTGAGGGAACGTATATGTCAACTTCATGTCAGAATCTCGTCAATGTATGTCCAAGGGTTTGGACGATAGAGACATTTTAATTTTTCGAGATTATGCGAAAGTCAATTATTAAAAGGCAAATATCTCCCGATCTGTAGGCATCTGAGAGACATACCTGATGCCACTTTGAGGGAACGTATATGTCAACTTCATGTCAGAATCTCGTCAATGTATGTCCAAGGGTTTGGACGATAGAGACATTTAAATTTTTCGAGATTATTCGAAAGTCAATTCTTAAAAGGCAAATATCTCCCGATCTGTAGGAATCTGAGAGACAAAACTTATGTCACTTTGAGGGAACGTATATGTCAACTTCCTGTCAGAGTCACGTCAATGTATGTCCAAGGGTTTGGACGATAGAGACATTTTAATTTTTCGAGATTATTCGAAAGTCAATTTTTGAAAAAGCAAATATCTCCAGATCTGTAGGAATCTGAGAGACAAAACTCATGTCACTTTGAGGGAAGGCATATGTCAAGTTCATGTCAGAATCTCGTCAATGTATGTCCAAGGGTTTGGACGATAGAGACATTTTAATTTTTCGAGATTATTCGAAAGTCAATTATTTAAAGGCAAATATCTCCCGATCTGTAGGCATCTGAGAGACAAAACTTATGTCACTTTGAGGGAACGTATATGTCAACCTCATGTCAGAATCTCGTCAATGTATGTCCAAGGGTTTGGACGTTAGAGACATTTTAATTTTTCGAGATTATTCGAAAGTCAATTTTTAAAAAGCAAATATCTCCCGATCTGTAGGCATCTGAGAGACAAAACTTATGTCACGTTGAGGGAACGTACATGTCAACTTCATGTCAGAATCTTGTCAATGTATGTCCAAGGGTTTGGACGATAGAGACATTTTAATTTTTCGAGATTATTCGAAAGTCAATTTTTAAAAGGCAAATATCTCCCGATCTGTAGGAATCTGAGAAACAAAACTTATGTCACTTTGAGGGAACGTATATGTCAACTTCCTGTCAGAGTCACATCAACGTATGTAAAAGGGTTTGGAGGATAGAGACATTTTAATTTTTCGAGATTATTCGAAAGTCAATTTTTGAAAAGGCAAATATCTCCCGATCTGTAGGAATCTGAGAGACAAAACTTATGTCACTTTGAGGGAACGTATATGTCAACTTCATGTCAGAATCTCGTCAATGTTTGTCCAAGGGTTTGGACGATAGAGACATTTTAATTTTTCGAGATTATTCGAAAGTCAATTATTAAAAGGCAAATATCTCCCGATCTGTAGGCATCTGAGAGACAAAACGTATGCCACTTTGAGGGAACGTATATGTCAACTTCATGTCAGAATCTCGTCAAGGTATGTCCAAGGGTTTGGACGATAGAGACATTTTAATTTTTCGAGATTATTCGAAAGTCAATTCTTAAAAGGCAAATATCTCCCGATCTGTAGGAATCTGAGAGACAAAACTTATGTCACTTTGAGGGAACGTATATGTCAACTTCCTGTCAGAGTCACGTCAATGTATGTCCAAGGATTTGGAGGATAGAGACATTTTAATTTTTCGAGATTATTCGAAAGACAATTTTTGAAAAGGCAAATATCTCCCGATCTGTAGGAATCTGAGAGACAAAACTTATGTCACTTTGAGGGAACGTATATGTCAACTTCATGTCAGAATCTCGTCAATGTATGTCCAAGGGTTTGGACGATAGAGACATTTTAATTTTTCGAGATTATTCGAAAGTCAATTTTTTAAAGGCAAATATCTCCCGATCTGTAGGCATCTGAGAGACAAAACTTATGTCACTTTGAGGGAACGTATATGTAAACTTCATGTCAGAGTCACGTCAATGTATGTCCAAGGGTTTGGAGGATAGAGACATTTTAATTTTTCGAGATTATTCGAAAGTCAATTTTTGAAAAGGCAAATATCTTCCGATCTGTAGGAATCTGAGAGACAAAACTTATGTCACTTTGAGGGAACGTATATGTCAACTTCATGTCAGAATCTCGTCAATGTATGTGAAAGGGTTTGGACGATAGAAACATTTAAATTTTTCGAGATTATTCGAAAGTCAATTTTTAAAGGCAAATATCTCCCGGTCTGTAGGAATCTGAGAGACAAAACTTATGTCACTTTGAGGGAACGTATATGTCAACTTGCTGTCAGAGTCACGTCAATGTATGTCCAAGGGTTTGGACGATAGAGACATTTTAATTTTTCGAGATTATTCGAAAGTCAATTTTTAAAAAGCAAATATCTCCAGATCTGTAGGAATCTGAGAGACAAAACTCATGTCACTTTGAGGGAAAGCGTATGTCAAGTTCATGTCAGAATCTCGTCAATGTATGTCCAAGGGTTTGGACGATAGAGACATTTTAATTTTTCGAGATTATTCGAAAGTCAATTATTTAAAGGCAAATATCTCCCGATCTGTAGGCATCTGAGAGACAAAGCTTATGTCACTTTGAGGGAACGTATATTTCAACCTCATGTCAGAATCTCGTCAATGTATGTCCAAGGGTTTGGACGATAGAGACATTTCAATTTTTCGAGATTATTCGAAAGTCAATTTTTAAAAAGCAAATATCTCCCGATCTGTAGGCATCTGAGAGACAAAACATATGTCACTTTGAGGGAACGTACATGTCAACTTCATGTCAGAATCTCGTCAATGTATGTCCAAGGGTTTGGACGATAGAGACATTTTAATTTTTCGAGATTATTCGAAAGTCAATTCTTAAAAGGCAAATATCTCCCGATCTGTAGGAATCTGAGAGACAAAACTTATGTCACTTTGAGGGAACGTATATGTCAATTTCCTGTCAGAGTCACGTCAATGTATGTCCAAGGGTTTGGAGGATAGAGACATTTTAATTTTTCGAGATTATTCGAAAGTCAATTTTTGAAAAAGCAAATATCTCCCGATCTGTAGGAATCTGAGAGACAAAACTTATGTCACCTTGAGGGAACGTACATGTCAACTTCATGTCAGAATCTCGTCAATGTATGTCCAAGGGTTTGGACGAGAGAGACATTTTAATTTTTCGAGATTATTCGAAAGTCAATTTTTAAAAGGCAAATATCTCCCGATCTGTAGGCATCTGAGAGACAAAACTTATGTCACTTTGAGGGAACGTATATGTAAACTTCCTGTCAGAGTCACGTCAATGTATGTCCAAGGGTTTGGACGATAGAGACATTTTAATTTTTCGAGATTATTCGAAAGTCAATTTTTGAAAAGGCAAATATCTCCCGATCTGTAGGAATCTGAGAGACAAAACTTATGTCACTTTGAGGGAAGGCATATGTCAAGTTCATGTCAGAATCTCGTCAATGTATGTCCAAGGGTTTGGACGATAGAGACATTAAAATTTTTCGAGATTATTCGAAAGTTAATTATTTAAAGGCAAATATCTCCCGATCTGTAGGCATCTGAGAGACAAAACTTATGTCACTTTGAGGGAACGTATATGTCAACCTCATGTCAGAATCTCGTCAATGTATGTCCAAGGGTTTGGACGTTAGAGACATTTTAATTTTTCGAGATTATTCGAAAGTCAATTTTTAAAAAGCAAATATCTCCCGATCTGTAGGCATCTGAGAGACAAAACTTATGTCACGTTGAGGGAACGTACATGTCAACTTCATGTCAGAATCTTGTCAATGTATGTCCAAGGGTTTGGACGATAGAGACATTTTAATTTTTCGAGATTATTCGAAAGTCAATTTTTAAAAGGTAAATATCTCCCGATCTGTAGGAATCTGAGAAACAAAACTTATGTCACTTTGAGGGTACGTATATGTCAACTTCCTGTCAGAGTCACATCAATGTATGTCCAAGGGTTTGGAGGATAGAGACATTTTAATTTTTCGAGATTATTCGAAAGTCAATTTTTGAAAAGGCAAATATCTCCCGATCTGTAGGAATCTGAGAGACAAAACTTATGTCACTTTGAGGGAACGTATATGTCAACTTCATGTCAGAATCTCGTCAATGTTTGTCCAAGGGTTTGGACGATAGAGACATTTTAATTTTTCGAGATTATTCGAAAGTCAATTATTAAAAGGCAAATATCTCCGGATCTGTAGGCATCTGAGAGACAAAACGTATGCCACTTTGAGGGAACGTATATGTCAACTTCATGTCAGGACCTCGTCAAGGTATGTCCAAGGGTTTGGACGATAGAGACATTTTAATTTTTCGAGATTATTCGAAAGTCAATTCTTAAAAGGCAAATATCTCCCGATCTGTAGGAATCTGAGAGACAAAACTTATGTCACTTTGAGGGAACGTATATGTCAACTTCCTGTCAGAGTCACGTCAATGTATGTCCAAGGGTTTGGAGGATAGAGACATTTTAATTTTTCGAGATTATTCGAAAGACAATTTTTGAAAAGGCAAATATCTCCCGATCTGTAGGAATCTGAGAGACAAAACTTATGTCACTTTGAGGGAACGTATATGTCAACTTCATGTCAGAATCTTGTCAATGTATGTCCAAGGGTTTGGACGATAGAGACATTTTAATTTTTCGAGATTATTCGAAAGTCAATTTTTTAAAGGCAAATATCTCCCGATCTGTAGGCATCTGAGAGACAAAACTTATGTCACTTTGAGGGAACGTATATGTAAACTTCATGTCAGAGTCACGTCAATGTATGTCCAAGGGTTTGGAGGATAGAGACATTTTAATTTTTCGAGATTATTCGAAAGTCAATTTTTGAAAAGGCAAATATCTTCCGATCTGTAGGAATCTGAGAGACAAAACTTATGTCACTTTGAGGGAACGTATATGTCAACTTCATGTCAGAATCTCGTCAATGTATGTGAAAGGGTTTGGACGATAGAAACATTTAAATTTTTCGAGATTATTCGAAAGTCAATTTTTAAAGGCAAATATCTCCCGGTCTGTAGGAATCTGAGAGACAAAACTTATGTCACTTTGAGGGAACGTATATGTCAACTTGCTGTCAGAGTCACGTCAATGTATGTCCAAGGGTTTGGACGATAGAGACATTTTAATTTTTCGAGATTATTCGAAAGTCAATTTTTAAAAAGCAAATATCTCCAGATCTGTAGGAATCTGAGAGACAAAACTCATGTCACTTTGAGGGAAAGCGTATGTCAAGTTCATGTCAGAATCTCGTCAATGTATGTCCAAGGGTTTGGACGATAGAGACATTTTAATTTTTCGAGATTATTCGAAAGTCAATTATTTAAAGGCAAATATCTCCCGATCTGTAGGCATCTGAGAGACAAAGCTTATGTCACTTTGAGGGAACGTATATGTCAACCTCATGTCAGAATCTCGTCAATGTATGTCCAAGGGTTTGGACGATAGAGACATTTCAATTTTTCGAGATTATTCGAAAGTCAATTTTTAAAAAGCAAATATCTCCCGATCTGTAGGCATCTGAGAGACAAAACATATGTCACTTTGAGGGAACGTACATGTCAACTTCATGTCAGAATCTCGTCAATGTATGTCCAAGGGTTTGGACGATAGAGACATTTTAATTTTTCGAGATTATTCGAAAGTCAATTCTTAAAAGGCAAATATCTCCCGATCTGTAGGAATCTGAGAGACAAAACTTATGTCACTTTGAGGGAACGTATATGTCAACTTCCTGTCAGAGTCACGTCAATGTATGTCCAAGGGTTTGGAGGATAGAGACATTTTAATTTTTCGAGATTATTCGAAAGTCAATTTTTGAAAAAGCAAATATCTCCCGATCTGTAGGAATCTGAGAGACAAAACTTATGTCACCTTGAGGGAACGTACATGTCAACTTCATGTCAGAATCTCGTCAATGTATGTCCAAGGGTTTGGACGAGAGAGACATTTTAATTTTTCGAGATTATTCGAAAGTCAATTTTTAAAAGGCAAATATCTCCCGATCTGTAGGCATCTGAGAGACAAAACTTATGTCACTTTGAGGGAACGTATATGTAAACTTCCTGTCAGAGTCACGTCAATGTATGTCCAAGGGTTTGGACGATAGAGACATTTTAATTTTTCGAGATTATTCGAAAGTCAATTTTTGAAAAGGCAAATATCTCCCGATCTGTAGGAATCTGAGAGACAAAACTTATGTCACTTTGAGGGAAGGCATATGTCAAGTTCATGTCAGAATCTCGTCAATGTATGTCCAAGGGTTTGGACGATAGAGACATTAAAATTTTTCGAGATTATTCGAAAGTTAATTATTTAAAGGCAAATATCTCCCGATCTGTAGGCATCTGAGAGACAAAACTTATGTCACTTTGAGGGAACGTATATGTCAACCTCATGTCAGAATCTCGTCAATGTATGTCCAAGGGTTTGGACGTTAGAGACATTTTAATTTTTCGAGATTATTCGAAAGTCAATTTTTAAAAAGCAAATATCTCCCGATCTGTAGGCATCTGAGAGACAAAACTTATGTCACGTTGAGGGAACGTACATGTCAACTTCATGTCAGAATCTTGTCAATGTATGTCCAAGGGTTTGGACGATAGAGACATTTTAATTTTTCGAGATTATTCGAAAGTCAATTTTTAAAAGGTAAATATCTCCCGATCTGTAGGAATCTGAGAAACAAAACTTATGTCACTTTGAGGGTACGTATATGTCAACTTCCTGTCAGAGTCACATAAATGTATGTCCAAGGGTTTGGAGGATAGAGACATTTTAATTTTTCGAGATTATTCGAAAGTCAATTTTTGAAAAGGCAAATATCTCCCGATCTGTAGGAATCTGAGAGACAAAACTTATGTCACTTTGAGGGAACGTATATGTCAACTTCATGTCAGAATCTCGTCAATGTTTGTCCAAGGGTTTGGACGATAGAGACATTTTAATTTTTCGAGATTATTCGAAAGTCAATTATTAAAAGGCAAATATCTCCGGATCTGTAGGCATCTGAGAGACAAAACGTATGCCACTTTGAGGGAACGTATATGTCAACTTCATGTCAGGACCTCGTCAAGGTATGTCCAAGGGTTTGGACGATAGAGACATTTTAATTTTTCGAGATTATTCGAAAGTCAATTCTTAAAAGGCAAATATCTCCCGATCTGTAGGAATCTGAGAGACAAAACTTATGTCACTTTGAGGGAACGTATATGTCAACTTCCTGTCAGAGTCACGTCAATGTATGTCCAAGGGTTTGGAGGATAGAGACATTTTAATTTTTCGAGATTATTCGAAAGACAATTTTTGAAAAGGCAAATATCTCCCGATCTGTAGGAATCTGAGAGACAAAACTTATGTCACTTTGAGGGAACGTATATGTCAACTTCATGTCAGAATCTCGTCAATGTATGTCCAAGGGTTTGGACGATAGAGACATTTTAATTTTTCGAGATTATTCGAAAGTCAATTTTTTAAAGGCAAATATCTCCCGATCTGTAGGCATCTGAGAGACAAAACTTATGTCACTTTGAGGGAACGTATATGTAAACTTCATGTCAGAGTCACGTCAATGTATGTCCAAGGGTTTGGAGGATAGAGACATTTTAATTTTTCGAGATTATTCGAAAGTCAATTTTTGAAAAGGCAAATATCTTCCGATCTGTAGGAATCTGAGAGACAAAACTTATGTCACTTTGAGGGAACGTATATGTCAACTTCATGTCAGAATCTCGTCAATGTATGTGAAAGGGTTTGGACGATAGAGACATTTAAATTTTTCGAGATTATTCGAAAGTCAATTTTTAAAAGGCAAATATCTCCCGATCTGTAGGAATCTGAGAGACAAAACTTATGTCACATTGAGGGAACGTATATCTCAACTTGCTGTCAGAGTCACGTCAATGTATGTCCAAGGGTTTGGACGATAGAGACATTTTAATTTTTCGAGATTATTCGAAAGTCAATTTTTAAAAAGCAAATATCTCCAGATCTGTAGGAATCTGAGAGACAAAACGCATGTCACTTTGAGGGAAAGCATATGTCAAGTTCATGTCAGAATCTCGTCATTGTATGTCCAAGGGTTTGGACGATAGAGACATTTTAATTTTTCGAGATTATTCGAAAGTCAATTATTTAAAGGCAAATATCTCCCGATCTGTAGGCATCTGAGAGACAAAACTTATGTCACTTTGAGGGAACGTATATGTCAACCTCATGTCAGAATCTCGTCAATGTATGTCCAAGGGTTTGGACGTTAGAGACATTTTAATTTTTCGAGATTATTCGAAAGTCAATTTTTAAAAAGCAAATATCTCCCGATCTGTAGGCATCTGAGAGACAAAACGTGTGTCACTTTGAGGGAACGTACATGTCAACTTCATGTCAGAATCTCGTCAATGTATGTCCAAGGGTTTGGAGGATAGAGACATTTTAATTTTTCGAGATTATTCGAAAGTCAATTTTTGAAAAAGCAAATATCTCCCGATCTGTAGGAATCTGAGAGACAAAACTTATGTCACCTTGAGGGAACGTACATGTCAACTTCATGTCAGAATCTCGTCAATGTTTGTCCAAGGGTTTGGACGATAGAGACATTTTAATTTTTCGAGATTATTCGAAAGTCAATTATTAAAAGGCAAATATCTCCGGATCTGTAGGCATCTGAGAGACAAAACGTATGCCACTTTGAGGGAACGTATATGTCAACTTCATGTCAGGACCTCGTCAAGGTATGTCCAAGGGTTTGGACGATAGAGACATTTTAATTTTTCGAGATTATTCGAAAGTCAATTCTTAAAAGGCAAATATCTCCCGATCTGTAGGAATCTGAGAGACAAAACTTATGTCACTTTGAGGGAACGTATATGTCAACTTCCTGTCAGAGTCACGTCAATGTATGTCCAAGGGTTTGGAGGATAGAGACATTTTAATTTTTCGAGATTATTCGAAAGACAATTTTTTAAAAGGCAAATATCTCCCGATCTGTAGGAATCTGAGAGACAAAACTTATGTCACTTTGAGGGAACGTATATGTCAACTTCATGTCAGAATCTCGTCAATGTATGTCCAAGGGTTTGGACGATAGAGACATTTTAATTTTTCGAGATTATTCGATAGTCAATTTTTTAAAGGCAAATATCTCCCGATCTGTAGGCATCTGAGAGACAAAACTTATGTCACTTTGAGGGAACGTATATGTAAACTTCATGTCAGAGTCACGTCAATGTATGTCCAAGGGTTTGGAGGATAGAGACATTTTAATTTTTCGAGATTATTCGAAAGTCAATTTTTGAAAAGGCAAATATCTTCCGATCTGTAGGAATCTGAGAGACAAAACTTATGTCACTTTGAGGGAACGTATATGTCAACTTCATGTCAGAATCTCGTCAATGTATGTGAAAGGGTTTGGACGATAGAGACATTTAAATTTTTCGAGATTATTCGAAAGTCAATTTTTAAAAGGCAAATATCTCCCGATCTGTAGGAATCTGAGAGACAAAACTTATGTCACATTGAGGGAACGTATATCTCAACTTGCTGTCAGAGTCACGTCAATGTATGTCCAAGGGTTTGGACGATAGAGACATTTTAATTTTTCGAGATTATTCGAAAGTCAATTTTTAAAAAGCAAATATCTCCAGATCTGTAGGAATCTGAGAGACAAAACGCATGTCACTTTGAGGGAAAGCATATGTCAAGTTCATGTCAGAATCTCGTCATTGTATGTCCAAGGGTTTGGACGATAGAGACATTTTAATTTTTCGAGATTATTCGAAAGTCAATTATTTAAAGGCAAATATATCCCGATCTGTATTAATCTGAGAGACAAAACTTATGTCACTTTGAGGGAACGTATATGTCAACCTCATGTCAGAATCTCGTCAATGTATGTCCAAGGGTTTGGACGTTAGAGACATTTTAATTTTTCGAGATTATTCGAAAGTCAATTTTTAAAAAGCATATATCTCCCGATCTGTAGGCATCTGAGAGACAAAACGTGTGTCACTTTGAGGGAACGTACATGTCAACTTCATGTCAGAATCTCGTCAATGTATGTCCAAGGGTTTGGAGGATAGAGACATTTTAATTTTTCGAGATTATTCGAAAGTCAATTTTTGAAAAAGCAAATATCTCCCGATCTGCAGGAATCTGAGAGACAAAACTTATGTCACCTTGAGGGAACGTACATGTCAACTTCATGTCAGAATCTCGTCAATGTATGTAAAAGGGTTTGGACGAGAGAGACATTTTAATTTTTCGAGATTATTCGAAAGTCAATTTTTAAAAGGCAAATATCTCCCGATCTGTAGGCATCTGAGAAACAAAACTTATGTCACTTTGAGGGAACGTATATGTCAACCTCATGTCAGAATCTCGTCAATGTATGTCCAAGGGTTTGGACGTTAGAGACATTTTAATTTTTCGAGATTATTCGAAAGTCAATTTTTAAAAAGCATATATCTCCCGATCTGTAGGCATCTGAGAGACAAAACGTGTGTCACTTTGAGGGAACGTATATGTCAACCTCATGTCAGAATCTCGTCAATGTATGTCCAAGGGTTTGGACGATAGAGACATTTTAATTTTTCGAGATTATTCGAAAGTCAATTTTTGAAAAAGCAAATATCTCCAGATCTATAGGAATCTGAGAAACAAAACTCATGTCACTTTGAGGGAAGGCATATGTCAAGTTCATGTCAGAATCTCGTCAATGTATGTCCAAGGGTTTGGACGATAGAGACATTTTAATTTTTCGAGATTATTCGAAAGTTAATTATTTAAAGGCAAATATCTCCCGATCTGTAGGCATCTGAGAGACAAAACGTATGCCACTTTGAGGGAACGTATATGTCAACTTCATGTCAGGACCTCGTCAAGGTATGTCCAAGGGTTTGGACGATAGAGACATTTTAATTTTTCGAGATTATTCGAAAGTCAATTCTTAAAAGGCAAATATCTCCCGATCTGTAGGAATCTGAGAGACAAAACTTATGTCACTTTGAGGGAACGTATATGTAAACTTCCTGTCAGAGTCACGTCAATGTATGTCCAAGGGTTTGGACGATAGAGACATTTTAATTTTTCGAGATTATTCGAAAGTCAATTTTTGAAAAGGCAAATATCTCCCGATCTGTAGGAATCTGAGAGACAAAACTTATGTCACTTTGAGGGAAGGCATATGTCAAGTTCATGTCAGAATCTCGTCAATGTATGTCCAAGGGTTTGGACGATAGAGACATTAAAATTTTTCGAGATTATTCGAAAGTTAATTATTTAAAGGCAAATATCTCCCGATCTGTAGGCATCTGAGAGACAAAACTTATGTCACTTTGAGGGAACGTATATGTCAACCTCATGTCAGAATCTCGTCAATGTATGTCCAAGGGTTTGGACGTTAGAGACATTTTAATTTTTCGAGATTATTCGAAAGTCAATTTTTAAAAAGCAAATATCTCCCGATCTGTAGGCATCTGAGAGACAAAACTTATGTCACGTTGAGGGAACGTACATGTCAACTTCATGTCAGAATCTTGTCAATGTATGTCCAAGGGTTTGGACGATAGAGACATTTTAATTTTTCGAGATTATTCGAAAGTCAATTTTTAAAAGGTAAATATCTCCCGATCTGTAGGAATCTGAGAAACAAAACTTATGTCACTTTGAGGGTACGTATATGTCAACTTCCTGTCAGAGTCACATCAATGTATGTCCAAGGGTTTGGAGGATAGAGACATTTTAATTTTTCGAGATTATTCGAAAGTCAATTTTTGAAAAGGCAAATATCTCCCGATCTGTAGGAATCTGAGAGACAAAACTTATGTCACTTTGAGGGAACGTATATGTCAACTTCATGTCAGAATCTCGTCAATGTTTGTCCAAGGGTTTGGACGATAGAGACATTTTAATTTTTCGAGATTATTCGAAAGTCAATTATTAAAAGGCAAATATCTCCGGATCTGTAGGCATCTGAGAGACAAAACGTATGCCACTTTGAGGGAACGTATATGTCAACTTCATGTCAGGACCTCGTCAAGGTATGTCCAAGGGTTTGGACGATAGAGACATTTTAATTTTTCGAGATTATTCGAAAGTCAATTCTTAAAAGGCTAATATCTCCCGATCTGTAGGAATCTGAGAGACAAAACTTATGTCACTTTGAGGGAACGTATATGTCAACTTCCTGTCAGAGTCACGTCAATGTATGTCCAAGGGTTTGGAGGATAGAGACATTTTAATTTTTCGAGATTATTCGAAAGACAATTTTTGAAAAGGCAAATATCTCCCGATCTGTAGGAATCTGAGAGACAAAACTTATGTCACTTTGAGGGAACGTATATGTCAACTTCATGTCAGAATCTCGTCAATGTATGTCCAAGGGTTTGGACGATAGAGACATTTTAATTTTTCGAGATTATTCGAAAGTCAATTTTTTAAAGGCAAATATCTCCCGATCTGTAGGCATCTGAGAGACAAAACTTATGTCACTTTGAGGGAACGTATATGTAAACTTCATGTCAGAGTCACGTCAATGTATGTCCAAGGGTTTGGAGGATAGAGACATTTTAATTTTTCGAGATTATTCGAAAGTCAATTTTTGAAAAGGCAAATATCTTCCGATCTGTAGGAATCTGAGAGACAAAACTTATGTCACTTTGAGGGAACGTATATGTCAACTTCATGTCAGAATCTCGTCAATGTATGTGAAAGGGTTTGGACGATAGAGACATTTAAATTTTTCGAGATTATTCGAAAGTCAATTTTTAAAAGGCAAATATCTCCCGATCTGTAGGAATCTGAGAGACAAAACTTATGTCACATTGAGGGAACGTATATCTCAACTTGCTGTCAGAGTCACGTCAATGTATGTCCAAGGGTTTGGACGATAGAGACATTTTAATTTTTCGAGATTATTCGAAAGTCAATTTTTAAAAAGCAAATATCTCCAGATCTGTAGGAATCTGAGAGACAAAACGCATGTCACTTTGAGGGAAAGCATATGTCAAGTTCATGTCAGAATCTCGTCATTGTATGTCCAAGGGTTTGGACGATAGAGACATTTTAATTTTTCGAGATTATTCGAAAGTCAATTATTTAAAGGCAAATATCTCCCGATCTGTAGGCATCTGAGAGACAAAACTTATGTCACTTTGAGGGAACGTATATGTCAACCTCATGTCAGAATCTCGTCAATGTATGTCCAAGGGTTTGGACGTTAGAGACATTTTAATTTTTCGAGATTATTCGAAAGTCAATTTTTAAAAAGCAAATATCTCCCGATCTGTAGGCATCTGAGAGACAAAACGTGTGTCACTTTGAGGGAACGTACATGTCAACTTCATGTCAGAATCTCGTCAATGTATGTCCAAGGGTTTGGAGGATAGAGACATTTTAATTTTTCGAGATTATTCGAAAGTCAATTTTTGAAAAAGCAAATATCTCCCGATCTGTAGGAATCTGAGAGACAAAACTTATGTCACCTTGAGGGAACGTACATGTCAACTTCATGTCAGAATCTCGTCAATGTTTGTCCAAGGGTTTGGACGATAGAGACATTTTAATTTTTCGAGATTATTCGAAAGTCAATTATTAAAAGGCAAATATCTCCGGATCTGTAGGCATCTGAGAGACAAAACGTATGCCACTTTGAGGGAACGTATATGTCAACTTCATGTCAGGACCTCGTCAAGGTATGTCCAAGGGTTTGGACGATAGAGACATTTTAATTTTTCGAGATTATTCGAAAGTCAATTCTTAAAAGGCAAATATCTCCCGATCTGTAGGAATCTGAGAGACAAAACTTATGTCACTTTGAGGGAACGTATATGTCAACTTCCTGTCAGAGTCACGTCAATGTATGTCCAAGGGTTTGGAGGATAGAGACATTTTAATTTTTCGAGATTATTCGAAAGACAATTTTTGAAAAGGCAAATATCTCCCGATCTGTAGGAATCTGAGAGACAAAACTTATGTCACTTTGAGGGAACGTATATGTCAACTTCATGTCAGAATCTCGTCAATGTATGTCCAAGGGTTTGGACGATAGAGACATTTTAATTTTTCGAGATTATTCGAAAGTCAATTATTTAAAGGCAAATATCTCCCGATCTGTAGGCATCTGAGAGACAAAACTTATGTCACTTTGAGGGAACGTATATGTAAACTTCATGTCAGAGTCACGTCAATGTATGTCCAAGGGTTTGGAGGATAGAGACATTTTAATTTTTCGAGATTATTCGAAAGTCAATTTTTGAAAAGGCAAATATCTTCCGATCTGTAGGAATCTGAGAGACAAAACTTATGTCACTTTGAGGGAACGTATATGTCAACTTCATGTCAGAATCTCGTCAATGTATGTGAAAGGGTTTGGACGATAGAGACATTTAAATTTTTCGAGATTATTCGAAAGTCAATTTTTAAAAGGCAAATATCTCCCGATCTGTAGGAATCTGAGAGACAAAACTTATGTCACATTGAGGGAACGTATATCTCAACTTGCTGTCAGAGTCACGTCAATGTATGTCCAAGGGTTTGGACGATAGAGACATTTTAATTTTTCGAGATTATTCGAAAGTCAATTTTTAAAAAGCAAATATCTCCAGATCTGTAGGAATCTGAGAGACAAAACGCATGTCACTTTGAGGGAAAGCATATGTCAAGTTCATGTCAGAATCTCGTCATTGTATGTCCAAGGGTTTGGACGATAGAGACATTTTAATTTTTCGAGATTATTCGAAAGTCAATTATTTAAAGGCAAATATCTCCCGATCTGTAGGCATCTGAGAGACAAAACTTATGTCACTTTGAGGGAACGTATATGTCAACCTCATGTCAGAATCTCGTCAATGTATGTCCAAGGGTTTGGACGTTAGAGACATTTTAATTTTTCGAGATTATTCGAAAGTCAATTTTTAAAAAGCAAATATCTCCCGATCTGTAGGCATCTGAGAGACAAAACGTGTGTCACTTTGAGGGAACGTACATGTCAACTTCATGTCAGAATCTCGTCAATGTATGTCCAAGGGTTTGGAGGATAGAGACATTTTAATTTTTCGAGATTATTCGAAAGTCAATTTTTGAAAAAGCAAATATCTCCCGATCTGTAGGAATCTGAGAGACAAAACTTATGTCACCTTGAGGGAACGTACATGTCAACTTCATGTCAGAATCTCGTCAATGTATGTCCAACGGTTTGGACGAGAGAGACATTTTAATTTTTCGAGATTATTCGAAAGTCAATTTTTAAAAGGCAAATATCTCCCGATCTGTAGGCATCTGAGAGACAAAACGTGTGTCACTTTGAGGGAACGTACATGTCAACTTCATGTCAGAATCTCGTCAATGTATGTCCAAGGGTTTGGACGTTAGAGACATTTTAATTTTTCGAGATTATTCGAAAGTCAATTTTTAAAAAGCAAATATCTCCCGATCTGTAGGCATCTGAGAGACAAAACGTGTGTCACTTTGAGGGAACGTACATGTCAACTTCATGTCAGAATCTCGTCAATGTATGTCCAAGGGTTTGGACGATAGAGACATTTTAATTTTTCGAGATTATTCGAAAGTCAATTCTTAAAAGGCAAATATCTCCCGATCTGTAGGAATCTGAGAGACAAAACTTATGTCACTTTGAGGGAACGTATATGTCAACTTCCTGTCAGAGTCACGTCAATGTATGTCCAAGGGTTTGGAGGATAGAGACATTTTAATTTTTCGAGATTATTCGAAAGTCAATTTTTGAAAAAGCAAATATCTCCCGATCTGTAGGAATCTGAGAGACAAAACGTATGTCACCTTGAGGGAACGTACATGTCAACTTCATGTCAGAATCTCGTCAATGTATGTCCAAGGGTTTGGACGAGAGAGACATTTTAATTTTTCGAGATTATTCGAAAGTCAATTTTTAAAAGGCAAATATCTCCCGATCTGTAGGCATCTGAGAGACAAAACTTATGTCACTTTGAGGGAACGTATATGTAAACTTCCTGTCAGAGTCACGTCAATGTATGTCCAAGGGTTTGGACGATAGAGACATTTTAATTTTTCGAGATTATTCGAAAGTCAATTTTTGAAAAAGCAAATATCTCCAGATCTATAGGAATCTGAGAAACAAAACTCATGTCACTTTGAGGGAAGGCATATGTCAAGTTCATGTCAGAATCTCGTCAATGTATGTCCAAGGGTTTGGACGATAGAGACATTTTAATTTTTCGAGATTATTCGAAAGTTAATTATTTAAAGGCAAATATCTCCCGATCTGTAGGCATCTGAGAGACAAAACTTATGTCACTTTGAGGGAACGTACATGTCAACCTCATGTCAGAATCTCGTCAATGTATGTCCAAGGGTTTGGACGTTAGAGACATTTTAATTTTTCGAGATTATTCGAAAGTCAATTTTTAAAAAGCAAATATCTCCCGATCTGTAGGCATCTGAGAGACAAAACTTATGTCACGTTGAGGGAACGTCCATGTCAACTTCATGTCAGAATCTTGTTAATGTATGTCCAAGGGTTTGGACGATAGAGACATTTTAATTTTTCGAGATTATTCGAAAGTCAATTTTTAAAAGGCAAATATCTCCCGATCTGTAGGAATCTGAGAAACAAAACTTATGTCACTTTGAGGGAACGTATATGTCAACTTCCTGTCAGAGTCACATCAATGTATGTCCAAGGGTTTGGAGGATAGAGACATTTTAATTTTTCGAGATTATTCGAAAGTCAATTTTTGAAAAGGCAAATATCTCCCGATCTGTAGGAATCTGAGAGACAAAACTTATGTCACTTTGAGGGAACGTATATGTCAACTTCATGTCAGAATCTCGTCAATGTTTGTCCAAGGGTTTGGACGATAGAGACATTTTAATTTTTCGAGATTATTCGAAAGTCAATTATTAAAAGGCAAATATCTCCCGATCTGTAGGCATCTGAGAGACAAAACGTATGCCACTTTGAGGGAACGTATATGTCAACTTCATGTCAGAATCTCGTCAAGGTATGTCCAAGGGTTTGGACGATAGAGACATTTTAATTTTTCGAGATTATTCGAAAGTCAATTCTTAAAAGGCAAATATCTCCCGATCTGTAGGAATCTGAGAGACAAAACTTATGTCACTTTGAGGGAACGTATATGTCAACTTCCTGTCAGAGTCACGTCAATGTATGTCCAAGGGTTTGGAGGATAGAGACATTTTAATTTTTCGAGATTATTCGAAAGACAATTTTTGAAAAGGCAAATATCTCCCGATCTGTAGGAATCTGAGAGACAAAACTTATGTCACTTTGAGGGAACGTATATGTCAACTTCATGTCAGAATCTTGTCAATGTATGTCCAAGGGTTTGGACGATAGAGACATTTTAATTTTTCGAGATTATTCGAAAGTCAATTTTTTAAAGGCAAATATCTCCCGATCTGTAGGCATCTGAGAGACAAAACTTATGTCACTTTGAGGGAACGTATATGTAAACTTCATGTCAGAGTCACGTCAATGTATGTCCAAGGGTTTGGAGGATAGAGACATTTTAATTTTTCGAGATTATTCGAAAGTCAATTTTTGAAAAGGCAAATATCTTCCGATCTGTAGGAATCTGAGAGACAAAACTTATGTCACTTTGAGGGAATGTATATGTCAACTTCATGTCAGAATCTCGTCAATGTATGTGAAAGGGTTTGGACGATAGAGACATTTAAATTTTTCGAGATTATTCGAAAGTCAATTATTAAAAGGCAAATATCTCCCGATCTGTAGGAATCTGAGAGACAAAACTTATGTCACATTGAGGGAACGTATATGTCAACTTGCTGTCAGAGTCACGTCAATGTATGTCCAAGGGTTTGGACGATAGAGACATTTTAATTTTTCGAGATTATTCGAAAGTCAATTTTTAAAAAGCAAATATCTCCAGATCTGTAGGAATCTGAGAGACAAAACTCATGTCACTTTGAGGGAAAGCATATGTCAAGTTCATGTCAGAATCTCGTCAATGTATGTCCAAGGGTTTGGACGATAGAGACATTTTAATTTTTCGAGATTATTCGAAAGTCAATTATTTAAAGGCAAATATCTTCCGATCTGTAGGCATCTGAGAGACAAAACTTCTGTCACTTTGAGGGAAAGTATATGTCAACCTCATGTCAGAATCTCGTCAATGTATGTCCAAGGGTTTGGACGATAGAGACATTTAAATTTTTCGAGATTATTCGAAAGTCAATTTTTAAAAAGCAAATATCTCCCGATCTGTAGGCATCTGAGAGACAAAACTTATGTCACTTTGAGGGAACGTACATGTCAACTTCATGTCAGAATCTCGTCAATGTATGTCCAAGGGTTTGGACGATAGAAACATTTTAATTTTTCGAGATTATTCGAAAGTCAATTATTAAAAGGCAAATATCTCCCGATCTGTAGGCATCTGAGAGACATACCTTATGCCACTTTGAGGGAACGTATATGTCAACTTCATGTCAGAATCTCGTCAATGTATGTCCAAGGGTTTGGACGATAGAGACATTTTAATTTTTCGAGATTATTCGAAAGTCAATTCTTAAAAGGCAAATATCTCCCGATCTGTAGGAATCTGAGAGACAAAACTTATGTCACTTTGAGGGAACGTATATGTCAACTTCCTGTCAGAGTCACGTCAATGTATGTCCAAGGGTTTGGAGGATAGAGACATTTTAATTTTTCGAGATTATTCGAAAGTCAATTTTTTAAAAGGCAAATATCTCCCGATCTGTAGGAATCTGAGAGACAAAACTTATGTCACTTTGAGGGAACGTACATGTCAACTTCATGTCAGAATCTCGTCAATATATGTCCAAGGGTTTGGACGAGAGAGACATTTTAATTTTTCGAGATTATTCGAAAGTCAATTTTTAAAAGGCAAATATCTCTCGATCTGTAGGCATCTGAGAGACAAAACTTATGTCACTTTGAGGGAACGTATATGTCAATTTGCTGTCAGAGTCACGTCAATGTATGTCCAAGGGTTTGGACGATAGAGACATTTAAATTGTTCGAGATTATTCGAAAGTCAATTTTTGAAAAAGCAAATATCTCCAGATCTGTAGGAATCTGAGAGACAAAACTCATGTCACTTTGAGGGAAGGCATATGTCAAGTTCATGTCAGAATCTCGTCAATGTATGTCCAAGGGTTTGGACGATAGAGACATTTTAATTTTTCGAGATTATTCGAAAGTCAATTATTTAAAGGCAAATATCTCCCGATCTGTAGGAATCTGAGAGACAAAACTTATGTCACTTTGAGGGAACGTATATGTCAACCTTATGTCAGAATCTCGTCAATGTATGTCCAAAGGTTTGGACGATAGAGACATTTAAATTTATCGAGATTATTCGAAAGTCAATTTTTAAAAAGCAAGTATCTCCCGATCTGTAGGCATCTGAGAGACAAAACTTATGTCAATTTGAGGGAACGTACATGTCAACTTCATGTCAGAATCTCGTCAATATATGTCCAAGGGTTTGGACGATAGAGACATTTTAATTTTTCGAGATTATTCGAAAGTCAATTCTTAAAAGGCAAATATCTCCCGATCTGTAGGAATCTGAGAGACAAAACTTATGTCACTTTGAGGGAACGTATATGTCAACTTGCTGTCAGAGTCACGTCAATGTATGTCCAAGGGTTTGGACGATAGAGACATTTAAATTTTTCGAGATTATTCTAAAGTCAATTTTTAAAAGGTAAATATCTCCCGATCTGTAGGCATCTGAGAGACAAAACGCATGTCACTTTGAGGGAACGTATATGTCAACCTCATGTCAGAATCTCGTCAATGTATGTCCAAGGGTTTGGACGATAGAGACATTTTAATTTTTCGAGATTATTCGAAAGTCAATTATTAAAAGGCAAATATCTCCCGATCTGTAGGAATCTGAGAGACAAAACTTATGTCACTTTGAGGGAACGTTTATGTCAACTTCATGTCAGAATCTCGTCAATGTATGTCCAAGGGTTTGGACGATAGAGACATTTTAATTTTTCGAGATTATTCGAAAGTCATTTTTTAAAAGGCAAATATCTCCCGATTTGTAGGAATCTGAGAGACAAAACTTATGTCACTTTGAGGGAACGTATATGTCAACTTCCTGTCAGAGTCACGACAATGTATGTCCAAGGGTTTGGAGGATAGAGACATTTTAATTTTTCGAGATTATTCGAAAGTCAATTTTTGAAAAGGCAAATATCTCCCGATCTGTAGGAATCTGAGATACAAAACTAATGTCACTTTGAGGGAACGTATATGTCAACTTCATGTCAGAATCTCGTCAATGTATGTCTAAGGGTTTGGACGATAGAGACATTTAAATTTTTCGAGATTATTCGAAAGTCAATTCTTAAAAGGCAAATATCTCCCGATCTGTAGGAATCTGAGAGACAAAACTTATGTCGCTTTGAGGGAACGTATATGTCAACTTCCTGTCAGAGTCACGTCAATGTATGTCTAAGGGTTTGGAGGATAGAGACATTTTAATTTTTCGAGATTATTCGAAAGTCAATTTTTGAAAAGGCAAATATCTCCCGATCTGTAGGAATCTGAGATACAAAACTTATGTCACTTTGAGGGAACGTATATGTCAACTTCATGTCAGAATCTCGTCAATGTATGTCCAAGGGTTTGGACGATAGAGACATTTAAATTTTTCGAGATTATTCGAAAGTCAATTTTTTAAAGGCAAATATCTCTCGATCTGTAGGCATCTGAGAGACAAAACTTATGTCACTTTGAGGGAACGTATATGTCAACCTCATGTCAGAATCTCGTCAATGTATGTCCAAGGGTTTGGACGATAGAGACATTTTAATTTTTCGAGATTATTCGAAAGTCAATTATTAAAAGGCAAATATCTCCTGATCTGTAGGCATCTGAGAGACAAAACTTATGTCACTTTGAGGGAACGTATATGTCAACTTCATGTCAGAATCTCGTCAATGTATGTCCAAGGGTTTGGACGATAGAGACATTTTAATTTTTCGAGATTATTCGAAAGTCAATTTTTGAAAAAGCAAATATCTCCCGATCTGTAGGAATCTGAGAGACAAAACTTATGTCACTTTGAGGGAACGTATATGTCAACTTCATGTCATAATCTCGACAATGTATGTCCAAGGGTTTGGACGATAGAGACATTTTAATTTTTCGAGATTATTCGAAAGTCAATTTTTAAAAAGCAAATATCTCCCGATCTGTAGGCATCTGAGAGACAAAACTTATGTCACGTTGAGGGAACGTATATGTCAACCTCATGCCAGAATCTCGTCAATGTATGTCCAAGGGTTTGGACGATAGAAACATTTTAATTTTTCGAGATTATTCGAAAGTCAATTATTAAAAGGCAAATATCTCCCGATCTGTAGGCATCTGAGAGACATACCTTATGCCACTTTGAGGGAACGTATATGTCAACTTCATGTCAGAATCTCGTCAATGTATGTCCAAGGGTTTGGACGATAGAGACATTTAAATTTTTCGAGATTATTCGAAAGTCAATTTTTAAAAGGCAAATATCTCCCGATCTGTAGGAATCTGAGAGACAAAACTTATGTCACTTTGAGGGAACGTATATGTCAACTTCCTGTCAGAGTCACGTCAATGTATGTCCAAGGGTTTGGAGGATAGAGACATTTTAATTTTTCGAGATTATTCGAAAGTCAATTTTTTAAAAGGCAAATATCTCCCGATCTGTAGGAATCTGAGAGACAAAACTTATGTCACTTTGAGGGAACGTACATGTCAACTTCATGTCAGAATCTCGTCAATATATGTCCAAGGGTTTGGACGATAGAGACATTTTAATTTTTCGAGATTATTCGAAAGTCAATTTTTTAAAGGCAAATATCTCCCGATCTGTAGGCATCTGAGAGACAAAACTTATGTCACTTTGAGGGAACGTATATGTAAACTTCATGTCAGAGTCACGTCAATGTATGTCCAAGGGTTTGGAGGATAGAGACATTTTAATTTTTCGAGATTATTCGAAAGTCAATTTTTGAAAAGGCAAATATCTTCCGATCTGTAGGAATCTGAGAGACAAAACTTATGTCACTTTGAGGGAATGTATATGTCAACTTCATGTCAGAATCTCGTCAATGTATGTGAAAGGGTTTGGACGATAGAGACATTTAAATTTTTCGAGATTATTCGAAAGTCAATTATTAAAAGGCAAATATCTCCCGATCTGTAGGAATCTGAGAGACAAAACTTATGTCACATTGAGGGAACGTATATGTCAACTTGCTGTCAGAGTCACGTCAATGTATGTCCAAGGGTTTGGACGATAGAGACATTTTAATTTTTCGAGATTATTCGAAAGTCAATTTTTAAAAAGCAAATATCTCCAGATCTGTAGGAATCTGAGAGACAAAACTCATGTCACTTTGAGGGAAAGCATATGTCAAGTTCATGTCAGAATCTCGTCAATGTATGTCCAAGGGTTTGGACGATAGAGACATTTTAATTTTTCGAGATTATTCGAAAGTCAATTATTTAAAGGCAAATATCTTCCGATCTGTAGGCATCTGAGAGACAAAACTTCTGTCACTTTGAGGGAAAGTATATGTCAACCTCATGTCAGAATCTCGTCAATGTATGTCCAAGGGTTTGGACGATAGAGACATTTAAATTTTTCGAGATTATTCGAAAGTCAATTTTTAAAAAGCAAATATCTCCCGATCTGTAGGCATCTGAGAGACAAAACTTATGTCACTTTGAGGGAACGTACATGTCAACTTCATGTCAGAATCTCGTCAATGTATGTCCAAGGGTTTGGACGATAGAAACATTTTAATTTTTCGAGATTATTCGAAAGTCAATTATTAAAAGGCAAATATCTCCCGATCTGTAGGCATCTGAGAGACATACCTTATGCCACTTTGAGGGAACGTATATGTCAACTTCATGTCAGAATCTCGTCAATGTATGTCCAAGGGTTTGGACGATAGAGACATTTTAATTTTTCGAGATTATTCGAAAGTCAATTCTTAAAAGGCAAATATCTCCCGATCTGTAGGAATCTGAGAGACAAAACTTATGTCACTTTGAGGGAACGTATATGTCAACTTCCTGTCAGAGTCACGTCAATGTATGTCCAAGGGTTTGGAGGATAGAGACATTTTAATTTTTCGAGATTATTCGAAAGTCAATTTTTTAAAAGGCAAATATCTCCCGATCTGTAGGAATCTGAGAGACAAAACTTATGTCACTTTGAGGGAACGTACATGTCAACTTCATGTCAGAATCTCGTCAATATATGTCCAAGGGTTTGGACGAGAGAGACATTTTAATTTTTCGAGATTATTCGAAAGTCAATTTTTAAAAGGCAAATATCTCTCGATCTGTAGGCATCTGAGAGACAAAACTTATGTCACTTTGAGGGAACGTATATGTCAATTTGCTGTCAGAGTCACGTCAATGTATGTCCAAGGGTTTGGACGATAGAGACATTTAAATTGTTCGAGATTATTCGAAAGTCAATTTTTGAAAAAGCAAATATCTCCAGATCTGTAGGAATCTGAGAGACAAAACTCATGTCACTTTGAGGGAAGGCATATGTCAAGTTCATGTCAGAATCTCGTCAATGTATGTCCAAGGGTTTGGACGATAGAGACATTTTAATTTTTCGAGATTATTCGAAAGTCAATTATTTAAAGGCAAATATCTCCCGATCTGTAGGAATCTGAGAGACAAAACTTATGTCACTTTGAGGGAACGTATATGTCAACCTTATGTCAGAATCTCGTCAATGTATGTCCAAAGGTTTGGACGATAGAGACATTTAAATTTATCGAGATTATTCGAAAGTCAATTTTTAAAAAGCAAATATCTCCCGATCTGTAGGCATCTGAGAGACAAAACTTATGTCAATTTGAGGGAACGTACATGTCAACTTCATGTCAGAATCTCGTCAATATATGTCCAAGGGTTTGGACGATAGAGACATTTTAATTTATCGAGATTATTCGAAAGTCAATTCTTAAAAGGCAAATATCTCCCGATCTGTAGGAATCTGAGAGACAAAACTTATGTCACTTTGAGGGAACGTATATGTCAACTTGCTGTCAGAGTCACGTCAATGTATGTCCAAGGGTTTGGACGATAGAGACATTTAAATTTTTCGAGATTATTCTAAAGTCAATTTTTAAAAGGTAAATATCTCCCGATCTGTAGGCATCTGAGAGACAAAACGCATGTCACTTTGAGGGAACGTATATGTCAACCTCATGTCAGAATCTCGTCAATGTATGTCCAAGGGTTTGGACGATAGAGACATTTTAATTTTTCGAGATTATTCGAAAGTCAATTATTAAAAGGCAAATATCTCCCGATCTGTAGGAATCTGAGAGACAAAACTTATGTCACTTTGAGGGAACGTTTATGTCAACTTCATGTCAGAATCTCGTCAATGTATGTCCAAGGGTTTGGACGATAGAGACATTTTAATTTTTCGAGATTATTCGAAAGTCATTTTTTAAAAGGCAAATATCTCCCGATTTGTAGGAATCTGAGAGACAAAACTTATGTCACTTTGAGGGAACGTATATGTCAACTTCCTGTCAGAGTCACGACAATGTATGTCCAAGGGTTTGGAGGATAGAGACATTTTAATTTTTCGAGATTATTCGAAAGTCAATTTTTGAAAAGGCAAATATCTCCCGATCTGTAGGAATCTGAGATACAAAACTAATGTCACTTTGAGGGAACGTATATGTCAACTTCATGTCAGAATCTCGTCAATGTATGTCTAAGGGTTTGGACGATAGAGACATTTAAATTTTTCGAGATTATTCGAAAGTCAATTCTTAAAAGGCAAATATCTCCCGATCTGTAGGAATCTGAGAGACAAAACTTATGTCGCTTTGAGGGAACGTATATGTCAACTTCCTGTCAGAGTCACGTCAATGTATGTCTAAGGGTTTGGAGGATAGAGACATTTTAATTTTTCGAGATTATTCGAAAGTCAATTTTTGAAAAGGCAAATATCTCCCGATCTGTAGGAATCTGAGATACAAAACTTATGTCACTTTGAGGGAACGTATATGTCAACTTCATGTCAGAATCTCGTCAATGTATGTCCAAGGGTTTGGACGATAGAGACATTTAAATTTTTCGAGATTATTCGAAAGTCAATTTTTTAAAGGCAAATATCTCTCGATCTGTAGGCATCTGAGAGACAAAACTTATGTCACTTTGAGGGAACGTATATGTCAACCTCATGTCAGAATCTCGTCAATGTATGTCCAAGGGTTTGGACGATAGAGACATTTTAATTTTTCGAGATTATTCGAAAGTCAATTATTAAAAGGCAAATATCTCCTGATCTGTAGGCATCTGAGAGACAAAACTTATGTCACTTTGAGGGAACGTATATGTCAACTTCATGTCAGAATCTCGTCAATGTATGTCCAAGGGTTTGGACGATAGAGACATTTTAATTTTTCGAGATTATTCGAAAGTCAATTTTTGAAAAAGCAAATATCTCCCGATCTGTAGGAATCTGAGAGACAAAACTTATGTCACTTTGAGGGAACGTATATGTCAACTTCATGTCAGAATCTCGACAATGTATGTCCAAGGGTTTGGACGATAGAGACATTTTAATTTTTCGAGATTATTCGAAAGTCAATTTTTAAAAAGCAAATATCTCCCGATCTGTAGGCATCTGAGAGACAAAACTTATGTCACGTTGAGGGAACGTATATGTCAACCTCATGCCAGAATCTCGTCAATGTATGTCCAAGGGTTTGGACGATAGAAACATTTTAATTTTTCGAGATTATTCGAAAGTCAATTATTAAAAGGCAAATATCTCCCGATCTGTAGGCATCTGAGAGACATACCTTATGCCACTTTGAGGGAACGTATATGTCAACTTCATGTCAGAATCTCGTCAATGTATGTCCAAGGGTTTGGACGATAGAGACATTTAAATTTTTCGAGATTATTCGAAAGTCAATTTTTAAAAGGCAAATATCTCCCGATCTGTAGGAATCTGAGAGACAAAACTTATGTCACTTTGAGGGAACGTATATGTCAACTTCCTGTCAGAGTCACGTCAATGTATGTCCAAGGGTTTGGAGGATAGAGACATTTTAATTTTTCGAGATTATTCGAAAGTCAATTTTTTAAAAGGCAAATATCTCCCGATCTGTAGGAATCTGAGAGACAAAACTTATGTCACTTTGAGGGAACGTACATGTCAACTTCATGTCAGAATCTCGTCAATATATGTCCAAGGGTTTGGACGAGAGAGACATTTAAATTTTTCGAGATTATTCGAAAGTCAATTTTTAAAAGGCAAATATCTCCCGATCTGTAGGCATCTGAGAGACAAAACTTATGTCACTTTGAGGGAACGTATATGTAAACTTCCTGTCAGAGTCACGTCAATGTATGTCCAAGGGTTTGGAGGATAGACACATTTTAATTTTTCGAGATTATTCGAAAGTCAATTTTTGAAAAGGCAAATATCTTCCGATCTGTAGGAATATGAGAGACAAAACTTATGTCACTTTGAGGGAACGTATATGTCAACTTCATGTCAGAATCTCGTCAATGTATGTGAAAGGGTTTGGACGATAGAGACATTTAAATTTTTCGAGATTATACGAAAGTCAATTTTTAAAAGACAAATATCTCCCGATCTGTAGGAATCTGAGAAACAAAACTTATGTCACTTTGAGGGAACGTATATGTCAATTTGCTGTCAGAGTCACGTCAATGTATGTCCAAGGGTTTGGACGATAGAGACATTTAAATTTTTCGAGATTATTCGAAAGTCAATTTTTGAAAAAGCAAATATCTCCAGATCTGTAGGAATCTGAGAGACAAAACTCATGTCACTTTGAGGGAAGGCATATGTCAAGTTCATGTCAGAATCTCGTCAATGTATGTCCAAGGGTTTGGACGATAGAGACATTTAAATTTTTCGAGATTATTCGAAAGTCAATTATTTAAAGGCAAATATCTCCCGATCTGTAGGCATCTGAGAGACAAAACTTATGTCACTTTGAGGGAACGTATATGTCAACCTCATGTCAGAATCTCGTCAATGTATGTCCAAGGGTTTGGACGTTAGAGACATTTTAATTTTTCGAGATTATTCGAAAGTCAATTTTTAAAAAGGCAAATATCTCCCGATCTGTAGGCATCTGAGAGACAAAACTTATGTCACGTTGAGGGAACGTACATGTCAACTTCATGTCAGAATCTTGTCAATGTATGTCCAAGGGTTTGGACGATAGAGACATTTTAATTTTTCGAGATTATTCGAAAGTCAATTTTTAAAAGGCAAATATCTCCCGATCTGTAGGAATCTGAGAAACAAAACTTATGTCACTTTGAGGGGACGTATATGTCAACTTCCTGTCAGAGTCACATCAATGTATGTCCAAGGGTTTGGAGGATAGAGACATTTTAATTTTTCGAGATTATTCGAAAGTCAATTTTTGAAAAGGCAAATATCTCCCGATCTGTAGGAATCTGAGAGACAAAACTTATGTCACTTTGAGGGAACGTATATGTCAACTTCATGTCAGAATCTCGTCACTGTTTGTCCAAGGGTTTGGACGATAGAGACATTTTAATTTTTCGAGATTATTCGAAAGTCAATTATTAAAAGGCAAATATCTCCCGATCTGTAGGCATCTGAGAGACAAAACGTATGCCACTTTGAGGGAACGTATATGTCAACTTCATGTCAGAATCTCGTCAAGGTATGTCCAAGGGTTTGGACGATAGAGACATTTTAATTTTTCGAGATTATTCGAAAGTCAATTCTTAAAAGGCAAATATCTCCCGATCTGTAGGAATCTGAGAGACAAAACTTATGTCACTTTGAGGGAACGTATATGTCAACTTCCTGTCAGAGTCACGTCAATGTATGTCCAAGGATTTGGAGGATAGAGACATTTTAATTTTTCGAGATTATTCGAAAGACAATTTTTGAAAAGGCAAATATCTCCCGATCTGTAGGAATCTGAGAGACAAAACTTATGTCACTTTGAGGGAACGTATATGTAAACTTCATGTCAGAGTCACGTCAATGTATGTCCAAGGGTTTGGAGGATAGAGACATTTTAATTTTTCGAGATTATTCGAAAGTCAATTTTTGAAAAGGCATATATCTTCCGATCTGTAGGAATCTGAGAGACAAAACTTATGTCACTTTGAGGGAACGTATATGTCAACTTCATGTCAGAATCTCGTCAATGTATGTGAAAGGGTTTGGACGATAGAAACATTTAAATTTTTCGAGATTATTCGAAAGTCAATTTTTAAAAGGCAAATATCTCCCGGTCTGTAGGAATCTGAGAGACAAAACTTATGTCACTTTGAGGGAACGTATATGTCAACCTGCTGTCAGAGTCACGTCAATGTATGTCCAAGGGTTTGGACGATAGAGACATTTTAATTTTTCGAGATTATTCGAAAGTCAATTTTTAAAAAGCAAATATCTCCAGATCTGTAGGAATCTGAGAGACAAAACTCATGTCACTTTGAGGGAAAGCGTATGTCAAGTTCATGTCAGAATCTCGTCAATGTATGTCCAAGGGTTTGGACGATAGAGACATTTAAATTTTTCGAGATTATTCGAAAGTCAATTATTTAAAGGCAAATATCTCCCGATCTGTAGGCATCTGAGAGACAAAGCTTATGTCACTTTGAGGGAAGTATATGTCAACCTTATGTCAGAATCTCGTCAATGTATGTCCAAGGGTTTGGACGATAGAGACATTTCAATTTTTCGAGATTATTCGAAAGTCAATTTTTAAAAAGCAAATATCTCCCGATCTGTAGGCATCTGAGAGACAAAACATATGTCACTTTGAGGGAACGTACATGTCAACTTCATGTCAGAATCTCGTCAATGTATGTCCAAGGGTTTGGACGATAGAGACATTTTAAATTTTCGAGATTATTCGAAAGTCAATTCTTAAAAGGCAAATATCTCCCGATCTGTAGGAATCTGAGAGACAAAACTTATGTCACTTTGAGGGAACGTATATGTCAACTTCCTGTCAGAGTCACGTCAATGTATGTCCAAGGGTTTGGAGGATAGAGACATTTTAATTTTTCGAGATTATTCGAAAGTCAATTTTTGAAAAAGCAAATATCTCCCGATCTGTAGGAATCTGAGAGACAAAACTTATGTCCCCTTGAGGGAACGTACATGTCAACTTCATGTCAGAATCTCGTCAATGTATGTCCAAGGGTTTGGACGAGAGAGACATTTTAATTTTTCGAGATTATTCGAAAGTCAATTTTTAAAAGGCAAATATCTCCCGATCTGTAGGCATCTGAGAGACAAAACTTATGTCACTTTGAGGGAACGTATATGTAAACTTCCTGTCAGAGTCACGTCAATGTATGTCCAAGGGTTTGGACGATAGAGACATTTTAATTTTTCGAGATTATTCGAAAGTCAATTTTTGAAAAAGCAAATATCTCCAGATCTGTAGGAATCTGAGAAACAAAACTCATGTCACTTTGAGGGAAGGCATATGTCAAGTTCATGTCAGAATCTCGTCAATGTATGTCCAAGGGTTTGGACGATAGAGACATTATAATTTTTCGAGATTATTCGAAAGTTAATTATTTAAAGGCAAATATCTCCCGATCTGTAGGCATCTGAGAGACAAAACTTATGTCACTTTGAGGGAACGTATATGTCAACCTCATGTCAGAATCTCGTCAATGTATGTCCAAGGGTTTGGACGTTAGAGACATTTTAATTTTTCTTGATTATTCGAAAGTCAATTATTTAAAGGCAAATATCTTCCGATCTGTAGGCATCTGAGAGACAAAACGTATGCCACTTTGAGGGAACGTATATGTCAACTTCATGTCAGAATCTCGTCAAGGTATGTCCAAGGGTTTGGACGATAGAGACATTTTAATTTTTCGAGATTATTCGAAAGTCAATTCTTAAAAGGCAAATATCTCCCGATCTGTAGGAATCTGAGAGACAAAACTTATGTCACTTTGAGGGAACGTATATGTCAACTTCCTGTCAGAGTCACGTCAATGTATGTCCAAGGATTTGGAGGATAGAGACATTTTAATTTTTCGAGATTATTCGAAAGACAATTTTTGAAAAGGCAAATATCTCCCGATCTGTAGGAATCTGAGAGACAAAACTTATGTCACTTTGAGGGAACGTATATGTCAACTTCATGTCAGAATCTCGTCAAGGTATGTCCAAGGGTTTGGACGATAGAGACATTTTAATTTTTCGAGATTATTCGAAAGTCAATTCTTAAAAGGCAAATATCTCCCGATCTGTAGGAATCTGAGAGACAAAACTTATGTCACTTTGAGGGAACGTATATGTCAACTTCCTGTCAGAGTCACGTCAATGTATGTCCAAGGATTTGGAGGATAGAGACATTTTAATTTTTCGAGATTATTCGAAAGTCAATTTTTGAAAAGGCATATATCTTCCGATCTGTAGGAATCTGAGAGACAAAACTTATGTCACTTTGAGGGAACGTATATGTCAACTTCATGTCAGAATCTCGTCAATGTATGTGAAAGGGTTTGGACGATAGAAACATTTAAATTTTTCGAGATTATTCGAAAGTCAATTTTTAAAAGGCAAATATCTCCCGGTCTGTAGGAATCTGAGAGACAAAACTTATGTCACTTTGAGGGAACGTATATGTCAACTTGCTGTCAGAGTCACGTCAATGTATGTCCAAGGGTTTGGACGATAGAGACATTTTAATTTTTCGAGATTATTCGAAAGTCAATTTTTAAAAAGCAAATATCTCCAGATCTGTAGGAATCTGAGAGACAAAACTCATGTCACTTTGAGGGAAAGCGTATGTCAAGTTCATGTCAGAATCTCGTCAATGTATGTCCAAGGGTTTGGACGATAGAGACATTTAAATTTTTCGAGATTATTCGAAAGTCAATTATTTAAAGGCAAATATCTCCCGATCTGTAGGCATCTGAGAGACAAAGCTTATGTCACTTTGAGGGAACGTATATGTCAACCTCATGTCAGAATCTCGTCAATGTATGTCCAAGGGTTTGGACGATAGAGACATTTCAATTTTTCGAGATTATTCGAAAGTCAATTTTTAAAAAGCAAATATCTCCCGATCTGTAGGCATCTGAGAGACAAAACATATGTCACTTTGAGGGAACGTACATGTCAACTTCATGTCAGAATCTCGTCAATGTATGTCCAAGGGTTTGGACGATAGAGACATTTTAATTTTTCGAGATTATTCGAAAGTCAATTCTTAAAAGGCAAATATCTCCCGATCTGTAGGAATCTGAGAGACAAAACTTATGTCACTTTGAGGGAACGTATATGTCAACTTCCTGTCAGAGTCACGTCAATGTATGTCCAAGGGTTTGGAGGATAGAGACATTTTAATTTTTCGAGATTATTCGAAAGTCAATTTTTGAAAAAGCAAATATCTCCCGATCTGTAGGAATCTGAGAGACAAAACTTATGTCACCTTGAGGGAACGTACATGTCAACTTCATGTCAGAATCTCGTCAATGTATGTCCAAGGGTTTGGACGAGAGAGACATTTTAATTTTTCGAGATTATTCGAAAGTCAATTTTTAAAAGGCAAATATCTCCCGATCTGTAGGCATCTGAGAGACAAAACTTATGTCACTTTGAGGGAACGTATATGTAAACTTCCTGTCAGAGTCACGTCAATGTATGTCCAAGGGTTTGGACGATAGAGACATTTTAATTTTTCGAGATTATTCGAAAGTCAATTTTTGAAAAAGCAAATATCTCCAGATCTGTAGGAATCTGAGAAACAAAACTCATGTCACTTTGAGGGAACGTACATGTCAACTTCATGTCAGAATCTTGTCAATGTATGTACAAGGGTTTGGACGATAGAGACATTTTAATTTTTCGAGATTATTCGAAAGTCAATTTTTAAAAGGTAAATATCTCCCGATCTGTAGGAATCTGAGAAACAAAACTTATGTCACTTTGAGGGAACGTATATGTCAACCTCATGTCAGAATCTCGTCAATGTATGTCCAAGGGTTTGGACGTTAGAGACATTTTAATTTTTCGAGATTATTCGAAAGTCAATTTTTAAAAAGCAAATATCTCCCGATCTGTAGGCATCTGAGAGACAAAACTTATGTCACGTTGAGGGAACGTACATGTCAACTTCATGTCAGAATCTTGTCAATGTATGTCCAAGGGTTTGGACGATAGAGACATTTTAATTTTTCGAGATTATTCGAAAGTCAATTTTTAAAAGGTAAATATCTCCCGATCTGTAGGAATCTGAGAAACAAAACTTATGTCACTTTGAGGGTACGTATATGTCAACTTCCTGTCAGAGTCACATCAATGTATGTCCAAGGGTTTGGAGGATAGAGACATTTTAATTTTTCGAGATTATTCGAAAGTCAATTTTTGAAAAGGCAAATATCTCCCGATCTGTAGGAATCTGAGAGACAAAACTTATGTCACTTTGAGGGAACGTATATGTCAACTTCATGTCAGAATCTCGTCAATGTTTGTCCAAGGGTTTGGACGATAGAGACATTTTAATTTTTCGAGATTATTCGAAAGTCAATTATTAAAAGGCAAATATCTCCGGATCTGTAGGCATCTGAGAGACAAAACGTATGCCACTTTGAGGGAACGTATATGTCAACTTCATGTCAGAATCTCGTCAAGGTATGTCCAAGGGTTTGGACGATAGAGACATTTTAATTTTTCGAGATTATTCGAAAGTCAATTCTTAAAAGGCAAATATCTCCCGATCTGTAGGAATCTGAGAGACAAAACTTATGTCACTTTGAGGGAACGTATATGTCAACTTCCTGTCAGAGTCACGTCAATGTATGTCCAAGGGTTTGGAGGATAGAGACATTTTAATTTTTCGAGATTATTCGAAAGACAATTTTTTAAAAGGCAAATATCTCCCGATCTGTAGGAATCTGAGAGACAAAACTTATGTCACTTTGAGGGAACGTATATGTCAACTTCATGTCAGAATCTCGTCAATGTATGTCCAAGGGTTTGGACGATAGAGACATTTTAATTTTTCGAGATTATTCGAAAGTCAATTTTTTAAAGGCAAATATCTCCCGATCTGTAGGCATCTGAGAGACAAAACTTATGTCACTTTGAGGGAACGTATATGTAAACTTCATGTCAGAGTCACGTCAATGTATGTCCAAGGGTTTGGAGGATAGAGACATTTTAATTTTTCGAGATTATTCGAAAGTCAATTTTTGAAAAGGCAAATATCTTCCGATCTGTATGAATCTGAGAGACAAAACTTATGTCACTTTGAGGGAACGTATATGTCAACTTCATGTCAGAATCTCGTCAATGTATGTGAAAGGGTTTGGACGATAGAGACATTTAAATTTTTCGAGATTATTCGAAAGTCAATTTTTAAAAGGCAAATATCTCCCGATCTGTAGGAATCTGAGAGACAAAACTTATGTCACATTGAGGGAACGTATATCTCAACTTGCTGTCAGAGTCACGTCAATGTATGTCCAAGGGTTTGGACGATAGAGACATTTTAATTTTTCGAGATTATTCGAAAGTCAATTTTTAAAAAGCAAATATCTCCAGATCTGTAGGAATCTGAGAGACAAAACGCATGTCACTTTGAGGGAAAGCATATGTCAAGTTCATGTCAGAATCTCGTCATTGTATGTCCAAGGGTTTGGACGATAGAGACATTTTAATTTTTCGAGATTATTCGAAAGTCAATTATTTAAAGGCAAATATCTCCCGATCTGTAGGCATCTGAGAGACAAAACTTATGTCACTTTGAGGGAACGTATATGTCAACCTCATGTCAGAATCTCGTCAATGTATGTCCAAGGGTTTGGACGTTAGAGACATTTTAATTTTTCGAGATTATTCGAAAGTCAATTTTTAAAAAGCAAATATCTCCCGATCTGTAGGCATCTGAGAGACAAAACGTGTGTCACTTTGAGGGAACGTACATGTCAACTTCATGTCAGAATCTCGTCAATGTATGTCCAAGGATTTGGACGATAGAGACATTTTAATTTTTCGAGATTATTCGAAAGTCAATTCTTAAAAGGCAAATATCTCCCGATCTGTAGGAATCTGAGAGACAAAACTTATGTCACTTTGAGGGAACGTATATGTCAACTTCCTGTCAGAGTCACGTCAATGTATGTCCAAGGGTTTGGAGGATAGAGACATTTTAATTTTTCGAGATTATTCGAAAGTCAATTTTTGAAAAAGCAAATATCTCCCGATCTGTAGGAATCTGAGAGACAAAACTTATGTCACCTTGAGGGAACGTACATGTCAACTTCATGTCAGAATCTCGTCAATGTATGTCCAAGGGTTTGGACGAGAGAGACATTTTAATTTTTCGAGATTATTCGAAAGTCAATTTTTAAAAGGCAAATATCTCCCGATCTGTAGGCATCTGAGAGACAAAACTTATGTCACTTTGAGGGAACGTATATGTAAACTTCCTGTCAGAGTCACGTCAATGTATGTCCAAGGGTTTGGACGATAGAGACATTTTAATTTTTCGAGATTATTCGAAAGTCAATTTTTGAAAAAGCAAATATCTGCAGATCTATAGGAATCTGAGAAACAAAACTCATGTCACTTTGAGGGAAGGCATATGTCAAGTTCATGTCAGAATCTCGTCAATGTATGTCCAAGGGTTTGGACGATAGAGACATTTTATTTTTTCGAGATTATTCGAAAGTTAATTATTTAAAGGCAAATATCTCCCGATCTGTAGGCATCTGAGAGACAAAACTTATGTCACTTTGAGGGAACGTACATGTCAACCTCATGTCAGAATCCCGTCAATGTATGTCCAAGGGTTTGGACGTTAGAGACATTTTAATTTTTCGAGATTATTCGAAAGTCAATTTTTAAAAAGCAAATATCTCCCGATCTGTAGGCATCTGAGAGACAAAACTTATGTCACGTTGAGGGAACGTACATGTCAACTTCATGTCAGAATCTTGTTAATGTATGTCCAAGGGTTTGGACGATAGAGACATTTTAATTTTTCGAGATTATTCGAAAGTCAATTTTTAAAAGGCAAATATCTCCCGATCAGTAGGAATCTGAGAAACAAAACTTATGTCACTTTGAGGGAACGTATGTGTCAACTTCCTGTCAGAGTCACATCAATGTATGTCCAAGGGTTTGGAGGATAGAGACATTTTAATTTTTCGAGATTATTCGAAAGTCAATTTTTGAAAAGGCAAATATCTCCCGATCTGTAGGAATCTGAGAGACAAAACTTATGTCACTTTGAGGGAACGTATATGTCAACTTCATGTCAGAATCTCGTCAATGTTTGTCCAAGGGTTTGGACGATAGAGACATTTTAATTTTTCGAGATTATTCGAAAGTCAATTATTAAAAGGCAAATATCTCCCGATCTGTAGGCATCTGAGAGACAAAACGTATGCCACTTTGAGGGAACGTATATGTCAACTTCATGTCAGAATCTCGTCAAGGTATGTCCAAGGGTTTGGACGATAGAGACATTTTAATTTTTCGAGATTATTCGAAAGTCAATTATTAAAAGGCAAATATCTCCCGATCTGTAGGAATCTGAGAGACAAAACTTATGTCACTTTAAGGGAACGTATATGTCAACTTCCTGTCAGAGTCACGTCAATGTATGTCCAAGGGTTTGGAGGATAGAGACATTTTAATTTTTCGAGATTATTCGAAAGACAATTTTTGAAAAGGCAAATATCTCCCGATCTGTAGGAATCTGAGAGACAAAACTTATGTCACTTTGAGGGAACGTATATGTCAACTTCATGTCAGAATCTTGTCAATGTATGTCCAAGGGTTTGGACGATAGAGACATTTTAATTTTTCGAGATTATTCGAAAGTCAATTTTTTAAAGGCAAATATCTCCCGATCTGTAGGCATCTGAGAGACAAAACTTATGTCACTTTGAGGGAACGTATATGTCAACTTCATGTCAGAGTCACGTCAATGTATGTCCAAGGGTTTGGAGGATAGAGACATTTTAATTTTTCGAGATTATTCGAAAGTCAATTTTTGAAAAGGCAAATATCTTCCGATCTGTAGGAATCTGAGAGACAAAACTTATGTCACTTTGAGGGAATGTATATGTCAACTTCATGTCAGAATCTCGTCAATGTATGTGAAAGGGTTTGGACGATAGAGACATTTAAATTTTTCGAGATTATTCGAAAGTCAATTATTAAAAGGCAAATATCTCCCGATCTGTAGGAATCTGAGAGACAAAACTTATGTCACATTGAGGGAACGTATATGTCAAATTGCTGTCAGAGTCACGTCAATGTATGTCCAAGGGTTTGGACGATAGAGACATTTTAATTTTTCGAGATTATTCGAAAGTCAATTTTTAAAAAGCAAATATCTCCAGATCTGTAGGAATCTGAGAGACAAAACTCATGTCACTTTGAGGGAAAGCATATGTCAAGTTCATGTCAGAATCTCGTCAATGTATGTCCAAGGGTTTGGACGATAGAGACATTTTAATTTTTCGAGATTATTCGAAAGTCAATTATTTAAAGGCAAATATCTCCCGATCTGTAGGCATCTGAGAGACAAAACGTATGTCACTTTGAGGGAAAGTATATGTCAACCTCATGTCAGAATCTTGTCAATGTATGTCGAAGGGTTTGGACGATAGAGACATTTTAATTTTTCGAGATTATTCGAAAGTCAATTTTTAAAAAGCAAATATCTCCCGATCTGTAGGCATCTGAGAGACAAAACTTATGTCACTTTGAGGGAACGTACATGTCAACTTCATGTCAGAATCTCGTCAATGTATGTCCAAGGGTTTGGACGATAGAGACATTTTAATTTTTCGAGATTATTCGAAAGTCAATTCTTAAAAGGCAAATATCTCCCGATCTGTAGGAATCTGAGAGACAAAACTTATGTCACTTTGAGGGAACGTATATGTCAACTTGCTGTCAGAGTCACGTCAATGTATGTCCAAGGGTTTGGACGATAGAGACATTTCAATTTTTCGAGATTATTCTAAAGTCAATTTTTAAAAGGTAAATATCTCCCGATCTGTAGGCATCTGAGAGACAAAACGCATGTCACTTTGAGGGAACGTATATGTCAACCTCATGACAGAATCTCGTCAATGTATGTCCAAGGGTTTGGACGATAGAGACATTTTAATTTTTCGAGATTATTCGAAAGTCAATTATTAATAGGCAAATATCTCCCGATCTGTAGGAATCTGAGAGACAAAACTTATGTCACTTTGAGGGAACGTTTATGTCAACTTCATGTCAGAATCTCGTCAATGTATGTCAAAGGGTTTGGACGATAGAGACATTTTAATTTTTCGAGATTATTCGAAAGTCATTTTTTAAAAGGCAAATATCTCCCGATTTGTAGGAATCTGAGAGACAAAACTTATGTCACTTTGAGGGAACGTATATGTCAACTTCCTGTCAGAGTCACGACAATGTATGTCCAAGGGTTTGGAGGATAGAGACATTTTAATTTTTCGAGATTATTCGAAAGTCAATTTTTGAAAAGGCAAATATCTCCCGATCTGTAGGAATCTGAGATACAAAACTAATGTCACTTTGAGGGAACGTATATGTCAACTTCATGTCAGAATCTCGTCAATGTATGTCCAAGGGTTTGGACGATAGAGACATTTAAATTTTTCGAGATTATTCGAAAGTCAATTCTTAAAAGGCAAATATCTCCCGATCTGTAGGAATCTGAGAGACAAAACTTATGTCGCTTTGAGGGAACGTATATGTCAACTTCCTGTCAGAGTCACGTCAATGTATGTCCAAGGGTTTGGAGGATAGAGACATTTTAATTTTTCGAGATTATTCGAAATACAATTTTTGAAAAGGCAAATATCTCCCGATCTGTAGGAATCTGAGATACAAAACTTATGTCACTTTGAGGGAACGTATATGTCAACTTCATGTCAGAATCTCGTCAATGTATGTCCAAGGGTTTGGACGATAGAGACATTTAAATTTTTCGAGATTATTCGAAAGTCAATTTTTTAAAGGCTAATATCTCCCGATCTGTAGGCATCTGAGAGACAAAACTTATGTCACTTTGAGGGAACGTATATGTCAACCTCATGTCAGAATCTCGTCAATGTATGTCCAAGGGTTTGGACGATAGAGACATTTTAATTTTTCGAGATTATTCGAAAGTCAATTATTAAAAGGCAAATATCTCCTGATCTGTAGGCATCTGAGAGACAAAACTTATGTCACTTTGAGGGAACGTATATGTCAACTTCATGTCAGAATCTCGTCAATGTATGTCCAAGGGTTTGGACGATAGAGACATTTTAATTTTTCGAGATTATTCGAAAGTCAATTTTTGAAAAAGCAAATATCTCCCGATCTGTAGGAATCTGAGAGACAAAACTTATGTCACTTTGAGGGAACGTATATGTCAACTTCATGTCAGAATCTCGACAATGTATGTCCAAGGGTTTGGACGATAGAGACATTTTAATTTTTCGAGATTATTCGAAAGTCAATTTTTAAAAAGCAAATATCTCCCGATCTGTAGGCATCTGAGAGACAAAACTTATGTCACTTTGAGGGAACGTATATGTCAACTTCGTGTCAGAATCTCGTCAATGTTTGTCCAAGGGTTTGGACGATAGAGACATTTTAATTTTTCGAGATTATTCGAAAGTCAATTATTAAAAGGCAAATATCTCCCGATCTGTAGGCATCTGAGAGACAAAACGTATGCCACTTTGAGGGAACGTATATGTCAACTTCATGTCAGAATCTCGTCAAGGTATGTCCAAGGGTTTGGACGATAGAGACATTTTAATTTTTCGAGATTATTCGAAAGTCAATTATTAAAAGGCAAATATCTCCCGATCTGTAGGAATCTGAGAGACAAAACTTATGTCACTTTGAGGGAACGTATATGTCAACTTCCTGTCAGAGTCACGTCAATGTATGTCCAAGGGTTTGGAGGATAGAGACATTTTAATTTTTCGAGATTATTCGAAAGACAATTTTTGAAAAGGCAAATATCTCCCGATCTGTAGGAATCTGAGAGACAAAACTTATGTCACTTTGAGGGAACGTATATGTCAACTTCATGTCAGAATCTTGTCAATGTATGTCCAAGGGTTTGGACGATAGAGACATTTTAATTTTTCGAGATTATTCGAAAGTCAATTTTTTAAAGGCAAATATCTCCCGATCTGTAGGCATCTGAGAGACAAAACTTATGTCACTTTGAGGGAACGTATATGTCAACTTCATGTCAGAGTCACGTCAATGTATGTCCAAGGGTTTGGAGGATAGAGACATTTTAATTTTTCGAGATTATTCGAAAGTCAATTTTTAAAAAGCAAATATCTCCAGATCTGTAGGAATCTGAGAGACAAAACGCATGTCACTTTGAGGGAAAGCATATGTCAAGTTCATGTCAGAATCTCGTCATTGTATGTCCAAGGGTTTGGACGATAGAGACATTTTAATTTTTCGAGATTATTCGAAAGTCAATTATTTAAAGGCAAATATCTCCCGATCTGTAGGCATCTGAGAGACAAAACTTATGTCACTTTGAGGGAACGTATATGTCAACCTCATGTCAGAATCTCGTCAATGTATGTCCAAGGGTTTGGACGTTAGAGACATTTTAATTTTTCGAGATTATTCGAAAGTCAATTTTTAAAAAGCAAATATCTCCCGATCTGTAGGCATCTGAGAGACAAAACGTGTGTCACTTTGAGGGAACGTACATGTCAACTTCATGTCAGAATCTCGTCAATGTATGTCCAAGGATTTGGACGATAGAGACATTTTAATTTTTCGAGATTATTCGAAAGTCAATTCTTAAAAGGCAAATATCTCCCGATCTGTAGGAATCTGAGAGACAAAACTTATGTCACTTTGAGGGAACGTATATGTCAACTTCCTGTCAGAGTCACGTCAATGTATGTCCAAGGGTTTGGAGGATAGAGACATTTTAATTTTTCGAGATTATTCGAAAGTCAATTTTTGAAAAAGCAAATATCTCCCGATCTGTAGGAATCTGAGAGACAAAACTTATGTCACCTTGAGGGAACGTACATGTCAACTTCATGTCAGAATCTCGTCAATGTATGTCCAAGGGTTTGGACGAGAGAGACATTTTAATTTTTCGAGATTATTCGAAAGTCAATTTTTAAAAGGCAAATATCTCCCGATCTGTAGGCATCTGAGAGACAAAACTTATGTCACTTTGAGGGAACGTATATGTAAACTTCCTGTCAGAGTCACGTCAATGTATGTCCAAGGGTTTGGACGATAGAGACATTTTAATTTTTCGAGATTATTCGAAAGTCAATTTTTGAAAAAGCAAATATCTCCAGATCTATAGGAATCTGAGAAACAAAACTCATGTCACTTTGAGGGAAGGCATATGTCAAGTTCATGTCAGAATCTCGTCAATGTATGTCCAAGGGTTTGGACGATAGAGACATTTTAATTTTTCGAGATTATTCGAAAGTTAATTATTTAAAGGCAAATATCTCCCGATCTGTAGGCATCTGAGAGACAAAACTTATGTCACTTTGAGGGAACGTACATGTCAACCTCATGTCAGAATCCCGTCAATGTATGTCCAAGGGTTTGGACGTTAGAGACATTTTAATTTTTCGAGATTATTCGAAAGTCAATTTTTAAAAAGCAAATATCTCCCGATCTGTAGGCATCTGAGAGACAAAACTTATGTCACGTTGAGGGAACGTACATGTCAACTTCATGTCAGAATCTTGTTAATGTATGTCCAAGGGTTTGGACGATAGAGACATTTTAATTTTTCGAGATTATTCGAAAGTCAATTTTTAAAAGGCAAATATCTCCCGATCTGTAGGAATCTGAGAAACAAAACTTATGTCACTTTGAGGGAACGTATGTGTCAACTTCCTGTCAGAGTCACATCAATGTATGTCCAAGGGTTTGGAGGATAGAGACATTTTAATTTTTCGAGATTATTCGAAAGTCAATTTTTGAAAAGGCAAATATCTCCCGATCTGTAGGAATCTGAGAGACAAAACTTATGTCACTTTGAGGGAACGTATATGTCAACTTCATGTCAGAATCTCGTCAATGTTTGTCCAAGGGTTTGGACGATAGAGACATTTTAATTTTTCGAGATTATTCGAAAGTCAATTATTAAAAGGCAAATATCTCCCGATCTGTAGGCATCTGAGAGACAAAACGTATGCCACTTTGAGGGAACGTATATGTCAACTTCATGTCAGAATCTCGTCAAGGTATGTCCAAGGGTTTGGACGATAGAGACATTTTAATTTTTCGAGATTATTCGAAAGTCAATTTTTGAAAAGGCAAATATCTCCCGATCTGTAGGAATCTGAGAGACAAAACTTATGTCACTTTGAGGGAACGTATATGTCAACTTCATGTCAGAATCTCGACAATGTATGTCCAAGGGTTTGGACGATAGAGACATTTTAATTTTTCGAGATTATTCGAAAGTCAATTTTTAAAAAGCAAATATCTCCCGATCTGTAGGCATCTGAGAGACAAAACTTATGTCACTTTGAGGGAACGTATATGTCAACTTCGTGTCAGAATCTCGTCAATGTTTGTCCAAGGGTTTGGACGATAGAGACATTTTAATTTTTCGAGATTATTCGAAAGTCAATTATTAAAAGGCAAATATCTCCCGATCTGTAGGCATCTGAGAGACAAAACGTATGCCACTTTGAGGGAACGTATATGTCAACTTCATGTCAGAATCTCGTCAAGGTATGTCCAAGGGTTTGGACGATAGAGACATTTTAATTTTTCGAGATTATTCGAAAGTCAATTATTAAAAGGCAAATATCTCCCGATCTGTAGGAATCTGAGAGACAAAACTTATGTCACTTTGAGGGAACGTATATGTCAACTTCCTGTCAGAGTCACGTCAATGTATGTCCAAGGGTTTGGAGGATAGAGACATTTTAATTTTTCGAGATTATTCGAAAGACAATTTTTGAAAAGGCAAATATCTCCCGATCTGTAGGAATCTGAGAGACAAAACTTATGTCACTTTGAGGGAACGTATATGTCAACTTCATGTCAGAATCTTGTCAATGTATGTCCAAGGGTTTGGACGATAGAGACATTTTAATTTTTCGAGATTATTCGAAAGTCAATTTTTTAAAGGCAAATATCTCCCGATCTGTAGGCATCTGAGAGACAAAACTTATGTCACTTTGAGGGAACGTATATGTCAACTTCATGTCAGAGTCACGTCAATGTATGTCCAAGGGTTTGGAGGATAGAGACATTTTAATTTTTCGAGATTATTCGAAAGTCAATTTTTAAAAAGCAAATATCTCCAGATCTGTAGGAATCTGAGAGACAAAACGCATGTCACTTTGAGGGAAAGCATATGTCAAGTTCATGTCAGAATCTCGTCATTGTATGTCCAAGGGTTTGGACGATAGAGACATTTTAATTTTTCGAGATTATTCGAAAGTCAATTATTTAAAGGCAAATATCTCCCGATCTGTAGGCATCTGAGAGACAAAACTTATGTCACTTTGAGGGAACGTATATGTCAACCTCATGTCAGAATCTCGTCAATGTATGTCCAAGGGTTTGGACGTTAGAGACATTTTAATTTTTCGAGATTATTCGAAAGTCAATTTTTAAAAAGCAAATATCTCCCGATCTGTAGGCATCTGAGAGACAAAACGTGTGTCACTTTGAGGGAACGTACATGTCAACTTCATGTCAGAATCTCGTCAATGTATGTCCAAGGATTTGGACGATAGAGACATTTTAATTTTTCGAGATTATTCGAAAGTCAATTCTTAAAAGGCAAATATCTCCCGATCTGTAGGAATCTGAGAGACAAAACTTATGTCACTTTGAGGGAACGTATATGTCAACTTCCTGTCAGAGTCACGTCAATGTATGTCCAAGGGTTTGGAGGATAGAGACATTTTAATTTTTCGAGATTATTCGAAAGTCAATTTTTGAAAAAGCAAATATCTCCCGATCTGTAGGAATCTGAGAGACAAAACTTATGTCACCTTGAGGGAACGTACATGTCAACTTCATGTCAGAATCTCGTCAATGTATGTCCAAGGGTTTGGACGAGAGAGACATTTTAATTTTTCGAGATTATTCGAAAGTCAATTTTTAAAAGGCAAATATCTCCCGATCTGTAGGCATCTGAGAGACAAAACTTATGTCACTTTGAGGGAACGTATATGTAAACTTCCTGTCAGAGTCACGTCAATGTATGTCCAAGGGTTTGGACGATAGAGACATTTTAATTTTTCGAGATTATTCGAAAGTCAATTTTTGAAAAAGCAAATATCTCCAGATCTATAGGAATCTGAGAAACAAAACTCATGTCACTTTGAGGGAAGGCATATGTCAAGTTCATGTCAGAATCTCGTCAATGTATGTCCAAGGGTTTGGACGATAGAGACATTTTAATTTTTCGAGATTATTCGAAAGTTAATTATTTAAAGGCAAATATCTCCCGATCTGTAGGCATCTGAGAGACAAAACTTATGTCACTTTGAGGGAACGTACATGTCAACCTCATGTCAGAATCCCGTCAATGTATGTCCAAGGGTTTGGACGTTAGAGACATTTTAATTTTTCGAGATTATTCGAAAGTCAATTTTTAAAAAGCAAATATCTCCCGATCTGTAGGCATCTGAGAGACAAAACTTATGTCACGTTGAGGGAACGTACATGTCAACTTCATGTCAGAATCTTGTTAATGTATGTCCAAGGGTTTGGACGATAGAGACATTTTAATTTTTCGAGATTATTCGAAAGTCAATTTTTAAAAGGCAAATATCTCCCGATCTGTAGGAATCTGAGAAACAAAACTTATGTCACTTTGAGGGAACGTATGTGTCAACTTCCTGTCAGAGTCACATCAATGTATGTCCAAGGGTTTGGAGGATAGAGACATTTTAATTTTTCGAGATTATTCGAAAGTCAATTTTTGAAAAGGCAAATATCTCCCGATCTGTAGGAATCTGAGAGACAAAACTTATGTCACTTTGAGGGAACGTATATGTCAACTTCATGTCAGAATCTCGTCAATGTTTGTCCAAGGGTTTGGACGATAGAGACATTTTAATTTTTCGAGATTATTCGAAAGTCAATTATTAAAAGGCAAATATCTCCCGATCTGTAGGCATCTGAGAGACAAAACGTATGCCACTTTGAGGGAACGTATATGTCAACTTCATGTCAGAATCTCGTCAAGGTATGTCCAAGGGTTTGGACGATAGAGACATTTTAATTTTTCGAGATTATTCGAAAGTCAATTATTAAAAGGCAAATATCTCCCGATCTGTAGGAATCTGAGAGACAAAACTTATGTCACTTTGAGGGAACGTATATGTCAACTTCCTGTCAGAGTCACGTCAATGTATGTCCAAGGGTTTGGAGGATAGAGACATTTTAATTTTTCGAGATTATTCGAAAGACAATTTTTGAAAAGGCAAATATCTCCCGATCTGTAGGAATCTGAGAGACAAAACTTATGTCACTTTGAGGGAACGTATATGTCAACTTCATGTCAGAATCTTGTCAATGTATGTCCAAGGGTTTGGACGATAGAGACATTTTAATTTTTCGAGATTATTCGAAAGTCAATTTTTTAAAGGCAAATATCTCCCGATCTGTAGGAATCTGAGAGACAAAACTTATGTCACTTTGAGGGAATGTATATGTCAACTTCATGTCAGAATCTCGTCAATGTATGTGAAAGGGTTTGGACGATAGAGACATTTAAATTTTTCGAGATTATTCGAAAGTCAATTATTAAAAGGCAAATATCTCCCGATCTGTAGGAATCTGAGAGACAAAACTTATGTCACATTGAGGGAACGTATATGTCAAATTGCTGTCAGAGTCACGTCAATGTATGTCCAAGGGTTTGGACGATAGAGACATTTTAATTTTTCGAGATTATTCGAAAGTCAATTTTTAAAAAGCAAATATCTCCAGATCTGTAGGAATCTGAGAGACAAAACTCATGTCACTTTGAGGGAAAGCATATGTCAAGTTCATGTCAGAATCTCGTCAATGTATGTCCAAGGGTTTGGACGATAGAGACATTTTAATTTTTCGAGATTATTCGAAAGTCAATTATTTAAAGGCAAATATCTCCCGATCTGTAGGCATCTGAGAGACAAAACGTATGTCACTTTGAGGGAAAGTATATGTCAACCTCATGTCAGAATCTTGTCAATGTATGTCCAAGGGTTTGGACGATAGAGACATTTTAATTTTTCGAGATTATTCGAAAGTCAATTTTTAAAAAGCAAATATATCCCGATCTTTAGGCATCTGAGAGACAAAACTTATGTCACTTTGAGGGAACGTACATGTCAACTTCATGTCAGAATCTCGTCAATGTATGTCCAAGGGTTTGGACGATAGAGACATTTTAATTTTTCGAGATTATTCGAAAGTCAATTTTTGAAAAGGCAAATATCTTCCGATCTGTAGGAATCTGAGAGACAAAACTTATGTCACTTTGAGGGAACGTATATGTCAACTTCATGTCAGAATCTCGTCAATGTATGTGAAAGGGTTTGGACGATAGAGACATTTTAATTTTTCGAGATTATTCTAAAGTCAATTTTTAAAAGGTAAATATCTCCCGATCTGTAGGCATCTGAGAGACAAAACGCATGTCACTTTGAGGGAACGTATATGTCAACCTCATGACAGAATCTCGTCAATGTATGTCCAAGGGTTTGGACGATAGAGACATTTTAATTTTTCGAGATTATTCGAAAGTCAATTATTAATAGGCAAATATCTCCCGATCTGTAGGAATCTGAGAGACAAAACTTATGTCACTTTGAGGGAACGTTTATGTCAACTTCATGTCAGAATCTCGTCAATGTATGTCAAAGGGTTTGGACGATAGAGACATTTTAATTTTTCGAGATTATTCGAAAGTCATTTTTTAAAAGGCAAATATCTCCCGATTTGTAGGAATCTGAGAGACAAAACTTATGTCACTTTGAGGGAACGTATATGTCAACTTCCTGTCAGAGTCACGACAATGTATGTCCAAGGGTTTGGAGGATAGAGACATTTTAATTTTTCGAGATTATTCGAAAGTCAATTTTTGAAAAGGCAAATATCTCCCGATCTGTAGGAATCTGAGATACAAAACTAATGTCACTTTGAGGGAACGTATATGTCAACTTCATGTCAGAATCTCGTCAATGTATGTCCAAGGGTTTGGACGATAGAGACATTTAAATTTTTCGAGATTATTCGAAAGTCAATTCTTAAAAGGCAAATATCTCCCGATCTGTAGGAATCTGAGAGACAAAACTTATGTCGCTTTGAGGGAACGTATATGTCAACTTCCTGTCAGAGTCACGTCAATGTATGTCCAAGGGTTTGGAGGATAGAGACATTTTAATTTTTCGAGATTATTCGAAATACAATTTTTGAAAAGGCAAATATCTCCCGATCTGTAGGAATCTGAGATACAAAACTTATGTCACTTTGAGGGAACGTATATGTCAACTTCATGTCAGAATCTCGTCAATGTATGTCCAAGGGTTTGGACGATAGAGACATTTAAATTTTTCGAGATTATTCGAAAGTCAATTTTTTAAAGGCTAATATCTCCCGATCTGTAGGCATCTGAGAGACAAAACTTATGTCACTTTGAGGGAACGTATATGTCAACCTCATGTCAGAATCTCGTCAATGTATGTCCAAGGGTTTGGACGATAGAGACATTTTAATTTTTCGAGATTATTCGAAAGTCAATTATTAAAAGGCAAATATCTCCTGATCTGTAGGCATCTGAGAGACAAAACTTATGTCACTTTGAGGGAACGTATATGTCAACTTCATGTCAGAATCTCGTCAATGTATGTCCAAGGGTTTGGACGATAGAGACATTTTAATTTTTCGAGATTATTCGAAAGTCAATTTTTGAAAAAGCAAATATCTCCCGATCTGTAGGAATCTGAGAGACAAAACTTATGTCACTTTGAGGGAACGTATATGTCAACTTCATGTCAGAATCTCGACAATGTATGTCCAAGGGTTTGGACGATAGAGACATTTTAATTTTTCGAGATTATTCGAAAGTCAATTTTTAAAAAGCAAATATCTCCCGATCTGTAGGCATCTGAGAGACAAAACTTATGTCACTTTGAGGGAACGTATATGTCAACTTCGTGTCAGAATCTCGTCAATGTTTGTCCAAGGGTTTGGACGATAGAGACATTTTAATTTTTCGAGATTATTCGAAAGTCAATTATTAAAAGGCAAATATCTCCCGATCTGTAGGCATCTGAGAGACAAAACGTATGCCACTTTGAGGGAACGTATATGTCAACTTCATGTCAGAATCTCGTCAAGGTATGTCCAAGGGTTTGGACGATAGAGACATTTTAATTTTTCGAGATTATTCGAAAGTCAATTATTAAAAGGCAAATATCTCCCGATCTGTAGGAATCTGAGAGACAAAACTTATGTCACTTTGAGGGAACGTATATGTCAACTTCCTGTCAGAGTCACGTCAATGTATGTCCAAGGGTTTGGAGGATAGAGACATTTTAATTTTTCGAGATTTTTCGAAAGACAATTTTTGAAAAGGCAAATATCTCCCGATCTGTAGGAATCTGAGAGACAAAACTTATGTCACTTTGAGGGAACGTATATGTCAACTTCATGTCAGAATCTTGTCAATGTATGTCCAAGGGTTTGGACGATAGAGACATTTTAATTTTTCGAGATTATTCGAAAGTCAATTTTTTAAAGGCAAATATCTCCCGATCTGTAGGCATCTGAGAGACAAAACTTATGTCACTTTGAGGGAACGTATATGTCAACTTCATGTCAGAGTCACGTCAATGTATGTCCAAGGGTTTGGAGGATAGAGACATTTTAATTTTTCGAGATTATTCGAAAGTCAATTTTTGAAAAGGCAAATATCTTCCGATCTGTAGGAATCTGAGAGACAAAACTCATGTCACTTTGAGGGAAAGCATATGTCAAGTTCATGTCAGAATCTCGTCAATGTATGTCCAAGGGTTTGGACGATAGAGACATTTTAATTTTTCGAGATTATTCGAAAGTCAATTATTTAAAGGCAAATATCTCCCGATCTGTAGGCATCTGAGAGACAAAACTTATGTCACTTTGAGGGAAAGTATATGTCAACCTCATGTCAGAATCTCGTCAATGTATGTCCAAGGGTTTGGACGATAGAGACATTTTAATGTTTCGAGATTATTCGAAAGTCAATTTTTAAAAAGCAAATATCTCCCGATCTGTAGGCATCTGAGAGACAAAACTTATGTCACTTTGAGGGAACGTACATGTCAACTTCATGTCAGAATCTCGTCAATGTATGTCCAAGGGTTTGGACGATAGAAACATTTTAATTTTTCGAGATTATTCGAAAGTCAATTATTAAAAGGCAAATATCTCCCGATCTGTAGGCACCTGAGAGACATACCTTATGCCACTTTGAGGGAACGTATATGTCAACTTCATGTCAGAATCTCGTCAAAGTATGTCCAAGGGTTTGGACGATAGAGACATTTTAATTTTTCGAGATTATTCGAAAGTCAATTCTTAAAAGGCAAATATCTCCCGATCTGTAGGAATCTGAGAGACAAAACTTATGTCACTTTGAGGGAACGTATATGTCAACTTCCTGTCAGAGTCACGTCAATGTATGTCCAAGGGTTTGGAGGATAGAGACATTTTAATTTTTCGAGATTATTCGAAAGTCAATTTTTTAAAGGCAAATATCTCCCGATCTGTAGGAATCTGAGAGACAAAACTTATGTCACTTTGAGGGAACGTACATGTCAACTTCATGTCAGAATCTCGTCAATATATGTCCAAGGGTTTGGACGAAAGAGACATTTTAATTTTTCGAGATTATTCGAAAGTCAATTTTTAAAAGGCAAATATCTCTCGATCTGTAGGCATCTGAGAGACAAAACTTATGTCACTTTGAGGGAACGTATATGTAAACTTCCTGTCAGAGTCACGTCAATGTATGTCCAAGGGTTTGGAGGATAGACACATTTTAATTCTTCGAGATTATTCGAAAGTCAATTTTTGAAAAGGCAAATATCTTCCGATCTGTAGGAATATGAGAGACAAAACTTATGTCACTTTGAGGGAACGTATATGTCAACTTCATGTCAGAATCTCGTCAATGTATGTGAAAGGGTTTGGACGATAGAGACATTTAAATTTTTCGAGATTATTCGAAAGTCAATTTTTAAAAGCCAAATATCTCCCGATCTGTAGGAATCTGAGAGACAAAACTTATGTCACTTTGAGGGAACGTATATGTCAATTTGCTGTCAGAGTCACGTCAATGTATGTCCAAGGGTTTGGACGATAGAGACATTTTAATTTTTCGAGATTATTCGAAAGTCAATTTTTTAAAGGCAAATATCTCCCGATCTGTAGGAATCTGAGAGACAAAACTTATGTCACTTTGAGGGAATGTATATGTCAACTTCATGTCAGAATCTCGTCAATGTATGTGAAAGGGTTTGGACGATAGAGACATTTAAATTTTTCGAGATTATTCGAAAGTCAATTATTAAAAGGCAAATATCTCCCGATCTGTAGGAATCTGAGAGACAAAACTTATGTCACATTGAGGGAACGTATATGTCAAATTGCTGTCAGAGTCACGTCAATGTATGTCCAAGGGTTTGGACGATAGAGACATTTTAATTTTTCGAGATTATTCGAAAGTCAATTTTTAAAAAGCAAATATCTCCAGATCTGTAGGAATCTGAGAGACAAAACTCATGTCACTTTGAGGGAAAGCATATGTCAAGTTCATGTCAGAATCTCGTCAATGTATGTCCAAGGGTTTGGACGATAGAGACATTTTAATTTTTCGAGATTATTCGAAAGTCAATTATTTAAAGGCAAATATCTCCCGATCTGTAGGCATCTGAGAGACAAAACGTATGTCACTTTGAGGGAAAGTATATGTCAACCTCATGTCAGAATCTTGTCAATGTATGTCCAAGGGTTTGGACGATAGAGACATTTTAATTTTTCGAGATTATTCGAAAGTCAATTTTTAAAAAGCAAATATCTCCCGATCTGTAGGCATCTGAGAGACAAAACTTATGTCACTTTGAGGGAACGTACATGTCAACTTCATGTCAGAATCTCGTCAATGTATGTCCAAGGGTTTGGACGATAGAGACATTTTAATTTTTCGAGATTATTCGAAAGTCAATTCTTAAAAGGCAAATATCTCCCGATCTGTAGGAATCTGAGAGACAAAACTTATGTCACTTTGAGGGAACGTATATGTCAACTTGCTGTCAGAGTCACGTCAATGTATGTCCAAGGGTTTGGACGATAGAGACATTTTAATTTTTCGAGATTATTCTAAAGTCAATTTTTAAAAGGTAAATATCTCCCGATCTGTAGGCATCTGAGAGACAAAACGCATGTCACTTTGAGGGAACGTATATGTCAACCTCATGACAGAATCTCGTCAATGTATGTCCAAGGGTTTGGACGATAGAGACATTTTAATTTTTCGAGATTATTCGAAAGTCAATTATTAATAGGCAAATATCTCCCGATCTGTAGGAATCTGAGAGACAAAACTTATGTCACTTTGAGGGAACGTTTATGTCAACTTCATGTCAGAATCTCGTCAATGTATGTCAAAGGGTTTGGACGATAGAGACATTTTAATTTTTCGAGATTATTCGAAAGTCATTTTTTAAAAGGCAAATATCTCCCGATTTGTAGGAATCTGAGAGACAAAACTTATGTCACTTTGAGGGAACGTATATGTCAACTTCCTGTCAGAGTCACGACAATGTATGTCCAAGGGTTTGGAGGATAGAGACATTTTAATTTTTCGAGATTATTCGAAAGTCAATTTTTGAAAAGGCAAATATCTCCCGATCTGTAGGAATCTGAGATACAAAACTAATGTCACTTTGAGGGAACGTATATGTCAACTTCATGTCAGAATCTCGTCAATGTATGTCCAAGGGTTTGGACGATAGAGACATTTAAATTTTTCGAGATTATTCGAAAGTCAATTCTTAAAAGGCAAATATCTCCCGATCTGTAGGAATCTGAGAGACAAAACTTATGTCGCTTTGAGGGAACGTATATGTCAACTTCCTGTCAGAGTCACGTCAATGTATGTCCAAGGGTTTGGAGGATAGAGACATTTTAATTTTTCGAGATTATTCGAAATACAATTTTTGAAAAGGCAAATATCTCCCGATCTGTAGGAATCTGAGATACAAAACTTATGTCACTTTGAGGGAACGTATATGTCAACTTCATGTCAGAATCTCGTCAATGTATGTCCAAGGGTTTGGACGATAGAGACATTTAAATTTTTCGAGATTATTCGAAAGTCAATTTTTTAAAGGCTAATATCTCCCGATCTGTAGGCATCTGAGAGACAAAACTTATGTCACTTTGAGGGAACGTATATGTCAACCTCATGTCAGAATCTCGTCAATGTATGTCCAAGGGTTTGGACGATAGAGACATTTTAATTTTTCGAGATTATTCGAAAGTCAATTATTAAAAGGCAAATATCTCCTGATCTGTAGGCATCTGAGAGACAAAACTTATGTCACTTTGAGGGAACGTATATGTCAACTTCATGTCAGAATCTCGTCAATGTATGTCCAAGGGTTTGGACGATAGAGACATTTTAATTTTTCGAGATTATTCGAAAGTCAATTTTTGAAAAAGCAAATATCTCCCGATCTGTAGGAATCTGAGAGACAAAACTTATGTCACTTTGAGGGAACGTATATGTCAACTTCATGTCAGAATCTCGACAATGTATGTCCAAGGGTTTGGACGATAGAGACATTTTAATTTTTCGAGATTATTCGAAAGTCAATTTTTAAAAAGCAAATATCTCCCGATCTGTAGGCATCTGAGAGACAAAACTTATGTCACTTTGAGGGAACGTATATGTCAACTTCGTGTCAGAATCTCGTCAATGTTTGTCCAAGGGTTTGGACGATAGAGACATTTTAATTTTTCGAGATTATTCGAAAGTCAATTATTAAAAGGCAAATATCTCCCGATCTGTAGGCATCTGAGAGACAAAACGTATGCCACTTTGAGGGAACGTATATGTCAACTTCATGTCAGAATCTCGTCAAGGTATGTCCAAGGGTTTGGACGATAGAGACATTTTAATTTTTCGAGATTATTCGAAAGTCAATTATTAAAAGGCAAATATCTCCCGATCTGTAGGAATCTGAGAGACAAAACTTATGTCACTTTGAGGGAACGTATATGTCAACTTCCTGTCAGAGTCACGTCAATGTATGTCCAAGGGTTTGGAGGATAGAGACATTTTAATTTTTCGAGATTATTCGAAAGACAATTTTTGAAAAGGCAAATATCTCCCGATCTGTAGGAATCTGAGAGACAAAACTTATGTCACTTTGAGGGAACGTATATGTCAACTTCATGTCAGAATCTTGTCAATGTATGTCCAAGGGTTTGGACGATAGAGACATTTTAATTTTTCGAGATTATTCGAAAGTCAATTTTTTAAAGGCAAATATCTCCCGATCTGTAGGCATCTGAGAGACAAAACTTATGTCACTTTGAGGGAACGTATATGTCAACTTCATGTCAGAGTCACGTCAATGTATGTCCAAGGGTTTGGAGGATAGAGACATTTTAATTTTTCGAGATTATTCGAAAGTCAATTTTTGAAAAGGCAAATATCTTCCGATCTGTAGGAATCTGAGAGACAAAACTCATGTCACTTTGAGGGAAAGCATATGTCAAGTTCATGTCAGAATCTCGTCAATGTATGTCCAAGGGTTTGGACGATAGAGACATTTTAATTTTTCGAGATTATTCGAAAGTCAATTATTTAAAGGCAAATATCTCCCGATCTGTAGGCATCTGAGAGACAAAACTTATGTCACTTTGAGGGAAAGTATATGTCAACCTCATGTCAGAATCTCGTCAATGTATGTCCAAGGGTTTGGACGATAGAGACATTTTAATGTTTCGAGATTATTCGAAAGTCAATTTTTAAAAAGCAAATATCTCCCGATCTGTAGGCATCTGAGAGACAAAACTTATGTCACTTTGAGGGAACGTACATGTCAACTTCATGTCAGAATCTCGTCAATGTATGTCCAAGGGTTTGGACGATAGAAACATTTTAATTTTTCGAGATTATTCGAAAGTCAATTATTAAAAGGCAAATATCTCCCGATCTGTAGGCACCTGAGAGACATACCTTATGCCACTTTGAGGGAACGTATATGTCAACTTCATGTCAGAATCTCGTCAAAGTATGTCCAAGGGTTTGGACGATAGAGACATTTTAATTTTTCGAGATTATTCGAAAGTCAATTCTTAAAAGGCAAATATCTCCCGATCTGTAGGAATCTGAGAGACAAAACTTATGTCACTTTGAGGGAACGTATATGTCAACTTCCTGTCAGAGTCACGTCAATGTATGTCCAAGGGTTTGGAGGATAGAGACATTTTAATTTTTCGAGATTATTCGAAAGTCAATTTTTTAAAGGCAAATATCTCCCGATCTGTAGGAATCTGAGAGACAAAACTTATGTCACTTTGAGGGAACGTACATGTCAACTTCATGTCAGAATCTCGTCAATATATGTCCAAGGGTTTGGACGAAAGAGACATTTTAATTTTTCGAGATTATTCGAAAGTCAATTTTTAAAAGGCAAATATCTCTCGATCTGTAGGCATCTGAGAGACAAAACTTATGTCACTTTGAGGGAACGTATATGTAAACTTCCTGTCAGAGTCACGTCAATGTATGTCCAAGGGTTTGGAGGATAGACACATTTTAATTCTTCGAGATTATTCGAAAGTCAATTTTTGAAAAGGCAAATATCTTCCGATCTGTAGGAATATGAGAGACAAAACTTATGTCACTTTGAGGGAACGTATATGTCAACTTCATGTCAGAATCTCGTCAATGTATGTGAAAGGGTTTGGACGATAGAGACATTTAAATTTTTCGAGATTATTCGAAAGTCAATTTTTAAAAGCCAAATATCTCCCGATCTGTAGGAATCTGAGAGACAAAACTTATGTCACTTTGAGGGAACGTATATGTCAATTTGCTGTCAGAGTCACGTCAATGTATGTCCAAGGGTTTGGACGATAGAGACATTTAAATTTTTCGAGATTATTCGAAAGTCAATTCTTGAAAAAGCAAATATCTCCAGATCTGTAGGAATCTGAGAGACAAAACTCATGTCACTTTGAGGGAAGGCATATGTCAAGTTCATGTCAGAATCTCGTCAATGTATGTCCAAGGGTTTGGACGATAGAGACATTTTAATTTTTCGAGATTATTCGAAAGTCAATTATTTAAAGGCAAATATCTCCCGATCTGTAGGAATCTGAGAGACAAAACTTATGTCACTTTGAGGGAACGTATATGTCAACCTTATGTCAGAATCTCGTCAATGTATGTCCAAGGGTTTGGACGATAGAGACATTTAAATTTTTCGAGATTATTCGAAAGTCAATTTTTAAAAAGCAAATATCTTCCGATCTGTAGGCATCTGAGAGACAAAACTTATGTCAATTTGAGGGAACGTACATGTCAACTTCATGTCAGAATCTCGTCAATGTATGTCCAAGGGTTTGGACGATAGAGACATTTTAATTTTTCGAGATTATTCGAAAGTCAATTCTTAAAAGGCAAATATCTCCCGATCTGTAGGAATCTGAGAGACAAAACTTATGTCACTTTGAGGGAACGTATATGTCAACTTCCTGTCAGAGTCACGTCAATGTATGTCCAAGGGTTTGGAGGATAGAGACATTTTAATTTTTCGAGATTATTCGAAAGTCAATTTTTTAAAAGGCAAATATCTCCCGATCTGTAGGAATCTGAGAGACAAAACTTATGTCACTTTGAGGGAACGTACATGTCAACTTCATGTCAGAATCTCGTCAATATATGTCCAAGGGTTTGGACGAGAGAGACATTTTAATTTTTCGAGATTATTCGAAAGTCAATTTTTAAAAGGCAAATATCTCCCGATCTGTAGGCATCTGAGAGACAAAACTTATGTCACTTTGAGGGAACGTATATGTAAACTTCCTGTCAGAGTCACGTCAATGTATGTCCAAGGGTTTGGAGGATAGACACATTTTAATTTTTCGAGATTATTCGAAAGTCAATTTTTGAAAAGGCAAATATCTTCCGATCTGTAGGAATATGAGAGACAAAACTTATGTCACTTTGAGGGAACGTATATGTCAACTTCATGTCAGAATCTCGTCAATGTATGTGAAAGGGTTTGGACGATAGAGACATTTAAATTTTTCGAGATTATTCGAAAGTCAATTTTTAAAAGACAAATATCTCCCGATCTGTAGGAATCTGAGAGACAAAACTTATGTCACTTTGAGGGAACGTATATGTCATTTTGCTGTCAGAGTCACGTCAATGTATGTCCAAGGGTTTGGACGATAGAGACATTTAAATTTTTCGAGATTATTCGAAAGTCAATTTTTGAAAAAGCAAATATCTCCAGATCTGTAGGAATCTGAGAGACAAAACTCATGTCACTTTGAGGGAAGGCATATGTCAAGTTCATGTCAGAATCTCGTCAATGTATGTCCAAGGGTTTGGACGATAGAGACATTTTAATTTTTCGAGATTATTCGAAAGTCAATTATTTAAAGGCAAATATCTCCCGATCTGTAGGCATCTGAGAGACAAAACTTATGTCACTTTGAGGGAACGTATATGTCAACCTTATGTCAAAATCTCGTCAATGTATGTCCAAGGGTTTGGACGATAGAGACATTTAAATTTTTCGAGATTATTCGAAAGTCAATTCTTAAAAGGCAAATATCTCCCGATCTGTAGGAATCTGAGAGACAAAACTTATGTCACTTTGAGGGAACGTATATGTCAACTTGCTGTCAGAGTCACGTCAATGTATGTCCAAGGGTTTGGACGATAGAGACATTTTAATTTTTCGAGATTATTCTAAAGTCAATTTTTAAAAGGTAAATATCTCCCGATCTGTAGGCATCTGAGAGACAAAACGCATGTCACTTTGAGGGAACGTATATGTCAACCTCATGACAGAATCTCGTCAATGTATGTCTAAGGGTTTGGACGATAGAGACATTTTAATTTTTCGAGATTATTCGAAAGTCAATTATTTAAAGGCAAATATCTCCCGATCTGTAGGCATCTGAGAGACAAAACTTATGTCACTTTGAGGGAAAGTATATGTCAACCTCATGTCAGAATCTCGTCAATGTATGTCCAAGGGTTTGGACGATAGAGACATTTTAATTTTTCGAGATTATTCGAAAGTCAATTTTTAAAAAGCAAATATCTCCCGATCTGTGGGCATCTGAGAGACAAAACTTATGTCACTTTGAGGGAACGTACATGTCAACTTCATGTCAGAATCTCGTCAATGTATGTCCAAGGGTTTGGACGATAGAAACATTTTAATTTTTCGAGATTATTCGAAAGTCAATTATTAAAAGGCAAATATCTCCCGATCTGTAGGCACCTGAGAGACATACCTTATGCCACTTTGAGGGAACGTATATGTCAACTTCATGTCAGAATCTCGTCAATGTATGTCCAAGGGTTTGGACGATAGAGACATTTTAATTTTTCGAGATTATTCGAAAGTCAATTCTTAAAAGGCAAATATCTCCCGATCTGTAGGAATCTGAGAGACAAAACTTATGTCACTTTGAGGGAACGTATATGTCAACTTCCTGTCAGAGTCACGTCAATGTATGTCCAAGGTTTTGGAGGATAGAGACATTTTAATTTTTCGAGATTATTCGAAAGTCAATTTTTTAAAAGGCAAATATCTCCCGATCTGTAGGAATCTGAGAGACAAAACTTATGTCACTTTGAGGGAACGTACATGTCAACTTCATGTCAGAATCTCGTCAATATATGTCCAAGGGTTTGGACGAGAGAGACATTTTAATTTTTCGAGATTATTCGAAAGTCAATTTTTAAAAGGCAAATATCTCTCGATCTGTAGGCATCTGAGAGACAAAACTTATGTCACTTTGAGGGAACGTATATGTAAACTTCCTGTCAGAGTCACGTCAATGTATGTCCAAGGGTTTGGAGGATAGACACATTTTAATTTTTCGAGATTATTCGAAAGTCAATTTTTGAAAAGGCAAATATCTTCCGATCTGTAGGAATATGAGAGACAAAACTTATGTCACTTTGAGGGAACGTATATGTCAACTTCATGTCAGAATCTCGTCAATGTATGTGAAAGGGTTTGGACGATAGAGACATTTAAATTTTTCGAGATTATTCGAAAGTCAATTTTTAAAAGCCAAATATCTCCCGATCTGTAGGAATCTGAGAGACAAAACTTATGTCACTTTGAGGGAACGTATATGTCAATTTGCTGTCAGAGTCACGTCAATGTATGTCCAAGGGTTTGGACGATAGAGACATTTAAATTTTTCGAGATTATTCGAAAGTCAATTTTTGAAAAAGCAAATATCTCCAGATCTGTAGGAATCTGAGAGACAAAACTCATGTCACTTTGAGGGAAGGCATATGTCAAGTTCATGTCAGAATCTCGTCAATGTATGTCCAAGGGTTTGGACGATAGAGACATTTTAATTTTTCGAGATTATTCGAAAGTCAATTATTTAAAGGCAAATATCTCCCGATCTGTAGGAATCTGAGAGACAAAACTTATGTCACTTTGAGGGAACGTATATGTCAACCTTATGTCAGAATCTCGTCAATGTATGTCCAAGGGTTTGGACGATAGAGACATTTAAATTTTTCGAGATTATTCGAAAGTCAATTTTTAAAAAGCAAATATCTCCCGATCTGTAGGCATCTGAGAGACAAAACTTATGTCAATTTGAGGGAACGTACATGTCAACTTCATGTCAGAATCTCGTCAATGTATGTCCAAGGGTTTGGACGATAGAGACATTTTAATTTTTCGAGATTATTCGAAAGTCAATTCTTAAAAGGCAAATATCTCCCGATCTGTAGGAATCTGAGAGACAAAACTTATGTCACTTTGAGGGAACGTATATGTCAACTTCCTGTCAGAGTCACGTCAATGTATGTCCAAGGGTTTGGAGGATAGAGACATTTTAATTTTTCGAGATTATTCGAAAGTCAATTTTTTAAAAGGCAAATATCTCCCGATCTGTAGGCATCTGAGAGACAAAACTTATGTCACTTTGAGGGAACGTACATGTCAACTTCATGTCAGAATCTCGTCAATATATGTCCAAGGGTTTGGACGAGAGAGACATTTTAATTTTTCGAGATTATTCGAAAGTCAATTTTTAAAAGGCAAATATCTCCCGATCTGTAGGCATCTGAGAGACAAAACTTATGTCACTTTGAGGGAACGTATATGTAAACTTCCTGTCAGAGTCACGTCAATGTATGTCCAAGGGTTTGGAGGATAGACACATTTTAATTTTTCGAGATTATTCGAAAGTCAATTTTTGAAAAGGCAAATATCTTCCGATCTGTAGGAATATGAGAGACAAAACTTATGTCACTTTGAGGGAACGTATATGTCAACTTCATGTCAGAATCTCGTCAATGTATGTGAAAGGGTTTGGACGATAGAGACATTTAAATTTTTCGAGATTATTCGAAAGTCAATTTTTAAAAGACAAATATCTCCCGATCTGTAGGAATCTGAGAGACAAAACTTATGTCACTTTGAGGGAACGTATATGTCATTTTGCTGTCAGAGTCACGTCAATGTATGTCCAAGGGTTTGGACGATAGAGACATTTAAATTTTTCGAGATTATTCGAAAGTCAATTTTTGAAAAAGCAAATATCTCCAGATCTGTAGGAATCTGAGAGACAAAACTCATGTCACTTTGAGGGAAGGCATATGTCAAGTTCATGTCAGAATCTCGTCAATGTATGTCCAAGGGTTTGGACGATAGAGACATTTTAATTTTTCGAGATTATTCGAAAGTCAATTATTTAAAGGCAAATATCTCCCGATCTGTAGGAATCTGAGAGACAAAACTTATGTCACTTTGAGGGAACGTATATGTCAACCTTATGTCAAAATCTCGCCAATGTATGTCCAAGGGTTTGGACGATAGAGACATTTAAATTTTTCGAGATTATTCGAAAGTCAATTCTTAAAAGGCAAATATCTCCCGATCTGTAGGAATCTGAGAGACAAAACTTATGTCACTTTGAGGGAACGTATATGTCAACTTGCTGTCAGAGTCACGTCAATGTATGTCCAAGGGTTTGGACGATAGAGACATTTTAATTTTTCGAGATTATTCTAAAGTCAATTTTTAAAAGGTAAATATCTCCCGATCTGTAGGCATCTGAGAGACAAAACGCATGTCACTTTGAGGGAACGTATATGTCAACCTCATGTCAGAATCTCGTCAATGTATGTCCAAGGGTTTGGACGATAGAGACATTTTAATTTTTCGAGATTATTCGAAAGTCAATTATTAAAAGGCAAATATCTCCCGATCTGTAGGAATCTGAGAGACAAAACTTATGTCACTTTGAGGGAACGTTTATGTCAACTTCATGTCAGAATCTCGTCAATGTATGTCCAAGGGTTTGGACGATAGAGACATTTTAATTTTTCGAGATTATTCGAAAGTCATTTTTTAAAAGGCAAATATCTCCCGATTTGTAGGAATCTGAGAGACAAAACTTATGTCACTTTGAGGGAACGTATATGTCAACTTCCTGTCAGAGTCACGACAATGTATGTCCAAGGGTTTGGAGGATAGAGACATTTTAATTTTTCGAGATTATTCGAAAGTCAATTTTTGAAAAGGCAAATATCTCCCGATCTGTAGGAATCTGAGATACAAAACTAATGTCACTTTGAGGGAACGTATATGTCAACTTCATGTCAGAATCTCGTCAATGTATGTCTAAGGGTTTGGACGATAGAGACATTTAAATTTTTCGAGATTATTCGAAAGTCAATTCTTAAAAGGCAAATATCTCCCGATCTGTAGGAATCTGAGAGACAAAACTTATGTCGCTTTGAGGGAACGTATATGTCAACGTCCTGTCAGAGTCACGTCAATGTATGTCCAAGGGTTTGGAGGATAGAGAGATTTTAATTTTTCGAGATTATTCGAAAGTCAATTTTTGAAAAGGCAAATATCTCCCGATCTGTAGGAATCTGAGATACAAAACTTATGTCACTTTGAGGGAACGTATATGTCAACTTCATGTCAGAATCTCGTCAATGTATGTCCAAGGGTTTGGACGATAGAGACATTTAAATTTTTCGAGATTATTCGAAAGTCAATTTTTTAAAGGCAAATATCTCCCGATCTGTAGGCATCTGAGAGACAAAACTTATGTCACTTTGAGGGAACGTATATGTCAACCTCATGTCAGAATCTCGTCAATGTATGTCCAAGGGTTTGGACGATAGAGACATTTTAATTTTTCGAGATTATTCGAAAGTCAATTATTAAAAGGCAAATATCTCCTGATCTGTAGGCATCTGAGAGACAAAACTTATGTCACTTTGAGGGAACGTATATGTCAACTTCATGTCAGAATCTCGTCAATGTATGTCCAAGGGTTTGGACGATAGAGACATTTTAATTTTTCGAGATTATTCGAAAGTCAATTTTTGAAAAAGCAAATATCTCCCGATCTGTAGGAATCTGAGAGACAAAACTTATGTCACTTTGAGGGAACGTATATGTCAACTTCATGTCAGAATCTCGACAATGTATGTCCAAGGGTTTGGACGATAGAGACATTTTAATTTTTCGAGATTATTCGAAAGTCAATTTTTAAAAAGCAAATATCTCCCGATCTGTAGGCATCTGAGAGACAAAACTTATGTCACGTTGAGGGAACGTATATGTCAACCTCATGCCAGAATCTCGTCAATGTATGTCCAAGGGTTTGGACGATAGAAACATTTTAATTTTTCGAGATTATTCGAAAGTCAATTATTAAAAGGCAAATATCTCCCGATCTGTAGGCATCTGAGAGACATACCTTATGCCACTTTGAGGGAACGTATATGTCAACTTCATGTCAGAATCTCGTCAATGTATGTCCAAGGGTTTGGACGATAGAGACATTTTAATTTTTCGAGATTATTCGAAAGTCAATTTTTAAAAGGCAAATATCTCCCGATCTGTAGGAATCTGAGAGACAAAACTTATGTCACTTTGAGGGAACGTATATGTCAACTTCCTGTCAGAGTCACGTCAATGTATGTCCAAGGGTTTGGAGGATAGAGACATTTTAATTTTTCGAGATTATTCGAAAGTCAATTTTTTAAAAGGCAAATATCTCCCGATCTGTAGGAATCTGAGAGACAAAACTTATGTCACTTTGAGGGAACGTACATGTCAACTTCATGACAGAATCTCGTCAATATATGTCCAAGGGTTTGGACGAGAGAGACATTTTAATTTTTCGAGATTATTCGAAAGTCAATTATTAAAAGGCAAATATCTCCCGATCTGTAGGCATCTGAGAGACAAACCTTATGTCACTTTGAGGGAACGTATATGTAAACTTCCTGTCAGAGTCACGTCAATGTATGTCCAAGGGTTTGGAGGATAGACACATTTTAATTTTTCGAGATTATTGGAAAGTCAATTTTTGAAAAGGCAAATATCTTCCGATCTGTAGGAATATGAGAGACAAAACTTATGTCACTTTGAGGGAACGTATATGTCAACTTCATGTCAGAATCTCGTCAATGTATGTGAAAGGGTTTGGACGATAGAGACATTTAAATTTTTCGAGATTATTCGAAAGTCAATTTTTAAAAGACAAATATCTCCCGATCTGTAGGAATCTGAGAGACAAAACTTATGTCACTTTGAGGGAACGTATATGTCAATTTGCTGTCAGAGTCACGTCAATGTATGTCCAAGGGTTTGGACGATAGAGACATTTAAATTTTTCGAGATTATTCGAAAGTCAATTTTTGAAAAAGCAAATATCTCCAGATCTGTAGGAATCTGAGAGACAAAACTCATGTCACTTTGAGGGAAGGCATATGTCAAGTTCATGTCAGAATCTCGTCAATGTATGTCCAAGGGTTTGGACGATAGAGACATTTTAATTTTTCGAGATTATTCGAATGTCAATTATTTAAAGGCAAATATCTCCCGATCTGTAGGCATCTGAGAGACAAAACGTATGTCACTTTGAGGGAACGTATATGTCAACCTTATGTCAGAATCTCGTCAATGTATGTCCAAGGGTTTGGACGATAGAGACATTTAAATTTTTCGAGATTATTCGAAAGTCAATTCTTAAAAGGCAAATATCTCCCGATCTGTAGGAATCTGAGAGACAAAACTTATGTCACTTTGAGGGAACGTATATGTCAACTTGCTGTCAGAGTCACGTCAATGTATGTCCAAGGGTTTGGACGATAGAGACATTTTAATTTTTCGAGATTATTCTAAAGTCAATTTTTAAAAGGTAAATATCTCCCGATCTGTAGGCATCTGAGAGACAAAACGTATGTCACTTTGAGGGAACGTATATGTCAACCTCATGTCAGAATCTCGTCAATGTATGTCCAAGGGTTTGGACGATAGAAACATTTTAATTTTTCGAGATTATTCGAAAGTCAATTATTAAAAGGCAAATATCTCCCGATCTGTAGGCATCTGAGAGACATACCTTATGCCACTTTGAGGGAACGTATATGTCAACTTCATGTCAGAATCTCGTCAATGTATGTCCAAGGGTTTGGACGATAGAGACATTTTAATTTTTCGAGATTATTCGAAAGTCAATTTTTAAAAGGCAAATATCTCCCGATCTGTAGGAATCTGAGAGACAAAACTTATGTCACTTTGAGGGAACGTATATGTCAACTTCCTGTCAGAGTCACGTCAATGTATGTCCAAGGGTTTGGAGGATAGAGACATTTTAATTTTTCGAGATTATTCGAAAGTCAATTTTTTAAAAGGCAAATATCTCCCGATCTGTAGGAATCTGAGAGACAAAACTTATGTCACTTTGAGGGAACGTACATGTCAACTTCATGTCAGAATCTCGTCAATATATGTCCAAGGGTTTGGACGAGAGAGACATTTTAATTTTTCGAGATTATTCGAAAGTCAATTTTTAAAAGGCAAATATCTCCCGATCTGTAGGCATCTGAGAGACAAAACTTATGTCACTTTGAGGGAACGTATATGTAAACTTCCTGTCAGAGTCACGTCAATGTATGTCCAAGGGTTTGGAGGATAGACACATTTTAATTTTTCGAGATTATTCGAAAGTCAATTTTGAAAAGGCAAATATCTTCCGATCTGTAGGAATATGAGAGACAAAACTTATGTCACTTTGAGGGAACGTATATGTCAACTTCATGTCAGAATCTCGTCAATGTATGTGAAAGGGTTTGGACGATAGAGACATTTAAATTTTTCGAGATTATTCGAAAGTCAATTTTTAAAAGACAAATATCTCCCGATCTGTAGGAATCTGAGAGACAAAACTTATGTCACTTTGAGGGAACGTATATGTCATTTTGCTGTCAGAGTCACGTCAATGTATGTCCAAGGGTTTGGACGATAGAGACATTTAAATTTTTCGAGATTATTCGAAAGTCAATTTTTGAAAAAGCAAATATCTCCAGATCTGTAGGAATCTGAGAGACAAAACTCATGTCACTTTGAGGGAAGGCATATGTCAAGTTCATGTCAGAATCTCGTCAATGTATGTCCAAGGGTTTGGACGATAGAGACATTTTAATTTTTCGAGATTATTCGAAAGTCAATTATTTAAAGGCAAATATCTCCCGATCTGTAGGAATCTGAGAGACAAAACTTATGTCACTTTGAGGGAACGTATATGTCAACCTTATGTCAAAATCTCGCCATTGTATGTCCAAGGGTTTGGACGATAGAGACATTTAAATTTTTCGAGATTATTCGAAAGTCAATTCTTAAAAGGCAAATATCTCCCGATCTGTAGGAATCTGAGAGACAAAACTTATGTCACTTTGAGGGAACGTATATGTCAACTTGCTGTCAGAGTCACGTCAATGTATGTCCAAGGGTTTGGACGATAGAGACATTTTAATTTTTCGAGATTATTCTAAAGTCAATTTTTAAAAGGTAAATATCTCCCGATCTGTAGGCATCTGAGAGACAAAACGCATGTCACTTTGAGGGAACGTATATGTCAACCTCATGTCAGAATCTCGTCAATGTATGTCCAAGGGTTTGGACGATAGAGACATTTTAATTTTTCGAGATTATTCGAAAGTCAATTATTAAAAGGCAAATATCTCCCGATCTGTAGGAATCTGAGAGACAAAACTTATGTCACTTTGAGGGAACGTTTATGTCAACTTCATGTCAGAATCTCGTCAATGTATGTCCAAGGGTTTGGACGATAGAGACATTTTAATTTTTCGAGATTATTCGAAAGTCATTTTTTAAAAGGCAAATATCTCCCGATTTGTAGGAATCTGAGAGACAAAACTTATGTCACTTTGAGGGAACGTATATGTCAACTTCCTGTCAGAGTCACGACAATGTATGTCCAAGGGTTTGGAGGATAGAGACATTTTAATTTTTCGAGATTATTCGAAAGTCAATTTTTGAAAAGGCAAATATCTCCCGATCTGTAGGAATCTGAGATACAAAACTAATGTCACTTTGAGGGAACGTATATGTCAACTTCATGTCAGAATCTCGTCAATGTATGTCTAAGGGTTTGGACGATAGAGACATTTAAATTTTTCGAGATTATTCGAAAGTCAATTCTTAAAAGGCAAATATCTCCCGATCTGTAGGAATCTGAGAGACAAAACTTATGTCGCTTTGAGGGAACGTATATGTCAACGTCCTGTCAGAGTCACGTCAATGTATGTCCAAGGGTTTGGAGGATAGAGAGATTTTAATTTTTCGAGATTATTCGAAAGTCAATTTTTGAAAAGGCAAATATCTCCCGATCTGTAGGAATCTGAGATACAAAACTTATGTCACTTTGAGGGAACGTATATGTCAACTTGCTGTCAGAGTCACGTCAATGTATGTCCAAGGGTTTGGACGATAGAGACATTTAAATTTTTCGAGATTATTCTAAAGTCAATTTTTAAAAGGTAAATATCTCCCGATCTGTAGGCATCTGAGAGACAAAACGCATGTCACTTTGAGGGAACGTATATGTCAACCTCATGTCAGAATCTCGTCAATGTATGTCCAAGGGTTTGGACGATAGAGACATTTTAATTTTTCGAGATTATTCGAAAGTCAATTATTAAAAGGCAAATATCTCCCGATCTGTAGGAATCTGAGAGACAAAACTTATGTCACTTTGAGGGAACGTTTATGTCAACTTCATGTCAGAATCTCGTCAATGTATGTCCAAGGGTTTGGACGATAGAGACATTTTAATTTTTCGAGATTATTCGAAAGTCATTTTTTAAAAGGCAAATATCTCCCGATTTGTAGGAATCTGAGAGACAAAACTTATGTCACTTTGAGGGAACGTATATGTCAACTTCCTGTCAGAGTCACGACAATGTATGTCCAAGGGTTTGGAGGATAGAGACATTTTAATTTTTCGAGATTATTCGAAAGTCAATTTTTGAAAAGGCAAATATCTCCCGATCTGTAGGAATCTGAGATACAAAACTAATGTCACTTTGAGGGAACGTATATGTCAACTTCATGTCAGAATCTCGTCAATGTATGTCTAAGGGTTTGGACGATAGAGACATTTAAATTTTTCGAGATTATTCGAAAGTCAATTCTTAAAAGGCAAATATCTCCCGATCTGTAGGAATCTGAGAGACAAAACTTATGTCGCTTTGAGGGAACGTATATGTCAACGTCCTGTCAGAGTCACGTCAATGTATGTCCAAGGGTTTGGAGGATAGAGAGATTTTAATTTTTCGAGATTATTCGAAAGTCAATTTTTGAAAAGGCAAATATCTCCCGATCTGTAGGAATCTGAGATACAAAACTTATGTCACTTTGAGGGAACGTATATGTCAACTTCATGTCAGAATCTCGTCAATGTATGTCCAAGGGTTTGGACGATAGAGACATTTAAATTTTTCGAGATTATTCGAAAGTCAATTTTTTAAAGGCAAATATCTCCCGATCTGTAGGCATCTGAGAGACAAAACTTATGTCACTTTGAGGGAACGTATATGTCAACCTCATGTCAGAATCTCGTCAATGTATGTCCAAGGGTTTGGACGATAGAGACATTTTAATTTTTCGAGATTATTCGAAAGTCAATTATTAAAAGGCAAATATCTCCTGATCTGTAGGCATCTGAGAGACAAAACTTATGTCACTTTGAGGGAACGTATATGTCAACTTCATGTCAGAATCTCGTCAATGTATGTCCAAGGGTTTGGACGATAGAGACATTTTAATTTTTCGAGATTATTCGAAAGTCAATTTTTGAAAAAGCAAATATCTCCCGATCTGTAGGAATCTGAGAGACAAAACTTATGTCACTTTGAGGGAACGTATATGTCAACTTCATGTCAGAATCTCGACAATGTATGTCCAAGGGTTTGGACGATAGAGACATTTTAATTTTTCGAGATTATTCGAAAGTCAATTTTTAAAAAGCAAATATCTCCCGATCTGTAGGCATCTGAGAGACAAAACTTATGTCACGTTGAGGGAACGTATATGTCAACCTCATGCCAGAATCTCGTCAATGTATGTCCAAGGGTTTGGACGATAGAAACATTTTAATTTTTCGAGATTATTCGAAAGTCAATTATTAAAAGGCAAATATCTCCCGATCTGTAGGCATCTGAGAGACATACCTTATGCCACTTTGAGGGAACGTATATGTCAACTTCATGTCAGAATCTCGTCAATGTATGTCCAAGGGTTTGGACGATAGAGACATTTTAATTTTTCGAGATTATTCGAAAGTCAATTTTTAAAAGGCAAATATCTCCCGATCTGTAGGAATCTGAGAGACAAAACTTATGTCACTTTGAGGGAACGTATATGTCAACTTCCTGTCAGAGTCACGTCAATGTATGTCCAAGGGTTTGGAGGATAGAGACATTTTAATTTTTCGAGATTATTCGAAAGTCAATTTTTTAAAAGGCAAATATCTCCCGATCTGTAGGAATCTGAGAGACAAAACTTATGTCACTTTGAGGGAACGTACATGTCAACTTCATGTCAGAATCTCGTCAATATATGTCCAAGGGTTTGGACGAGAGAGACATTTTAATTTTTCGAGATTATTCGAAAGTCAATTATTAAAAGGCAAATATCTCCCGATCTGTAGGCATCTGAGAGACAAACCTTATGTCACTTTGAGGGAACGTATATGTAAACTTCCTGTCAGAGTCACGTCAATGTATGTCCAAGGGTTTGGAGGATAGACACATTTTAATTTTTCGAGATTATTGGAAAGTCAATTTTTGAAAAGGCAAATATCTTCCGATCTGTAGGAATATGAGAGACAAAACTTATGTCACTTTGAGGGAACGTATATGTCAACTTCATGTCAGAATCTCGTCAATGTATGTGAAAGGGTTTGGACGATAGAGACATTTAAATTTTTCGAGATTATTCGAAAGTCAATTTTTAAAAGACAAATATCTCCCGATCTGTAGGAATCTGAGAGACAAAACTTATGTCACTTTGAGGGAACGTATATGTCAATTTGCTGTCAGAGTCACGTCAATGTATGTCCAAGGGTTTGGACGATAGAGACATTTAAATTTTTCGAGATTATTCGAAAGTCAATTTTTGAAAAAGCAAATATCTCCAGATCTGTAGGAATCTGAGAGACAAAACTCATGTCACTTTGAGGGAAGGCATATGTCAAGTTCATGTCAGAATCTCGTCAATGTATGTCCAAGGGTTTGGACGATAGAGACATTTTAATTTTTCGAGATTATTCGAATGTCAATTATTTAAAGGCAAATATCTCCCGATCTGTAGGCATCTGAGAGACAAAACGTATGTCACTTTGAGGGAACGTATATGTCAACCTTATGTCAGAATCTCGTCAATGTATGTCCAAGGGTTTGGACGATAGAGACATTTAAATTTTTCGAGATTATTCGAAAGTCAATTCTTAAAAGGCAAATATCTCCCGATCTGTAGGAATCTGAGAGACAAAACTTATGTCACTTTGAGGGAACGTATATGTCAACTTGCTGTCAGAGTCACGTCAATGTATGTCCAAGGGTTTGGACGATAGAGACATTTTAATTTTTCGAGATTATTCTAAAGTCAATTTTTAAAAGGTAAATATCTCCCGATCTGTAGGCATCTGAGAGACAAAACGTATGTCACTTTGAGGGAACGTATATGTCAACCTCATGTCAGAATCTCGTCAATGTATGTCCAAGGGTTTGGACGATAGAAACATTTTAATTTTTCGAGATTATTCGAAAGTCAATTATTAAAAGGCAAATATCTCCCGATCTGTAGGCATCTGAGAGACATACCTTATGCCACTTTGAGGGAACGTATATGTCAACTTCATGTCAGAATCTCGTCAATGTATGTCCAAGGGTTTGGACGATAGAGACATTTTAATTTTTCGAGATTATTCGAAAGTCAATTTTTAAAAGGCAAATATCTCCCGATCTGTAGGAATCTGAGAGACAAAACTTATGTCACTTTGAGGGAACGTATATGTCAACTTCCTGTCAGAGTCACGTCAATGTATGTCCAAGGGTTTGGAGGATAGAGACATTTTAATTTTTCGAGATTATTCGAAAGTCAATTTTTTAAAAGGCAAATATCTCCCGATCTGTAGGAATCTGAGAGACAAAACTTATGTCACTTTGAGGGAACGTACATGTCAACTTCATGTCAGAATCTCGTCAATATATGTCCAAGGGTTTGGACGAGAGAGACATTTTAATTTTTCGAGATTATTCGAAAGTCAATTTTTAAAAGGCAAATATCTCCCGATCTGTAGGCATCTGAGAGACAAAACTTATGTCACTTTGAGGGAACGTATATGTAAACTTCCTGTCAGAGTCACGTCAATGTATGTCCAAGGGTTTGGAGGATAGACACATTTTAATTTTTCGAGATTATTCGAAAGTCAATTTTGAAAAGGCAAATATCTTCCGATCTGTAGGAATATGAGAGACAAAACTTATGTCACTTTGAGGGAACGTATATGTCAACTTCATGTCAGAATCTCGTCAATGTATGTGAAAGGGTTTGGACGATAGAGACATTTAAATTTTTCGAGATTATTCGAAAGTCAATTTTTAAAAGACAAATATCTCCCGATCTGTAGGAATCTGAGAGACAAAACTTATGTCACTTTGAGGGAACGTATATGTCAATTTGCTGTCAGAGTCACGTCAATGTATGTCCAAGGGTTTGGACGATAGAGACATTTAAATTTTTCGAGATTATTCGAAAGTCAATTTTTGAAAAAGCAAATATCTCCAGATCTGTAGGAATCTGAGAGACAAAACTCATGTCACTTTGAGGGAAGGCATATGTCAAGTTCATGTCAGAATCTCGTCAATGTATGTCCAAGGGTTTGGACGATAGAGACATTTTAATTTTTCGAGATTATTCGAAAGTCAATTATTTAAAGGCAAATATCTCCCGATCTGTAGGCATCTGAGAGACAAAACTTATGTCACTTTGAGGGAACGTATATGTCAACCTTATGTCAGAATCTCGTCAATGTATGTCCAAGGGTTTGGACGATAGAGACATTTAAGTTTTTCGAGATTATTCGAAAGTCAATTCTTAAAAGGCAAATATCTCCCGATCTGTAGGAATCTGAGAGACAAAACTTATGTCACTTTGAGGGAACGTATATGTCAACTTGCTGTCAGAGTCACGTCAATGTATGTCCAAGGGTTTGGACGATAGAGACATTTTAATTTTTCGAGATTATTCTAAAGTCAATTTTTAAAAGGTAAATATCTCCCGATCTGTAGGCATCTGAGAGACAAAACGCATGTCACTTTGAGGGAACGTATATGTCAACCTCATGTCAGAATCTCGTCAATGTATGTCCAAGGGTTTGGACGATAGAGACATTTTAATTTTTCGAGATTATTCGAAAGTCAATTATTAAAAGGCAAATATCTCCCGAACTGTAGGAATCTGAGAGACAAAACTTATGTCACTTTGAGGGAACGTTTATGTCAACTTCATGTCAGAATCTCGTCAATGTATGTCCTAGGGTTTGGACGATAGAGACATTTTAATTTTTCGAGATTATTCGAAAGTCATTTTTTAAAAGGCAAATATCTCCCGATTTGTAGGAATCTGAGAGACAAAACTTATGTCACTTTGAGGGAACGTATATGTCAACTTCCTGTCAGAGTCACGACAATGTATGTCAAAGGGTTTGGAGGATAGAGACATTTTAATTTTTCGAGATTATTCGAAAGTCAATTTTTGAAAAGGCAAATATCTCCCGATCTGTAGGAATCTGAGATACAAAACTAATGTCACTTTGAGGGAACGTATATGTCAACTTCATGTCAGAATCTCGTCAATGTATGTCAAAGGGTTTGGACGATAGAGACATTTAAATTTTTCGAGATTATTCGAAAGTCAATTCTTAAAAGGCAAATATCTCCCGATCTGTAGGAATCTGAGAGACAAAACTTATGTCGCTTTGAGGGAACGTATATGTCAACGTCCTGTCAGAGTCACGTCAATGTATGTCCAAGGGTTTGGAGGATAGAGACATTTTAATTTTTCGAGATTATTCGAAAGTCAATTTTTGAAAAGGCAAATATCTCCCGATCTGTAGGAATCTGAGATACAAAACTTATGTCACTTTGAGGGAACGTATATGTCAACTTCATATCAGAATCTCGTCAATGTATGTCCAAGGGTTTGGACGATAGAGACATTTAAATTTTTCGAGATTATTCGAAAGTCAATTTTTTAAAGGCAAATATCTCCCGATCTGTAGGCATCTGAGAGACAAAACTTATGTCACTTTGAGGGAACGTATATGTCAACCACATGTCAGAATCTCGTCAATGTATGTCCAAGGGTTTGGACGATAGAGACATTTTAATTTTTCGAGATTATTCGAAAGTCAATTTTTGAAAAAGCAAATATCTCCCGATCTGTAGGAATCTGAGAGACAAAACTTATGTCACTTTGAGGGAACGTATATGTCAACTTCATGTCAGAATCTCGAAAATGTATGTCCAAGGGTTTGGACGATAGAGACATTTTAATTTTTCGAGATTATTCGAAAGTCAATTTTTAAAAAGCAAATATCTCCCGATCTGTAGCCATCTGAGAGACATACCTTATGCCACTTTGAGGGAACGTATATGTCAACTTCATGTCAGAATCTCGTCAATGTATGTCCAAGGGTTTGGACGATAGAGACATTTTAATTTTTCGAGATTATTCGAAAGTCAATTTTTAAAAGGCAAATATCTCCCGATCTGTAGGAATCTGAGAGACAAAACTTATGTCACTTTGAGGGAACGTATATGTCAACTTCCTGTCAGAGTCACGTCAATGTATGTCCAAGGGTTTGGAGGATAGAGACATTTTAATTTTTCGAGATTATTCGAAAGTCAATTTTTTAAAAGACAAATATCTCCCGATCTGTAGGAATCTGAGAGACAAAACTTATGTCACTTTGAGGGAACGTACATGTCAACTTCATGTCAGAATCTCGTCAATATATGTCCAAGGGTTTGGACGAGAGAGACATTTTAATTTTTCGAGATTATTCGAAAGTCAATTTTTAAAAGGCAAATATCTCCCGATCTGTAGGCATCTGAGAGACAAAACTTATGTCACTTTGAGGGAACGTATATGTAAACTTCCTGTCAGAGTCACGTCAATGTATGTCCAAGGGTTTGGAGGATAGACACATTTTAATTTTTCGAGATTATTCGAAAGTCAATTTTTGAAAAGGCAAATATCTTCCGATCTGTAGGAATATGAGAGACAAAACTTATGTCACTTTGAGGGAACGTATATGTCAACTTCATGTCAGAATCTCGTCAATGTATGTGAAAGGGTTTGGACGATAGAGACATTTAAATTTTTCGAGATTATTCGAAAGTCAATTTTTAAAAGACAAATATCTCCCGATCTGTAGGAATCTGAGAGACAAAACTTATGTCACTTTGAGGGAACGTATATGTCAATTTGCTGTCAGAGTCACGTCAATGTATGTCCAAGGGTTTGGACGATAGAGACATTTAAATTTTTCGAGATTATTCGAAAGTCAATTTTTGAAAAAGCAAATATCTCCAGATCTGTAGGAATCTGAGAGACAAAACTCATGTCACTTTGAGGGAAGGCATATGTCAAGTTCATGTCAGAATCTCGTCAATGTATGTCCAAGGGTTTGGACGATAGAGACATTTTAATTTTTCGAGATTATTCGAAAGTCAATTATTTAAAGGCAAATATCTCCCGATCTGTAGGCATCTGAGAGACAAAACTTATGTCACTTTGAGGGAACGTATATGTCAACCTTATGTCAGAATCTCGTCAATGTATGTCCAAGGGTTTGGACGATAGAGACATTTAAATTTTTCGAGATTATTCGAAAGTAAATTCTTAAAAGTCAAATATCTCCCGATCTGTAGGAATCTGAGAGACAAAACTTATGTCACTTTGAGGGAACGTATATGTCAACTTGCTGTCAGAGTCACGTCAATGTATGTCCAAGGGTTTGGACGATAGAGACATTTTAATTTTTCTAGATTATTCTAAAGTCAATTTTTAAAAGGTAAATATCTCCCGATCTGTAGGCATCTGAGAGACAAAACGTATGTCACTTTGAGGGAACGTATATGTCAACCTCATGTCAGAATCTCGTCAATGTATGTCCAAGGGTTTGGACGATAGAGACATTTTAATTTTTCGAGATTATTCGAAAGTCAATTATTAAAAGGCAAATATCTCCTGATCTGTAGGCATCTGAGAGACAAAACTTATGTCACTTTGAGGGAACGTATATTTCAACTTCATGTCAGAATCTCGTCAATGTATGTCCAAGGGTTTGGACGATAGAGACATTTTAATTTTTCGAGATTATTCGAAAGTCAATTTATGAAAAAGCAAATATCTCCCGATCTGTAGGAATCTGAGAGACAAAACTTATGTCACTTTGAGGGAACGTATATGTCAACTTCCTGTCAGAGTCACGTCAATGTATGTCCAAGGGTTTGGAGGATAGAGACATTTTAATTTTTCGAGATTATTCGAAAGTCAATTTTTGAAAAGGCAAATATCTCCCGATCTGTAGGAATCTGAGAGACAAAATTTATGTCACTTTGAGGGAACGTATATGTCAACTTCATGTCAGAATCTCGTCAATGTATGTCCAAGGGTTTGGACGATAGTGACATTTTAATTTTTCGAGATTATTCGAAAGTCAATTTTTAAAAAGCAAATATCTCCCGATCTGTAGGCATCTGAGAGACAAAACTTATGCCACTTTGAGGGAACGTATATGTCAACTTCATGTCAGAATCTCGTCAAGGTATGTGCAAGGGTTTGGAGGATAGAGACATCTTAATTTTTCGAGATTATTCGAAAATCAATTTTTGAAAAGGCAAATATCTCCCGAACTGTAGGAATCTGAGAGACAAAACTTATGTCACTTTGAGGGAACGTATATGTCAACTTCCTGTCAGAGTCACGTCAATGTATGTCCAAGGGTTTGGAGGATAGAGAAATTTTAATTTTTCGAGATTATTCGAAAGTCAATTTTTGAAAAGGCAAATATCTTCCGATCTGTAGGAATCTGAGAGACAAAACTTATGTCACTTTGAGGGAACGTATATGTCAACTTCATGTCATAATCTCGTCAATGTATGTGAAAGGGTTTGGACGATAGAGACATTTACATTTTTCGAGATTATTCGAAAGTCAATTTTTAAAAGGCAAATATCTCCCGATCTGTAGGAATCTGAGAGACAAAACTTATGTCACTTTGAGGGAACGTATATGTCAACTTGCTGTCAGAGTCAAGTCAATGTATGTCCAAGGGTTTGGACGATAGAGACTTTTTAATTTTTCGAGATTATTCGAAAGTCAATTTTTGAAAAAGCAAATATCTCCAGATCTGTAGGAATCTGAGAGACAAAACTTATGTCACTTTGAGGGAACGTACATGTCAACTTCATGTCAGAATCTCGTCAATGTATGTCCAAGGGTATGGACGATAGAGACATTTTAATTTTTCGATATTATTCGAAAGTCAATTCTTAAAAGGCAAATATCTCCCGATCTGTAGGAACCTGAGAGACAAAACTTATGTCACTTTGAGGGAACGTATATGTCAACTTCCTGTCAGAGTCACGTCAATGTATGTCCAAGGGTTTGGAGGATAGAGACATTTTAATTTTTCGAGATTATTCGAAAGTCAATTTTTAAAAGGCAAATATCTCCCGATCTGTAGGAATCTGAGAGACAAAACTTATGTCACTTTGAGGGAACGTACATGTCAACTTCATGTCAGAATCTCGTCAATGTATGTCCAAGGGTATGGACGATAGAGACATTTTAATTTTTCGAGATTATTCGAAAGTCAATTTTTGAAAAAGCAAATATCTCCCGATCTATAGGAATCTGAGTGACAAAATTTATGTCACTTTGAGGGAACGTATATGTCAACTTCATGTCAGAATCTCGTCAATGTGTGTCCAAGGGTTTGGACGATAGAGACATTTTAATTTTTCGAGATTATTCGAAAGTCAATTTTTAAAAGGCAAATATCTCCCGATCTGTAGGCATCTGAGAGACAAAACTTATGCCACTTTGAGGGAACGTATATGTCAACTTCATGTCAGAATCTCGTCAATGTATGTCCAAGGGTTTGGACGATAGAGACATTTTAATTTTTCGAGATTATTCTAAAGTGAATTTTTAAAAGGTAAATATCTCCCAATCTGTATTCATCTGAGAGACAAAACGTATGTCACTTTGAGGGAACGTATATGTCAACCTCATGTCAGAATCTCGACAATGTATATCCAAGGGTTTGGACGATAGAGATATTTTAATTTTTCGAGATTATTCGAAAGTCAATTATTAAAAGGCAAATATCTCCCGATCTGTAGGAATCTGAGAGACAAAACTTATGTCACATTGAGGGAACGTATATGTCAACTTCAAGTCAGAATCTCGTCAATGTATGTCCAAGGGTTTGGACGATAGAGACATTTTAATTTTTCGAGATTATTCGAAAGTCAATTCTTAAAAGGTAAATATCTCCAGATCTGTAGGAATCTGAGAGACAAAACTTATGTCGCTTTGAGGGAACGTATATGTAAACTTCATGTCAGAGTCACGTCAATGTATGTCCAAGGGTTTGGAGGATAGAGACATTTTAATTTTTCGAGATTATTCGAAAGTCAATTTTTGAAAAGGCAAATGTCTTCCGATCTGTAGGAATCTGAGAGACAAAACTTATGTCACTTTGAGGGAACGTATATGTCAACTTCATGTCAGAATCTCGTCAATGTATGTGAAAGGGTTTGGACGATAGAGACATTTAAATTTTTCGAGATTATTCGAAAGTCAATTTTTAAAAGGCAAATATCTCCCGATCTGTAGGAATCTGAGAGACAAAACTTATGTCACATTGAGGGAACGTATATGTCAACTTGCTGTCAGAGTCACGTCAATGTATGTCCAAGGGTTTGGACGATAGAGACATTTTAATTTTTCGAGATTATTCGAAAGTCAATTTTTAAAAAGCAAATATCTCCAGATCTGTAGGAATCTGACAGACAAAACTCATGTCACTTTGAGGGAAATCATATGTCAAGTTCATGTCAGAATCTCGTCAATGTATGTCCAAGGGTTTGGACGATAGTGACATTTTAATTTTTCGAGATTATTCGAAAGTCAATTATTTAAAGGCAAATATCTCCCGATCTGTAGGCATCTGAGAGACAAAACTTATGTCACTTTGAGGGAACGTATATGTCAACTTGCTGTCAGAGTCACGTCAATGTATGTCCAAGGGTTTGGACGATAGAGACATTTTAATTTTTCTAGATTATTCTAAAGTCAATTTTTAAAAGGTAAATATCTCCCGATCTGTAGGCATCTGAGAGACAAAACGTATGTCACTTTGAGGGAACGTATATGTCAACCTCATGTCAGAATCTCGTCAATGTATGTCCAAGGGTTTGGACGATAGAGACATTTTAATTTTTCGAGATTATTCGAAAGTCAATTATTAAAAGGCAAATATCTCCTGATCTGTAGGCATCTGAGAGACAAAACTTATGTCACTTTGAGGGAACGTATATTTCAACTTCATGTCAGAATCTCGTCAATGTATGTCCAAGGGTTTGGACGATAGAGACATTTTAATTTTTCGAGATTATTCGAAAGTCAATTTATGAAAAAGCAAATATCTCCCGATCTGTAGGAATCTGAGAGACAAAACTTATGTCACTTTGAGGGAACGTATATGTCAACTTCCTGTCAGAGTCACGTCAATGTATGTCCAAGGGTTTGGAGGATAGAGACATTTTAATTTTTCGAGATTATTCGAAAGTCAATTTTTGAAAAGGCAAATATCTCCCGATCTGTAGGAATCTGAGAGACAAAATTTATGTCACTTTGAGGGAACGTATATGTCAACTTCATGTCAGAATCTCGTCAATGTATGTCCAAGGGTTTGGACGATAGTGACATTTTAATTTTTCGAGATTATTCGAAAGTCAATTTTTAAAAAGCAAATATCTCCCGATCTGTAGGCATCTGAGAGACAAAACTTATGCCACTTTGAGGGAACGTATATGTCAACTTCATGTCAGAATCTCGTCAAGGTATGTGCAAGGGTTTGGAGGATAGAGACATCTTAATTTTTCGAGATTATTCGAAAATCAATTTTTGAAAAGGCAAATATCTCCCGAACTGTAGGAATCTGAGAGACAAAACTTATGTCACTTTGAGGGAACGTATATGTCAACTTCCTGTCAGAGTCACGTCAATGTATGTCCAAGGGTTTGGAGGATAGAGAAATTTTAATTTTTCGAGATTATTCGAAAGTCAATTTTTGAAAAGGCAAATATCTTCCGATCTGTAGGAATCTGAGAGACAAAACTTATGTCACTTTGAGGGAACGTATATGTCAACTTCATGTCATAATCTCGTCAATGTATGTGAAAGGGTTTGGACGATAGAGACATTTACATTTTTCGAGATTATTCGAAAGTCAATTTTTAAAAGGCAAATATCTCCCGATCTGTAGGAATCTGAGAGACAAAACTTATGTCACTTTGAGGGAACGTATATGTCAACTTGCTGTCAGAGTCAAGTCAATGTATGTCCAAGGGTTTGGACGATAGAGACTTTTTAATTTTTCGAGATTATTCGAAAGTCAATTTTTGAAAAAGCAAATATCTCCAGATCTGTAGGAATCTGAGAGACAAAACTTATGTCACTTTGAGGGAACGTACATGTCAACTTCATGTCAGAATCTCGTCAATGTATGTCCAAGGGTATGGACGATAGAGACATTTTAATTTTTCGATATTATTCGAAAGTCAATTCTTAAAAGGCAAATATCTCCCGATCTGTAGGAACCTGAGAGACAAAACTTATGTCACTTTGAGGGAACGTATATGTCAACTTCCTGTCAGAGTCACGTCAATGTATGTCCAAGGGTTTGGAGGATAGAGACATTTTAATTTTTCGAGATTATTCGAAAGTCAATTTTTAAAAGGCAAATATCTCCCGATCTGTAGGAATCTGAGAGACAAAACTTATGTCACTTTGAGGGAACGTACATGTCAACTTCATGTCAGAATCTCGTCAATGTATGTCCAAGGGTATGGACGATAGAGACATTTTAATTTTTCGAGATTATTCGAAAGTCAATTTTTGAAAAAGCAAATATCTCCCGATCTATAGGAATCTGAGTGACAAAATTTATGTCACTTTGAGGGAACGTATATGTCAACTTCATGTCAGAATCTCGTCAATGTGTGTCCAAGGGTTTGGACGATAGAGACATTTTAATTTTTCGAGATTATTCGAAAGTCAATTTTTAAAAGGCAAATATCTCCCGATCTGTAGGCATCTGAGAGACAAAACTTATGCCACTTTGAGGGAACGTATATGTCAACTTCATGTCAGAATCTCGTCAATGTATGTCCAAGGGTTTGGACGATAGAGACATTTTAATTTTTCGAGATTATTCTAAAGTGAATTTTTAAAAGGTAAATATCTCCCAATCTGTATTCATCTGAGAGACAAAACGTATGTCACTTTGAGGGAACGTATATGTCAACCTCATGTCAGAATCTCGACAATGTATATCCAAGGGTTTGGACGATAGAGATATTTTAATTTTTCGAGATTATTCGAAAGTCAATTATTAAAAGGCAAATATCTCCCGATCTGTAGGAATCTGAGAGACAAAACTTATGTCACTTTGAGGGAACGTATATGTCAACTTCAAGTCAGAATCTCGTCAATGTATGTCCAAGGGTTTGGACGATAGAGACATTTTAATTTTTCGAGATTATTCGAAAGTCAATTCTTAAAAGGTAAATATCTCCAGATCTGTAGGAATCTGAGAGACAAAACTTATGTCGCTTTGAGGGAACGTATATGTAAACTTCATGTCAGAGTCACGTCAATGTATGTCCAAGGGTTTGGAGGATAGAGACATTTTAATTTTTCGAGATTATTCGAAAGTCAATTTTTGAAAAGGCAAATGTCTTCCGATCTGTAGGAATCTGAGAGACAAAACTTATGTCACTTTGAGGGAACGTATATGTCAACTTCATGTCAGAATCTCGTCAATGTATGTGAAAGGGTTTGGACGATAGAGACATTTAAATTTTTCGAGATTATTCGAAAGTCAATTTTTAAAAGGCAAATATCTCCCGATCTGTAGGAATCTGAGAGACAAAACTTATGTCACATTGAGGGAACGTATATGTCAACTTGCTGTCAGAGTCACGTCAATGTATGTCCAAGGGTTTGGACGATAGAGACATTTTAATTTTTCGAGATTATTCGAAAGTCAATTTTTAAAAAGCAAATATCTCCAGATCTGTAGGAATCTGACAGACAAAACTCATGTCACTTTGAGGGAAATCATATGTCAAGTTCATGTCAGAATCTCGTCAATGTATGTCCAAGGGTTTGGACGATAGTGACATTTTAATTTTTCGAGATTATTCGAAAGTCAATTATTTAAAGGCAAATATCTCCCGATCTGTAGGCATCTGAGAGACAAAACTTATGTCACTTTGAGGGAACGTATATGTCAACCTCATGTCAGAATCTCGTCAATGTATGTCCAAGGGTTTGGACGATAGAGACATTTTAATTTTTCGAGATTATTCGAAAGTCAATTTTTAAAAAGCAAATATCTCCCGATCTGTAGGCATCTGAGAGACAAAACTTATGTCACTTTGAGGGAACGTACATGTCAACTTCATGTCAGAATCTCGTCAATGTATGTCCAAGGGTTTGGACGATAGAGACATTTTAATTTTTCGAGATTATTCGAAAGTCAATTCTTAAAAGGCAAATATCTCCCGATCTGTAGGAATCTGAGAGACAAAACTTATGTCACTTTGAGGGAACGTATATGTCAACTTCCTGTCAGAGTCACGTCAATGTATGTCCAAGGGTTTGGAGGATAGAGACATTTTAATTTTTCGAGATTATTCGAAAGTCAATTTTTGAAAAAGCAAATATCTCCCGATCTGTAGGAATCTGAGAGACAAAACTTATGTCACTTTGAGGGAACGTATATGTCAACTTCATGTCAGAATCTTGACAATGTATGTCCAAGGGTTTGGACGATAGAGACATTTTAATTTTACGAGATTATTCGAAAGTCAATTTTTAAAAAGCAAATATCTCCCGATCAGTAGGCATCTGAGAGACAAAACTTATGTCACGTTGAGGGAACGTATATGTTAACCTCATGCCAGAATCTCGTCAATGTATGTCCAAGGGTTTGGACGATAGAAACATTTTAATTTTTCGAGATTATTCGAAAGTCAATTATTAAAAGGCAAATATCTCCCGATCTGTAGGCATCTGAGAGACATACCTTATGCCACTTTGAGGGAACGTATATGTCAACTTCATGTCAGAATCTCGTCAATGTATGTCCAAGGGTTTGGACGATAGAGACATTTTAATTTTTCGAGATTATTCGAAAGTCAATTCTTAAAAGGCAAATATCTCCCGATCTGTAGGAATCTGAGAGACAAAACTTATGTCACTTTGAGGGAACGTATATGTCAACTTCCTGTCAGAGTCACGTCAATGTATGTCCAAGGGTTTGGAGGATAGAGACATTTTAATTTTTCGAGATTATTCGAAAGTCAATTTTTTAAAAGGAAAATATCTCCCGATCTATAGGAATCTGAGAGACAAAACTTATGTCACTTTGAGGGAACGTACATGTCAACTTCATGTCAGAATCTCGTCAATATATGTCCAAGGGTTTGGACGAGAGAGACATTTTAATTTTTCGAGATTATTCGAAAGTCAATTTTTAAAAGGCAAATATCTCCCGATCTGTAGGCATCTGAGAGACAAAACTTATGTCACTTTGAGGGAACGTATATGTAAACTTCCTGTCAGAGTCACGTCAATGTATGTCCAAGGGTTTGGAGGATAGACACATTTTAATTTTTCGAGATTATTCGAAAGTCAATTTTTGAAAAGGCAAATATCTTCCGATCTGTAGGAATATGAGAGACAAAACTTATGTCACTTTGAGGGAACGTATATGTCAACTTCATGTCAGAATCTCGTCAATGTGTGTCCAAGGGTTTGGACGATAGAGACATTTTAATTTTTCGAGATTATTCGAAAGTCAATTTTTAAAAGGCAAATATCTCCCGATCTGTAGGCATCTGAGAGACAAAACTTATGCCACTTTGAGGGAACGTATATGTCAACTTCATGTCAGAATCTCGTCAATGTATGTCCAAGGGTTTGGACGATAGAGACATTTTAATTTTTCGAGATTATTCTAAAGTGAATTTTTAAAAGGTAAATATCTCCCGATCTGTATTCATCTGAGAGACAAAACGTATGTCACTTTGAGGGAACGTATATGTCAACCTCATGTCAGAATCTCGACAATGTATATCCAAGGGTTTGGACGATAGAGATATTTTAATTTTTCGAGATTATTCGAAAGTCAATTATTAAAAGGCAAATATCTCCCGATCTGTAGGAATCTGAGAGACAAAACTTATGTCACTTTGAGGGAACGTATATGTCAACTTCATGTCAGAATCTCGTCAATGTATGTCCAAGGGTTTGGACGATAGAGACATTTTAATTTTTCGAGATTATTCGAAAGTCAATTCTTAAAAGGTAAATATCTCCCGATCTGTAGGAATCTGAGAGACAAAACTTATGTCGCTTTGAGGGAACGTATATGTAAACTTCATGTCAGAGTCACGTCAATGTATGTCCAAGGGTTTGGAGGATAGAGACATTTTAATTTTTCGAGATTATTCGAAAGTCAATTTTTGAAAAGGCAAATGTCTTCCGATCTGTAGGAATCTGAGAGACAAAACTTATGTCACTTTGAGGGAACGTATATGTCAACTTCATGTCAGAATCTCGTCAATGTATGTGAAAGGGTTTGGACGATAGAGACATTTAAATTTTTCGAGATTATTCGAAAGTCAATTTTTAAAAGGCAAATATCTCCCGATCTGTAGGAATCTGAGAGACAAAACTTATGTCACATTGAGGGAACGTATATGTCAACTTGCTGTCAGAGTCACGTCAATGTATGTCCAAGGGTTTGGACGATAGAGACATTTTAATTTTTCGAGATTATTCGAAAGTCAATTTTTAAAAAGCAAATATCTCCAGATCTGTAGGAATCTGACAGACAAAACTCATGTCACTTTGAGGGAAATCATATGTCAAGTTCATGTCAGAATCTCGTCAATGTATGTCCAAGGGTTTGGACGATAGTGACATTTTAATTTTTCGAGATTATTCGAAAGTCAATTATTTAAAGGCAAATATCTCCCGATCTGTAGGCATCTGAGAGACAAAACTTATGTCACTTTGAGGGAACGTATATGTCAACCTCATGTCAGATTCTCGTCAATGTATGTCCAAGGGTTTGGACGATAGAGACATTTTAATTTTTCGAGATTATTCGAAAGTCAATTTTTAAAAAGCAAATATCTCCCGATCTGTAGGCATCTGAGAGACAAAACTTATGTCACTTTGAGGGAACGTACATGTCAACTTCATGTCAGAATCTCGTCAATGTATGTCAAAGGGTTTGGACGATAGAGACATTTTAATTTTTCGAGATTATTCGAAAGTCAATTCTTAAAAGGCAAATATCTCCCGATCTGTAGGAATCTGAGAGACAAAACTTATGTCACTTTGAGGGAACGTATATGTCAACTTCCTGTCAGAGTCACGTCAATGTATGTCCAAGGGTTTGGAGGATAGAGACATTTTAATTTTTCGAGATTATTCGAAAGTCAATTTTTGAAAAAGCAAATATCTCCCGATCTGTAGGAATCTGAGAGACAAAACTTATGTCACTTTGAGGGAACGTATATGTCAACTTCATGTCAGAATCTTGACAATGTATGTCCAAGGGTTTGGACGATAGAGACATTTTAATTTTTCGAGATTATTCGAAAGTCAATTTTTAAAAAGCAAATATCTCCCGATCTGTAGGCATCTGAGAGACAAAACTTATGTCACGTTGAGGGAACGTATATGTTAACCTCATGCCAGAATCTCGTCAATGTATGTCCAAGGGTTTGGACGATAGAAACATTTTAATTTTTCGAGATTATTCGAAAGTCAATTATTAAAAGGCAAATATCTCCCGATCTGTAGGCATCTGAGAGACATACCTTATGCCACTTTGAGGGAACGTATATGTCAACTTCATGTCAGAATCTCGTCACTGTATGTTTAAGGGTTTGGACGATAGAGACATTTTAATTTTTCGAGATTATTCGAAAGTCAATTCTTAAAAGGCAAATATCTCCCGATCTGTAGGAATCTGAGAGACAAAACTTATGTCACTTTGAGGGAACGTATATGTCAACTTCCTGTCAGAGTCACGTCAATGTATGTCAAAGGGTTTGGAGGATAGAGACATTTTAATTTTTCGAGATTATTCGAAAGTCAATTTTTTAAAAGGAAAATATCTCCCGATCTATAGGAATCTGAGAGACAAAACTTATGTCACTTTGAGGGAACGTACATGTCAACTTCATGTCAGAATCTCGTCAATATATGTCCAAGGGTTTGGACGAGAGAGACATTTTAATTTTTCGAGATTATTCGAAAGTCAATTTTTAAAGGCAAATATCTCCCGATCTGTAGGCATCTGAGAGACAAAACTTATGTCACTTTGAGGGAACGTATATGTAAACTTCCTGTCAGAGTCACGTCAATGTATGTCCAAGGGTTTGGAGGATAGACACATTTTAATTTTTCGAGATTATTCGAAAGTCAATTTTTGAAAAGGCAAATATCTTCCGATCTGTAGGAATATGAGAGACAAAACTTATGTCAATTTGAGGGAACGTATATGTCAACTTCATGTCAGAATCTCGTCAATGTATGTGAAAGGGTTTGGACGATAGAGACATTTAAATTTTTCGAGATTATTCGAAAGTCAATTTTCAAAGACAAATATCTCCCGATCTGTAGGAATCTGAGAGACAAATCTTATGTCACTTTGAGGGAACGTATATGTCAATTTGCTGTCAGAGTCACGTCAATGTATGTCCAAGGGTTTGGACGATAGAGACATTTAAATTTTTCGAGATTATTCGAAAGTCAATTTTTGAAAAAGCAAATATCTCCAGATCTGTAGGAATCTGAGAGACAAAACTCATGTCACTTTGAGGGAAGGCATATGTCAAGTTCATGTCAGAATCTCGTCAATGTATGTCCAAGGGTTTGGACGATAGAGACATTTTAATTTTTCGAGATTATTCGAAAGTCAATTATTTAAAGGCAAATATCTCCCGATCTGTAGGCATCTGAGAGACAAAACTTATGTCACTTTGAGGGAACGTATATGTCAACCTTATGACAGAATCTCGTCAATGTATGTCCAAGGGTTTGGACGATAGAGACATTTAAATTTTTCGAGATTATTCGAAAATCAATTTTTAAAAAGCAAATATCTCCCGATCTGTAGGCATCTGAGAGACAAAACTTATGTCAATTTGAGGGAACGTACATGTCAACTTCATGTCAGAATCTCGTCAATGTATGTCCAAGGGTTTGGACGATAGAGACATTTTAATTTTTCGAGATTATTCGAAAGTCAATTTTTAAAAGGCAAATATCTCCCGATCTGTAGGCATCTGAGAGACAAAACTTATGTCACTTTGAGGGAACGTATATGTAAACTTCCTGTCAGAGTCACGTCAATGTATGTCCAAGGGTTTGGAGGATAGACACATTTTAATTTTTCGAGATTATTCGAAAGTCAATTTTTGAAAAGGCAAATATCTTCCGATCTGTAGGAATATGAGAGACAAAACTTATGTCACTTTGAGGGAACGTATATGTCAACTTCATGTCAGAATCTCGTCAATGTGTGTCCAAGGGTTTGGACGATAGAGACATTTTAATTTTTCGAGATTATTCGAAAGTCAATTTTTAAAAGGCAAATATCTCCCGATCTGTAGGCATCTGAGAGACAAAACTTATGCCACTTTGAGGGAACGTATATGTCAACTTCATGTCAGAATCTCGTCAATGTATGTCCAAGGGTTTGGACGATAGAGACATTTTAATTTTTCGAGATTATTCTAAAGTGAATTTTTAAAAGGTAAATATCTCCCGATCTGTATTCATCTGAGAGACAAAACGTATGTCACTTTGAGGGAACGTATATGTCAACCTCATGTCAGAATCTCGACAATGTATATCCAAGGGTTTGGACGATAGAGATATTTTAATTTTTCGAGATTATTCGAAAGTCAATTATTAAAAGGCAAATATCTCCCGATCTGTAGGAATCTGAGAGACAAAACTTATGTCACTTTGAGGGAACGTATATGTCAACTTCATGTCAGAATCTCGTCAATGTATGTCCAAGGGTTTGGACGATAGAGACATTTTAATTTTTCGAGATTATTCGAAAGTCAATTCTTAAAAGGTAAATATCTCCCGATCTGTAGGAATCTGAGAGACAAAACTTATGTCGCTTTGAGGGAACGTATATGTAAACTTCATGTCAGAGTCACGTCAATGTATGTCCAAGGGTTTGGAGGATAGAGACATTTTAATTTTTCGAGATTATTCGAAAGTCAATTTTTGAAAAGGCAAATGTCTTCCGATCTGTAGGAATCTGAGAGACAAAACTTATGTCACTTTGAGGGAACGTATATGTCAACTTCATGTCAGAATCTCGTCAATGTATGTGAAAGGGTTTGGACGATAGAGACATTTAAATTTTTCGAGATTATTCGAAAGTCAATTTTTAAAAGGCAAATATCTCCCGATCTGTAGGAATCTGAGAGACAAAACTTATGTCACATTGAGGGAACGTATATGTCAACTTGCTGTCAGAGTCACGTCAATGTATGTCCAAGGGTTTGGACGATAGAGACATTTTAATTTTTCGAGATTATTCGAAAGTCAATTTTTAAAAAGCAAATATCTCCAGATCTGTAGGAATCTGACAGACAAAACTCATGTCACTTTGAGGGAAATCATATGTCAAGTTCATGTCAGAATCTCGTCAATGTATGTCCAAGGGTTTGGACGATAGTGACATTTTAATTTTTCGAGATTATTCGAAAGTCAATTATTTAAAGGCAAATATCTCCCGATCTGTAGGCATCTGAGAGACAAAACTTATGTCACTTTGAGGGAACGTATATGTCAACCTCATGTCAGATTCTCGTCAATGTATGTCCAAGGGTTTGGACGATAGAGACATTTTAATTTTTCGAGATTATTCGAAAGTCAATTTTTAAAAAGCAAATATCTCCCGATCTGTAGGCATCTGAGAGACAAAACTTATGTCACTTTGAGGGAACGTACATGTCAACTTCATGTCAGAATCTCGTCAATGTATGTCAAAGGGTTTGGACGATAGAGACATTTTAATTTTTCGAGATTATTCGAAAGTCAATTCTTAAAAGGCAAATATCTCCCGATCTGTAGGAATCTGAGAGACAAAACTTATGTCACTTTGAGGGAACGTATATGTCAACTTCCTGTCAGAGTCACGTCAATGTATGTCCAAGGGTTTGGAGGATAGAGACATTTTAATTTTTCGAGATTATTCGAAAGTCAATTTTTTAAAAGGAAAATATCTCCCGATCTATAGGAATCTGAGAGACAAAACTTATGTCACTTTGAGGGAACGTACATGTCAACTTCATGTCAGAATCTCGTCAATATATGTCCAAGGGTTTGGACGAGAGAGACATTTTAATTTTTCGAGATTATTCGAAAGTCAATTTTTAAAAGGCAAATATCTCCCGATCTGTAGGCATCTGAGAGACAAAACTTATGTCACTTTGAGGGAACGTATATGTAAACTTCCTGTCAGAGTCACGTCAATGTATGTCCAAGGGTTTGGAGGATAGACACATTTTAATTTTTCGAGATTATTCGAAAGTCAATTTTTGAAAAGGCAAATATCTTCCGATCTGTAGGAATATGAGAGACAAAACTTATGTCAATTTGAGGGAACGTATATGTCAACTTCATGTCAGAATCTCGTCAATGTATGTGAAAGGGTTTGGACGATAGAGACATTTAAATTTTTCGAGATTATTCGAAAGTCAATTTTCAAAGACAAATATCTCCCGATCTGTAGGAATCTGAGAGACAAAACTTATGTCACTTTGAGGGAACGTATATGTCAATTTGCTGTCAGAGTCACGTCAATGTATGTCCAAGGGTTTGGACGATAGAGACATTTAAATTTTTCGAGATTATTCGAAAGTCAATTTTTGAAAAAGCAAATATCTCCAGATCTGTAGGAATCTGAGAGACAAAACTCATGTCACTTTGAGGGAAGGCATATGTCAAGTTCATGTCAGAATCTCGTCAATGTATGTCCAAGGGTTTGGACGATAGAGACATTTTAATTTTTCGAGATTATTCGAAAGTCAATTATTTAAAGGCAAATATCTCCCGATCTGTAGGCATCTGAGAGACAAAACTTATGTCACTTTGAGGGAACGTATATGTCAACCTTATGACAGAATCTCGTCAATGTATGTCCAAGGGTTTGGACGATAGAGACATTTAAATTTTTCGAGATTATTCGAAAATCAATTTTTAAAAAGCAAATATCTCCCGATCTGTAGGCATCTGAGAGACAAAACTTATGTCACTTTGAGGGAACGTATATGTCAACTTGCTGTCAGAGTCACGTCAATGTATGTCCAAGGGTTTGGACGATAGAGACATTTTAATTTTTCGAGATTATTCTAAAGTCAATTTTTAAAAGGTAAATATCTCCCGATCTGTAGGCATCTGAGAGACAAAACGTATGTCACTTTGAGGGAACGCATATGTCAACCTCATGTCAGAATCTCGTCAATGTATGTCCAAGGGTTTGGACGATAGAGACATTTCAATTTTTCAAGATTATTCGAAAGTCAATTATTAAAAGGCAAATATCTCCCGATCTGTAGGAATCTGAGAGACAAAACTTATGTCACTTTGAGGGAACGTATATGTCAACTTGCTGTCAGAGTCACGTCAATGTATGTCCAAGGGTTTGGACGATAGAGACATTTTAATTTTTCGAGATTATTCGAAAGTCAATTTTTAAAAAGCAAATATCTCCAGATCTGTAGGAATCTGAGAGACAAAACTCATGTCACTTTGAGGGAAAGCATATGTCAAGTTCATGTCAAAATCTCGTCAATGTATGTCCAAGGGTTTGGACGATAGAGACATTTTAATTTTTCGAGATTATTCGAAAGTCAATTATTTAAAGGCAAATATCTCCCGATCTGTAGGCATCTGAGAGACAAAACTTATGTCACTTTGAGGGAACGTATATGTCAACCTCATGTCAGAATCTCGTCAATGTATGTCCAAGGGTTTGGACGATAGAGACATTTTAATTTTTCGAGATTATTCGAAAGTCAATTTTTAAAAAGCAAATATCTCCCGATCTGTAGGCATCTGAGAGACAAAACTTATGTCACTTTGAGGGAACGTACATGTCAACTTCATGTCAGAATCTCGTCAATGTATGTCCAAGGGTTTGGACGATAGAGACATTTTAATTTTTCGAGATTATTCGAATGTCAATTCTTAAAAGGCAAATATCTCCCGATCTGTAGGAATCTGAGAGACAAAACTTATGTCACTTTGAGGGAACGTATATGTCAACTCCCTGTCAGAGTCACGTCAATGTATGTCCAAGGGTTTGGAGGATAGAGACATTTTAATTTTTCGAGATTATTCGAAAGTCAATTTTTGAAAAAGCAAATATCTCCCGATCTGTAGGAATCTGAGAGACAAAACTTATGTCACTTTGAGGGAACGTATATGTCAACTTCATGTCAGAATCTCGTCAATGTATGTCCAAGGGTTTGGACGATAGAGACATTTTAATTTTTCGAGATTATTCGAAAGTCAATTTTTAAAAAGCAAATATCTCCCGATCTGTAGGCATCTGAGAGACAAAACGTATGTCACGTTGAGGGAACGTATATGTCAACCTCATGCCAGAATCTCGTCAATGTATGTCCAAGGGTTTGGACGATAGAAACATTTTAATTTTTCGAGATTATTCGAAAGTCAATTATTAAAAGGCAAATATCTCCCGATCTGTAGGCATCTGAGAGACATACCTTATGGCACTTTGAGGGAACGTATATGTCAACTTCATGTCAGAATCTCTTCAATGTATGTCCAAGGGTTTGGACGATAGAGACATTTTAATTTTTCGAGATTATTCGAAAGTCAATTTTTAAAAGGCAAATATCTCCCGATCTGTAGGAATCTGAGAGACAAAACTTATGTCACTTTGAGGGAACGTATATGTCAACTTCCTGTCAGAGTCACGTCAATGTATGTCCAAGGGTTTGGAGGATAGAGACATTTTAATTTTTCGAGATTATTCGAAAGTCAATTTTTTAAAAGGCAAATATCTCCCGATCTATAGGAATCTGAGAGACAAAACTTATGTCACTTTGAGGGAACGTACATGTCAACTTCATGTCAGAATCTCGTCAATATATGTCCAAGGGTTTGGACGAGAGAGACATTTTAATTTTTCGAGATTATTCGAAAGTCAATTTTTGAAAAAGCAAATATCTCCCGATCTGTAGGCATCTGAGAGACAAAACTTATGTCACTTTGAGGGAACGTATATGTAAACTTCCTGTCAGAGTCACGTCAATGTATGTCCAAGGGTTTGGAGGATAGACACATTTTAATTTTTCGAGATTATTCGAAAGTCAATTTTTGAAAAGGCAAATATCTTCCGATCTGTAGGAATATGAGAGACAAAACTTATGTCACTTTGAGGGAACGTATATGTCAACTTCATGTCAGAATCTCGTCAATGTATGTGAAAGGGTTTGGACGATAGAGACATTTAAATTTTTCGAGATTATTCGAAAGTCAATTTTCAAAGACAAATATCTCCCGATCTGTAGGAATGTGAGAGACAAAACTTATGTCACTTTGAGGGAACGTATATGTCAATTTGCTGTCAGAGTCACGTCAATGTATGTCCAAGGGTTTGGACGATAGAGACATTTAAATTTTTCGAGATTATTCGAAAGTCAATTTTTGAAAAAGCAAATATCTCCAGATCTGTAGGAATCTGAGAGACAAAACTCATGTCACTTTGAGGGAAGGCATATGTCAAGTTCATGTCAGAATCTCGTCAATGTATGTCCAAGGGTTTGGACGATAGAGACATTTTAATTTTTCGAGATTATTCGAAAGTCAATTATTTAAAGGCAAATATCTCCCGATCTGTAGGCATCTGAGAGACAAAACTTATGTCACTTTGAGGGAACGTGTATGTCAACCTTATGACAGAATCTCGTCAATGTATGTCCAAGGGTTTGGACGATAGAGACATTTAAATTTTTCGAGATTATTCGAAAGTCAATTTTTAAAAAGCAAATATCTCCCGATCTATAGGCATCTGAGAGACAAAACTTATGTCAATTTGAGGGAACGTACATGTCAACTTCATGTCAGAATCTCGTCAATGTATGTCCAAGGGTTTGGACGATAGAGACATTTTAATTTTTCGAGATTATTCGAAAGTCAATTCTTAAAAGGCAAATATCTCCCGATCTGTAGGAATCTGAGAGACAAAACTTATGTCACTTTGAGGGAACGTATATGTCAACTTGCTGTCAGAGTCACGTCAATGTATGTCCAAGGGTTTGGACGATAGAGACATTTTAATTTTTCGAGATTATTCTAAAGTCAATTTTTAAAAGGTAAATATCTCCCGATCTGTAGGCATCTGAGAGACAAAACGTATGTCACTTTGAGGGAACGCATATGTCAACCTCATGTCAGAATCTCGTCAATGTATGTCCAAGGGTTTGGACGATAGAGACATTTCAATTTTTCGAGATTATTCGAAAGTCAATTATTAAAAGGCAAATATCTCCCGATCTGTAGGAATCTGAGAGACAAAACTTATGTCACTTTGAGGGAACGTATATGTCAACTTCATGTCAGAATCTCGTCAATGTATGTCCAAGGGTTTGGACGATAGAGACATTTTAATTTTTCGAGATTATTCGAAAGTCATTTTTTAAAAGGCAAATATCTCCCGATTTGTAGGAATCTGAGAGACAAAACTTATGACACTTTGAGGGAACGTATATGTCAACTTCCTGTCAGAGTCACGTCAATGTATGTCCAAGGGTTTGGAGGATAGAGACATTTAAATTTTTCGAGATTATTCGAAAGTCAATTTTTGAAAAGGCAAATATCTCCCGATCTGTATGAATCTGAGAGACAAAACTAATGTCACTTTGAGGGAACGTATATGTCAACTTCATGTCAGAATCTCGTCAATGTATGTCCAAGGGTTTGGACGATAGAGACATTTAAATTTTTCGAGATTATTCGAAAGTCAATTCTTAAAAGGCAAATATCTCCCGATCTGTAGGAATCTGAGAGACAAAACTTATGTCGCTTTGAGGGAACGTATATGTCAACTTCCTGTCAGAGTCACGTCAATGTATGTCCAAGGGTTTGGAGGATAGAGACATTTTAATTTTTCGAGATTATTCGAAAGTCAATTTTTGAAAAGGCAAATATCTCCCGATCTGTAGGAATCTGAGAGACAAAATTTATGTCACTTTGAGGGAACGTATATGTCAACTTCATGTCAGAATCTCGTCAATGTATGTCCAAGGGTTTGGACGATAGTGACATTTTAATTTTTCGAGATTATTCGAAAGTCAATTTTTAAAAGGCAAATATCTCCCGATCTGTAGGCATCTGAGAGACAAAACTTATGCCACTTTGAGGGAACGTATATGTCAACTTCATGTCAGAATCTCGTCAAGGTATGTCCAAGGGTTTGGACGATAGAGACATTTTAATTTTTCGAGATTATTCGAAAGTCAATTTTCAAAGACAAATATCTCCCGATCTGTAGGAATGTGAGAGACAAAACTTATGTCACTTTGAGGGAACGTATATGTCAATTTGCTGTCAGAGTCACGTCAATGTATGTCCAAGGGTTTGGACGATAGAGACATTTAAATTTTTCGAGATTATTCGAAAGTCAATTTTTGAAAAAGCAAATATCTCCAGATCTGTAGGAATCTGAGAGACAAAACTCATGTCACTTTGAGGGAAGGCATATGTCAAGTTCATGTCAGAATCTCGTCAATGTATGTCCAAGGGTTTGGACGATAGAGACATTTTAATTTTTCGAGATTATTCGAAAGTCAATTATTTAAAGGCAAATATCTCCCGATCTGTAGGCATCTGAGAGACAAAACTTATGTCACTTTGAGGGAACGTGTATGTCAACCTTATGACAGAATCTCGTCAATGTATGTCCAAGGGTTTGGACGATAGAGACATTTAAATTTTTCGAGATTATTCGAAAGTCAATTTTTAAAAAGCAAATATCTCCCGATCTATAGGCATCTGAGAGACAAAACTTATGTCAATTTGAGGGAACGTACATGTCAACTTCATGTCAGAATCTCGTCAATGTATGTCCAAGGGTTTGGACGATAGAGACATTTTAATTTTTCGAGATTATTCGAAAGTCAATTCTTAAAAGGCAAATATCTCCCGATCTGTAGGAATCTGAGAGACAAAACTTATGTCACTTTGAGGGAACGTATATGTCAACTTGCTGTCAGAGTCACGTCAATGTATGTCCAAGGGTTTGGACGATAGAGACATTTTAATTTTTCGAGATTATTCGAAAGTCATTTTTTAAAAGGCAAATATCTCCCGATTTGTAGGAATCTGAGAGACAAAACTTATGACACTTTGAGGGAACGTATATGTCAACTTCCTGTCAGAGTCACGTCAATGTATGTCCAAGGGTTTGGAGGATAGAGACATTTAAATTTTTCGAGATTATTCGAAAGTCAATTTTTGAAAAGGCAAATATCTCCCGATCTGTATGAATCTGAGAGACAAAACTAATGTCACTTTGAGGGAACGTATATGTCAACTTCATGTCAGAATCTCGTCAATGTATGTCCAAGGGTTTGGACGATAGAGACATTTAAATTTTTCGAGATTATTCGAAAGTCAATTCTTAAAAGGCAAATATCTCCCGATCTGTAGGAATCTGAGAGACAAAACTTATGTCGCTTTGAGGGAACGTATATGTCAACTTCCTGTCAGAGTCACGTCAATGTATGTCCAAGGGTTTGGAGGATAGAGACATTTTAATTTTTCGAGATTATTCGAAAGTCAATTTTTGAAAAGGCAAATATCTCCCGATCTGTAGGAATCTGAGATACAAAACTTATGTCACTTTGAGGGAACGTATATGTCAACTTCATGTCAGAATCTCGTCAATGTATGTCCAAGGGTTTGGACGATAGAGACATTTTAATTTTTCGAGATTATTCGAAAGTCAATTATTAAAAGGCAAATATCTCCCGATCTGTAGGCATCTGAGAGACAAAACTTATGTCACTTTGAGGGAACGTATATGTCAACCTCATGTCAGAATCTCGTCAATGTATGTCCAAGGGTTTGGACGATAGAGACATTTTAATTTTTCGAGATTATTCGAAAGTCAATTATTAAAAGGCAAATATCTCCTGATCTGTAGGCATCTGAGAGACAAAACTTATGTCACTTTGAGGGAACGTATATGTCAACTTCATGTCAGAATCTCGTCAATGTATGTCCAAGGGTTTGGACGATAGAGACATTTTAATTTTTCGAGATTATTCGAAAGTCAATTTATGAAAAAGCAAATATCTCCCGATCTGTAGGAATCTGAGAGACAAAACTTATGTCACTTTGAGGGAACGTATATGTCAACTTCCTGTCAGAGTCACGTCAATGTATGTCCAAGGGTTTGGAGGATAGAGACATTTTAATTTTTCGAGATTATTCGAAAGTCAATTTTTGAAAAGGCAAATATCTCCCGATCTGTAGGAATCTGAGAGACAAAATTTATGTCACTTTGAGGGAACGTATATGTCAACTTCATGTCAGAATCTCGTCAATGTATGTCCAAGGGTTTGGACGATAGTGACATTTTAATTTTTCGAGATTATTCGAAAGTCAATTTTTAAAAGGCAAATATCTCCCGATCTGTAGGCATCTGAGAGACAAAACTTATGCCACTTTGAGGGAACGTATATGTCAACTTCATGTCAGAATCTCGTCAAGGTATGTCCAAGGGTTTGGACGATAGAGACATTTTAATTTTTCGAGATTATTCGAAAATCAATTTATGAAAAAGCAAATATCTCCCGATCTGTAAGAATCTGAGAGACAAACCTTAGGTCACATTGAGGGAACGTATATGTCAACTTCATGTCAGAGTCACGTCAATGTATGTGCAAGGGTTTGGAGGATAGAGACATCTTAATTTTTCGAGATTATTCGAAAATCAATTTTTGAAAAGGCAAATATCTCCCGAACTGTAGGAATCTGAGAGACAAAACTTATGTCACTTTGAGGGAACGTATATGTAAACTTCCTGTCAGAGTCACGTCAATGTATGTCCAAGGGTTTGGAGGATAGAGACATTTTAATTTTTCGAGATTATTCGAAAGTCAATTTTTGAAAAGGCAAATATCTTCCGATCTGTAGGAATCTGAGAGACAAAACTTATGTCACTTTGAGGGAACGTATATGTCAACTTCGTGTCAGAATCTCGTCAATGTATGTGAAAGGGTTTGGACGATAGAGACATTTACATTTTTCGAGATTATTCGAAAGTCAATTTTTAAAAGGCAAATATCTCCCGATCTGTAGGAATCTGAAAGACAAAACTTATGTCACTTTGAGGGAACGTATATGTCAACTTGCTGTTAGAGTCACGTCAATGTATGTCCAAGGGTTTGAACGATAGAGACTTTTTAATTTTTCGAGATTATTCGAAGGTCAATTTTTGAAAAAGCAAATATCTCCAGATCTGTAGGAATCTGAGAGACAAAACTTATGTCACTTTGAGGGAACGTACATGTCAACTTCATGTCAGAATCTCGTCAATGTATGTCCAAGGGTATGGACGATAGAGACATTTTAATTTTTCGAGATTATTCGAAAGTCAATTCTTAAAAGGCAAATATCTCCCGATCTGTAGAAACCTGAGAGACAAAACTTATGTCACTTTGAGGGAACGTATATGTCAACTTCCTGTCAGAGTCACGTCAATGTATGTCCAAGGGTTTGGAGGATAGAGACATTTTAATTTTTCGAGATTATTCTTAAGTCAATTTTTGAAAAAGCAAATATCTCCCGATCTGTAGGAATCTGAGAGACAAAACTTATGTCACATTGAGGGAACGTATATGTCAACTTCATGTCAGAATCTCGACAATGTATGTCTAAGGGTTTGGACGATAGAGACATTTTAATTTTTCGAGATTATTCGAAAGTCAATTTTTAAAAAGCAAATATCTCCCGATCTGTAGGCATCTGAGAGACAAAACTTATGTCACTTTGAGGGAACGTACATGTCAACTTCATGTCAGAATCTCGTCAATGTATGTCAAAGGGTTTGGACGATAGAGACATTTTAATTTTTCGAGATTATTCGAAAGTCAATTCTTAAAAGGCAAATATCTCCCGATCTGTAGGAATCTGAGAGACAAAACTTATGTCACTTTGAGGGAACGTATATGTCAACTTCCTGTCAGAGTCACGTCAATGTATGTCCAAGGGTTTGGAGGATAGAGACATTTTAATTTTTCGAGATTATTCGAAAGTCAATTTTTGAAAAAGCAAATATCTCCCGATCTGTAGGAATCTGAGAGACAAAATTTATGTCACTTTGAGGGAACGTATATGTCAACTTCATGTCAGAATCTCGTCAATGTGTGTCCAAGGGTTTGGACGATAGAGACATTTTAATTTTTCGAGATTATTCGAAAGTCAATTTTTAAAAGGCAAATATCTCCCGATCTGTAGGCATCTGAGAGACAAAACGTATGCCACTTTGAGGGAACGTATATGTCAACCTCATGTCAGAATCTCGTCAATGTATGTCCAAGGGTTTGGACGATAGAGACATTTTAGTTTTTCGAGATTATTCGAAAGTCAATTCTTAAAAGGCAAATATCTCCCGATCTGTAGGAATCTGAGAGACAAAACTTATGTCACTTTGAGGGAACGTATATGTCAACTTCCTGTCAGAGTCACGTCAATGTATGTCCAAGGGTTTAGAGGATAGAGAAATTTTAATTTTTCGAGATTATTCGAAAGTCAATTTTTGAAAAAGCAAATATCTCCCGATCTGTTGGAATCTGAGAGACAAAACTTATGTCACTTTGAGGGAACGTATATGTCAACTTCATGTCAGAATCTCGACAATATATGTCCAAGGGTTTGGACGATAGAGACATTTTAATTTTTCGAGATTATTCGAAAGTCAATTTTTAAAAAGCAAATATCTCCCGATCTGTAGGCATCTGAGAGACAAAACTTATGTCACGTTGAGGGAACGTATATGTTAACCTCATGCCAGAATCTCGTCAATGTATGTCCAAGGGTTTGGACGATAGAGACATTTAAATTTTTCGAGATTATTCGAAAGTCAATTATTAAAAGGCAAATATCTCCCGATCTGTAGGCATCTGAGAGACATACCTTATGCCACTTTGAGGGAACGTATATGTCAACTTCATGTCAGAATCTCGTCAATGTATGTCCAAGGTTTTGGACGATAGAGACATTTTAATTTTTCGAGATTATTCGAAAGTCAATTATTAAAAGGCAAATATCTCCCGATCTGTAGGAATCTGAGAGACAAAACTTATGTCACTTTGAGGGAACGTATATGTCAACTTCCTGTCAGAGTCACGTCAATGTATGTCCAAGGGTTTGGAGGATAGACACATTTTAATTTTTCGAGATTATTCGAAAGTCAATTTTTGAAAAGGCAAATATCTCCCGATCTGTAGGCATCTGAGAGACAAAACGTGTGTCACTTTGAGGGAACGTACATGTCAACTCCATGTCAGAATCTCGTCAATGTATGTCCAAGGGTTTGGACGATAGAGACATTTTAATTTTTCGAGATTATTCGAAAGTCAATTTTTAAAAGGCAAATATCTCCCGATCTGTAGGCATCTGAGAGACAAAACTTATGTCACTTTGAGGGAACGTATATGTAAACTTCCTGTCAGAGTCACGTCAATGTATGTCCAAGGGTTTGGAGGATAGACACATTTTAATTTTTCGAGATTATTCGAAAGTCAATTTTTGAAAAGGCAAATATCTTCCGATCTGTAGGAATCTGAGAGACAAAACTTATGTCTCTTTGAGGGAACGTATATGTCAACTTCATGTCAGAATCTCGTCAATGTATGTGAAAGGGTTTGGACGATAGAGACATTTAAATTTTTCGAGATTATTCGAAAGTCAATTTTTAAAAGACAAATATCTCCCGATCTGTAGGAATCTGAGAGACAAAACTTATGTCACTTTGAGGGAACGTATATGTCAACTTGCTGTCAAAGTCACGTCAATGTATGTCCAAGGGTTTGGACGATAGAGACATTTTAATTTTTCGAGATTATTCGAAAGTCAATTTATGAAAAAGCAAATATCTCCAGATCTGTAGGAATCTGAGAGACAAAACTCATGTCACTTTGAGGGAAGGCATATGTCAAGTTCATGTCAGAATCTCGTCAATGTATGTCCATGGGTTTGGACGATAGAGACATTTTAATTTTTCGAGATTATTCGAAAGTCAATTATTTAAAGGTTAATATCTCCCGATCTGTAGGCATCTGAGAGACAAAACGTATGTCACTTTGAGGGTACATATATGTCAACCTCATGTCAGAATCTCGTCAATGTATGTCCAAGGGTTTGGACGATAGAGACATTTTAATTTTTCGAGATTATTCGAAAGTCAATTTTTAAAAAGCAAATATCTCCCGATCTGTAGGCATCTGAGTGACAAAACGTATGTCACTTTGAGGGAACGTACATGTCAACGTCATGTCAGAATCTCGTCAATGTATGTCCAAGGGTTTGGACGATAGAGACATTTTAATTTTTCGAGATTATTCGAAAGTCAATTCTTAAAAGGCAAATATCTCCCGATCTGTTGGAATCTGAGAGACAAAACTTATGTCACTTTGAGGGAACGTATATGTCAACTTCCTGTCAGAGTCACGTCAATGTATGTCCAAGGGTTTGGACGATAGAGACATTTAAATTTTTCGAGATTATTCGAAAGTCAATTTATGAAAAGGCAAATATCTCCCGATCTGTAGGCATCTGAGAGACAAAACTTATGTCACTTTGAGGGAACGTATATGTCAACTTCCTGTCAGAGTCACGTCAATGTATGTCCAAGGGTTTGGAGGATAGAGACATTTTAATTTTTCGAGATTATTCGAAAGTCAATTTTTGAAAAAGCAAATATCTCCCGATCTGTAGGAATCTGAGAGACAAAATTTATGTCACTTTGAGGGAACGTATATGTCAACTTCATGTCAGAATCTCGTCAATGTGTGTCCAAGGGTTTGGACGATAGAGACATTTTAATTTTTCGAGATTATTCGAAAGTCAATTTTTAAAAGGCAAATATCTCCCGATCTGTAGGCATCTGAGAGACAAAACGTATGCCACTTTGAGGGAACGTATATGTCAACCTCATGTCAGAATCTCGTCAATGTATGTCAAAGGGTTTGGACGATAGAGACATTTTAGTTTTTCGAGATTATTCGAAAGTCAATTCTTAAAAGGCAAATATCTCCCGATCTGTAGGAATCTGAGAGACAAAACTTATGTCACTTTGAGGGAACGTATATGTCAACTTCCTGTCAGAGTCACGTCAATGTATGTCCAAGGGTTTAGAGGATAGAGAAATTTTAATTTTTCGAGATTATTCGAAAGTCAATTTTTGAAAAAGCAAATATCTCCCGATCTGTTGGAATCTGAGAGACAAAACTTATGTCACTTTGAGGAAACGTATATGTCAACTTCATGTCAGAATCTCGACAATATATGTCCAAGGGTTTGGACGATAGAGACATTTTAATTTTTCGAGATTATTCGAAAGTCAATTTTTAAAAAGCAAATATCTCCCGATCTGTAGGCATCTGAGAGACAAAACTTATGTCACGTTGAGGGAACGTATATGTTAACCTCATGCCAGAATCTTGTCAATGTATGTCCAAGGGTTTGGACGATAGAGACATTTAAATTTTTCGAGATTATTCAAAAGTCAATTATTAAAAGGCAAATATCTCCCGATCTGTAGGCATCTGAGAGACATACCTTATGCCACTTTGAGGGAACGTATATGTCAACTTCATGTCAGAATCTCGTCAATGTATGTCCAAGGTTTTGGACGATAGAGACATTTTAATTTTTCGAGATTATTCGAAAGTCAATTATTAAAAGGCAAATATCTTCCGATCTGTAGGAATCTGAGAGACAAAACTTATGTCACTTTGAGGGAACGTATATGTCAACTTCCTGTCAGAGTCACGTCAATGTATGTCCAAGGGTTTGGAGGATAGACACATTTTAATTTTTCGAGATTATTCGAAAGCCAATTTTTGAAAAGGCAAATATCTCCCGATCTGTAGGCATCTGAGAGACAAAACGTGTGTCACTTTGAGGGAACGTACATGTCAACTCCATGTCAGAATCTCGTCAATGTATGTCCAAGGGTTTGGACGATAGAGACATTTTAATTTTTCGAGATTATTCGAAAGTCAATTTTTAAAAGGCAAATATCTCCCGATCTGTAGGCATCTGAGAGACAAAACTTATGTCACTTTGAGGGAACGTATATGTAAACTTCCTGTCAGAGTCACGTCAATGTATGTCCAAGGGTTTGGAGGATAGACACATTTTAATTTTTCGAGATTATTCGAAAGTCAATTTTTGAAAAGGCAAATATCTTCCGATCTGTAGGAATCTGAGAGACAAAACTTATGTCTCTTTGAGGGAACATATATGTCAACTTCATGTCAGAATCTCGTCAATGTATGTGAAAGGGTTTGGACGATAGAGACATTTAAATTTTTCGAGATTATTCGAAAGTCAATTTTTAAAAGACAAATATCTCCCGATCTGTAGGAATCTGAGAGACAAAACTTATGTCACTTTGAGGGAACGTATATGTCAACTTGCTGTCAAAGTCACGTCAATGTATGTCCAAGGGTTTGGACGATAGAGACATTTTAATTTTTCGAGATTATTCGAAAGTCAATTTATGAAAAAGCAAATATCTCCAGATCTGTAGGAATCTGAGAGACAAAACTCATGTCACTTTGAGGGAAGGCATATGTCAAGTTCATGTCAGAATCTCGTCAATGTATGTCCATGGGTTTGGACGATAGAGACATTTTAATTTTTCGAGATTATTCGAAAGTCAATTATTTAAAGGTTAATATCTCCCGATCTGTAGGCATCTGAGAGACAAAACGTATGTCACTTTGAGGGTACATATATGTCAACCTCATGTCAGAATCTCGTCAATGTATGTCCAAGGGTTTGGACGATAGAGACATTTTAATTTTTCGAGATTATTCGAAAGTCAATTTTTAAAAAGCAAATATCTCCCGATCTGTAGGCATCTGAGTGACAAAACGTATGTCACTTTGAGGGAACGTACATGTCAACGTCATGTCAGAATCTCGTCAATGTATGTCCAAGGGTTTGGACGATAGAGACATTTTAATTTTTCGAGATTATTCGAAAGTCAATTCTTAAAAGGCAAATATCTCCCGATCTGTTGGAATCTGAGAGACAAAACTTATGTCACTTTGAGGGAACGTATATGTCAACTTCCTGTCAGAGTCACGTCAATGTATGTCCAAGGGTTTGGAGGATAGAGACATTTTAATTTTTCGAGATTATTCGAAAGTCAATTTTTAAAAAGGCAAATATCTCCCGATCTGTAGGCATCTGAGAGACAAAACTTATGTCACTTTGAGGGAACGTATATGTCAACCTCATGTCAGAATCTCGTCAATGTATGTCCAAGGGTTTGGACGATAGAGACATTTTAATTTTTCGAGATTATTCGAAAGTCAATTTTTGAAAAGGCAAATATCTTCCGATCTGTAGGAATCTGAGAGACAAAACTTATGTCTCTTTGAGGGAACGTATATGTCAACTTCATGTCAGAATCTCGTCAATGTATGTGAAAGGGTTTGGACGATAGAGACATTTAAATTTTTCGAGATTATTCGAAAGTCAATTTTTAAAAGACAAATATCTCTCGATCTGTAGGAATCTGAGAGACAAAACTTATGTCACTTTGAGGGAACGTATATGTCAACTTGCTGTCAGAGTCACGTCAGTGTATGTCCAAGGGTTTGGACGATAGAGACATTTTAATTTTTCGAGATTATTCGAAAGTCAATTTTTGAAAAAGCAAATATCTACAGATCTGTAGGAATCTGAGAGACAAAACTCATGTCACTTTGAGGGAAGGCATATGTCAAGTTCATGTCAGAATCTCGTCAATGTATGTCCATGGGTTTGGACGATAGAGACATTTTAATTTTTCGAGATTATTCGAAAGTCAATTATTTAAAGGTTAATATCTCCCGATCTGTAGGCATCTGAGAGACAAAACTTATGTCACTTTGAGGGTACATATATGTCAACCTCATGTCAGAATCTCGTCAATGTATGTCCAAGGGTTTGGACGATAGATATATTTTAATTTTTCGAGATTATTCGAAAGTCAATTTATGAAAAAGCAAATATCTCCAGATCTGTAGGAATCTGAGAGACAAAACTCATGTCACTTTGAGGGAAGGCATATGTCAAGTTCATGTCAGAATCTCGTCGATGTATGTCCATGGGTTTGGACGATAGAGACATTTTAATTTTTCGAGATTATTCGAAAGTCAATTATTTAAAGGTTAATATCTCCCGATCTGTAGGCATCTGAGAGACAAAACTTATGTCACTTTGAGGGTACATATATGTCAACCTCATGTCAGAATCTCGTCAATGTATGTCCAAGGGTTTGGACGATAGAGACATTTTAATTTTTCGAGATTATTCGAAAGTCAATTTTTAAAAAGCAAATATCTCCCGATCTGTAGGCATCTGAGAGACAAAACGTATGTCACTTTGAGGGAACGTACATGTCAACGTCATGTCAGAATCTCGTCAATGTATGTCCAAGGGTTTGGACGAGAGAGACATTTTAATTTTTCGAGATTATTCGAAAGTTAATTTTTAAAAGGCAAATATCTCCCGATCTGTAGGCATCTGAGAGACAAAATTTATGTCACTTTGAGGGAACGTATATGTAAACTTCCTGTCAGAGTCACGTCAATGTATGTCCAAGGGTTTGGAGGATAGACACATTTTAATTTTTCGAGATTATTCGAAAGTCAATTTTTGAAAAGGCAAATATCTTCCGATCTGTAGGAATCTGAGAGACAAAACTTATGTCACTTTGAGGGAACGTATATGTCAACTTCATGTCAGAATCTCGTCAATGTATGTGAAAGGGTTTGGACGATAGAGACATTTAAATTTTTCGAGATTATTCGAAAGTCAATTTTTAAAAGACAAATATCTCCCGATCTGTAGGAATCTGAGAGACAAAACTTATGTCACTTTGAGGGAACGTATATGTCAACTTGCTGTCAGAGTCACGTCAATGTATGTCCAAGGGTTTGGACGATAGAGACATTTTAATTTTTCGAGATTATTCGAAAGTCAATTTTTGAAAAGGCAAATATCTCCCGATCTGTAGGCATCTGAGAGACAAAACTTATGTCACTTTGAGGGAACGTATATGTCAACCTCATGTCAGAATCTCGTCAATGTATGTCCAAGGGTTTGGACGATAGAGACATTTTAATTTTTCGAGATTATTCGAAAGTCAATTTTTGAAAAGGCAAATATCTTCCGATCTGTAGGAATCTGAGAGACAAAACTTATGTCACTTTGAGGGAACGTATATGTTAACTTCATGTCAGAATCTCGTCAATGTATGTGAAAGGGTTTGGACGATAGAGACATTTAAATTTTTCGAGATTATTCGAAAGTCAATTTTTAAAAGACAAATATCTCCCGATCTGTAGGAATCTGAGAGACAAAACTTATGTCACTTTGAGGGAACGTATATGTCAACTTGCTGTCAGAGTCACGTCAATGTATGTCCAAGGGTTTGGACGATAGAGACATTTTAATTTTTCGAGATTATTCGAAAGTCAATTTTTGAAAAGGCAAATATCTCCCGATCTGTAGGAATCTGAGAGACAAAACTTATGTCACTTTGAGGGAACGTATATGTCAACTTCATGTCAGAATCTCGTCAATGTATGTCTAAGGGTTTGGACGATAGAGACATTTTAATTTTTCGAGATTATTCGAAAGTCAATTATTAAAAGGCAAATATCTCCCGATCTGTAGGCATCTGAGAGACAAAACTTATGCCACTTTGAGGGAACGTATATGTCAACTTCATGTCAGAATCTCGTCAATGTATGTCCAAGGGTTTGGACGATAGAGACATTTTAATTTTTCGAGATTATTCGAAAGTCAATTCTTAAAAGGCAAATATCTCCCGATCTGTAGGAATCTGAGAGACAAAACTTATGTCACTTTGAGGGAACGTATATGTCAACTTCCTGTCAGAGTCACGTCAATGTATGCCCAAGGGTTTGGAGGATAGAGACATTTTAATTTTTCGAGATTATTCGAAAGTCAATTTTTGAAAAGGCAAATATCTCCCGATCTGTAGGAATCTGAGAGACAAAACTTATGTCACTTTGAGGGAACGTATATGTCAACTTCATGTCAGAATCTCGACAATGTATGTCCAAGGGTTTGGACAATAGAGACATTTTAATTTTTCGAGATTATTCGAAAGTCAATTTTTAAAAGGCAAATATCTCCCGATCTGTAGGCATCTGAGAGACATACCTTATGCCACTTTGAGGGAACGTATATGTCAACTTCATGTCAGAATCTCGTCAATGTATGTCCAAGGGTTTGGACGATAGAGACATTTTAATTTTTCGAGATTATTCGAAAGTCAATTTTAAAAGGCAAATATCTCCCGATCTGTAGGAGTCTGAGAGACAAAACTTATGTCACTTTGAGGGAACGTATATGTCAACTTCCTGTCAGAGTCACGTCAATTTATGTCCAAGGGTTTGGAGTATAGAGACATTTTAATTTTTCGAGATTATTCGAAAGTCTTTTTTTGAAAAGGCAAATATCTCCCGATCTGTAGGAATCTGAGAGACAAAACTTATGTCACTTTGAGGGAACGTACATGTCAACTTCATGTCAGAATCTCGTCAATGTATGTCCAAGTGTTTGGACGAGAGAGACATTTTAATTTTTCGAGATTATTCGAAAGTCAATTCTTAAAAGGCAAATATCTCCCGATCTGTAGGAATCTGAGAGACAAAACTTATGTCACTTTGAGGGAACGTATATGTCAACTTCCTGCCAGAGTCACGTCAATGTATGTCCAAGGGTTTGGACGATAGAGACATTTTAATTTTTCGAGATTATTCGAAAGTCAATTTTTGAAAAGGCAAATATCTCCCGATCTGTAGGCATCTGAGAGACAAAACTTATGTCACTTTGAGGGAACGTATATGTCAACCTCATGTCAGAATCTCGTCAATGTATGTCCAAGGGTTTGGACGATAGAGACATTTTAATTTTTCGAGATTATTCGAAAGTCAATTTTTGAAAAGGCAAATATCTTCCGATCTGTAGGAATCTGAGAGACAAAACTTATGTCACTTTGAGGGAACGTATATGTCAACTTCATGTCAGAATCTCGTCAATGTATGTGAAAGGGTTTGGACGATAGAGACATTTTAATTTTTCGAGATTATTCGAAAGTCAATTATTTAAAGGTTAATATCTCCCGATCTGTAGGCATCTGAGAGACAAAACTTATGTCACTTTGAGGGTACATATATGTCAACCTCATGTCAGAATCTCGTCAATGTATGTCCAAGGGTTTGGACGATAGATATATTTTAATTTTTCGAGATTATTCGAAAGTCAATTTATGAAAAAGCAAATATCTCCAGATCTGTAGGAATCTGAGAGACAAAACTCATGTCACTTTGAGGGAAGGCATATGTCAAGTTCATGTCAGAATCTCGTCAATGTATGTCTAAGGGTTTGGACGATAGAGACATTTTAATTTTTCGAGATTATTCGAAAGTCAATTATTAAAAGGCAAATATCTCCCGATCTGTAGGCATCTGAGAGACAAAACTTATGCCACTTTGAGGGAACGTATATGTCAACTTCATGTCAGAATCTCGTCAATGTATGTCCAAGGGTTTGGACGATAGAGACATTTTAATTTTTCGAGATTATTCGAAAGTCAATTCTTAAAAGGCAAATATCTCCCGATCTGTAGGAATCTGAGAGACAAAACTTATGTCACTTTGAGGGAACGTACATGTCAACGTCATGTCAGAATCTCGTCAATGTATGTCCAAGGGTTTGGACGAGAGAGACATTTTAATTTTTCGAGATTATTCGAAATTCAATTTTTGAAAAGGCAAATATCTCCCGATCTGTAGGAATCTGAGAGACAAAACTTATGTCACTTTGAGGGAACGTATATGTCAACTTCATGTCAGAATCTCGACAATGTATGTCCAAGGGTTTGGACGATAGAGACATTTTAATTTTTCGAGATTATTCGAAAGTCAATTTTTAAAAGGCAAATATCTCCCGATCTGTAGGCATCTGAGAGACATACCTTATGCCACTTTGAGGGAACGTATATGTCAACTTCATGTCAGAATCTCGTCAATGTATGTCCAAGGGTTTGGACGATAGAGACATTTTAATTTTTCGAGATTATTCGAAAGTCAATTTTAAAAGGCAAATATCTCCCGATCTGTAGGAGTCTGAGAGACAAAACTTATGTCACTTTGAGGGAACGTATATGTCAACTTCCTGTCAGAGTCACGTCAATTTATGTCCAAGGGTTTGGAGTATAGAGACATTTTAATTTTTCGAGATTATTCGAAAGTCTTTTTTTGAAAAGGCAAATATCTCCCGATCTGTAGGAATCTGAGAGACAAAACTTATGTCACTTTGAGGGAACGTACATGTCAACTTCATGTCAGAATCTCGTCAATGTATGTCCAAGTGTTTGGACGAGAGAGACATTTTAATTTTTCGAGATTATTCGAAAGTCAATTTTTAAAAGGCAAATATCTCCCGATCTGTAGGCATCTGAGAGATAAAACTTATGTCACTTTGAGGGAACGTATATGTAAACTTCATGTCAGAATCTCGTCAATGTATGTGAAAGGGGTTGGAGGATAGAGACATTTTAATTTTTCGAGATTATTCGAAAGTCAATTTTTAAAAAGCAAATATCTCCCGATCTGTAGGCATCTGAGAGACAAAACTTATGTCACTTTGAGGGAACGTAGATGTCAACTCCATGTCAAAATCTCGTCAATGTATGTCCAAGGGTTTGGACGATAGACACATTTTAATTTTTCGAGATTATTCGAAAGTCAATTCTTAAAAGGCAAATATCTCCCGATCTGTTGGAATCTGAGAGACAAAACTTATGTCACTTTGAGGGAACGTATATGTCAACTTCCTGTCAGAGTCACGTCAATGTATGTCCAAGGGTTTGGACGATAGAGACATTTTAATTTTTCGAGATTATTCGAAAGTCAATTTTTGAAAAGGCAAATATCTCCCGATCTGTAGGAATCTGAGAGACAAAACTTATGTCACTTTGAGGGAACGTATATGTCAACTTGCTGTCAGAGTCACGTCAGTGTATGTCCAAGGGTTTGGACGATAGAGACATTTTAATTTTTCGAGATTATTCGAAAGTCAATTTTTGAAAAAGCAAATATCTACAGATCTGTAGGAATCTCAGAGACAAAACTCATGTCACTTTGAGGGAAGGCATATGTCAAGTTCATGTCAGAATCTCGTCAATGTATGTCCATGGGTTTGGCCGATAGAGACATTTTAATTTTTCGAGATTATTCGAAAGTCAATTATTAAAAGGCAAAATCTCCGGATCTGTAGGCATCTGAGAGACAAAACTTATGCCACTTTGAGGGAACGTATATGTCAACTTCATGTCAGAATCTCGTCAATGTATGTCCAAGGGTTTGGACGATAGAGACATTTTAATTTTTCGAGATTATTCGAAAGTCAATTCTTAAAAGGCAAATATCTCCCGATCTTTAGGAATCTGAGAGACAAAACTTATGTCACTTTGAGGGAACGTATATGTCAACTTCCTGTCAGAGTCACGTCAATGTATGCCCAAGGGTTTGGAGGATAGAGACATTTTAATTTTTCGAGATTATTCGAAAGTCAATTTTTGAAAAGGCAAATATCTCCCGATCTGTAGGAATCTGAGAGACAAAACTTATGTCACTTTGAGGGAACGTATATGTCAACTTCATGTCAGAATCTCGACAATGTATGTCCAAGGGTTTGGACGATAGAGACATTTTAATTTTTCGAGATTATTCGAAAGTCAATTTTTAAAAGGCAAATATCTCCCGATCTGTAGGCATCTGAGAGACATACCTTATGCCACTTTGAGGGAACGTATATGTCAACTTCATGTCAGAATCTCGTCAATGTATGTCCAAGGGTTTGGACGATAGAGACATTTTAATTTTTCGAGATTATTCGAAAGTCAATTTTAAAAGGCAAATATCTCCCGATCTGTAGGAGTCTGAGAGACAAAACTTATGTCACTTTGAGGGAACGTATATGTCAACTTCCTGTCAGAGTCACGTCAATTTATGTCCAAGGGTTTGGAGTATAGAGACATTTTAATTTTTCGAGATTATTCGAAAGTCTTTTTTTTAAGGCAAATATCTCCCGATCTGTAGGAATCTGAGAGACAAAACTTATGTCACTTTGAGGGAACGTACATGTCAACTTCATGTCAGAATCTCGTCAATGTATGTCCAAGTGTTTGGACGAGAGAGACATTTTAATTTTTACGAGATTATTCGAAAGTCAATTCTTAAAAGGCAAATATCTCCCGATCTGTAGGAATCTGAGAGACAAAACTTATGTCACTTTGAGGGAACGTATATGTCAACTTCATGTCAGAATCTCGTCAATGTATGTGAAAGGGTTTGGACGATAGAGACATTTAAATTTTTCGAGATTATTCGAAAGTCAATTTTTAAAAGACAAATATCTCCCGATCTGTAGGAATCTGAGAGACAAAACTTATGTCACTTTGAGGGAACGTATATGTCAACTTGCTGTCAGAGTCACGTCAATGTATGTCCAAGGGTTTGGACGATAGAGACATTTTAATTTTTCGAGATTATTCGAAAGTCAATTTTTGAAAAGGCAAATATCTCCCGATCTGTAGGCATCTGAGAGACAAAACTTATGTCACTTTGAGGGAACGTATATGTCAACCTCATGTCAGAATCTCGTCAATGTATGTCCAAGGGTTTGGACGATAGAGACATTTTAATTTTTCGAGATTATTCGAAAGTCAATTTTTGAAAAGGCAAATATCTTCCGATCTGTAGGAATCTGAGAGACAAAACTTATGTCTCTTTGAGGGAACGTATATGTCAACTTCATGTCAGAATCTCGTCAATGTATGTGAAAGGGTTTGGACGATAGAGACATTTAAATTTTTCGAGATTATTCGAAAGTCAATTTTTAAAAGACAAATATCTCCCGATCTGTAGGAATCTGAGAGACAAAACTTATGTCACTTTGAGGGAACGTATATGTCAACTTGCTGTCAGAGTCACGTCAGTGTATGTCCAAGGGTTTGGACGATAGAGACATTTTAATTTTTCGAGATTATTCGAAAGTCAATTTTTGAAAAAGCAAATATCTACAGATCTGTAGGAATCTGAGAGACAAAACTCATGTCACTTTGAGGGAAGGCATATGTCAAGTTCATGTCAGAATCTCGTCAATGTATGTCCATGGGTTTGGACGATAGAGACATTTTAATTTTTCGAGATTATTCGAAAGTCAATTATTTAAAGGTTAATATCTCCCGATCTGTAGGCATCTGAGAGACAAAACATATGTCACTTTGAGGGTACATATATGTCAACCTCATGTCAGAATCTCGTCAATGTATGTCCAAGGGTTTGGACGATAGAGACATTTTAATTTTTCGAGATTATTCGAAAGTCAATTTTAAAAGGCAAATATCTCCCGATCTGTAGGAATCTGAGAGACAAAAATTATGTCACTTTGAGGGAACGTATATGTCAACTTCCTGTCAGAGTCACGTCAATGTATGTCCAAGGGTTTGGAGGATAGAGACATTTTTATTTTTCGAGATTATTCGAAAGTCAATTTTTGAAAAGGCAAATATCTCCCGATCTGTAGGAATCTGAGAGATAAAACTTATGTCACTTTGAGGGAACGTATATGTCAACTTCATGTCAGAATCTCGACAATGTATGTCCAAGGGTTTGGACGATAGAGACATTTTAATTTTTCGAGATTATTCGAAAGTCAATTTTTAAAAAGCAAATATCTCCCGATCTGTAGGCATCTGAGAGACAAAACTTATGTCACGTTGAGGGAACGTATATGTCAACCTCATGCCAGAATCTCGTCAATGTATGTCCAAGGGTTTGGACGATAGAGACATTTTAATTTTTCGATATTATTCGAAAGTCAATTATTAAAAGGCAAATATCTCCCGATCTGTAGGCATCTGAGAGACATACCTGATGCCACTTTGAGGGAACGTATATGTCAACTTCATGTCAGAATCTCGTCAATGTATGTCCAAGGGTTTGGACGATAGAGACATTTTAATTTTTCGAGATTATTCGAAAGTCAATTTTAAAAGGCAAATATCTCCCGATCTGTAGGAATCTGAGAGACAAAACTTATGTCACTTTGAGGGAACGTATATGTCAACTTGCTGTCAGAGTCACGTCAGTGTATGTCCAAGGGTTTGGACGATAGAGACATTTTAATTTTTCGAGATTATTCGAAAGTCAATTTTTGAAAAGGCAAATATCTCCCGATCTGTAGGAATCTGAGAGACAAAACTTATGTCACTTTGAGGGAACGTATATGTCAACTTGCTGTCAGAGTCACGTCAGTGTATGTCCAAGGGTTTGGACGATAGAGACATTTTAATTTTTCGAGATTATTCGAAAGTCAATTTTTGAAAAAGCAAATATCTACAGATCTGTAGGAATCTCAGAGACAAAACTCATGTCACTTTGAGGGAAGGCATATGTCAAGTTCATGTCAGAATCTCGTCAATGTATGTCCATGGGTTTGGCCGATAGAGACATTTTAATTTTTCGAGATTATTCGAAAGTCAATTATTAAAAGGCAAAATCTCCGGATCTGTAGGCATCTGAGAGACAAAACTTATGCCACTTTGAGGGAACGTATATGTCAACTTCATGTCAGAATCTCGTCAATGTATGTCCAAGGGTTTGGACGATAGAGACATTTTAATTTTTCGAGATTATTCGAAAGTCAATTCTTAAAAGGCAAATATCTCCCGATCTTTAGGAATCTGAGAGACAAAACTTATGTCACTTTGAGGGAACGTATATGTCAACTTCCTGTCAGAGTCACGTCAATGTATGCCCAAGGGTTTGGAGGATAGAGACATTTTAATTTTTCGAGATTATTCGAAAGTCAATTTTTGAAAAGGCAAATATCTCCCGATCTGTAGGAATCTGAGAGACAAAACTTATGTCACTTTGAGGGAACGTATATGTCAACTTCATGTCAGAATCTCGACAATGTATGTCCAAGGGTTTGGACGATAGAGACATTTTAATTTTTCGAGATTATTCGAAAGTCAATTTTTAAAAGGCAAATATCTCCCGATCTGTAGGCATCTGAGAGACATACCTTATGCCACTTTGAGGGAACGTATATGTCAACTTCATGTCAGAATCTCGTCAATGTATGTCCAAGGGTTTGGACGATAGAGACATTTTAATTTTTCGAGATTATTCGAAAGTCAATTTTAAAAGGCAAATATCTCCCGATCTGTAGGAGTCTGAGAGACAAAACTTATGTCACTTTGAGGGAACGTATATGTCAACTTCCTGTCAGAGTCACGTCAATTTATGTCCAAGGGTTTGGAGTATAGAGACATTTTAATTTTTCGAGATTATTCGAAAGTCTTTTTTTTAAGGCAAATATCTCCCGATCTGTAGGAATCTGAGAGACAAAACTTATGTCACTTTGAGGGAACGTACATGTCAACTTCATGTCAGAATCTCGTCAATGTATGTCCAAGTGTTTGGACGAGAGAGACATTTTAATTTTTACGAGATTATTCGAAAGTCAATTCTTAAAAGGCAAATATCTCCCGATCTGTAGGAATCTGAGAGACAAAACTTATGTCACTTTGAGGGAACGTATATGTCAACTTCATGTCAGAATCTCGTCAATGTATGTGAAAGGGTTTGGACGATAGAGACATTTAAATTTTTCGAGATTATTCGAAAGTCAATTTTTAAAAGACAAATATCTCCCGATCTGTAGGAATCTGAGAGACAAAACTTATGTCACTTTGAGGGAACGTATATGTCAACTTGCTGTCAGAGTCACGTCAATGTATGTCCAAGGGTTTGGACGATAGAGACATTTTAATTTTTCGAGATTATTCGAAAGTCAATTTTTGAAAAGGCAAATATCTCCCGATCTGTAGGCATCTGAGAGACAAAACTTATGTCACTTTGAGGGAACGTATATGTCAACCTCATGTCAGAATCTCGTCAATGTATGTCCAAGGGTTTGGACGATAGAGACATTTTAATTTTTCGAGATTATTCGAAAGTCAATTTTTGAAAAGGCAAATATCTTCCGATCTGTAGGAATCTGAGAGACAAAACTTATGTCTCTTTGAGGGAACGTATATGTCAACTTCATGTCAGAATCTCGTCAATGTATGTGAAAGGGTTTGGACGATAGAGACATTTAAATTTTTCGAGATTATTCGAAAGTCAATTTTTAAAAGACAAATATCTCCCGATCTGTAGGAATCTGAGAGACAAAACTTATGTCACTTTGAGGGAACGTATATGTCAACTTGCTGTCAGAGTCACGTCAGTGTATGTCCAAGGGTTTGGACGATAGAGACATTTTAATTCTTCGAGATTATTCGAAAGTCAATTTTTGAAAAAGCAAATATCTACAGATCTGTAGGAATCTGAGAGACAAAACTCATGTCACTTTGAGGGAAGGCATATGTCAAGTTCATGTCAGAATCTCGTCAATGTATGTCCATGGGTTTGGACGATAGAGACATTTTAATTTTTCGAGATTATTCGAAAGTCAATTATTTAAAGGTTAATATCTCCCGATCTGTAGGCATCTGAGAGACAAAACATATGTCACTTTGAGGGTACATATATGTCAACCTCATGTCAGAATCTCGTCAATGTATGTCCAAGGGTTTGGACGATAGAGACATTTTAATTTTTCGAGATTATTCGAAAGTCAATTTTAAAAGGCAAATATCTCCCGATCTGTAGGAATCTGAGAGACAAAAATTATGTCACTTTGAGGGAACGTATATGTCAACTTCCTGTCAGAGTCACGTCAATGTATGTCCAAGGGTTTGGAGGATAGAGACATTTTTATTTTTCGAGATTATTCGAAAGTCAATTTTTGAAAAGGCAAATATCTCCCGATCTGTAGGAATCTGAGAGATAAAACTTATGTCACTTTGAGGGAACGTATATGTCAACTTCATGTCAGAATCTCGACAATGTATGTCCAAGGGTTTGGACGATAGAGACATTTTAATTTTTCGAGATTATTCGAAAGTCAATTTTTAAAAAGCAAATATCTCCCGATCTGTAGGCATCTGAGAGACAAAACTTATGTCACGTTGAGGGAACGTATATGTCAACCTCATGCCAGAATCTCGTCAATGTATGTCCAAGGGTTTGGACGATAGAGACATTTTAATTTTTCGATATTATTCGAAAGTCAATTATTAAAAGGCAAATATCTCCCGATCTGTAGGCATCTGAGAGACATACCTGATGCCACTTTGAGGGAACGTATATGTCAACTTCATGTCAGAATCTCGTCAATGTATGTCCAAGGGTTTGGACGATAGAGACATTTTAATTTTTCGAGATTATTCGAAAGTCAATTTTAAAAGGCAAATATCTCCCGATCTGTAGGAATCTGAGTGACAAAACTTATGTCACTTTGAGGGAACGTATATGTCAACTTCCTGTCAGAGTCACGTCAATGTATGTCCAAGGGTTTGGAGGATAGAGACATTTTAATTTTTTGAGATTATTCGAAAGTCAATTTTTGAAAAGGCAAATATCTCCCGATCTGTAGGAATCTGAGAGACAAAACTTATGTCACTTTGAGGGAACGTATATGTCAACTTGCTGTCAGAGTCACGTCAGTGTATGTCCAAGGGTTTGGACGATAGAGACATTTTAATTTTTCGAGATTATTCGAAAGTCAATTTTTGAAAAAGCAAATATCTACAGATCTGTAGGAATCTCAGAGACAAAACTCATGTCACTTTGAGGGAAGGCATATGTCAAGTTCATGTCAGAATCTCGTCAATGTATGTCCATGGGTTTGGCCGATAGAGACATTTTAATTTTTCGAGATTATTCGAAAGTCAATTATTAAAAGGCAAAATCTCCGGATCTGTAGGCATCTGAGAGACAAAACTTATGCCACTTTGAGGGAACGTATATGTCAACTTCATGTCAGAATCTCGTCAATGTATGTCCAAGGGTTTGGACGATAGAGACATTTTAATTTTTCGAGATTATTCGAAAGTCAATTCTTAAAAGGCAAATATCTCCCGATCTGTAGGAATCTGAGAGACAAAACTTATGTCACTTTGAGGGAACGTATATGTCAACTTCCTGTCAGAGTCACGTCAATGTATGCCCAAGGGTTTGGAGGATAGAGACATTTTAATTTTTCGAGATTATTCGAAAGTCAATTTTTGAAAAGGCAAATATCTCCCGATCTGTAGGAATCTGAGAGACAAAACTTATGTCACTTTGAGGGAACGTATATGTCAACTTCATGTCAGAATCTCGACAATGTATGTCCAAGGGTTTGGACGATAGAGACATTTTAATTTTTCGAGATTATTCGAAAGTCAATTTTTAAAAGGCAAATATCTCCCGATCTGTAGGCATCTGAGAGACATACCTTATGCCACTTTGAGGGAACGTATATGTCAACTTCATGTCAGAATCTCGTCAATGTATGTCCAAGGGTTTGGACGATAGAGACATTTTAATTTTTCGAGATTATTCGAAAGTCAATTTTAAAAGGCAAATATCTCCCGATCTGTAGGAGTCTGAGAGACAAAACTTATGTCACTTTGAGGGAACGTATATGTCAACTTCCTGTCAGAGTCACGTCAATTTATGTCCAAGGGTTTGGAGTATAGAGACATTTTAATTTTTCGAGATTATTCGAAAGTCTTTTTTTTAAGGCAAATATCTCCCGATCTGTAGGAATCTGAGAGACAAAACTTATGTCACTTTGAGGGAACGTACATGTCAACTTCATGTCAGAATCTCGTCAATGTATGTCCAAGTGTTTGGACGAGAGAGACATTTTAATTTTTACGAGATTATTCGAAAGTCAATTCTTAAAAGGCAAATATCTCCCGATCTGTAGGAATCTGAGAGACAAAACTTATGTCACTTTGAGGGAACGTATATGTCAACTTCATGTCAGAATCTCGTCAATGTATTTGAAAGGGTTTGGACGATAGAGACATTTAAATTTTTCGAGATTATTCGAAAGTCAATTTTTAAAAGACAAATATCTCCCGATCTGTAGGAATCTGAGAGACAAAACTTATGTCACTTTGAGGGAACGTATATGTCAACTTGCTGTCAGAGTCACGTCAATGTATGTCTAAGGGTTTGGACGATAGAGACATTTTAATTTTTCGAGATTATTCGAAAGTCAATTTTTGAAAAGGCAAATATCTCCCGATCTGTAGGAATCTGAGAGACAAAACTTATGTCACTTTGAGGGAACGTATATGTCAACTTCATGTCAGAATCTCGTCAATGTATGTCTAAGGGTTTGGACGATAGAGACATTTTAATTTTTCGAGATTATTCGAAAGTCAATTATTAAAAGGCAAATATCTCCCGATCTGTAGGCATCTGAGAGACAAAACTTATGCCACTTTGAGGGAACGTATATGTCAACTTCATGTCAGAATCTCGTCAATGTATGTCCAAGGGTTTGGACGATAGAGACATTTTAATTTTTCGAGATTATTCGAAAGTCAATTTTTAAAAGGCAAATATCTCCCGATCTGTAGGAATCTGAGAGACAAAACTTATGTCACTTTGAGGGAACGTATATGTCAACTTCCTGTCAGAGTCACGTCAATGTATGCCCAAGGGTTTGGAGGATAGAGACATTTTAATTTTTCGAGATTATTCGAAATTCAATTTTTGAAAAGGCAAATATCTCCCGATCTGTAGGAATCTGAAAGACAAAACTTATGTCACTTTGAGGGAACGTATATGTCAACTTCATGTCAGAATCTCGACAATGTATGTCCAAGGGTTTGGACGATAGAGACATTTTAATTTTTCGAGATTATTCGAAAGTCAATTTTTAAAAGGCAAATATCTCCCGATCTGTAGGCATCTGAGAGACATACCTTATGCCACTTTGAGGGAACGTATATGTCAACTTCATGTCAGAATCTCGTCAATGTATGTCCAAGTGTTTGGACGAGAGAGACATTTTAATTTTTCGAGATTATTCGAAAGTCAATTTTTAAAAGGCAAATATCTCCCGATCTGTAGGCATCTGAGAGATAAAACTTATGTCACTTTGAGGGAACGTATATGTCAACTTCATGTCAGAATCTCGACAATGTATGTCCAAGGGTTTGGACGATAGAGACATTTTAATTTTTCGAGATTATTCGAAAGTCAATTTTTAAAAAGCAAATATCTCCCGATCTGTAGGCATCTGAGAGACAAAACTTATGTCACGTTGAGGGAACGTATATGTCAACCTCATGCCAGAATCTCGTCAATGTATGTCCAAGGGTTTGGACGATAGAGACATTTTAATTTTTCGAGATTATTCGAAAGTCAATTATTAAAAGGCAAATATCTCCCGATCTGTAGGCATCTGAGAGACATACCTGATGCCACTTTGAGGGAACGTATATGTCAACTTCATGTCAGAATCTCGTCAATGTATGTCCAAGGGTTTGGACGATAGAGACATTTTAATTTTTCGAGATTATTCGAAAGTCAATTTTAAAAGGCAAATATCTCCCGATCTGTAGGAATCTGAGTGACAAAACTTATGTCACTTTGAGGGAACGTATATGTCAACTTCCTGTCAGAGTCACGTCAATGTATGTCCAAGGGTTTGGAGGATAGAGACATTTTAATTTTTCGAGATTATTCGAAAGTCAATTTTTGAAAAGGCAAATATCTCCCGATCTGTAGGAATCTGAGAGACAAAACTTATGTCACTTTGAGGGAACGTACATGTCAACTTCATGTCAGAATCTCGTCAATGTATGTCCAAGTGTTTGGACGAGAGAGACATTTTAATTTTTCGAGATTATTCGAAAGTCAATTTTTAAAAGGCAAATATCTCCCGATCTGTAGGCATTTTAGAGATAAAACTTATGTCACTTTGAGGGAACGTATATGTAAACTTCATGTCAGAATCTCGTCAATGTATGTGAAAGGGTTTGGACGATAGAGACATTTTAATTTTTCGAGATTATTCGAAAGTCAATTTTTAAAAAGCAAATATCTCCCGATCTGTAGGCATCTGAGAGACAAAACTTATGTCACTTTGAGGGAACGTACTTGTCAACTCCATGTCATAATCTCGTCAATGTATGTCCAAGGGTTTGGAGGATAGAGAAATTTTAATTTTTCGAGATTATTCGAAAGTCAATTTTTGAAAAAGCAAATATCTCCCGATCTGTTGGAATCTGAGAGACAAAACTTATGTCACTTTGAGGGAACGTATATGTCAACTTCATGTCAGAATCTCGACAATGTATGTCCAAGGGTTTGGACGATAGAGACATTTTAATTTTTCGAGATTATTCGAAAGTCAATTTTTAAAAAGCAAATATCTCCCGATCTGTAGGCATCTGAGAGACAAAACTTATGTCACGTTGAGGGAACGTATATGTCAACCTCATGCCAGAATCTCGTCAATGTATGTCCAAGGGTTTGGAGGATAGACACATTTTAATTTTTCGAGATTATTCGAAAGTCAATTTTTGAAAAGGCAAATATCTCCCGATCTGTAGGCATCTGAGAGACAAAACGTGTGTCACTTTGAGGGAACGTACATGTCAACTCCATGTCAGAATCTAGTCAATGTATGTCCAAGGGTTTGGACGATAGAGACATTTTAATTTTTCGAGATTATTCGAAAGTCAATTTTTAAAAGGCAAATATCTCCCGATCTGTAGGCATCTGAGAGACAAAACTTATGTCACTTTGAGGGAACGTATATGTAAACTTCCTGTCAGAGTCACGTCAATGTATGTCCAAGGGTTTGGAGGATAGACACATTTTAATTTTTCGAGATTATTCGAAAGTCAATTTTTAAAAAGGCAAATATCTTCCGATCTGTAGGAATCTGAGAGACAAAACTTATGTCTCTTTGAGGGAACGTATATGTCAACTTCATGTCAGAATCTCGTCAATGTATGTGAAAGGGTTTGGACGATAGAGACATTTAAATTTTTCGAGATTATTCGAAAGTCAATTTTTAAAAGACAAATATCTCCCGATCTGTAGGAATCTGAGAGACAAAACTTATGTCACTTTGAGGGAACGTATATGTCAACTTGCTGTCAAAGTCACGTCAATGTATGTCCAAGGGTTTGGACGATAGAGACATTTTAATTTTTCGAGATTATTCGAAAATCAATTTATGAAAAAGCAAATATCTCCAGATCTGTAGGAATCTGAGAGACAAAACTCATGTCACTTTGAGGGAAGGCATATGTCAAGTTCATGTCAGAATCTCGTCGATGTATGTCCATGGGTTTGGACGATAGAGACATTTTAATTTTTCGAGATTATTCGAAAGTCAATTATTTAAAGGTTAATATCTCCCGATCTGTAGGCATCTGAGAGACAAAACTTATGTCACTTTGAGGGTACATATATGTCAACCTCATGTCAGAATCTCGTCAATGTATGTCCAAGGGTTTGGACGATAGAGACATTTTAATTTTTCGAGATTATTCGAAAGTCAATTCTTAAAAAGCAAATATCTCCCGATCTGTAGGCATCTGAGAGACAAAACGTATGTCACTTTGAGGGAACGTACATGTCAACGTCATGTCAGAATCTCGTCAATGTATGTCCAAGGGTTTGGACGAGAGAGACATTTTAATTTTTCGAGATTATTCGAATGTCAATTTTTAAAAGGCAAATATCTCCCGATCTGTAGGCATCTGAGAGACAAAACTTATGTCACTTTGAGGGAACGTATATGTAAACTTCCTGTTAGAGTCACGCCAATGTATGTCCAAGGGTTTGGAGGATAGACACATTTTAATTTTTCGAGATTATTCGAAAGTCAATTTTTGAAAAGGCAAATATCTTCCGATCTGTAGGAATCTGAGAGACAAAACTTATGTCACTTTGAGGGAACGTATATGTCAACTTCATGTCAGAATCTCGTCAATGTATGTGAAAGGGTTTGGACGATAGAGACATTTAAATTTTTCGAGATTATTCGAAAGTCAATTTTTAAAAGACAAATATCTCCCGATCTGTAGGAATCTGAGAGACAAAACTTATGTCACTTTGAGGGAACGTATATGTCAACTTGCTGTCAGAGTCACGTCAATGTATGTCCAAGGGTTTGGACGATAGAGACATTTTAATTTTTCGAGATTATTCGAAAGTCAATTTTTGAAAAGGCAAATATCTCCCGATCTGTAGGAATCTGAGAGACAAAACTTATGTCACTTTGAGGGAACGTATATGTCAACTTCATGTCAGAATCTCGTCAATGTATGTCCAAGGGTTTGGACGATAGAGACATTTTAATTTTTCGAGATTATTCGAAAGTCAATTCTTAAAAGGCAAATATCTCCCGATCTGTAGGAATCTGAGAGACAAAACTTATGTCACTTTGAGGGAACGTATATGTCAACTTCCTGTCAGAGTCACGTCAATGTATGCCCAAGGGTTTGGAGGATAGAGACATTTTAATTTTTCGAGATTATTCGAAAGTCAATTTTTGAAAAGGCAAATATCTCCCGATCTGTAGGAATCTGAGAGACAAAACTTATGTCACTTTGAGGGAACGTATATGTCAACTTCATGTCAGAATCTCGACAATGTATGTCCAAGGGTTTGGACGATAGAGACATTTTAATTTTTCGAGATTATTCGAAAGTCAATTTTTAAAAGGCAAATATCTCCCGATCTGTAGGCATCTGAGAGACATACCTTATGCCACTTTGAGGGAACGTGTATGTCAACTTCATGTCAGAATCTCGTCAATGTATGTCCAAGGGTTTGGACGATAGAGACATTTTAATTTTTCGAGATTATTCGAAAGTCAATTTTAAAAGGCAAATATCTCCCGATCTGTTGGAGTCTGAGAGACAAAACTTATGTCACTTTGAGGGAACGTATATGTCAACTTCCTGTCAGAGTCACGTCAATTTATGTCCAAGGGTTTGGAGGATAGAGACATTTTAATTTTTCGAGATTATTCGAAAGTCAATTTTTGAAAAGGCAAATATCTCCCGATCTGTAGGAATCTGAGAGACAAAACTTATGTCACTTTGAGGGAACGTACATGTCAACTTCATGTCAGAATCTCGTCAATGTATGTCCAAGTGTTTGGACGAGAGAGACATTTTAATTTTTCGAGATTATTCGAAAGTCAATTTTTAAAAGGCAAATATCTCCCGATCTGTAGGCATCTGAGAGATAAAACTTATGTCACTTTGAGGGAACGTATACGTCAACTTCATGTCAGAATCTCGTCAATGTATGTGAAAGGGTTTGGACGATAGAGACATTTTAATTTTTCGAGATTATTCGAAAGTCAATTTTTAAAAAGCAAATATCTCCCGATCTGTAGGCATCTGAGAGACAAAACTTATGTCACTTTGAGGGAACGTATATGTCAACTCCATGTCAAAATCTCGTCAATGTATGTATAAGGGTTTGGACGATAGAGACATTTTAATTTTTCGAGTTTATTCGAAAGTCAATTCTTAAAAGGCAAATATCTCCCGATGTGTAGGAATCTGAGAGACAAAACTTATGTCACTTTGAGGTAACGTATATGTCAACTTCCTGTCAGAGTCACGTCAATGTATGTCCAAGGGTTTGGACGATAGAGACATTTTAATTTTTCGAGATTATTCGAAAGTCAATTTTTGTAAAGGCAAATATCTCCCGATCTGTAGGCATCTGAGAGACAAAACTTATGTCACTTTGAGGGAACGTATATGTCAACCTCATGTCAGAATCTCGTCAATGTATGTCCAAGGGTTTGGACGATAGAGACATTTTAATTTTTCGAGATTATTCGAAAGTCAATTTTTGAAAAGGCAAATATCTTCCGATCTGTAGGAATCTGAGAGACAAAACTTATGTCTCTTTGAGGGAACGTATATGTCAACTTCATGTCAGAATCTCGTCAATGTATGTGAAAGGGTTTGGACGATAGAGACATTTAAATTTTTCGAGATTATTCGAAAGTCAATTTTTAAAAGACAAATATCTCCCGATCTGTAGGAATCTGAGAGACAAAACTTATGTCACTTTGAGGGAACGTATATGTCAACTTGCTGTCAGAGTCACGTCAGTGTATGTCCAAGGGTTTGGACGATAGAGACATTTTAATTTTTCGAGATTATTCGAAAGTCAATTTTTGAAAAAGCAAATATCTACAGATCTGTAGGAATCTGAGAGACAAAACTCATGTCACTTTGAGGGAAGGCATATGTCAAGTTCATGTCAGAATCTCGTCAATGTATGTCCATGGGTTTGGACGATAGAGACATTTTAATTTTTTGAGATTATTCGAAAGTCAATTATTTAAAGGTTAATATCTCCCGATCTGTAGGCATCTGAGAGACAAAACTTATGTCACTTTGTGGGTACATATATGTCAACCTCATGTCAGAATCTCGTCAATGTATGTCCAAGGGTTTGGACGATAGAGACATTTTAATTTTTCGAGATTATTCGAAAGTCAATTTTAAAAGGCAAATATCTCCCGATCTGTAGGAATCTGAGAGACAAAACTTATGTCACTTTGAGGGAACGTATATGTCAACTTCCTGTCAGAGTCACGTCAATGTATGTCCAAGGGTTTGGAGGATAGAGACATTTTAATTTTTCGAGATTATTCGAAAGTCAATTTTTGAAAAGGCAAATATCTCCCGATCTGTAGGAATCTGAGAGACAAAACTTATGTCACTTTGAGGGAACGTATATGTCAACTTCCTGTCAGAGTCACGTCAATGTATGTCCAAGGGTTTGGAGGATAGAGACATTTTAATTTTTCGAGATTATTCGAAAGTCAATTATTAAAAGGCAAATATCTCCCGATCTGTAGGCATCTGAGAGACATACCTGATGCCACTTTGAGGGAACGTATATGTCAACTTCATGTCAGAATCTCGTCAATGTATGTCCAAGGGTTTGGACGATAGAGACATTTTAATTTTTCGAGATTATTCGAAAGTCAATTTTAAAAGGCAAATATCTCCCGATCTGTAGGAATCTGAGTGACAAAACTTATGTCACTTTGAGGGAACGTATATGTCAACTTCCTGTCAGAGTCACGTCAATGTATGTCCAAGGGTTTGGAGGATAGAGACATTTTAATTTTTCGAGATTATTCGAAAGTCAATTTTTGAAAAGGCAAATATCTCCCGATCTGTAGGAATCTGAGAGACAAAACTTATGTCACTTTGAGGGAACGTACATGTCAACTTCATGTCAGAATCTCGTCAATGTATGTCCAAGTGTTTGGACGAGAGAGACATTTTAATTTTTCGAGATTATTCGAAAGTCAATTTTTAAAAGGCAAATATCTCCCGATCTGTAGGCATTTTAGAGATAAAACTTATGTCACTTTGAGGGAACGTATATGTAAACTTCATGTCAGAATCTCGTCAATGTATGTGAAAGGGTTTGGACGATAGAGACATTTTAATTTTTCGAGATTATTCGAAAGTCAATTTTTAAAAAGCAAATATCTCCCGATCTGTAGGCATCTGAGAGACAAAACTTATGTCACTTTGAGGGAACGTACTTGCCAACTCCATGTCATAATCTCGTCAATGTATGTCCAAGGGTTTGGAGGATAGAGAAATTTTAATTTTTCGAGATTATTCGAAAGTCAATTTTTGAAAAAGCAAATATCTCCCGATCTGTTGGAATCTGAGAGACAAAACTTATGTCACTTTGAGGGAACGTATATGTCAACTTCATGTCAGAATCTCGACAATGTATGTCCAAGGGTTTGGACGATAGAGACATTTTAATTTTTCGAGATTATTCGAAAGTCAATTTTTAAAAAGCAAATATCTCCCGATCTGTAGGCATCTGAGAGACAAAACTTATGTCACGTTGAGGGAACGTATATGTCAACCTCATGCCAGAATCTCGTCAATGTATGTCCAAGGGTTTGGAGGATAGACACATTTTAATTTTTCGAGATTATTCGAAAGTCAATTTTTGAAAAGGCAAATATCTCCCGATCTGTAGGCATCTGAGAGACAAAACGTGTGTCACTTTGAGGGAACGTACATGTCAACTCCATGTCAGAATCTAGTCAATGTATGTCCAAGGGTTTGGACGATAGAGACATTTTAATTTTTCGAGATTATTCGAAAGTCAATTTTTAAAAGGCAAATATCTCCCGATCTGTAGGCATCTGAGAGACAAAACTTATGTCACTTTGAGGGAACGTATATGTAAACTTCCTGTCAGAGTCACGTCAATGTATGTCCAAGGGTTTGGAGGATAGACACATTTTAATTTTTCGAGATTATTCAAAAGTCAATTTTTAAAAAGGCAAATATCTTCCGATCTGTAGGAATCTGAGAGACAAAACTTATGTCTCTTTGAGGGAACGTATATGTCAACTTCATGTCAGAATCTCGTCAATGTATGTGAAAGGGTTTGGACGATAGAGACATTTAAATTTTTCGAGATTATTCGAAAGTCAATTTTTAAAAGACAAATATCTCCCGATCTGTAGGAATCTGAGAGACAAAACTTATGTCACTTTGAGGGAACGTATATGTCAACTTGCTGTCAAAGTCACGTCAATGTATGTCCAAGGGTTTGGACGATAGAGACATTTTAATTTTTCGAGATTATTCGAAAATCAATTTATGAAAAAGCAAATATCTCCAGATCTGTAGGAATCTGAGAGACAAAACTCATGTCACTTTGAGGGAAGGCATATGTCAAGTTCATGTCAGAATCTCGTCGATGTATGTCCATGGGTTTGGACGATAGAGACATTTTAATTTTTCGAGATTATTCGAAAGTCAATTATTTAAAGGTTAATATCTCCCGATCTGTAGGCATCTGAGAGACAAAACTTATGTCACTTTGAGGGTACATATATGTCAACCTCATGTCAGAATCTCGTCAATGTATGTCCAAGGGTTTGGACGATAGAGACATTTTAATTTTTCGAGATTATTCGAAAGTCAATTCTTAAAAAGCAAATATCTCCCGATCTGTAGGCATCTGAGAGACAAAACGTATGTCACTTTGAGGGAACGTACATGTCAACGTCATGTCAGAATCTCGTCAATGTATGTCCAAGGGTTTGGACGAGAGAGACATTTTAATTTTTCGAGATTATTCGAAAGTCAATTTTTAAAAGGCAAATATCTCCCGATCTGTAGGCATCTGAGAGACAAAACTTATGTCACTTTGAGGGAACGTATATGTAAACTTCCTGTCAGAGTCACGTCAATGTATGTCCAAGGGTTTGGAGGATAGACACATTTTAATTTTTCGAGATTATTCGAAAGTCAATTTTTGAAAAGGCAAATATCTTCCGATCTGTAGGAATCTGAGAGACAAAACTTATGTCACTTTGAGGGAACGTATATGTCAACTTCATGTCAGAATCTCGTCAATGTATGTGAAAGGGTTTGGACGATAGAGACATTTAAATTTTTCGAGATTATTCGAAAGTCAATTTTTAAAAGACAAATATCTCCCGATCTGTAGGAATCTGAGAGACAAAACTTATGTCACTTTGAGGGAACGTATATGTCAACTTGCTGTCAGAGTCACGTCAATGTATGTCCAAGGGTTTGGACGATAGAGACATTTTAATTTTTCGAGATTATTCGAAAGTCAATTTTTGAAAAGGCAAATATCTCCCGATCTGTAGGAATCTGAGAGACAAAACTTATGTCACTTTGAGGGAACGTATATGTCAACTTCATGTCAGAATCTCGTCAATGTATGTCCAAGGGTTTGGACGATAGAGACATTTTAATTTTTCGAGATTATTCGAAAGTCAATTCTTAAAAGGCAAATATCTCCCGATCTGTAGGAATCTGAGAGACAAAACTTATGTCACTTTGAGGGAACGTATATGTCAACTTCCTGTCAGAGTCACGTCAATGTATGCCCAAGGGTTTGGAGGATAGAGACATTTTAATTTTTCGAGATTATTCGAAAGTCAATTTTTGAAAAGGCAAATATCTCCCGATCTGTAGGAATCTGAGAGACAAAACTTATGTCACTTTGAGGGAACGTATATGTCAACTTCATGTCAGAATCTCGACAATGTATGTCCAAGGGTTTGGACGATAGAGACATTTTAATTTTTCGAGATTATTCGAAAGTCAATTTTTAAAAGGCAAATATCTCCCGATCTGTAGGCATCTGAGAGACATACCTTATGCCACTTTGAGGGAACGTGTATGTCAACTTCATGTCAGAATCTCGTCAATGTATGTCCAAGGGTTTGGACGATAGAGACATTTTAATTTTTCGAGATTATTCGAAAGTCAATTTTAAAAGGCAAATATCTCCCGATCTGTTGGAGTCTGAGAGACAAAACTTATGTCACTTTGAGGGAACGTATATGTCAACTTCCTGTCAGAGTCACGTCAATTTATGTCCAAGGGTTTGGAGGATAGAGACATTTTAATTTTTCGAGATTATTCGAAAGTCAATTTTTGAAAAGGCAAATATCTCCCGATCTGTAGGAATCTGAGAGACAAAACTTATGTCACTTTGAGGGAACGTACATGTCAACTTCATGTCAGAATCTCGTCAATGTATGTCCAAGTGTTTGGACGAGAGAGACATTTTAATTTTTCGAGATTATTCGAAAGTCAATTTTTAAAAGGCAAATATCTCCCGATCTGTAGGCATCTGAGAGATAAAACTTATGTCACTTTGAGGGAACGTATACGTCAACTTCATGTCAGAATCTCGTCAATGTATGTGAAAGGGTTTGGACGATAGAGACATTTAAATTTTTCGAGATTATTCGAAAGTCAATTTTTAAAAAGCAAATATCTCCCGATCTGTAGGCATCTGAGAGACAAAACTTATGTCACTTTGAGGGAACGTACATGTCAACTCCATGTCAAAATCTCGTCAATGTATGTATAAGGGTTTGGACGATAGAGACATTTTAATTTTTCGAGATTATTCGAAAGTCAATTTTTAAAAGGCAAATATCTCCCGATGTGTAGGAATCTGAGAGACAAAACTTATGTCACTTTGAGGGAACGTATATGTCAACTTCCTGTCAGAGTCACGTCAATGTATGTCCAAGGGTTTGGACGATAGAGACATTTTAATTTTTCGAGATTATTCGAAAGTCAATTTTTGTAAAGGCAAATATCTCCCGATCTGTAGGCATCTGAGAGACAAAACTTATGTCACTTTGAGGGAACGTATATGTCAACCTCATGTCAGAATCTCGTCAATGTATGTCCAAGGGTTTGGACGATAGAGACATTTTAATTTTTCGAGATTATTCGAAAGTCAATTTTTGAAAAGGCAAATATCTTCCGATCTGTAGGAATCTGAGAGACAAAACTTATGTCTCTTTGAGGGAACGTATATGTCAACTTCATGTCAGAATCTCGTCAATGTATGTGAAAGGGTTTGGACGATAGAGACATTTAAATTTTTCGAGATTATTCGAAAGTCAATTTTTAAAAGACAAATATCTCCCGATCTGTAGGAATCTGAGAGACAAAACTTATGTCACTTTGAGGGAACGTATATGTCAACTTGCTGTCAGAGTCACGTCAGTGTATGTCCAAGGGTTTGGACGATAGAGACATTTTAATTTTTCGAGATTATTCGAAAGTCAATTTTTGAAAAAGCAAATATCTACAGATCTGTAGGAATCTGAGAGACAAAACTCATGTCACTTTGAGGGAAGGCATATGTCAAGTTCATGTCAGAATCTCGTCAATGTATGTCCATGGGTTTGGACGATAGAGACATTTTAATTTTTCGAGATTATTCGAAAGTCAATTTTTGAAAAGGCAAATATCTCCCGATCTGTAGGAATCTGAGAGACAAAACTTATGTCACTTTGAGGGAACGTATATGTCAACTTCCTGTCAGAGTCACGTCAATGTATGTCCAAGGGTTTGGAGGATAGAGACATTTTAATTTTTCGAGATTATTCGAAAGTCAATTTTTGAAAAGGCAAATATCTCCCGATCTGTAGGAATCTGAGAGACAAAACTTATGTCACTTTGAGGGAACGTATATGTCAACTTCATGTCAGAATCTCGACAATGTATGTCCAAGGGTTTGGACGATAGAGACATTTTAATTTTTCGAGATTATTCGAAAGTCAATTTTTAAAAAGCAAATATCTCCCGATCTGTAGGCATCTGAGAGACAAAACTTATGTCACGTTGAGGGAACGTATATGTCAACCTCATGCCAGAATCTCGTCAATGTATGTCCAAGGGTTTGGACGATAGAGACATTTTAATTTTTCGAGATTATTCGAAAGTCAATTATTAAAAGGCAAATATCTCCCGATCTGTAGGCATCTGAGAGACAAAACTTATGCCACTTTGAGGGAACGTATATGTCAACTTCATGTCAGAATCTCGTCAATGTATGTCCAAGGGTTTGGACGATAGAGACATTTTAATTTTTCGAGATTATTCGAAAGTCAATTTTAAAAGGCAAATATCTCCCGATCTGTAGGAATCTGAGAGACAAAACTTATGTCACTTTGAGGGAACGTATATGTCAACTTCCTGTCAGAGTCACGTCAATGTATGTCCAAGGGTTTGGAGGATAGAGACATTTTAATTTTTCGAGATTATTCGAAAGTCAATTTTTGAAAAGGCAAATATCTCCCGATCTGTAGGAATCTGAGAGACAAAACTTATGTCACTTTGAGGGAACGTATATGTCAACTTCATGTCAGAATCTCGACAATGTATGTCCAAGGGTTTGGACGATAGAGACATTTTAATTTTTCGAGGTTATTCGAAAGTCAATTTTTAAAAAGCAAATATCTCCCGATCTGTAGGCATCTGAGAGACAAAACTTATGTCACGTTGAGGAAACGTATATGTCAACCTCATGCCAGAATCTCGTCAATGTATGTCCAAGGGTTTGGACGATAGAGACATTTTAATTTTTCGAGATTATTCGAAAGTCAATTTTAAAAGGCAAATTTCTCCCGATCTGTAGGAATCTGAGAGACAAAACTTATGTCACTTTGAGGGAACGTATATGTCAACTTCCTGTCAGAGTCACGTCAATGTATGTCCAAGGGTTTGGAGGATAGAGAAATTTTAATTTTTCGAGATTATTCGAAAGTCAATTTTTGTAAAAGCAAATATCTCCCGATCTGTTGGAATCTGAGAGACATAACTTATGTCACTTTGAGGGAACGTATATGTCAACTTCATGTCAGAATCTCGACAATGTATGTCCAAGGGTTTGGACGATAGAGACATTTTAATTTTTCGAGATTATTCGAAAGTCAATTTTTAAAAAGCAAATATCTCCCGATCTGTAGGCATCTGAGAGACAAAACTTATGTCACGTTGAGGGAACGTATATGTCAACCTCATGCCAGAATCTCGTCAATGTATGTCCAAGGGTTTGGACGATAGAGACATTTTAATTTTTCGAGATTATTCGAAAATCAATTATTAAAAGGCAAATATCTCCCGATCTGTAGGCATCTGAGAGACATACCTTATGCCACTTTGAGGGAACGTATATGTCAACTTCATGTCAGAATCTCGTCAATGTATGTCCAAGGGTTTGGACGATAGAGACATTTTAATTTTTCGAGATTATTCGAAAGTCAATTATTAAAAGGCAAATATCTCCCGATCTGTAAGAATCTGAGAGACAAAACTTATGTCACTTTGAGGGAACGTATATGTCAACTTCCTGTCAGAGTCACGTCAATGTATGTCTAAGGGTTTGGAGGATAGAGACATTTAAATTTTTCGAGATTATTCGAAAGTCAATTTTTGAAAAGGCAAATATCTCCCGATCTGTAGGAATCTGAGAGACAAAACTTATGTCACTTTGAGGGAACGTATATGTCAACTTCATGTCAGAATCTCGACAATGTATGTCCAAGGGTTTGGACGATAGAGACATTTTAATTTTTCGAGATTATTCGAAAGTCAATTTTTAAAAAGCAAATATCTCCCGATCTGTAGGCATCTGAGAGACAAAACTTATGTCACGTTGAGGGAACGTATATGTCAACCTCATGCCAGAATCTCGTCAATGTATGTCCAAGGGTTTGGACGATAGAGACATTTTAATTTTTCGAGATTATTCGAAAGTCAATTATTAAAAGGCAAATATCTCCCGATCTGTAGGCATCTGAGAGACAAAACTTATGCCACTTTGAGGGAACGTATATGTCAACTTCATGTCAGAATCTCGTCAATGTATGTCCAAGGGTTTGGACGATAGAGACATTTTAATTTTTCGAGATTATTCGAAAGTCAATTTTAAAAGGCAAATATCTCCCGATCTGTAGGAATCTGAGAGACAAAACTTATGTCACTTTGAGGGAACGTATATGTCAACTTCCTGTCAGAGTCACGTCAATGTATGTCCAAGGGTTTGGAGGATAGAGACATTTTAATTTTTCGAGATTATTCGAAAGTCAATTTTTGAAAAGGCAAATATCTCCCGATCTGTAGGAATCTGAGAGACAAAACTTATGTCACTTTGAGGGAACGTATATGTCAACTTCATGTCAGAATCTCGACAATGTATGTCCAAGGGTTTGGACGATAGAGACATTTTAATTTTTCGAGGTTATTCGAAAGTCAATTTTTAAAAAGCAAATATCTCCCGATCTGTAGGCATCTGAGAGACAAAACTTATGTCACGTTGAGGAAACGTATATGTCAACCTCATGCCAGAATCTCGTCAATGTATGTCCAAGGGTTTGGACGATAGAGACATTTTAATTTTTCGAGATTATTCGAAAGTCAATTTTAAAAGGCAAATTTCTCCCGATCTGTAGGAATCTGAGAGACAAAACTTATGTCACTTTGAGGGAACGTATATGTCAACTTCCTGTCAGAGTCACGTCAATGTATGTCCAAGGGTTTGGAGGATAGAGAAATTTTAATTTTTCGAGATTATTCGAAAGTCAATTTTTGTAAAAGCAAATATCTCCCGATCTGTTGGAATCTGAGAGACATAACTTATGTCACTTTGAGGGAACGTATATGTCAACTTCATGTCAGAATCTCGACAATGTATGTCCAAGGGTTTGGACGATAGAGACATTTTAATTTTTCGAGATTATTCGAAAGTCAATTTTTAAAAAGCAAATATCTCCCGATCTGTAGGCATCTGAGAGACAAAACTTATGTCACGTTGAGGGAACGTATATGTCAACCTCATGCCAGAATCTCGTCAATGTATGTCCAAGGGTTTGGACGATAGAGACATTTTAATTTTTCGAGATTATTCGAAAATCAATTATTAAAAGGCAAATATCTCCCGATCTGTAGGCATCTGAGAGACATACCTTATGCCACTTTGAGGGAACGTATATGTCAACTTCATGTCAGAATCTCGTCAATGTATGTCCAAGGGTTTGGACGATAGAGACATTTTAATTTTTCGAGATTATTCGAAAGTCAATTATTAAAAGGCAAATATCTCCCGATCTGTAAGAATCTGAGAGACAAAACTTATGTCACTTTGAGGGAACGTATATGTCAACTTCCTGTCAGAGTCACGTCAATGTATGTCTAAGGGTTTGGAGGATAGAGACATTTAAATTTTTCGAGATTATTCGAAAGTCAATTCTTGAAAAGGCAAATATCTCCCGATCTGTAGGCATCTGAGAGACAAACCTTATGTCACTTTGAGGGAACGTACATGTCAACTCCATGTCAGAATCTCGTCAATGTATGTCCAAGGGTTTGGACGATAGAGACATTTTAATTTTTCGAGATTATTCGAAAGTCAATTATTAAAAGGCAAATATCTCCCGATCTGTAGGCATCTGAGAGACAAAACTTATGTCACTTTGAGGGAAAGTATATGTAAACTTCCTGTCAGAGTCACGTCAATGTATGTCCAAGGGTTTGGATTATAGACACATTTTAATTTTTCGAGATTATTCGAAAGTCAATTTTTGAAAAGGCAAATATCTTCCGATCTGTAGGAATCTGAGAGACAAAACTTATGTCTCTTTGAGGGAACGTATATGTCAACTTCATGTCAGAATCTCGTCAATGTATGTGAAAGGGTTTGGACGATAGAGACATTTAAATTTTTCGAGATTATTCGAAAGTCAATTTTTAAAAGACAAATATCTCCCGATCTGTAGGAATCTGAGAGACAAAACTTATGTCACTTTGAGGGAACGTATATGTCAACTTGCTGTCAGAGTCACGTCAATGTATGTCCAAGGGTTTGGAGGATAGAGACATTTTAATTTTTCGAGATTATTCGAAAGTCAATTTTTGAAAAAGCAAATATCTCCCGATCTGTAGGAATCTGAGAGACAAAACTTATGTCACTTTGAGGGAACGTATATGTCAACTTCATGTCAGAATCTCGACAATGTATGTCCAAGGGTTTGGACGATAGAGACATTTAAATTTTTCGAGATTATTCGAAAGTCAATTTTTAAAAAGCAAATATCTCCCGATCTGTAGGCATCTGAGAGACAAAACTTATGTCACGTTGAGGGAACGTATATGTCAACCTCATGCCAGAATCTCGTCAATATATGTCCAAGGGTTTGGACGATAGAGACATTTTAATTTTTCGAGATTATTCGAAAGTCAATTATTAAAAGGCAAATATCTCCCGATCTGTAGGCATCTGAGAGACAAAACTTATGTCACTTTGAGGGAACGTATATGTCAACTTCATGTCAGAATCTCGTCAATGTATGTGAAAGGGTTTGGACGATAGAGACATTTAAATTTTTCGAGATTATTCGAAAGTCAATTTTTAAAAGACAAATATCTCCCGATCTGTAGGAATCTGAGAGACAAAACTTATGCCACTTTGAGGGAACGTATATGTCAACTTCATGTCAGCATCTCGTCAATGTATGTCCAAGGGTTTGGACGATAGAGACATTTTAATTTTTCGAGATTATTCGAAAGTCAATTTTTAAAAAGCAAATATCTCCCGATCTGTAGGCATCTGAGAGACAAAACTTATGTCACGTTGAGGGAACGTATATGTCAACCTCATGCCAGAATCTCGTCAATGTATGTCCAAGGGTTTGGACGATAGAGACATTTTAATTTTTCGAGATTATTCGAAAGTCAATTATTAAAAGGCAAATATCTCCCGATCTGTAGGCATCTGAGAGACAAAACTTATGCCACTTTGAGGGAACGTATATGTCAACTTCATGTCAGAATCTCGTCAATGTATGTCCAAGGGTTTGGTCGATAGAGACATTTTAATTTTTCGAGATTATTCGAAATTCAATTTTAAAAGGCAAATATCTCCCGATCTGTAGGAATCTGAGAGACAAAACTTATGTCACTTTGAGGGAACGTATATGTCAACTTCCTGTCAGAGTCACGTCAATGTATGTCCAAGGGTTTGGAGGATAGAGACATTTTAATTTTTCGAGATTATTCGAAAGTCAATTTTTGAAAAGGCAAATATCTCCCGATCTGTAGGAATCTGAGAGACAAAACTTATGTCACTTTGAGGGAACGTATATGTCAACTTCATGTCAGAATCTCGACAATGTATGTCCAAGGGTTTGGACGATAGAGACATTTTAATTTTTCGAGGTTATTCGAAAGTCAATTTTTAAAAAGCAAATATCTCCCGATCTGTAGGCATCTGAGAGACAAAACTTATGTCACGTTGAGGAAACGTATATGTCAACCTCATGCCAGAATCTCGTCAATGTATGTCCAAGGGTTTGGACGATAGAGACATTTTAATTTTTCGAGATTATTCGAAAGTCAATTTTAAAAGGCAAATTTCTCCCGATCTGTAGGAATCTGAGAGACAAAACTTATGTCACTTTGAGGGAACGTATATGTAAACTTCCTGTCAGAGTCACGTCAATGTATGTCCAAGGGTTTGGAGGATAGAGACATTTTAATTTTTCGAGATTATTCGAAAGTCAATTTTTAAAAAGCAAATATATCCCGATCTGTAGGCATCTGAGAGACAAAACTTATGTCACTTTGAGGGAAGGTACATGTCAACTCCATGTCAGAATCTCGTCAATGTATGTCCAAGGGTTTGGACGATAGAGACATTTTAATTTTTCGAGATTATTCGAAAGTCAATTCTTAAAAGGCAAATATCTCCCGATCTGTAGGAATCTGAGAGACAAAACTTATGTCACTTTGAGGGAACGTATATGTCAACTTCCTGTCAGAGTCACGTCAATGTATGTCCAAGGGTTTGGAGGATAGAGAAATTTTAATTTTTCGAGATTATTCGAAAGTCAATTTTTGTAAAAGCAAATATCTCCCGATCTGTTGGAATCTGAGAGACATAACTTATGTCACTTTGAGGGAACGTATATGTCAACTTCATGTCAGAATCTCGACAATGTATGTCCAAGGGTTTGGACGATAGAGACATTTTAATTTTTCGAGATTATTCGAAAATCAATTATTAAAAGGCAAATATCTCCCGATCTGTAGGCATCTGAGAGACATACCTTATGCCACTTTGAGGGAACGTATATGTCAACTTCATGTCAGAATCTCGTCAATGTATGTCCAAGGGTTTGGACGATAGAGACATTTTAATTTTTCGAGATTATTCGAAAGTCAATTATTAAAAAGCAAATATCTCCCGATCTGTAGGAATCTGAGAGACAAAACTTATGTCACTTTGAGGGAACGTATATGTCAACTTCCTGTCAGAGTCACGTCAATGTATGTCTAAGGGTTTGGAGGATAGAGACATTTAAATTTTTGAGATTATTCGAAAGTCAATTCTTGAAAAGGCAAATATCTCCCGATCTGTAGGCATCTGAGAGACAAAACTTATGTCACTTTGAGGGAACGTACATGTCAACTCCATGTCAGAATCTCGTCAATGTATGTCCAAGGGTTTGGACGATAGAGACATTTTAATTTTTCGAGATTATTCGAAAGTCAATTATTAAAAGGCAAATATCTCCCGATCTGTAGGCATCTGAGAGACAAAACTTATGTCACTTTGAGGGAAAGTATATGTAAACTTCCTGTCAGAGTCACGTCAATGTATGTCCAAGGGTTTGGATTATAGACACATTTTAATTTTTCGAGATTATTCGAAAGTCAATTTTTGAAAAGGCAAATATCTTCCGATCTGTAGGAATCTGAGAGACAAAACTTATGTCTCTTTGAGGGAACGTATATGTCAACTTCATGTCAGAATCTCGTCAATGTATGTGAAAGGGTTTGGACGATAGAGACATTTAAATTTTTCGAGATTATTCGAAAGTCAATTTTTAAAAGACAAATATCTCCCGATCTGTAGGAATCTGAGAGACAAAACTTATGTCACTTTGAGGGAACGTATATGTCAACTTGCTGTCAGAGTCACGTCAATGTATGTCCAAGGGTTTGGACGATAGAGACATTTTAATTTTTCGAGATTATTCGAAAGTCAATTTTTGAAAAAGCAAATATCTACAGATCTGTAGGAATCTGAGAGACAAAACTCATGTCACTTTGAGGGAAGGCATATGTCAAGTTCATGTCAGAATCTCGTCAATGTATGTCCATGGGTTTGGAGGATAGAGACATTTTAATTTTTCGAGATTATTCGAAAGTCAATTTTTAAAAAGAAAATATCTCCCGATCTGTAGGCATCTGAGAGACAAAACTTATGTCACTTTGAGGGAACGTATATGTCAACTTCATGTCAGAATCTCGTCAATGTATGTCCAAGGGTTTGGACGATAGAGACATTTTAATTTTTCGAGATTATTCGAAAGTCAATTCTTGAAAAGGCAAATATCTCCCGATCTGTAGGCATCTGAGAGACAAAACTTATGTCACTTTGAGGGAACGTACATGTCAACTCCATGTCAGAATCTCGTCAATGTATGTCCAAGGGTTTGGACGATAGAGACATTTTAATTTTTCGAGATTATTCGAAAGTCAATTATTAAAAGGCAAATATCTCCCGATCTGTAGGCATCTGAGAGACATACCTTATGCCACTTTGAGGGAACGTATATGTCAACTTCATGTCAGAATCTCGTCAATGTATGTCCAAGGGTTTGGACGATAGAGACATTTTAATTTTTCGAGATTATTCGAAAGTCAATTCTTAAAAGGCAAATATCTCCCGATCTGTAGGAATCTGAGAGACAAAACTTATGTCACTTTGAGGGAACGTATATGTCAACTTCCTGTCAGAGTCACGTCAATGTATGTCCAAGGGTTTGGAGGATAGAGACATTTTAATTTTTCGAGATTATTCGAAAGTCAATTTTTGAAAAAGCAAATATCTCCCGATCTGTAGGAATCTGAGAGACAAAACTTATGTCACTTTGAGGGAACGTATATGTCAACTTCATGTCAGAATCTCGACAATGTATGTCCAAGGGTTTGGACGATAGAGACATTTAAATTTTTCGAGATTATTCGAAAGTCAATTTTTAAAAAGCAAATATCTCCCGATCTGTAGGAATCTGAGAGACAAAACTTATGTCACGTTGAGGGAACGTATATGTCAACCTCATGCCAGAATCTCGTCAATATATGTCCAAGGGTTTGGACGATAGAGACATTTTAATTTTTCGAGATTATTCGAAAGTCAATTATTAAAAGGCAAATATCTCCCGATCTGTAGGCATCTGAGAGACAAAACTTATGTCACTTTGAGAGAACGTATATGTCAACTTCATGTCAGAATCTCGTCAATGTATGTGAAAGGGTTTGGACGATAGAGACATTTAAATTTTTCGAGATTATTCGAAAGTCAATTTTTAAAAGACAAATATCTCCCGATCTGTAGGAATCTGAGAGACAAAACTTATGTCACTTTGAGGGAACGTACATGTCAACTTCATGTCAGAATCTCGTCAATGTATGTCCAAGGGTTTGGACGAGAGAGACATTTTAATTTTTCGAGATTATTCGAAAGTCAATTTTTAATAGGCAAATATCTCCCGATCTGTAGGCATCTGAGAGACAAAACTTATGTGACTTTGAGGGAACGTATATGTAAACTTCCTGTCAGAGTCACGTCAATGTATGTCCAAGGGTTTGGAGGATAGACACATTTTAATTTTTCGAGATTATACGAAAGTCAATTTTTGAAAAGGCAAATATCTTCCGATCTGTAGGAATCTGAGAGACAAAACTTATGTCACTTTGAGGGAACGTATATGTCAACTTCATGTCAGAATCTCGTCAATGTATGTGAAAGGGTTTGGACGATAGAGACATTTAAATTTTTCGAGATTATTCGAAAGTCAATTTTTAAAAGACAAATATCTCCTGATCTGTAGGAATCTGAGAGACAAAACTTATGTCACTTTGAGGGAACGTATATGTCAACTTGCTGTCAGAGTCACGTCAATGTATGTCCAAGGGTTTGGACGATAGAGACATTTTAATTTTTCGAGATTATTCGAAAGTCAATTTTTGAAAAAGCAAATATCTCCAGTTCTGTAGGAATCTGAGAGACAAAACTCATGTCACTTTGAGGGAAGGAATATGTCAAGTTCATGTCAGAATCTCGTCAATGTATGTCCAAGGGTTTGGACGATAGAGACAATTTAATTTTTCGAGATTATTCGAAAGTCAATTATTTAAAGGCAAATATCTCCCGATCTGTAGGCATCTGAGAGACAAAACTTATGTCACTTTGAGGGAACGTATATGTCAACCTCATGTCAGAGTCTCGTCAATGTATGTCCAAGGGTTTGGACGATAGAGACATTTTAATTCTTCGAGATTATTCGAAAGTCAATTTTTAAAAAGCAAATATCTCCCGATCTGTAGGCATCTGAGAGACAAAACTTATGTCACTTTGAGGGAACGTACATGTCAACTTCATGTCAGAATCTCGTCAATGTATGTCTAAGGGTTTGGACGATAGAGACATTTTAATTTTTCGAGATTATTTGAAAGTCAATTCTTAAAAGGCAAATATCTCCCGATCTGTAGGAATGTGATAGACAAAACTTATGTCACTTTGAGGGAACGTATATGTCAACTTCCTGTCAGAGTCACGTCAATGTATGTCCATGGGTTTGGAGGATAGAGACATTTTAATTTTTCGAGATTATTCGAAAGTCAATTTTTGAAAAGGCAAATATCTCCCGATCTGTAGGAATCTGAGAGACAAAACTTATGTCACTTTGAGGGAACGTATATGTCAACTTCATGTCAGAATCTCGTCAATGTATGTCTAAGAGTTTGGACGATAGAGACATTTTAATTTTTCGAGATTATTCGAAAGTCAATTATTAAAAGGCAAATATCTCCCGATCTGTAGGCATCTGAGAGACAAAACTTATGCCACTTTGAGGGAACGTATATGTCAACTTCATGTCAGAATCTCGTCAATGTATGTCCAAGGGTTTGGACGATAGAGACATTTTAATTTTTCGAGATTATTCGAAAGTCAATTCTTAAAAGGCAAATATCTCCCGATCTGTAGGAATCTGAGAGACAAAACTTATGTCACTTTGAGGGAACGTATATGTCAACTTCCTGTCAGAGTCACGTCAATGTATGTCCAAGGGTTTGGAGGATAGAGACATTTTAATTTTTCGAGATTATTCGAAAGTCAATTTTTGAAAAGGCAAATATCTCCCGATCTGTAGGCATCTGAGAGACAAAACTTATGTCACTTTGAGGGAACGTATATGTCAACTTCATGTCAGAATCTCGACAATGTATGTCCAAGGGTTTGGACGATAGAGACATTTTAATTTTTCGAGATTATTCGAAAGTCAATTTTTAAAAAGCAAATATCTCCCGATCTGTAGGCATCTGAGAGACAAAACTTATGTCACGTTGAGGGAACGTATATGTCAACCTCATGCCAGAATCTCGTCAATGTATGTCCAAGGGTTTGGACGATAGAGACATTTTAATTTTTCGAGATTATTCGAAAGTCAATTATTAAAAGGCAAATATCTCCCGATCTGTAGGCATCTGAGAGACATACCTTATGCCACTTTGAGGGAACGTATATGTGAACTTCATCTCAGAATCTCGTCAATGTATGTCCAAGTGTTTGGACGAGAGAGACATTTTAATTTTTCGAGATTATTCGAAAGTCAATTTTTAAAAGGCAAATATCTCCCGATCTGTAGGAATCTGAGAGACAAAACTTATGTCACTTTGAGGGAACGTATATGTCAACTTCATGTCAGAATCTCGACAATGTATGTCCAAGGGTTTGGACGATAGAGACATTTAAATTCTTCGAGATTATTCGAAAGTCAATTTTTAAAAAGCAAATATCTCCCGATCTGTAGGCATCTGAGAGACAAAACTTATGTCACGTTGACTGAACGTATATGTCAACCTCATGCCAGAATCTCGTCAATATATGTCCAAGGGTTTGGACGATAGAGACATTTTAATTTTTCGAGATTATTCGAAAGTCAATTATTAAAAGGCAAATATCTCCCGATCTGTAGGCATCTGAGAGACAAAACTTATGTCACTTTGAGGGAACGTATATGTCAACTTCATGTCAGAATCTCGTCAATGTATGTGAAAGGGTTTGGACGATAGAGACTTTTAAATTTTTCGAGATTATTCGAAAGTCAATTTTAAAAGACAAATATCTCCCGATCTGTAGGAATCTGAGAGACAAAACTTATGCCACTTTGAGGGAACGTATATGTCAACTTCATGTCAGAATCTCGTCAATGTATGTCCAAGGGTTTGGACGATAGAGACATTTAAATTTTTCGAGATTATTCGAAAGTCAATTCTTAAAAGGCAAATATCTCCCGATCTGTAGGAATCTGAGAGACAAAACTTATGTCACTTTGAGGGAACGTATATGTCAACTTCCTGTCAGAGTCACGTCAATGTATGTCCAAGGGTTTGGAGGATAGAGACATTTTAATTTTTCGAGATTATTCGAAAGTCAATTTTTGAAAAGGCAAATATCTCCCGATCTGTAGGAATCTGAGAGACAAAACTTATGTCACTTTGAGGGAACGTACATGTCAACTTCATGTCAGAATCTCGTCAATGTATGTCCAAGGGTTTGGACGAGAGAGACATTTTAATTTTTCGAGATTATTCGAAAGTCAATTATTAAAAGGCAAATATCTCCCGATCTGTAGGCATCTGAGAGACAAAACTTATGCCACTTTGAGGGAACGTATATGTCAACTTCATGTCAGAATCTCGTCAATGTATGTCCAAGGGTTTGGACGATAGAGACATTTTAATTTTTCGAGATTATTCGAAAGTCAATTCTGAAAAGGCAAATATCTCCCGATCTGTAGGAATCTGAGAGACAAAACTTATGTCACTTTGAGGGAACGTACATGTCAACTTCATGTCAGAATCTCGTCAATGTATGTCCAAGGGTTTGGACGAGAGAGACATTTTAATTTTTCGAGATTATTCGAAAGTCAATTTTTAAAAGGCAAATATCTCCCGATCTGTAGGCATCTGAGAGACAAAACTTATGTGACTTTGAGGGAACGTATATGTAAACTTCCTGTCAGAGTCACGTCAATGTATGTCCAAGGGTTTGGAGGATAGACACATTTTAATTTTTCGAGATTATACGAAAGTCAATTTTTGAAAAGGCAAATATCTTCCGATCTGTAGGAATCTGAGAGACAAAACTTATGTCACTTTGAGGGAACGTATATGTCAACTTCATGTCAGAATCTCGTCAATGTATGTGAAAGGGTTTGGACGATAGAGACATTTAAATTTTTCGAGATTATTCGAAAGTCAATTTTTAAAAGACAAATATCTCCTGATCTGTAGGAATCTGAGAGACAAAACTTATGTCACTTTGAGGGAACGTATATGTCAACTTGCTGTCAGAGTCACGTCAATGTATGTCCAAGGGTTTGGACGATAGAGACATTTTAATTTTTCGAGATTATTCGAAAGTCAATTTTTGAAAAAGCAAATATCTCCAGTTCTGTAGGAATCTGAGAGACAAAACTCATGTCACTTTGAGGGAAGGCATATGTCAAGTTCATGTCAGAATCTCGTCAATGTATGTCCAAGGGTTTGGACGATAGAGACAATTTAATTTTTCGAGATTATTCGAAAGTCAATTATTTAAAGGCAAATATCTCCCGATCTGTAGGCATCTGAGAGACGAAACTTATGTCACTTTGAGGGAACGTATATGTCAACCTCATGTCAGAGTCTCGTCAATGTATGTCCAAGGGTTTGGACGATAGAGACATTTTAATTCTTCGAGATTATTCGAAAGTCAATTTTTAAAAAGCAAATATCTCCCGATCTGTAGGCATCTGAGAGACAAAACTTATGTCACTTTGAGGGAACGTACATGTCAACTTCATGTCAGAATCTCGTCAATGTATGTCTAAGGGTTTGGACGATAGAGACATTTTAATTTTTCGAGATTATTTGAAAGTCAATTCTTAAAAGGCAAATATCTCCCGATCTGTAGGAATGTGATAGACAAAACTTATGTCACTTTGAGGGAACGTATATGTCAACTTCCTGTCAGAGTCACGTCAATGTATGTCCATGGGTTTGGAGGATAGAGACATTTTAATTTTTCGAGATTATTCGAAAGTCAATTTTTGAAAAGGCAAATATCTCCCGATCTGTAGGAATCTGAGAGACAAAACTTATGTCACTTTGAGGGAACGTATATGTCAACTTCATGTCAGAATCTCGTCAATGTATGTCTAAGAGTTTGGACGATAGAGACATTTTAATTTTTCGAGATTATTCGAAAGTCAATTATTAAAAGGCAAATATCTCCCGATCTGTAGGCATCTGAGAGACAAAACTTATGCCACTTTGAGGGAACGTATATGTCAACTTCATGTCAGAATCTCGTCAATGTATGTCCAAGGGTTTGGACGATAGAGACATTTTAATTTTTCGAGATTATTCGAAAGTCAATTCTTAAAAGGCAAATATCTCCCGATCTGTAGGAATCTGAGAGAGAAAACTTATGTCACTTTGAGGGAACGTATATGTCAACTTCCTGTCAGAGTCACGTCAATGTATGTCCAAGGGTTTGGAGGATAGAGACATTTTAATTTTTCGAGATTATTCGAAAGTCAATTTTTGAAAAGGCAAATATCTCCCGATCTGTAGGCATCTGAGAGACAAAACTTATGTCACTTTGAGGGAACGTATATGTCAACTTCATGTCAGAATCTCGACAATGTATGTCCAAGGGTTTGGACGATAGAGACATTTTAATTTTTCGAGATTATTCGAAAGTCAATTTTTAAAAAGCAAATATCTCCCGATCTGTAGGCATCTGAGAGACAAAACTTATGTCACGTTGAGGGAACGTATATGTCAACCTCATGCCAGAATCTCGTCAATGTATGTCCAAGGGTTTGGACGATAGAGACATTTTAATTTTTCGAGATTATTCGAAAGTCAATTATTAAAAGGCAAATATCTCCCGATCTGTAGGCATCTGAGAGACATACCTTATGCCACTTTGAGGGAACGTATATGTGAACTTCATGTCAGAATCTCGTCAATGTATGTCCAAGTGTTTGGACGAGAGAGACATTTTAATTTTTCGAGATTATTCGAAAGTCAATTTTTAAAAGGCAAATATCTCCCGATCTGTAGGAATCTGAGAGACAAAACTTATGTCACTTTGAGGGAACGTATATGTCAACTTCATGTCAGAATCTCGACAATGTATGTCCAAGGGTTTGGACGATAGAGACATTTAAATTTTTCGAGATTATTCGAAAGTCAATTATTAAAAGGCAAATATCTCCCGATCTGTAGGCATCTGAGAGACAAAACTTATGTCACTTTGAGGGAACGTATATGTCAACTTCATGTCAGAATCTCGTCAATGTATGTGAAAGGGTTTGGACGATAGAGACTTTTAAATTTTTCGAGATTATTCGAAAGTCAATTTTTAAAAGACAAATATCTCCCGATCTGTAGGAATCTGAGAGACAAAACTTATGCCACTTTGAGGGAACGTATATGTCAACTTCATGTCAGAATCTCGTCAATGTATGTCCAAGGGTTTGGACGATAGAGACATTTAAATTTTTCGAGATTATTCGAAAGTCAATTCTTAAAAGGCAAATATCTCCCGATCTGTAGGAATCTGAGAGACAAAACTTATGTCACTTTGAGGGAACGTATATGTCAACTTCCTGTCAGAGTCACGTCAATGTATGTCCAAGGGTTTGGAGGATAAAGACATTTTAATTTTTCGAGATTATTCGAAAGTCAATTTTTGAAAAGGCAAATATCTCCCGATCTGTAGGAATCTGAGAGACAAAACTTATGTCACTTTGAGGGAACGTACATGTCAACTTCATGTCAGAATCTCGTCAATGTATGTCCAAGGGTTTGGACGAGAGAGACATTTTAATTTTTCGAGATTATTCGAAAGTCAATTATTAAAAGGCAAATATCTCCCGATCTGTAGGCATCTGAGAGACAAAACTTATGCCACTTTGAGGGAACGTATATGTCAACTTCATGTCAGAATCTCGTCAATGTATGTCCAAGGGTTTGGACGATAGAGACATTTTAATTTTTCGAGATTATTCGAAAGTCAATTCTGAAAAGGCAAATATCTCCCGATCTGTAGGAATCTGAGAGACAAAACTTATGTCACTTTGAGGGAACGTACATGTCAACTTCATGTCAGAATCTCGTCAATGTATGTCCAAGGGTTTGGACGAGAGAGACATTTTAATTTTTCGAGATTATTCGAAAGTCAATTTTTAAAAGGCAAATATCTCCCGATCTGTAGGCATCTGAGAGACAAAACTTATGTGACTTTGAGGGAACGTATATGTAAACTTCCTGTCAGAGTCACGTCAATGTATGTCCAAGGGTTTGGAGGATAGACACATTTTAATTTTTCGAGATTATACGAAAGTCAATTTTTGAAAAGGCAAATATCTTCCGATCTGTAGGAATCTGAGAGACAAAACTTATGTCACTTTGAGGGAACGTATATGTCAACTTCATGTCAGAATCTCGTCAATGTATGTGAAAGGGTTTGGACGATAGAGACATTTAAATTTTTCGAGATTATTCGAAAGTCAATTTTTAAAAGACAAATATCTCCTGATCTGTAGGAATCTGAGAGACAAAACTTATGTCACTTTGAGGGAACGTATATGTCAACTTGCTGTCAGAGTCACGTCAATGTATATCCAAGGGTTTGGACGATAGAGACATTTTAATTTTTCGAGATTATTCGAAAGTCAATTTTTGAAAAAGCAAATATCTCCAGTTCTGTAGGAATCTGAGAGACAAAACTCATGTCACTTTGAGGGAAGGCATATGTCAAGTTCATGTCAGAATCTCGTCAATGTATGTCCAAGGGTTTGGACGATAGAGACAATTTAATTTTTCGAGATTATTCGAAAGTCAATTATTTAAAGGCAAATATCTCCCGATCTGTAGGCATCTGAGAGACAAAACTTATGTCACTTTGAGGGAACGTATATGTCAACCTCATGTCAGAGTCTCGTCAATGTATGTCCAAGGGTTTGGACGATAGAGACATTTTAATTCTTCGAGATTATTCGAAAGTCAATTTTTAAAAAGCAAATATCTCCCGATCTGTAGGCATCTGAGAGACAAAACTTATGTCACTTTGAGGGAACGTACATGTCAACTTCATGTCAGAATCTCGTCAATGTATGTCTAAGGGTTTGGACGATAGAGACATTTTAATTTTTCGAGATTATTTGAAAGTCAATTCTTAAAAGGCAAATATCTCCCGATCTGTAGGAATGTGAGAGACAAAACTTATGTTACTTTGAGGGAACGTATATGTCAACTTCCTGTCAGAGTCACGTCAATGTATGTCCATGGGTTTGGAGGATAGAGACATTTTAATTTTTCGAGATTATTCGAAAGTCAATTTTTGAAAAGGCAAATATCTCCCGATCTGTAGGAATCTGAGAGACAAAACTTATGTCACTTTGAGGGAACGTATATGTCAACTTCATGTCAGAATCTCGTCAATGTATGTCTAAGAGTTTGGACGATAGAGACATTTTAATTTTTCGAGATTATTCGAAAGTCAATTATTAAAAGGCAAATATCTCCCGATCTGTAGGCATCTGAGAGACAAAACTTATGCCACTTTGAGGGAACGTATATGTCAACTTCATGTCAGAATCTCGTCAATGTATGTCCAAGGGTTTGGACGATAGAGACATTTTAATTTTTCGAGATTATTCGAAAGTCAATTCTTAAAAGGCAAATATCTCCCGATCTGTAGGAATCTGAGAGACAAAACTTATGTCACTTTGAGGGAACGTATATGTCAACTTCCTGTCAGAGTCACGTCAATGTATGTCCAAGGGTTTGGAGGATAGAGACATTTTAATTTTTCGAGATTATTCGAAAGTCAATTTTTGAAAAGGCAAATATCTCCCGATCTGTAGGCATCTGAGAGACAAAACTTATGTCACTTTGAGGGAACGTATATGTCAACTTCATGTCAGAATCTCGACAATGTATGTCCAAGGGTTTGGACGATAGAGACATTGTAATTTTTCGAGATTATTCGAAAGTCAATTTTTAAAAAGCAAATATCTCCCGATCTGTAGGCATCTGAGAGACAAAACTTATGTCACGTTGAGGGAACGTATATGTCAACCTCATGCCAGAATCTCGTCAATGTATGTCCAAGGGTTTGGACGATAGAGACATTTTAATTTTTCGAGATTATTCGAAAGTCAATTATTAAAAGGCAAATATCTCCCGATCTGTAGGCATCTGAGAGACATACCTTATGCCACTTTGAGGGAACGTATATGTGAACTTCATGTCAGAATCTCGTCAATGTATGTCCAAGTGTTTGGACGAGAGAGACATTTTAATTTTTCGAGATTATTCGAAAGTCAATTTTTAAAAGGCAAATATCTCCCGATCTGTAGGAATCTGAGAGACAAAACTTATGTCACTTTGAGGGAACGTATATGTCAACTTCATGTCAGAATCTCGACAATGTATGTCCAAGGGTTTGGACGATAGAGACATTTAAATTTTTCGAGATTATTCGAAAGTCAATTTTTAAAAAGCAAATATCTCCCGATCTGTAGGCATCTGAGAGACAAAACTTATGTCACGTTGACTGAACGTATATGTCAACCTCATGCCAGAATCTCGTCAATATATGTCCAAGGGTTTGGACGATAGAGACATTTTAATTTTTCGAGATTATTCGAAAGTCAATTATTAAAAGGCAAATATCTCCCGATCTGTAGGCATCTGAGAGACAAAACTTATGTCACTTTGAGGGAACGTATATGTCAACTTCATGTCAGAATCTCGTCAATGTATGTGAAAGGGTTTGGACGATAGAGACTTTTAAATTTTTCGAGATTATTCGAAAGTCAATTTTTAAAAGACAAATATCTCCCGATCTGTAGGAATCTGAGAGACAAAACTTATGCCACTTTGAGGGAACGTATATGTCAACTTCATGTCAGAATCTCGTCAATGTATGTCCAAGGGTTTGGACGATAGAGACATTTAAATTTTTCGAGATTATTCGAAAGTCAATTCTTAAAAGGCAAATATCTCCCGATCTGTAGGATTCTGAGAGACAAAACTTATGTCACTTTGAGGGAACGTATGTGTCAACTTCCTGTCAGAGTCACGTCAATGTATGTCCAAGGGTTTGGAGGATAGAGACATTTTAATTTTTCGAGATTATTCGAAAGTCAATTTTTGAAAAGGCAAATATCTCCCGATCTGTAGGAATCTGAGAGACAAAACTTATGTCACTTTGAGGGAACGTACATGTTAACTTCATGTCAGAATCTCGTCAATGTATGTCCAAGGGTTTGGACGAGAGAGACATTTTAATTTTTCGAGATTATTCGAAAGTCAATTATTAAAAGGCAAATATCTCCCGATCTGTAGGCATCTGAGAGACAAAACTTATGCCACTTTGAGGGAACGTATATGTCAACTTCCTGTCAGAGTCACGTCAATGTATGTCCAAGGGTTTGGAGGATAGAGACATTTTAATTTTTCGAGATTATTCGAAAGTCAATTTTTGAAAAGGCAAATATCTCCCGATCTGTAGGAATCTGAGAGACAAAACTTATGTCACTTTGAGGGAACGTATATGTCAACTTCATGTCAGAATCTCGACAATGTATGTCCAAGGGTTTGGACGATAGAGACATTTTAATTTTTCGAGATTATTCGAAAGTCAATTTTTAAAAAGCAAATATCTCCCGATTTGTAGGCATCTGAGAGACAAAACTTATGTCACGTTGAGGGAACGTATATGTCAACCTCATGCCAGAATCTCGTCAATGTATGTCCAAGGGTTTGGACGATAGAGACATTTTAATTTTTCGAGATTATTCGAAAGTCAATTATTAAAAGGCAAATATCTCCCGATCTGTAGGCATCTGAGAGACATACCATATGCAACTTTGAGGGAACGTATATGTCAACTTCATGTCAGAATCTCGTCAATGTATGTCCAAGGGTTTGGACGATAGAGACATTTTAATTTTTCGAGATTATTCGAAAGTCAATTTTAAAAGGCTAATATCTCCCGATCTGTAGGAATCTGAGAGACAAAACTTATGTCACTTTGAGGGAACGTATATGTCAACTTCCTGTCAGAGTCACGTCAATGTATGTCCAAGGGTTTGGAGGATAGAGACTTTTAAATTTTTCGAGATTATTCGAAAGTCAATTTTTAAAAGGCAAATATCTCCCGATCTGTAGGAATCTGAGAGACAAAACTTATGTCACTTTGAGGGAACGTACATGTCAACTTCATGTCAGAATCTCGTCAATATATGTCCAAGGGTTTGGACGAGAGAGACATTTTAATTTTTCGAGATTATTCGAAAGTCAATTTTTAAAAGGCAAATATCTCCCGATCTGTAGGCATCTGAGAGACAAAACTTATGTCACTTTGAGGGAACGTATATGTAAACTTCCTGTCAGAGTCACGTCAATGTATGTCCAAGGGTTTGGAGGATAGACACATTTTAATTTTTCGAGATTATTCGAAAGTCAATTTTGAAAAGGCAAATATCTTCCGATCTGTAGGAATATGAGAGACAAAACTTATGTCACTTTGAGGGAACGTATATGTCAACTTCATGTCAGAATCTCGTCAATGTATGTGAAAGGGTTTGGACGATAGAGACATTTAAATTTTTCGAGATTATTCGAAAGTCAATTATTAAAAGACAAATATCTCCCGATCTGTAGGAATCTGAGAGACAAAACTTATGTCACTTTGAGGGAACGTATATGTCAATTTGCTGTCAGAGTCACGTCAATGTATGTCCAAGGGTTTGGACGATAGAGACATTTAAATTTTTCGAGATTATTCGAAAGTCAATTTTTGAAAAAGCAAATATCTCCAGATCTGTAGGAATCTGAGAGACAAAACTCATGTCACTTTGAGGGAAGGCATATGTCAAGTTCATGTCAGAATCTCGTCAATGTATGTCCAAGGGTTTGGACGATAGAGACATTTTAATTTTTCGAGATTATTCGAAAGTCAATTATTTAAAGGCAAATATCTCCCGATCTGTAGGCATCTGAGAGACAAAACTTATGTCACTTTGAGGGAACGTATATGTCAACCTTATGTCAGAATCTCGTCAATGTATGTCCAAGGGTTTGGACGATAGAGACATTTAAGTTTTTCGAGATTATTCGAAAGTCAATTCTTAAAAGGCAAATATCTCCCGATCTGTAGGAATCTGAGAGACAAAACTTATGTCACTTTGAGGGAACGTATATGTCAACTTGCTGTCAGAGTCACGTCAATGTATGTCCAAGGGTTTGGACGATAGAGACATTTTAATTTTTCGAGATTATTCTAAAGTCAATTTTTAAAAGGTAAATATCTCCCGATCTGTAGGCATCTGAGAGACAAAACGCATGTCACTTTGAGGGAACGTATATGTCAACCTCATGTCAGAATCTCGTCAATGTATGTCCAAGGGTTTGGACGATAGAGACATTTTAATTTTTCGAGATTATTCGAAAGTCAATTATTAAAAGGCAAATATCTCCCGAACTGTAGGAATCTGAGAGACAAAACTTATGTCACTTTGAGGGAACGTTTATGTCAACTTCATGTCAGAATCTCGTCAATGTATGTCCAAGGGTTTGGACGATAGAGACATTTTAATTTTTCGAGATTATTCGAAAGTCATTTTTTAAAAGGCAAATATCTCCCGATTTGTAGGAATCTGAGAGACAAAACTTATGTCACTTTGAGGGAACGTATATGTCAACTTCCTGTCAGAGTCACGACAATGTATGTCCAAGGGTTTGGAGGATAGAGACATTTTAATTTTTCGAGATTATTCGAAAGTCAATTTTTAAAAGGCAAATATCTCCCGATCTGTAGGCATCTGAGAGATAAAACTTATGTCACTTTGAGGGAACGTATATGTAAACTTCCTGTCAGAGTCACGTCAATGTATGTCCAAGGGTTTGGAGGATAGACACATTTTAATTTTTCGAGATTATTCGAAAGTCAATTTTTGAAAAGGAAAATATCTTCCGATCTGTAGGAATCTGAGAGACAAAACTTATGTCACTTTGAGGGAACGTATATGTCAACTTCATGTCAGAATCTCGTCAATGTATGTGAAAGGGTTTGGACGATAGAGACATTTAAATTTTTCGAGATTATTCGAAAGTCAATTTTTGAAAAAGCAAATATCTCCAGATCTGTAGGAATCTGAGAGACAAAACTCATGTCACTTTGAGGGAAGGCATATGTCAAGTTCATGTCAGAATCTCGTCAATGTATGTCCAAGGGTTTGGACGATAGAGACATTTCAATTTTTCGAGATTATTCGAAAGTCAATTATTTAAAGGCAAATATCTCCCGATCTGTAGGCATCTGAGAGACAAAACTTATGTCACTTTGAGGGAACGTATATGTCAACCTCATGTCAGAATCTCGTCAATGTATGTCCAAGGGTTTGGACGATAGAGACATTTTAATTTTTCGAGATTATTCGAAAGTCAATTTTTAAAAAGCAAATATCTCCCGATCTGTAGGCATCTGAGAGACAAAACTTATGTCACTTTGAGGGAACGTACATGTCAACTTCATGTCAGAACCTCGTCAATGTATGTCCAAGGGTTTGGACGATAGAGACATTTTAATTTTTCGAGATTATTCGAAAGTCAATTTTTAAAAGGCAAATATCTCCCGATCTGTAGGAATCTGAGAGACAAAACTTATGTCACTTTGAGGGAACGTATATGTCAACTTCCTGTCAGAGTCACGTCAATGTATGTCCAAGGGTTTGGAGGATAGAGACATTTTAATTTTTCGAGATTATTCGAAAGTCAATTTTTGAAAAGGCAAATATCTCCCGATCTGTAGGAATCTGAGAGACAAAACTTATGTCACTTTGAGGGAACGTATATGTCAACTTCATGTCAGAATCTCGACAATGTATGTCCAAGGGTTTGGACGATAGAGACATTTTAATTTTTCGAGATTATTCGAAAGTCAATTTTTAAAAAGCAAATATCTCCCGATCTGTAGGCATCTGAGAGACAAAACTTATGTCACGTTGAGGGAACGTATATGTCAACCTCATGCCAGAATCTCGTCAATGTATGTCCAAGGGTTTGGACGATAGAGACATTTTAATTTTTCGAGATTATTCGAAAGTCAATTATTAAAAGGCAAATATCTCCCGATCTGTAGGCATCTGAGAGACATACCTTATGCCACTTTGAGGGAACGTATATGTCAACTTCATGTCAGAATCTCGTCAATGTATGTCCAAGGGTTTGGACGATAGAGACATTTTAATTTTTCGAGATTATTCGAAAGTCAATTTTAAAAGGCAAATATCTCCCGATCTGTAGGAATCTGAGAGACAAAACTTATGTCACTTTGAGGGAACGTATATGTCAACTTCCTGTCAGAGTCACGTCAATGTATGTCCAAGGGTTTGGAGGATAGAGACATTTTAATTTTTCGAGATTATTCGAAAGTCAATTTTTGAAAAGGCAAATATCTCCCGATCTGTAGGAATCTGAGAGACAAAACTTATGTCACTTTGAGGGAACGTACATGTCAACTTCATGTCAGAATCTCGTCAATGTATGTCCAAGTGTTTGGACGAGAGAGACATTTTAATTTTTCGAGATTATTCGAAAGTCAATTTTTAAAAGGCAAATATCTCCCGATCTGTAGGCATCTGAGAGATAAAACTTATGTCACTTTGAGGGAAAGTATATGTAAACTTCCTGTCAGAGTCACGTCAATGTATGTCCAAGGGTTTGGAGGATAGACACATTTTAATTTTTCGAGATTATTCGAAAGTCAATTTTTGAAAAGGCAAATATCTTCCGATCTGTAGGAATCTGAGAGACAAAACTTATGTCACTTTGAGGGAACGTATATGTCAACTTCATGTCAGAATCTCGTCAATGTATGTGAAAGGGTTTGGACGATAGAGACATTTAAATTTTTCGAGATTATTCGAAAGTCAATTTTTGAAAAAGCAAATATCTCCAGATCTGTAGGAATCTGAGAGACAAAACTCATGTCACTTTGAGGGAAGGCATATGTCAAGTTCATGTCAGAATCTCGTCATTGTATGTCCAAGGGTTTGGACGATAGAGACATTTTAATTTTTCGAGATTATTCGAAAGTCAATTATTTAAAGGCAAATATCTCCCGATCTGTAGGCATCTGAGAGACAAAACTTATGTCACTTTGAGGGAACGTATATGTCAACCTCATGTCAGAATCTCGTCAATGTATGTCCAAGGGTTTGGACGATAGAGACATTTTAATTTTTCGAGATTATTCGAAAGTCAATTATTAAAAAGCAAATGTCTCCCGATCTGTAGGCATCTGAGAGACAAAACTTATGTCACTTTGAGGGAACGTACATGTCAACTTCATGTCAGAATCTCGTCAATGTATGTCTAAGGGTTTGGACGATAGAGACATTTTAATTTTTCGAGATTATTCGAAAGTCAATTTTTGAAAAGGCAAATATCTCCCGATCTGTAGGAATCTGAGAGACAAAACTTATGTCACTTTGAGGGAACGTATATGTCAACTTCCTGTCAGAGTCACGTCAATGTATGTCCAAGGGTTTGGAGGATAGAGACATTTTAATTTTTCGAGATTATTCGAAAGTCAATTTTTGAAAAAGCAAATATCTCCCGATCTGTAGGAATCTGAGAGACAAAACTTATGTCACTTTGAGGGAACGTATATGTCAACTTCATGTCAGAATCTCGACAATGTATGTCTAAGGGTTTGGACGATAGAGACATTTTAATTTTTCGAGATTATTCGAAAGTCAATTTTTAAAAAGCAAATATCTCCCGATCTGTAGGCATCTGAGAGACAAAACTTATGTCACGTTGAGGGAACGTATATGTCAACCTCATGCCAGAATCTCGTCAATATATGTCCAAGGGTTTGGACGATAGAGACATTTTAATTTTTCGAGATTATTCGAAAGTCAATTATTAAAAGGCAAATATCTACCGATCTGTAGGCATCTGAGAGACATACCTTATGCCACTTTGAGGGAACGTATATGTCAACTTCATGTCAGAATCTCGTCAATGTATGTCCAAGGGTTTGGACGATAGAGACATTTTAATTTTTCGAGATTATTCGAAAGTCAATTCTTAAAAGGCAAATATCTCCCGATCTGTAGGAATCTAAGAGACAAAACTTATGTCACTTTGAGGGAACGTATATGTCAACTTCATGTCAGAATCTCGTCAATGTATGTGAAAGGGTTTGGACGATAGAGACATTTAAATTTTTCGAGATTATTCGAAAGTCAATTTTTAAAAGACAAATATCTCCCGATCTATAGGAATCTGAGAGACAAAACTTATGCCACTTTGAGGGAACGTATATGTCAACTTCATGTCAGAATCTCGAAAATGTATGTCCAAGGGTTTGGACGATAGAGACATTTAAATTTTTCGAGATTATTCGAAAGTCAATTCTTAAAAGGCAAATATCTCCCGATCTGTAGGAATCTGAGAGACAAAACTTATGTCACTTTGAGGGAACGTACATGTCAACTTCATGTAAGAATCTCGTCAATGTATGTCCAAGGGTTTGGACGAGAGAGACATTTTAATTTTTCGAGATTATTGAAAGTCAATTTTTAAAAGGCAAATATCTCCCGATCTGTAGGCATCTGAGAGACAAAACGTATGTCACTTTGAGGGAACGTATATGTAAACTTCCTGTCAGAGTGACGTCAATGTATGTCCAAGGGTTTGGAGGATAGACACATTTTAATTTTTCGAGATTATTCGAAAGTCAATTTTTGAAAAGGCAAATATCTTCCGATCTGTAGGAATCTGAGAGACAAAACTTATGTCACTTTGAGGGAACGTATATGTCAACTTCATGTCAGAATCTCGTCAATGTATGTGAAAGGGTTTGGACGATAGAGACATTTAAATTTTTCGAGATTATTCGAAAGTCAATTTTTAAAAGACAAATATCTCCCGATCTGTAGGAATCTGAGAGACAAAACTTATGCCACTTTGAGGGAACGTATATGTCAACTTCATGTCAGAATCTCGTCAATGTATGTCCAAGGGTTTGGACGATAGAGACATTTAAATTTTTCGAGATTATTCGAAAGTCAATTCTTAAAAGGCAAATATCTCCCGATCTGTAGGAATCTGAGAGACAAAACTTATGTCAATTTGAGGGAACGTATATGTCAACTTCCTGTCAGAGTCACGTCAATGTATGTCCAAGGGTTTGGAGGATAGAGACATTTTAATTTTTCGAGATTATTCGAAAGTCAATTTTTGAAAAGGCAAATATCTCCCGATCTGTAGGAATCTGAGAGACAAAACTTATGTCACTTTGAGGGAACGTACATGTCAACTTCATGTCAGAATCTCGTCAATGTATGTCCAAGGGTTTGGACGAGAGAGACATTTTAATTTTTCGAGATTATTCGAAAGTCAATTTTTAAAAGGCAAATATCTCCCGATCTGTAGGAATCTGAGAGACAAAACTTATGTCACTTTGAGGGAACGTATATGTCAACTTCATGTCAGAATCTCGTCAATGTATGTGAAAGGGTTTGGACGATAGAGACATTTAAATTTTACGAGATTATTCAAAAGTCAATTTTTAAAAGACAAATATCTCCCGATCTGTAGGAATCTGAGAGACAAAACTTATGTCACTTTGAGGGAACGTATATGTCAACTTGCTGTCAGAGTCACGTCAATGTATGTCCAAGGGTTTGGACGATAGAGACATTTTAATTTTTCTAGATTATTCGAAAGTCAATTTTTGAAAAAGCAAATATCTCCAGTTCTGTAGGAATCTGAGAGACAAAACTCATGTCACTTTGAGGGAAGGCATATGTCAAGTTCATGTCAGAATCTCGTCAATTTATGTCCAAGGGTTTGGACGATAGAGACAATTTAATTTTTCGAGATTATTCGAAAGTCAATTATTTAAAGGCAAATATCTCCCGATCTGTAGGCATCTGAGAGACAAAACTTATGTCACTTTGAGGGAACGTATATGTCAACCTCATGTCAGAGTCTCGTCAATGTATGTCGAAGGGTTTGGACGATAGAGACATTTTAATTCTTCGAGATTATTCGAAAGTCAATTCTTAAAATTCAAATATCTCCCGATCTGTAGGCATTTGAGAGACAAAACTTACGTCACTTTGAGGGAACGTACATGTCAACTTCATGTCAGAATCTCGTCAATGTATGTCTAAGGGTTTGGACGATAGAGACATTTTAATTTTTCGAGATTATTTGAAAGTCAATTCTTAAAAGGCAAATATCTCCCGATCTGTAGGAATCTGAGAGACAAAACTTATGTCACTTTGAGGGAACGTATATGTCAACTTCCTGTCAGAGTCACGTCAATGTATGTCCATGGGTTTGGAGGATAGAGACATTTTAATTTTTCGAGATTATTCGAAAGTCAATTTTTGAAAAGGCAAATATCTCCCGATCTGTAGGAATCTGAGAGACAAAACTTATGTCACTTTGAGGGAACGTATATGTCAACTTCATGTCAGAATCTCGTCAATGTATGTCTAAGGGTTTGGACGATAGAGACATTTTAATTTTTCGAGATTATTCGAAAGTCAATTATTAAAAGGCAAATATCTCCCGATCTGTAGGCATCTGAGAGACAAAACTTATGCCACTTTGAGGGAACGTATATGTCAACTTCATGTCAGAATCTTGTCAATGTATGTCCAAGGGTTTGGACGATAGAGACATTTTAATTTTTCGAGATAATTCGAAAGTCAATTCTTAAAAGGCAAATATCTCCCGATCTGTAGGAATCTGAGAGACAAAACTTATGTCACTTTGAGGGAACGTATATGTCAACTTCCCGTCAGAGTCACGTCAATGTATGTCCAAGGGTTTGGAGGATAGAGACATTTTAATTTTTCGAGATTATTCGAAAGTCAATTTTTGAAAAGGCAAATATCTCCCGATCTGTAGGAATCTAAGAGACAAAACTTATGTCACTTTGAGGGAACGTATATGTCAACTTCATGTCAGAATCTCGACAATGTATGTCCAAGGGTTTGGACGATAGAGACATTTTAATTTTTCGAGATTATTCGAAAGTCAATTATTAAAAGGCAAATATCTCCCGATCTGTAGGCATCTGAGAGACATACCTTATGCCACATTGAGGGAACGTATATGTCAACTTCATGTCAGAATCTCGTCAATGTATGTCCAAGTGTTTGGACGAGAGAGACATTTAAATTTTTCGAGATTATTCGAAAGTCAATTTTTAAAAGGCAAATATCTCCCGATCTGTAGGCATCTGAGAGATAAAACTTATGTCACTTTGAGGGAACGTATATGTAAACTTCCTGTCAGAGTCACGTCAATGTATGTCCAAGGGTTTGGAGGATAGACACATTTTTATTTTTCGAGATTATTCGAAAGTCAATTTTTGAAAAGGCAAATATCTTCCGATCTGTAGGAATCTGAGAGACAAAACTTATGTCACTTTGAGGGAACGTATATGTCAACTTCATGTCAGAATCTCGTCAATGTATGTGAAAGGGTTTGGACGATAGAGACATTTAAATTTTTCGAGATTATTCGAAAGTCAATTTTTGAAAAAGCAAATATCTCCAGATCTGTAGGAATCTGAGAGACAAAACTCATGTCACTTTGAGGGAAGGCATATGTCAAGTTCATGTCAGAATCTCGTCAATGTATGTCCAAGGGTTTGGACGATAGAGACATTTTAATTTTTCGAGATTATTCGAAAGTCAATTATTTAAAGGCAAATATCTCCCGATCTGTAGGCATCTGAGAGACAAAACTTATGCCACTTTGAGGGAACGTATATGTCAACTTCATGTCTGAATCTCGTCAATGTATGTCCAAGGGTTTGGACGATAGAGACATTTTAATTTTTCGAGATTATTCGAAAGCCAATTCTTAAAAGGCAAATATCTCCCGATCTGTAGGAATCTGAGAGACAAAACTTATGTCACTTTGAGGGAACGTATATGTCAACTTCCTGTCAGAGTCACGTCAATGTATGTCCAAGGGTTTGGAGGATAGAGACATTTTAATTTTTCGAGATTATTCGAAAGTCAATTTTTGAAAAGGCAAATATCTCCCGATCTGTAGGAATCTGAGAGACAAAACTTATGTCACTTTGAGGGAACGTATATGTCAACTTCATGTCAGAATCTCGACAATGTATGTCCAAGGGTTTGGACGATAGAGACATTTTAATTTTTCGAGATTATTCGAAAGTCAATTATTAAAAGGCAAATATCTCCCGATCTGTAGGCATCTGAGAGACATACCTTATGCCACTTTGAGGGAACGTATATGTCAACTTCATGTCAGAATCTCGTCAATGTATGTCCGAGGGTTTGGACGATAGAGACATTTTAATTTTTCGAGATTATTCGAAAGTCAATTTTTAAAAGGCAAATATCTCCCGATCTGTAGGCATCTGAGAGATAAAACTTTTGTCACTTTGAGGGAACGTATATGTAAACTTCCTGTCAGAGTCACGTCAATGTATGTCCAAGGGTTTGGAGGATAGACACATTTTAATTTTTCGAGATTATTCGAAAGTCAATTTTTGAAAAGGCAAATATCTTCCGATCTGTAGGAATCTGAGAGACAAAACTTATGTCACTTTGAGGGAACGTATATGTCAACTTCATGTCAGAATCTCGTCAATGTATGTGAAAGGGTTTGGACGATAGAGACATTTAAATTTTTCGAGATTATTCGAAAGTCAATTTTTGAAAAAGCAAATATCTCCAGATCTGTAGGAATCTGAGAGACAAAACTCATGTCACTTTGAGGGAAGGCATATGTCAAGTTCATGTCAGAATCTCGTCAATGTATGTCCAAGGGTTTGGACGATAGAGACATTTTAATTTTTCGAGATTATTCGAAAGTCAATTATTTAAAGGCAAATATATCCCGATCTGTAGGCATCTGAGAGACAAAACTTATGTCACTTTGAGGGAACGTATATGTCAACCTCATGTCAGAATCTCGTCAATGTATGTCCAAGGGTTTGGACGATAGAGACATTTTAATTTTTCGAGATTATTCGAAAGTCAATTATTAAAAAGCAAATATCTCCCGATCTGTAGGCATCTGAGAGACAAAACTTATGTCACTTTAAGGGAACGTACATGTCAACTTCATGTCAGAATCTCGTCAATGTATGTCCAAGGGTTTGGACGATAGAGACATTTTAATTTTTCGAGATTATTCGAAAGTCAATTTTTAAAAGGCAAATATCTCCCGATCTGTAGGAATCTGAGAGACAAAACTTATGTCACTTTGAGGGAACGTATATGTCAACTTCCTGTCAGAGTCACGTCAATGTATGTCCAAGGGTTTGGAGGATAGAGACATTTTAATTTTTCGAGATTATTCGAAAGTCAATTTTTGAAAAAGCAAATATCTCCCGATCTGTAGGAATCTGAGAGACAAAACTTATGTCACTTTGAGGGAACGTATATGTCAACTTCATGTCAGAATCTCGCCAATGTATGTGAAATGGTTTGGACGATAGAGACATTTAAATTTTTCGAGATTATTCGAAAGTCAATTTTTAAAAGACAAATATCTCCCGATCTGTAGGAATCTGAGAGACTAAACTTATGTCACTTTGAGGGAACGTATATGTCAACTTGCTGTCAGAGTCACGTCAATGTATGTCCAAGGGTTTGGAGGATAGACACATTTTAATTTTTCGAGATTATTCGAAAGTCAATTTTTGAAAAGGCAAATATCTTCCGATCTGTAGGAATCTGAGAGACAAAACTTATGTCACTTTGAGGGAACGTATATGTCAACTTCATGTCAGAATCTCGCCAATGTATGTGAAATGGTTTGGACGATAGAGACATTTAAATTTTTCGAGATTATTCGAAAGTCAATTTTTAAAAGACAAATATCTCCCGATCTGTAGGAATCTGAGAGACTAAACTTATGTCACTTTGAGGGAACGTATATGTCAACTTGCTGTCAGAGTCACGTCAATGTATGTCCAAGGGTTTGGACGATAGAGACATTTTAATTTTTCGAGATTATTCGAAAGTCAATTTTGAAAAAGCAAATATCTCCAGTTCTGTAGGAATCTGAGAGACAAAACTCATGTCACTTTGAGGGAAGGCATATGTCAAGTTCATGTCAGAATCTCGTCAATGTATGTCCAAGGGTTTGGACGATAGAGACAATTTAATTTTTCGAGATTATTCGAAAGTTAATTATTTAAAGGCAAATATCTCCCGATCTGTAGGCATCTGAGAGACAAAACTTATGTCACTTTGAGGGAACGTATATGTCAACCTCATGTCAGAGTCTCGTCAATGTATGTCCAAGGGTTTGGACGATAGAGACATTTTAATTCTTCGAGATTATTCGAAAGTCAATTTTTAAAAAGCAAATATCTCCCGATCTGTAGGCATCTGAGAGACAAAACTTATGTCACTTTGAGGGAACGTACATGTCAACTTCATGTCAGAATCTCGTCAATGTATGTCTAAGGGTTTGGACGATAGAGACATTTTAATTTTTCGAGATTATTTGAAAGTCAATTCTTAAAAGGCAAATATCTCCCGATCTGTAGGAATCTGAGAGACAAAACTTATGTCACTTTGAGGGAACGTATATGTCAACTTCCTGTCAGAGTCACGTCAATGTATGTCCATGGGTTTGGAGGATAGAGACATTTTAATTTTTCGAGATTATTCGAAAGTCAATTTTTGAAAAGGCAAATATCTCCCGATCTGTAGGAATCTGAGAGACAAAACTTATGTCACTTTGAGGGAACGTATATGTCAACTTCATGTCAGAATCTCGTCAATGTATGTCCAAGGGTTTGGACGATAGAGACATTTTAATTTTTCGAGATTATTCGAAAGTCAATTCTTAAAAGGCAAATATCTCCCGATCTGTAGGAATCTGAGAGACAAAACTTATGTCACTTTGAGGGAACGTATATGTCAACTTCCTGTCAGAGTCACGTCAATGTATGTCCAAGGGTTTGGAGGATAGAGACATTTTAATTTTTCGAGATTATTCGAAAGTCAATTTTTGAAAAGGCAAATATCTCCCGATCTGTAGGAATCTGAGAGACAAAACTTATGTCACTTTGAGGGAACGTATATGTCAACTTCATGTCAGAATCTCGACAATGTATGTCCAAGGGTTTGGACGATAGAGACATTTTAATTTTTCGAGATTATTCAAAAGTCAATTTTTAAAAAGCAAATATCTCCCGATCTGTAGGCATCTGAGAGACAAAACTTATGTCACGTTGAGGGAACGTATATGTCAACCTCATGCCAGAATCTCGTCAATGTATTCCAAGGGTTTGGACGATAGAGACATTTTAATTTTTCGAGATTATTCGAAAGTCAATTATTAAAAGGCAAATATCTCCCGATCTGTAGGCATCTGAGAGACATACCTTATGCCACTTTGAGGGAACGTATATGTCAACTTCATGTCAGAATCTCGTCAATGTATGTCCAAGTGTTTGGACGAGAGAGACATTTTAATTTTTCGAGATTATTCGAAAGTCAATTTTTAAAAGGCAAATATCTCCCGATCTGTAGGCATCTGAGAGATAAAACTTATGTCACTTTGAGGGAACGTATATGTAAACTTCCTGTCAGAGTCACGTCAATGTATGTCTAAGGGTTTGGAGGATAGACACATTTTAATTTTTCGAGATTATTCGAAAGTCAATTTTTGAAAAGGCAAATATCTTCCGATCTGTATGAATCTGAGAGACAAAAATTATGTCACTTTGAGGGAACGTATATGTCAACTTCATGTCAGAATCTCGTCAATGTATGTGAAAGGGTTTGGACGATAGAGACATTTAAATTTTTCGAGATTATTCGAAAGTCAATTTTTGTAAAAGCAAATATCTCCAGATCTGTAGGAATCTGAGATACAAAACTCATGTCACTTTGAGGGAAGGCATATGTCAAGTTCATGTCAGAATCTCGTCAATGTATGTCCAAGGGTTTGGACGATAGAGACATTTTAATTTTTCGAGATTATTCGAAAGTCAATTATTTAAAGGCAAATATCTCCCAATCTGTAGGCATCTGAGAGACAAAACTTATGTCACTTTGAGGGAACGTATATGTCAACTTCATGTCAGAATCTCGCCAATGTATGTGAAATGGTTTGGACGATAGAGACATTTAAATTTTTCGAGATTATTCGAAAGTCAATTTTTAAAAGACAAATATCTCCCGATCTGTAGGAATCTGAGAGACTAAACTTATGTCACTTTGAGGGAACGTATATGTCAACTTGCTGTCAGAGTCACGTCAATGTATGTCCAAGGGTTTGGAGGATAGACACATTTTAATTTTTCGAGATTATTCGAAAGTCAATTTTTGAAAAGGCAAATATCTTCCGATCTGTAGGAATCTGAGAGACAAAACTTATGTCACTTTGAGGGAACGTATATGTCAACTTCATGTCAGAATCTCGCCAATGTATGTGAAATGGTTTGGACGATAGAGACATTTAAATTTTTCGAGATTATTCGAAAGTCAATTTTTAAAAGACAAATATCTCCCGATCTGTAGGAATCTGAGAGACTAAACTTATGTCACTTTGAGGGAACGTATATGTCAACTTGCTGTCAGAGTCACGTCAATGTATGTCCAAGGGTTTGGACGATAGAGACATTTTAATTTTTCGAGATTATTCGAAAGTCAATTTTGAAAAAGCAAATATCTCCAGTTCTGTAGGAATCTGAGAGACAAAACTCATGTCACTTTGAGGGAAGGCATATGTCAAGTTCATGTCAGAATCTCGTCAATGTATGTCCAAGGGTTTGGACGATAGAGACAATTTAATTTTTCGAGATTATTCGAAAGTTAATTATTTAAAGGCAAATATCTCCCGATCTGTAGGCATCTGAGAGACAAAACTTATGTCACTTTGAGGGAACGTATATGTCAACCTCATGTCAGAGTCTCGTCAATGTATGTCCAAGGGTTTGGACGATAGAGACATTTTAATTCTTCGAGATTATTCGAAAGTCAATTTTTTAAAAGCAAATATCTCCCGATCTGTAGGCATCTGAGAGACAAAACTTATGTCACTTTGAGGGAACGTACATGTCAACTTCATGTCAGAATCTCGTCAATGTATGTCTAAGGGTTTGGACGATAGAGACATTTTAATTTTTCGAGATTATTTGAAAGTCAATTCTTAAAAGGCAAATATCTCCCGATCTGTAGGAATCTGAGAGACAAAACTTATGTCACTTTGAGGGAACGTATATGTCAACTTCCTGTCAGAGTCACGTCAATGTATGTCCATGGGTTTGGAGGATAGAGACATTTTAATTTTTCGAGATTATTCGAAAGTCAATTTTTGAAAAGGCAAATATCTCCCGATCTGTAGGAATCTGAGAGACAAAACTTATGTCACTTTGAGGGAACGTATATGTCAACTTCATGTCAGAATCTCGTCAATGTATGTCCAAGGGTTTGGACGATAGAGACATTTTAATTTTTCGAGATTATTCGAAAGTCAATTCTTAAAAGGCAAATATCTCCCGATCTGTAGGAATCTGAGAGACAAAACTTATGTCACTTTGAGGGAACGTATATGTCAACTTCCTGTCAGAGTCACGTCAATGTATGTCCAAGGGTTTGGAGGATAGAGACATTTTAATTTTTCGAGATTATTCGAAAGTCAATTTTTGAAAAGGCAAATATCTCCCGATCTGTAGGAATCTGAGAGACAAAACTTATGTCACTTTGAGGGAACGTATATGTCAACTTCATGTCAGAATCTCGACAATGTATGTCCAAGGGTTTGGACGATAGAGACATTTTAATTTTTCGAGATTATTCAAAAGTCAATTTTTAAAAAGCAAATATCTCCCGATCTGTAGGCATCTGAGAGACAAAACTTATGTCACGTTGAGGGAACGTATATGTCAACCTCATGCCAGAATCTCGTCAATGTATTCCAAGGGTTTGGACGATAGAGACATTTTAATTTTTCGAGATTATTCGAAAGTCAATTATTAAAAGGCAAATATCTCCCGATCTGTAGGCATCTGAGAGACATACCTTATGCCACTTTGAGGGAACGTATATGTCAACTTCATGTCAGAATCTCGTCAATGTATGTCCAAGTGTTTGGACGAGAGAGACATTTTAATTTTTCGAGATTATTCGAAAGTCAATTTTTAAAAGGCAAATATCTCCCGATCTGTAGGCATCTGAGAGATAAAACTTATGTCACTTTGAGGGAACGTATATGTAAACTTCCTGTCAGAGTCACGTCAATGTATGTCTAAGGGTTTGGAGGATAGACACATTTTAATTTTTCGAGATTATTCGAAAGTCAATTTTTGAAAAGGCAAATATCTTCCGATCTGTATGAATCTGAGAGACAAAAATTATGTCACTTTGAGGGAACGTATATGTCAACTTCATGTCAGAATCTCGTCAATGTATGTGAAAGGGTTTGGACGATAGAGACATTTAAATTTTTCGAGATTATTCGAAAGTCAATTTTTGTAAAAGCAAATATCTCCAGATCTGTAGGAATCTGAGATACAAAACTCATGTCACTTTGAGGGAAGGCATATGTCAAGTTCATGTCAGAATCTCGTCAATGTATGTCCAAGGGTTTGGACGATAGAGACATTTTAATTTTTCGAGATTATTCGAAAGTCAATTATTTAAAGGCAAATATCTCCCAATCTGTAGGCATCTGAGAGACAAAACTTATGTCACTTTGAGGGAACGTATATGTCAACTTCATGTCAGAATCTCGCCAATGTATGTGAAATGGTTTGGACGATAGAGACATTTAAATTTTTCGAGATTATTCGAAAGTCAATTTTTAAAAGACAAATATCTCCCGATCTGTAGGAATCTGAGAGACTAAACTTATGTCACTTTGAGGGAACGTATATGTCAACTTGCTGTCAGAGTCACGTCAATGTATGTCCAAGGGTTTGGAGGATAGACACATTTTAATTTTTCGAGATTATTCGAAAGTCAATTTTTGAAAAGGCAAATATCTTCCGATCTGTAGGAATCTGAGAGACAAAACTTATGTCACTTTGAGGGAACGTATATGTCAACTTCATGTCAGAATCTCGCCAATGTATGTGAAATGGTTTGGACGATAGAGACATTTAAATTTTTCGAGATTATTCGAAAGTCAATTTTTAAAAGACAAATATCTCCCGATCTGTAGGAATCTGAGAGACTAAACTTATGTCACTTTGAGGGAACGTATATGTCAACTTGCTGTCAGAGTCACGTCAATGTATGTCCAAGGGTTTGGACGATAGAGACATTTTAATTTTTCGAGATTATTCGAAAGTCAATTTTGAAAAAGCAAATATCTCCAGTTCTGTAGGAATCTGAGAGACAAAACTCATGTCACTTTGAGGGAAGGCATATGTCAAGTTCATGTCAGAATCTCGTCAATGTATGTCCAAGGGTTTGGACGATAGAGACAATTTAATTTTTCGAGATTATTCGAAAGTTAATTATTTAAAGGCAAATATCTCCCGATCTGTAGGCATCTGAGAGACAAAACTTATGTCACTTTGAGGGAACGTATATGTCAACCTCATGTCAGAGTCTCGTCAATGTATGTCCAAGGGTTTGGACGATAGAGACATTTTAATTCTTCGAGATTATTCGAAAGTCAATTTTTAAAAAGCAAATATCTCCCGATCTGTAGGCATCTGAGAGACAAAACTTATGTCACTTTGAGGGAACGTACATGTCAACTTCATGTCAGAATCTCGTCAATGTATGTCTAAGGGTTTGGACGATAGAGACATTTTAATTTTTCGAGATTATTTGAAAGTCAATTCTTAAAAGGCAAATATCTCCCGATCTGTAGGAATCTGAGAGACAAAACTTATGTCACTTTGAGGGAACGTATATGTCAACTTCCTGTCAGAGTCACGTCAATGTATGTCCATGGGTTTGGAGGATAGAGACATTTTAATTTTTCGAGATTATTCGAAAGTCAATTTTTGAAAAGGCAAATATCTCCCGATCTGTAGGAATCTGAGAGACAAAACTTATGTCACTTTGAGGGAACGTATATGTCAACTTCATGTCAGAATCTCGTTAATGTATGTCTAAGGGTTTGGACGATAGAGACATTTTAATTTTTCGAGATTATTCGAAAGTCAATTATTAAAAGGCAAATATCTCCCGATCTGTAGGCATCTGAGAGACAAAACTTATGCCACTTTGAGGGAACGTATATGTCAACTTCATGTCAGAATCTCGTCAATGTATGTCCAAGGGTTTGGACGATAGAGACATTTTAATTTTTCGAGATTATTCGAAAGTCAATTCTTAAAAGGCAAATATCTCCCGATCTGTAGGAATCTGAGAGACAAAACTTATGTCACTTTGAGGGAACGTATATGTCAACTTCCTGTCAGAGTCACGTCAATGTATGTCCAAGGGTTTGGAGGATAGAGACATTTTAATTTTTCGAGATTATTCGAAAGTCAATTTTTGAAAAGGCACATATCTCCCGATCTGTAGGAATCTGAGAGACAAAACTTATGTCACTTTGAGGGAACGTATATGTCAACTTCATGTCAGAATCTCGACAATGTATGTCCAAGGGTTTGGACGATAGAGACATTTTAATTTTTCGAGATTATTCAAAAGTCAATTTTTAAAAAGCAAATATCTCCCGATCTGTAGGCATCTGAGAGACAAAACTTATGTCACGTTGAGGGAACGTATATGTCAACCTCATGCCAGAATCTCGTCAATGTATTCCAAGGGTTTGGACGATAGAGACATTTTAATTTTTCGAGATTATTCGAAAGTCAATTATTAAAAGGCAAATATCTCCCGATCTGTAGGCATCTGAGAGACATACCTTATGCCACTTTGAGGGAACGTATATGTCAACTTCATGTCAGAATCTCGTCAATGTATGTCCAAGTGTTTGGACGAGAGAGACATTTTAATTTTTCGAGATTATTCGAAAGTCAATTTTTAAAAGGCAAATATCTCCCGATCTGTAGGCATCTGAGAGATAAAACTTATGTCACTTTGAGGGAACGTATATGTAAACTTCCTGTCAGAGTCACGTCAATGTATGTCTAAGGGTTTGGAGGATAGACACATTTTAATTTTTCGAGATTATTCGAAAGTCAATTTTTGAAAAGGCAAATATCTTCCGATCTGTATGAATCTGAGAGACAAAAATTATGTCACTTTGAGGGAACGTATATGTCAACTTCATGTCAGAATCTCGTCAATGTATGTGAAAGGGTTTGGACGATAGAGACATTTAAATTTTTCGAGATTATTCGAAAGTCAATTTTTGTAAAAGCAAATATCTCCAGATCTGTAGGAATCTGAGATACAAAACTCATGTCACTTTGAGGGAAGGCATATGTCAAGTTCATGTCAGAATCTCGTCAATGTATGTCCAAGGGTTTGGACGATAGAGACATTTTAATTTTTCGAGATTATTCGAAAGTCAATTATTTAAAGGCAAATATCTCCCAATCTGTAGGCATCTGAGAGACAAAACTTATGTCACTTTGAGGGAACGTATATGTCAACCTCATGTCAGAATCTCGTCAATGTATGTCCAAGGGTTTGGACGATAGAGACATTTTAATTTTTCGAGATTATTCGAAAGTCAATTTTTAAAAAGCAAATATCTCCCGATCTGTAGGCATCTGAGAGACAAAACTTATGTCACTTTGAGGGAACGTACATGTCAACTTCATGTCAGAATCTCGTCAATGTATGTCCAAGGGTTTGGACGATAGAGACATTTTAATTTTTCGAGATTATTCGAAAGTCAATTTTTAAAAGGCAAATATCTCCCGATCTGTAGGAATCTGAGAGACAAAACTTATGTCACTTTGAGGGAACGTATATGTCAACTTCCTGTCAGAGTCACGTCAATGTATGTCCAAGGGTTTGGAGGATAGAGACATTTTAATTTTTCGAGATTATTCGAAAGTCAATTTTTGTAAAAGCAAATATCTCCCGATCTGTATAAATCTGAGAGACAAAACTTATGTCACTTTGAGGGAACGTATATGTCAACTTCATGTCAGAATCTCGACAATGTATGTCCAAGGGTTTGGACGATAGAGACATTTTAATTTTTCGAGATTATTCGAAAGTCAATTTTTAAAAAGCAAATATCTCCCGATCTGTAGGCATCTGAGAGACAAAACTTATGTCACTTTGAGGGAACGTACATGTCAACTTCATGTCAGAATCTCGTCAATGTATGTCTAAGGGTTTGGACGATAGAGACATTTTAATTTATCGAGATTATTTGAAAGTCAATTCTTAAAAGGCAAATATCTCCCGATCTGTAGGAATCTGAGAGACAAAACTTATGTCACTTTGAGGGAACGTATATGTCAACTTCCTGTCAGAGTCACGTCAATGTATGTCCATGGGTTTGGAGGATAGAGACATTTTAATTTTTCGAGATTATTCGAAAGTCAATTTTTGAAAAGGCAAATATCTCCCGATCTGTAGGAATCTGAGAGACAAAACTTATGTCACTTTGAGGGAACGTATATGTCAACTTCATGTCAGAATCTCGTCAATGTATGTCTAAGGGTTTGGACGATAGAGACATTTTAATTTTTCGAGATTATTCGAAAGTCAATTATTAAAAGGCAAATATCTCCCGATCTGTAGGCATCTGAGAGACAAAACTTATGCCACTTTGAGGGAACGTATATGTCAACTTCATGTCAGAATCTCGTCAATGTATGTCCAAGGGTTTGGACGATAGAGACATTTTAATTTTTCGAGATTATTCGAAAGTCAATTCTTAAAAGGCAAATATCTCCCGATCTGTAGGAATCTGAGAGACAAAACTTATGTCACTTTGAGGGAACGTATATGTCAACTTCCTGTCAGAGTCACGTCAATGTATGTCCAAGGGTTTGGAGGATAGAGACATTTTAATTTTTCGAGATTATTCGAAAGTCAATTTTTGAAAAGGCAAATATCTCCCGATCTGTAGAAATCTGAGAGACAAAACTTATGTCACTTTGAGGGAACGTATATGTCAACTTCATGTCAGAATCTCGACAATGTATGTCCAAGGGTTTGGACGATAGAGACATTTTAATTTTTCGAGATTATTCGAAAGTCAATTATTAAAAGGCAAATATCTCCCGATCTGTAGGCATCTGAGAGACATACCTTATGCCACTTTGAGGGAACGTATATGTCAACTTCATGTCAGAATCTCGTCAATGTATGTCCAAGTGTTTGGACGAGAGAGACATTTTAATTTTTCGAGATTATTCGAAAGTCAATTTTTAAAAGGCAAATATCTCCCGATCTGTAGGCATCTGAGAGATAAAACTTATGTCACTTTGAGGGAACGTATATGTAAACTTCCTGTCAGAGTCACGTCAATGTATGTCTAAGGGTTTGGAGGATAGACACATTTTAATTTTTCGAGATTATTCGAAAGTCAATTTTTGAAAAGGCAAATATCTTCCGATCTGTATGAATCTGAGAGACAAAACTTATGTCACTTTGAGGGAACGTATATGTCAACTTCATGTCAGAATCTCGTCAATGTATGTGAAAGGGTTTGGACGATAGAAACATTTAAATTTTTCGAGATTATTCGAAAGTCAATTTTTGTAAAAGCAAATATCTCCAGATCTGTAGGAATCTGAGATACAAAACTCATGTCACTTTGAGGGAAGGCATATGTCAAGTTCATGTCAGAATCTCGTCAATGTATGTCCAAGGGTTTGGACGATAGAGACATTTTAATTTTTCGAGATTATTCGAAAGTCAATTATTTAAAGGCAAATATCTCCCAATCTGTAGGCATCTGAGAGACAAAACTTATGTTACTTTGAGGGAACGTATATGTCAACCTCATGTCAGAATCTCGTCAATGTATGTCCAAGGGTTTGGACGATAGAGACATTTTAATTTTTCGAGATTATTCGAAAGTCAATTTTTAAAAAGCAAATATCTCCCGATCTGTAGGCATCTGAGAGACAAAACTTATGTCACTTTGAGGGAACGTACATGTCAACTTCATGTCAGAATCTCGTCAATGTATGTCCAAGGGTTTGGACGATAGAGACATTTTAATTTTTCGAGATTATTCGAAAGTCAATTTTTAAAAGGCAAATATCTCCCGATCTGTAGGAATCTGAGAGACAAAACTTATGTCACTTTGAGGGAACGTATATGTCAACTTCCTGTCAGAGTCACGTCAATGTATGTCCAAGGGTTTGGAGGATAGAGACATTTTAATTTTTCGAGATTATTCGAAAGTCAATTTTTGTAAAAGCAAATATCTCCCGATCTGTAGGAATCTGAGAGACAAAACTTATGTCACTTTGAGGGAACGTATATGTCAACTTCATGTCAGAATCTCGACAATGTATGTCCAAGGGTTTGGACGATAGAGACATTTTAATTTTTCGAGATTATTCGAAAGTCAATTTTTAAAAAGCAAATATCTCCCGATCTGTAGGCATCTGAGAGACAAAACTTATGTCACGTTGAGGGAACGTATACGTCAACCTCATGCCTGAATCTCGTCAATATATGTCCAAGGGTTTGGACGATAGAGACATTTTAATTTTTCGAGATTATTCGAAAGTCAATTATTAAAAGGCAAATATCTCCCGATCTGTAGGCATCTGAGAGACATACCTTATGCCACTTTGAGGGAACGTATATGTCAACTTCATGTCAGAATCTCGTCAATGTATGTCCAAGGGTTTGGACGATAGAGACATTTTAATTTTTCGAGATTATTCGAAAGTCAATTCTTAAAAGGCAAATATCTCCCGATCTGTAGGAATCTGAGAGACAAAACTTATGTCACTTTGAGGGAACGTATATGTCAACTTCCTGTCAGAGTCACGTCAATGTATGTCCAAGGGTTTGGAGGATAGAGACATTTTAATTTTTCGAGATTATTCGAAAGTCAATTTATGAAAAGGCAAATATCTCCCGATCTGTAGGAATCTGAGAGACAAAACTTATGTCACTTTGAGGGAACGTATATGTCAACTTCATGTCAGAATCTCGACAATGTATGTCCAAGGGTTTGGACGATAGAGACATTTTAATTTTTCGAGATTATTCGAAAGTCAATTTTTAAAAAGCAAATATCTCCCGATCTGTAGGCATCTGAGAGACAAAACTTATGTCACGTTGAGGGAACGTATATGTCAACCTCATGCCAGAATCTCGTTAATGTATGTCCAAGGGTTTGGACGATAGAGACATTTTAATTTTTCGAGATTATTCGAAAGTCAATTATTAAAAGGCAAATATCTCCCGATCTGTAGGCATCTGAGAGACATACCTTATGCCACTTTGAGGGAACGTATATGTCAACTTCATGTCAGAATCTCGTCAAAGTATGTCCAAGTGTTTGGACGAGAGAGACATTTTAATTTTTCGAGATTATTCGAAAGTCAATTTTTAAAAGGCAAATATCTCCCGATCTGTAGGCATCTGAGAGATATAACTTATGTCACTTTGAGGGAACGTATATGTAAACTTCCTGTCAGAGTCACGTCAATGTATGTCTAAGGGTTTGGAGGATAGACACATTTTAATTTTTCGAGATTATTCGAAAGTCAATTTTTGAAAAGGCAAATATCTTCCGATCTGTAGGAATCTGAGAGACAAAACTTATGTCACTTTGAGGGAACGTATATGTCAACTTCATGTCGGAATCTCGTCAATGTATGTGAAAGGGTTTGGACGATAGAGACATTTAAATTTTTCGAGATTATTCGAAAGTCAATTTTTGTAAAAGCAAATATCTCCAGATCTGTAGGAATCTGAGATACAAAACTCATGTCACTTTGAGGGAAGGCATATGTCAAGTTCATGTCAGAATCTCGTCAATGTATGTCCAAGGGTTTGGACGATAGAGACATTTTAATTTTTCGAGATTATTCGAAAGTCAATTATTTAAAGGCAAATATCTCCCAATCTGTAGGCATCTGAGAGACAAAACTTATGTCACTTTGAGGGAACGTATATGTCAACCTCATGTCAGAATCTCGTCAATGTATGTCCAAGGGTTTGGACGATAGAGACATTTTAATTTTTCGAGATTATTCGTAAGTCAATTTTTAAAAAGCAAATATCTCCCGATCTGTAGGCATCTGAGAGACAAAACTTATGTCACTTTGAGGGAACGTACATGTTAACTTCATGTCAGAATCTCGTCAATGTATGTCCAAGGGTTTGGACGATAGAGACATTTTAATTTTTCGAGATTATTCGAAAGTCAATTTTTAAAAGGCAAATATCTCCCGATCTGTAGGAATCTGAGAGACAAAACTTATGTCACTTTGAGGGAACGTATATGTCAACTTCCTGTCAGAGTCACGTCAATGTATGTCCAAGGGTTTGGAGGATAGAGACATTTTAATTTTTCGAGATTATTCGAAAGTCAATTTTTGTAAAAGCAAATATCTCCCGATCTGTAGGAATCTGAGAGACAAAACTTATGTCACTTTGAGGGAACGTATATGTCAACTTCATGTCAGAATCTCGACAATGTATGTCCAAGGGTTTGGACGATAGAGACATTTTAATTTTTCGAGATTATTCGAAAGTCAATTTTTAAAAAGCAAATATCTCCCGATCTGTAGGCATCTGAGAGACAAAACTTATGTCACGTTGAGGGAACGTATACGTCAACCTCATGCCAGAATCTCGTCAATATATGTCCAAGGGTTTGGACGATAGAGACATTTTAATTTTTCGAGATTATTCGAAAGTCAATTATTAAAAGGCAAATATCTTCCGATCTGTAGGCATCTGAGAGACATACCTTATGCCACTTTGAGGGAACGTATATGTCAACGTCATGTCAGAATCTCGTCAATGTATGTCCAAGGGTTTGGACGATAGAGACATTTTAATTTTTCGAGATTATTCGAAAGTCAATTTTTGAAAAAGCAAATATCTCCCGATCTGTAGGAATCTGAGAGACAAACCTTATGTCACTTTGAGGGAACGTATATGTCAACTTCATGTCAGAATCTCGACAATGTATGTCCAAGGGTTTGGACGATAGAGACATTTAAATTTTTCGAGATTATTCGAAAGTCAATTTTTAAAAGGCAAATATCTCCCGATCTGTAGGCATCTGAGAGACAAAACTTATGTCACTTTGAGGGAACGTATATGTAAACTTCCTGTCAGAGTCACGTCAATGTATGTCCAAGGGTTTGGAGGATAGACACATTTTAATTTTTCGAGATTATTCGAAAGTAACTTTTTGATAAAGCAAATATCTCCCGATCTGTAGGAATCTGAGAGACAAACCTTATGTCACATTGAGGGAACGTATATGTCAACTTCATGTCAGAGTCACGTCAATGTATGTGCAAGGGTTTGGAGGATAGAGACATCTTAATTTTTCGAGATTATTCGAAAATCAATTTTTTAAAGGCAAATATCTCCGAACTGTAGGAATCTGAGAGACAAAACTTATGCCACTTTGAGGGAACGTATATGTCAACTTCATGTCAGAATCTTGTCAATGTATGTCCAAGGGTTTGGAAGATAGAGACATTTTAATTTTTCGAGATTATTCGAAAGTCAATTCTTAAAAGGCAAATATCTCCCGATCTGTAGGAATCTGAGAGACAAAACTTATGTCACTTTGAGGGAACGTATATGTCAACTTCCTGTCAGAGTCACGTCAATGTATGTCCAAGGGTTTGGAGGATAGAGACATTTTAATTTTTCGAGATTATTCGAAAGTCAATTTTTGAAAAGGCAAATTTCTCCCGATCTGTAGGAATCTGAGAGACAAAACTTATGTCACTTTGAGGGAACGTACATGTCAACTTCATGTCAGAATCTCGTCAATGTATGAACAAGGGTTTGGACGAGAGAGACATTTTAATTTTTCGAGATTATTCGAAAGTCAATTATTAAAAGGCAAACATCTCCCGATCTGTAGGCATCTGAGAGACAAAACTTATGTCACTTTGAGGGAACGTATATGTAAACTTCCTGTCAGAGTCACGTCAATGTATGTTTAAGGGTTTGGAGGATAGACACATTTTAATTTTTCGAGATTATTCGAAAGTCAATTTTTGAAAAGGCAAATATCTTCCGATCTGTAGGAATCTGAGAGACAAAACTTATGTCACTTTGAGGGAACGTATATGTCAACTTCATGTCAGAATCTCGTCAATGTATGTGAAAGGGTTTGGACGATAGAGACATTTAAATTTTTCGAGATTATTCGAAAGTCAATTTTTAAAAGACAAATATCTCCCGATCTGTAGGAATCTGAGAGACAAAACTTATGTCACTTTGAGGGAACGTATATGTCAACTTGCTGTCAGAGTCACGTCAATGTATGTCCAAGGGTTTGGACGATAGAGACATTTTAATTTTTCGAGATTATTCGAAAGTCAATTTTTGAAAAAGCAAATATCTCCAGATCTGTAGGAATCTGAGAGACAAAACTGATGTCACTTTGAGGGAAGACATATGTCAAGTTCATGTCAGAATCTCGTCAATGTATGTCCAAGGGTTTGGACGATAGAGACATTTTAATCTTTCGAGATTATTCGAAAGTCAATTATTTAAAGGCAAATATCTCCCGATCTGTAGGCATCTGAGAGACAAAACTTATGTCACTTTGAGGGAACGTATATGTCAACCTCATGTCAGAGTCTCGTCAATGTATGTCCAAGGGTTTGGACGATAGAGACATTTTAATTCTTCGAGATTATTCGAAAGTCAATTATTAAAAGGCAAATATCTCCCGATCTGTAGGCATCTGAGAGACAAAACTTATGCCACTTTGAGGGAACGTATATGTCAACTTCATGTCAGAATCTCGTCAATGTATGTCCAAGGGTTTGGACGATAGAGACATTTTAATTTTTCGAGATTATTCGAAAGTCAATTCTTAAAAGGCAAATATCTCCCGATCTGTAGGAATCTGAGAGACAAAACTTATGTCACTTTGAGGGAACGTATATGTCAACTTCCTGTCAGAGTCACGTCAATGTATGTCCAAGGGTTTGGAGGATAGAGACATTTTAATTTTTCGAGATTATTCGAAAGTCAATTTTTGAAAAGGCAAATATCTCCCGATCTGTAGAAATCTGAGAGACAAAACTTATGTCACTTTGAGGGAACGTATATGTCAACTTCATGTCAGAATCTCGACAATGTATGTCCAAGGGTTTGGACGATAGAGACATTTTAATTTTTCGAGATTATTCGAAAGTCAATTATTAAAAGGCAAATATCTCCCGATCTGTAGGCATCTGAGAGACATACCTTATGCCACTTTGAGGGAACGTATATGTCAACTTCATGTCAGAATCTCGTCAATGTATGTCCAAGTGTTTGGACGAGAGAGACATTTTAATTTTTCGAGATTATTCGAAAGTCAATTTTTAAAAGGCAAATATCTCCCGATCTGTAGGCATCTGAGAGATAAAACTTATGTCACTTTGAGGGAACGTATATGTAAACTTCCTGTCAGAGTCACGTCAATGTATGTCTAAGGGTTTGGAGGATAGACACATTTTAATTTTTCGAGATTATTCGAAAGTCAATTTTTGAAAAGGCAAATATCTTCCGATCTGTATGAATCTGAGAGACAAAACTTATGTCACTTTGAGGGAACGTATATGTCAACTTCATGTCAGAATCTCGTCAATGTATGTGAAAGGGTTTGGACGATAGAAACATTTAAATTTTTCGAGATTATTCGAAAGTCAATTTTTGTAAAAGCAAATATCTCCAGATCTGTAGGAATCTGAGATACAAAACTCATGTCACTTTGAGGGAAGGCATATGTCAAGTTCATGTCAGAATCTCGTCAATGTATGTCCAAGGGTTTGGACGATAGAGACATTTTAATTTTTCGAGATTATTCGAAAGTCAATTATTTAAAGGCAAATATCTCCCAATCTGTAGGCATCTGAGAGACAAAACTTATGTCACTTTGAGGGAACGTATATGTCAACCTCATGTCAGAATCTCGTCAATGTATGTCCAAGGGTTTGGACGATAGAGACATTTTAATTTTTCGAGATTATTCGAAAGTCAATTTTTAAAAAGCAAATATCTCCCGATCTGTAGGCATCTGAGAGACAAAACTTATGTCACTTTGAGGGAACGTACATGTCAACTTCATGCCAGAATCTCGTCAATGTATGTCCAAGGGTTTGGACGATAGAGACATTTTAATTTTTCGAGATTATTCGAAAGTCAATTTTTAAAAGGCAAATATCTCCCGATCTGTAGGAATCTGAGAGACAAAACTTATGTCACTTTGAGGGAACGTATATGTCAACTTCCTGTCAGAGTCACGTCAATGTATGTCCAAGGGTTTGGAGGATAGAGACATTTTAATTTTTCGAGATTATTCGAAAGTCAATTTTTGTAAAAGCAAATATCTCCCGATCTGTAGGAATCTGAGAGACAAAACTTATGTCACTTTGAGGGAACGTATATGTCAACTTCATGTCAGAATCTCGACAATGTATGTCCAAGGGTTTGGACGATAGAGACATTTTAATTTTTCGAGATTATTCGAAAGTCAATTTTTAAAAAGCAAATATCTCCCGATCTGTAGGCATCTGAGAGACAAAACTTATGTCACGTTGAGGGAACGTATACGTCAACCTCATGCCTGAATCTCGTCAATATATGTCCAAGGGTTTGGACGATAGAGACATTTTAATTTTTCGAGATTATTCGAAAGTCAATTATTAAAAGGCAAATATCTCCCGATCTGTAGGCATCTGAGAGACATACCTTATGCCACTTTGAGGGAACGTATATGTCAACTTCATGTCAGAATCTCGTCAATGTATGTCCAAGGGTTTGGACGATAGAGACATTTTAATTTTTCGAGATTATTCGAAAGTCAATTCTTAAAAGGCAAATATCTCCCGATCTGTAGGAATCTGAGAGACAAAACTTATGTCACTTTGAGGGAACGTATATGTCAACTTCCTGTCAGAGTCACGTCAATGTATGTCCAAGGGTTTGGAGGATAGAGACATTTTAATTTTTCGAGATTATTCGAAAGTCAATTTATGAAAAGGCAAATATCTCCCGATCTGTAGGAATCTGAGAGACAAAACTTATGTCACTTTGAGGGAACGTATATGTCAACTTCATGTCAGAATCTCGACAATGTATGTCCAAGGGTTTGGACGATAGAGACATTTTAATTTTTCGAGATTATTCGAAAGTCAATTTTTAAAAAGCAAATATCTCCCGATCTGTAGGCATCTGAGAGACAAAACTTATGTCACGTTGAGGGAACGTATATGTCAACCTCATGCCAGAATCTCGTCAATGTATGTCCAAGGGTTTGGACGATAGAGACATTTTAATTTTTCGAGATTATTCGAAAGTCAATTATTAAAAGGCAAATATCTCCCGATCTGTAGGCATCTGAGAGACATACCTTATGCCACTTTGAGGGAACGTATATGTCAACTTCATGTCAGAATCTCGTCAAAGTATGTCCAAGTGTTTGGACGAGAGAGACATTTTAATTTTTCGAGATTATTCGAAAGTCAATTTTTAAAAGGCAAATATCTCCCGATCTGTAGGCATCTGAGAGATATAACTTATGTCACTTTGAGGGAACGTATATGTAAACTTCCTGTCAGAGTCACGTCAATGTATGTCTAAGGGTTTGGAGGATAGACACATTTTAATTTTTCGAGATTATTCGAAAGTCAATTTTTGAAAAGGCAAATATCTTCCGATCTGTAGGAATCTGAGAGACAAAACTTATGTCACTTTGAGGGAACGTATATGTCAACTTCATGTCGGAATCTCGTCAATGTATGTGAAAGGGTTTGGACGATAGAGACATTTAAATTTTTCGAGATTATTCGAAAGTCAATTTTTGTAAAAGCAAATATCTCCAGATCTGTAGGAATCTGAGATACAAAACTCATGTCACTTTGAGGGAAGGCATATGTCAAGTTCATGTCAGAATCTCGTCAATGTATGTCCAAGGGTTTGGACGATAGAGACATTTTAATTTTTCGAGATTATTCGAAAGTCAATTATTTAAAGGCAAATATCTCCCAATCTGTAGGCATCTGAGAGACAAAACTTATGTCACTTTGAGGGAACGTATATGTCAACCTCATGTCAGAATCTCGTCAATGTATGTCCAAGGGTTTGGACGATAGAGACATTTTAATTTTTCGAGATTATTCGTAAGTCAATTTTTAAAAAGCAAATATCTCCCGATCTGTAGGCATCTGAGAGACAAAACTTATGTCACTTTGAGGGAACGTACATGTTAACTTCATGTCAGAATCTCGTCAATGTATGTCCAAGGGTTTGGACGATAGAGACATTTTAATTTTTCGAGATTATTCGAAAGTCAATTTTTAAAAGGCAAATATCTCCCGATCTGTAGGAATCTGAGAGACAAAACTTATGTCACTTTGAGGGAACGTATATGTCAACTTCCTGTCAGAGTCACGTCAATGTATGTCCAAGGGTTTGGAGGATAGAGACATTTTAATTTTTCGAGATTATTCGAAAGTCAATTTTTGTAAAAGCAAATATCTCCCGATCTGTAGGAATCTGAGAGACAAAACTTATGTCACTTTGAGGGAACGTATATGTCAACTTCATGTCAGAATCTCGACAATGTATGTCCAAGGGTTTGGACGATAGAGACATTTTAATTTTTCGAGATTATTCGAAAGTCAATTTTTAAAAAGCAAATATCTCCCGATCTGTAGGCATCTGAGAGACAAAACTTATGTCACGTTGAGGGAACGTATACGTCAACCTCATGCCAGAATCTCGTCAATATATGTCCAAGGGTTTGGACGATAGAGACATTTTAATTTTTCGAGATTATTCGAAAGTCAATTATTAAAAGGCAAATATCTCCCGATCTGTAGGCATCTGAGAGACATACCTTATGCCACTTTGAGGGAACGTATATGTCAACGTCATGTCAGAATCTCGTCAATGTATGTCCAAGGGTTTGGACGATAGAGACATTTTAATTTTTCGAGATTATTCGAAAGTCAATTTTTGAAAAAGCAAATATCTCCCGATCTGTAGGAATCTGAGAGACAAACCTTATGTCACTTTGAGGGAACGTATATGTCAACTTCATGTCAGAATCTCGACAATGTATGTCCAAGGGTTTGGACGATAGAGACATTTAAATTTTTCGAGATTATTCGAAAGTCAATTTTTAAAAGGCAAATATCTCCCGATCTGTAGGCATCTGAGAGACAAAACTTATGTCACTTTGAGGGAACGTATATGTAAACTTCCTGTCAGAGTCACGTCAATGTATGTCCAAGGGTTTGGAGGATAGACACATTTTAATTTTTCGAGATTATTCGAAAGTAACTTTTTGATAAAGCAAATATCTCCCGATCTGTAGGAATCTGAGAGACAAACCTTATGTCACATTGAGGGAACGTATATGTCAACTTCATGTCAGAGTCACGTCAATGTATGTGCAAGGGTTTGGAGGATAGAGACATCTTAATTTTTCGAGATTATTCGAAAATCAATTTTTTAAAGGCAAATATCTCCGAACTGTGGGAATCTGAGAGACAAAACTTATGCCACTTTGAGGGAACGTATATGTCAACTTCATGTCAGAATCTTGTCAATGTATGTCCAAGGGTTTGGAAGATAGAGACATTTTAATTTTTCGAGATTATTCGAAAGTCAATTCTTAAAAGGCAAATATCTCCCGATCTGTAGGAATCTGAGAGACAAAACTTATGTCACTTTGAGGGAACGTATATGTCAACTTCCTGTCAGAGTCACGTCAATGTATGTCCAAGGGTTTGGAGGATAGAGACATTTTAATTTTTCGAGATTATTCGAAAGTCAATTTTTGAAAAGGCAAATTTCTCCCGATCTGTAGGAATCTGAGAGACAAAACTTATGTCACTTTGAGGGAACGTACATGTCAACTTCATGTCAGAATCTCGTCAATGTATGAACAAGGGTTTGGACGAGAGAGACATTTTAATTTTTCGAGATTATTCGAAAGTCAATTATTAAAAGGCAAACATCTCCCGATCTGTAGGCATCTGAGAGACAAAACTTATGTCACTTTGAGGGAACGTATATGTAAACTTCCTGTCAGAGTCACGTCAATGTATGTTTAAGGGTTTGGAGGATAGACACATTTTAATTTTTCGAGATTATTCGAAAGTCAATTTTTGAAAAGGCAAATATCTTCCGATCTGTAGGAATCTGAGAGACAAAACTTATGTCACTTTGAGGGAACGTATATGTCAACTTCATGTCAGAATCTCGTCAATGTATGTGAAAGGGTTTGGACGATAGAGACATTTAAATTTTTCGAGATTATTCGAAAGTCAATTTTTAAAAGACAAATATCTCCCGATCTGTAGGAATCTGAGAGACAAAACTTATGTCACTTTGAGGGAACGTATATGTCAACTTGCTGTCAGAGTCACGTCAATGTATGTCCAAGGGTTTGGACGATAGAGACATTTTAATTTTTCGAGATTATTCGAAAGTCAATTTTTGAAAAAGCAAATATCTCCAGATCTGTAGGAATCTGAGAGACAAAACTGATGTCACTTTGAGGGAAGACATATGTCAAGTTCATGTCAGAATCTCGTCAATGTATGTCCAAGGGTTTGGACGATAGAGACATTTTAATCTTTCGAGATTATTCGAAAGTCAATTATTTAAAGGCAAATATCTCCCGATCTGTAGGCATCTGAGAGACAAAACTTATGTCACTTTGAGGGAACGTATATGTCAACCTCATGTCAGAGTCTCGTCAATGTATGTCCAAGGGTTTGGACGATAGAGACATTTTAATTCTTCGAGATTATTCGAAAGTCAATTTTTAAAAAGCAAATATCTCCCGATCTGTTGGCATCTGAGAGACAAAACTTATGTCACTTTGAGGGAACGTAGATGTCAACTTCATGTCAGAATCTCGTCAATGTATGTCCAAGGGTTTGGACGATAGAGACATTTTAATTTTTCGAGATTATTCGAAAGTCAATTCTTAAAAGGCAAATATCTCCCGATCTGTAGGAATCTGAGAGAAAAAACTTATGTTACTTTGAGGGAACGTATATGTCAACTTCCTGTCAGAGTCACGTCAATGTATGTCCAAGGGTTTGGAGGATAGAGACATTTTAATTTTTCGAGATTATTCGAAAGTCAATTTTGAAAAGGCAAATATCTCCCGATCTGTAGGAATCTGAGAGACAAAACTTATGTCACTTTGAGGGAACGTATATGTCAACTTCATGTCAGAATCTCGTCAATGTATGTCCAAGGGTTTGGACGATAGAGACATTTTAATTTTTCGAGATTATTCGAAAGTCAATTTTTTAAAGGCAAATATCTCCCGATCTGTAGGCATCTGTCAGACAAAACTGATGTCACTTTGAGGGAACGTATATGTCAACCTCATGTCAGAATCTCGTCAATGTATGTCCAAGGGTTTGGACGATAGAGACATTTAAATTATTAGAGATTATTCGAAAGTCAATTATTAAAAGGCAAATATCTCCCGATCTGTAGGAATCTGAGAGACAAAACTTATGTCACTTTGAGGGAACGTACATGTCAACTTCATGTCAGAATCTCGTCAATGTATGTCTAAGGGTTTGGACGAGAGAGACATTTTAATTTTTCGAGATTATTCGAAAGTCAATTTTTAAAAGGCAAATATCTCCCGATCTGTAGGCATTTGAGAGACAAAACTTATGTCACTTTGAGGGAACGTATATGTAAACTTCCTGTCAGAGTCACGTCAATGTATGTCCAAGGGTTTGGAGGATAGAGACATTTTAATTTTTCGAGATTATTCGAAAGTCAATTTTTGAAAAGGCAAATATCTTCCGATCTGTAGGAATCTGAGAGACAAAACTAATGTAACTTTGAGGGAAAGTATATGTCAACTTGCTGTCAGAGTCACGTCAATGTATGTCCAAGGGTTTGGACGATAGAGACATTTTAATTTTTCGAGATTATTCGAAAGTCAATTTATGAAAAAGCAAATATCTCCCGATCTGTAGGAATCTGAGAGACAAACATTATGTCACAATGAGGGAACGTATATGTCAACTTCATGTCAGAGTCACGTCAAAGTATGTGCAAGGGTTTGGAGGATAGAGACATCTTAATTTTTCGAGAATATTCGAAAATCAATTTTTTAAAGGCAAATATCTCCCGATCTGTAGGAATCTGAGAGACAAAACTTATGTCACTTTGAGGGAACGTATATGTCAACTTCATGTCAGAATCTCGACAATGTATGTCCAAGGGTTTGGACGATAGAGACATTTTAATTTTTCGAGATTATTCGAAAGTCAATTTTTAAAAAGCAAATATCTCCCGATCTGTAGGCATCTGAGAGACAAAACTTATGTCACGTTGAGGGAACGTATACGTCAACCTCATGCCAGAATCTCGTCAATATATGTCCAAGGGTTTGGACGATAGAGACATTTTAATTTTTCGAGATTATTCGAAAGTCAATTATTAAAAGGCAAATATCTCCCGATCTGTAGGCATCTGAGAGACATACCTTATGCCACTTTGAGGGAACGTATATGTCAACGTCATGTCAGAATCTCGTCAATGTATGTCCAAGGGTTTGGACGATAGAGACATTTTAATTTTTCGAGATTATTCGAAAGTCAATTTTTGAAAAAGCAAATATCTCCCGATCTGTAGGAATCTGAGAGACAAACCTTATGTCACTTTGAGGGAACGTATATGTCAACTTCATGTCAGAATCTCGACAATGTATGTCCAAGGGTTTGGACGATAGAGACATTTAAATTTTTCGAGATTATTCGAAAGTCAATTTTTAAAAGGCAAATATCTCCCGATCTGTAGGCATCTGAGAGACAAAACTTATGTCACTTTGAGGGAACGTATATGTAAACTTCCTGTCAGAGTCACGTCAATGTATGTCCAAGGGTTTGGAGGATAGACACATTTTAATTTTTCGAGATTATTCGAAAGTAACTTTTTGATAAAGCAAATATCTCCCGATCTGTAGGAATCTGAGAGACAAACCTTATGTCACATTGAGGGAACGTATATGTCAACTTCATGTCAGAGTCACGTCAATGTATGTGCAAGGGTTTGGAGGATAGAGACATCTTAATTTTTCGAGATTATTCGAAAATCAATTTTTTAAAGGCAAATATCTCCGAACTGTAGGAATCTGAGAGACAAAACTTATGCCACTTTGAGGGAACGTATATGTCAACTTCATGTCAGAATCTTGTCAATGTATGTCCAAGGGTTTGGACGATAGAGACATTTTAATTTTTCGAGATTATTCGAAAGTCAATTCTTAAAAGGCAAATATCTCCCGATCTGTAGGAATCTGAGAGACAAAACTTATGTCACTTTGAGGGAACGTATATGTCAACTTCCTGTCAGAGTCACGTCAATGTATGTCCAAGGGTTTGGAGGATAGAGACATTTTAATTTTTCGAGATTATTCGAAAGTCAATTTTTGAAAAGGCAAATTTCTCCCGATCTGTAGGAATCTGAGAGACAAAACTTATGTCACTTTGAGGGAACGTACATGTCAACTTCATGTCAGAATCTCGTCAATGTATGAACAAGGGTTTGGACGAGAGAGACATTTTAATTTTTCGAGATTATTCGAAAGTCAATTATTAAAAGGCAAACATCTCCCGATCTGTAGGCATCTGAGAGACAAAACTTATGTCACTTTGAGGGAACGTATACGTAAACTTCCTGTCAGAGTCACGTCAATGTATGTCCAAGGGTTTGGAGGATAGACACATTTTAATTTTTCGAGATTATTCGAAAGTCAATTTTTGAAAAGGCAAATATCTTCCGATCTGTAGGAATCTGAGAGACAAAACTTATGTCACTTTGAGGGAACGTATATGTCACCTTCATGTCAGAATCTCGTCAATGTATGTGAAAGGGTTTGGACGATAGAGACATTTAAATTTTTCGAGATTATTCGAAAGTCAATTTTTAAAAGACAAATATCTCCCGATCTGTAGGAATCTGAGAGACAAAACTTATGTCACTTTGAGGGAACGTATATGTCAACTTGCTGTCAGAGTCACGTCAATGTATGTCCAAGGGTTTGGACGATAGAGACATTTTAATTTTTCGAGATTATTCGAAAGTCAATTTTTGAAAAAGCAAATATCTCCAGATCTGTAGGAATCTGAGAGACAAAACTGATGTCACTTTGAGGGAAGACATATGCCAAGTTCATGTCAGAATCTCGTCAATGTATGTCCAAGGGTTTGGACGATAGAGACATTTTAATTTTTCGAGATTATTCGAAAGTCAATTATTTAAAGGCAAATATCTCCCGATCTGTAGGCATCTGAGAGACAAAACTTATGTCACTTTGAGGGAACGTATATGTCAACCTCATGTCAGAGTCTCGTCAATGTATGTCCAAGGGTTTGGACGATAGAGACATTTTAATTCTTCGAGATTATTCGAAAGTCAATTTTTAAAAAGCAAATATCTCCCGATCTGTTGGCATCTGAGAGACAAAACTTATGTCACTTTGAGGGAACGTAGATGTCAACTTCATGTCAGAATCTCGTCAATGTATGTCCAAGGGTTTGGACGATAGAGACATTTTAATTTTTCGAGATTATTCGAAAGTCAATTCTTAAAAGGCAAATATCTCCCGATCTGTAGGAATCTGAGAGAAAAAACTTATGTTACTTTGAGGGAACGTATATGTCAACTTCCTGTCAGAGTCACGTCAATGTATGTCCAAGGGTTTGGAGGATAGAGACATTTTAATTTTTCGAGATTATTCGAAAGTCAATTTTGAAAAGGCAAATATCTCCCGATCTGTAGGAATCTGAGAGACAAAACTTATGTCACTTTGAGGGAACGTATATGTCAACTTCATGTCAGAGTCTCGTCAATGTATGTCCAAGGGTTTGGACGATAGAGACATTTTAATTTTTCGAGATTATTCGAAAGTCAATTTTTTAAAGGCAAATATCTCCCGATCTGTAGGCATCTGGGAGACAAAACTGATGTCACTTTGAGGGAACGTATATGTCAACCTCATGTCAGAATCTCGTCAATGTATGTCCAAGGGTTTGGACGATAGAGACATTTAAATTATTAGAGATTATTCGAAAGTCAATTATTAAAAGGCAAATATCTCCCGATCTGTAGGAATCTGAGAGACAAAACTTATGTCACTTTGAGGGAACGTACATGTCAACTTCATGTCAGAATCTCGTCAATGTATGTCTAAGGGTTTGGACGAGAGAGACATTTTAATTTTTCGAGATTATTCGAAAGTCAATTTTTAAAAGGCAAATATCTCCCGATCTGTAGGCATTTGAGAGACAAAACTTATGTCACTTTGAGGGAACGTATATGTAAACTTCCTGTCAGAGTCACGTCAATGTATGTCCAAGGGTTTGGAGGATAGAGACATTTTAATTTTTCGAGATTATTCGAAAGTCAATTTTTGAAAAGGCAAATATCTTCCGATCTGTAGGAATCTGAGAGACAAAACTAATGTAACTTTGAGGGAAAGTATATGTCAACTTGCTGTCAGAGTCACGTCAATGTATGTCCAAGGGTTTGGACGATAGAGACATTTTAATTTTTCGAGATTATTCGAAAGTCAATTTATGAAAAAGCAAATATCTCCCGATCTGTAGGAATCTGAGAGACAAACATTATGTCACAATGAGGGAACGTATATGTCAACTTCATGTCAGAGTCACGTCAAAGTATGTGCAAGGGTTTGGAGGATAGAGACATCTTAATTTTTCGAGATTATTCGAAAATCAATTTTTTAAAGGCAAATATCTCCCGATCTGTAGGAATCTGAGAGACAAAACTTATGTCACTTTGAGGGAACGTATATGTCAACTTCATGTCAGAATCTCGTCAATGTATGTCCAAGGGTTTGGACGATAGAGACATTTTAATTTTTCGAGATTATTCGAAAGTCAATTTTTTAAAGGCAAATATCTCCCGATCTGTAGGCATCTGAGAGACAAAACTGATGTCACTTTGAGGGAACGTATATGTCAACCTCATGTCAGAATCTCGTCAATGTATGTCCAAGGGTTTGGACGATAGAGACATTTAAATTATTAGAGATTATTCGAAAGTCAATTATTAAAAGGCAAATATCTCCCGATCTGTAGGAATCTGAGAGACAAAACTTATGTCACTTTGAGGGAACGTACATGTCAACTTCATGTCAGAATCTCGTCAATGTATGTCTAAGGGTTTGGACGAGAGAGACATTTTAATTTTTCGAGATTATTCGAAAGTCAATTTTTAAAAGGCAAATATCTCCCGATCTGTAGGCATTTGAGAGACAAAACTTATGTCACTTTGAGGGAACGTATATGTAAACTTCCTGTCAGAGTCACGTCAATGTATGTCCAAGGGTTTGGAGGATAGAGACATTTTAATTTTTCGAGATTATTCGAAAGTCAATTTTTGAAAAGGCAAATATCTTCCGATCTGTAGGAATCTGAGAGACAAAACTAATGTAACTTTGAGGGAAAGTATATGTCAACTTGCTGTCAGAGTCACGTCAATGTATGTCCAAGGGTTTGGACGATAGAGACATTTTAATTTTTCGAGATTATTCGAAAGTCAATTTATGAAAAAGCAAATATCTCCCGATCTGTAGGAATCTGAGAGACAAACATTATGTCACAATGAGGGAACGTATATGTCAACTTCATGTCAGAGTCACGTCAAAGTATGTGCAAGGGTTTGGAGGATAGAGACATCTTAATTTTTCGAGATTATTCGAAAATCAATTTTTTAAAGGCAAATATCTCCCGATCTGTAGGAATCTGAGAGACAAAACTTATGTCACTTTGAGGGAACGTATATGTAAACTTCCTGTCAGAGTCACGTCAATGTATGTCCAAGGGTTTGGAGGATAGAGACATATTAATTTTTCGAGATTATTCGAAAGTCAATTTTTGAAAAGGCAAATATCTCCCGATCTGTAGGAATCTGAGAGACAAACCTTATGTCACTTTGAGGGAACGTACATGTCAACTTCATGTCAGAATCTCGTCAATGTATGTCCAAGGGTTTGGACGAGAGAGACATTTTAATTTTTCGAGATTATACGAAAGTCAATTTTTAAAAGGCAAATATCTCCCGATCTGTAGGCATCTGAGAGACAAAACTTATGTCACGTTGAGGGAAAGTATATGTCAACCTCATGCCAGAATCACGTCAATGTATGTCCAAGGGTTTGGACGATAGAGACATTTTAATTTTTCGAGATTATTCGAAAGTCAATTATTAAAATTCAAATATCTCCCGATCTGTAGGCATCTGAGAGACATACCTTATGCCACTTTGAGGGAACGTATATGTCAACTTCCTGTCAGAGTCACGTCAATGTATGTCCAAGGGTTTGGAGGATAGAGACATTTTAATTTTTCGAGATTATTCGAAAGTCAATTTTTGAAAAGGCAAATATCTCCCGATCTGTAGGAATCTGAGAGACAAAACTTATGTCACTTTGAGGGAACGTATATGTCAACTTCATGTCAGAATCTCGTGAATGTATGTCCAAGGGTTTGGACGATAGAGATATTTTAATTTTTCGAGATTATTCGAAAGTCAATTATTAAAAGGCAAATATCTCCCGATCTGTTGGCATCTGAGAGACAAAACTTATGCCACTTTGAGGGAACGTATATGTCAACTTCATGTCAGAATCTCGTCAATGTATGTCCAAGGTTTTGGACGATAGAGACATTTTAATTTTTCGAGATTATTCGAAAGTCAATTTTGATGGCAAATATCTCCCGATCTGTTGACATCGGAGAGACAAAACTTATGTCACTTTGAGGGAACGTATATGTCAACTTCATGTCAGAATCGTATCAATGTATGTCCAAGGGTTTAGACGATAGAGACATTTAAATTTTTCGAGATTATTCGAAAGTCAATTTTTAAAGGCAAATATCTCCCGATCTGTTGGCATCTGAGAGACAAAACGTATGTCACTTTGAGGGAATGTATATGTCAACTTCATGTCAGAATCTCGTCAATGTATATCCAAGGGTTTGGACGAGAGAGACATTTTAATTTTTCGAGATTATTCGAAAGTCAATTTTTAAAAGGCAAATATCTCCCGATCTGTAGGCATCTGAGAGACAAAACTTATGTCACTTTGAGGGAACGTATATGTAAACTTCCTGTCAGAGTCACGTCAATGTATGTCCAAGGGTTTGGAGGATAGAGACATATTAATTTTTCGAGATTATTCGAAAGTCAATTTTTGAAAAGGCAAATATCTCCCGATCTGTAGGAATCTGAGAGACAAAACTTATGTCACTTTGAGGGAACGTACATGTCAACTTCATGTCAGAATCTCGTCAATGTATGTCCAAGGGTTTGGACGAGAGAGACATTTTAATTTTTCGAGATTATTCGAAAGTCAATTTTTAAAAGGCAAATATCTCCCGATCTGTAGGCATCTGAGAGACAAAACTTATGTCACGTTGAGGGAACGTATATGTCAACCTCATGCCAGAATCTCGTCAATGTATGTCCAAGGGTTTGGACGATAGAGACATTTTAATTTTTCGAGATTATTCGAAAGTCAATTATTAAAATTCAAATATCTCCCGATCTGTAGGCATCTGAGAGACATACCTTATGCCACTTTGAGGGAACGTATATGTCAACTTCCTGTCAGAGTCACGTCAATGTATGTCCAAGGGTTTGGAAGATAGAGACATTTTAATTTTTCGAGATTATTCGAAAGTCAATTTTTGAAAAGGCAAATATCTCCCGATCTGTAGGAATCTGAGAGACAAAACTAATGTCACTTTGAGGGAACGTATATGTCAACTTCATGTCAGAATCTCGTCAATGTATGTCCAAGGGTTTGGACGATAGAGATATTTTAATTTTTCGAGATTATTCGAAAGTCAATTATTAAAAGGCAAATATCTCCCGATCTGTAGGAATCTGAGAGACAAAACTTATGCCACTTTGAGGGAACGTATATGTCAACTTCATGTCAGAATCTCGTCAATGTATGTCCAAGGTTTTGGACGATAGAGACATTTTAATTTTTCGAGATTATTCGAAAGTCAATTTTTGATGGCAAATATCTCCCGATCTGTTGACATCGGAGAGACAAAACTTATGTCACTTTGAGGGAACGAATATGTCAACTTCATGTCAGAATCTCGTCAATGTATGTCCAAGGGTTTGGACGATAGAGACATTTAAATTATTAGAGATTATTCGAAAGTCAATTATTAAAAGGCAAATATCTACCGATCTGTAGGAATCTGAGAGACAAAACTTATGTCACTTTGAGGGAACGTACATGTCAACTTCATGTCAGAATCTCGTCAATGTATGTCTAAGGGTTTGGACGAGAGAGACATTTTAATTTTTCGAGATTATTCGAAAGTCAATTTTTAAAAGGCAAATATCTCCCGATCTGTAGGCATTTGAGAGACAAAACTTATGTCACTTTGAGGGAACGTATATGTAAACTTCCTGTCAGAGTCACGTCAATGTATGTCCAAGGGTTTGGAGGATAGAGACATTTTAATTTTTCGAGATTATTCGAAAGTCAATTTTTGAAAAGGCAAATATCTTCCGATCTGTAGGAATCTGAGAGACAAAACTAATGTAACTTTGAGGGAAAGTATATGTCAACTTGCTGTCAGAGTCACGTCAATGTATGTCCAAGGGTTTGGACGATAGAGACATTTTAATTTTTCGAGATTATTCGAAAGTCAATTTATGAAAAAGCAAATATCTCCCGATCTGTAGGAATCTGAGAGACAAACATTATGTCACAATGAGGGAACGTATATGTCAACTTCATGTCAGAGTCACGTCAAAGTATGTGCAAGGGTTTGGAGGATAGAGACATCTTAATTTTTCGAGATTATTCGAAAATCAATTTTTTAAAGGCAAATATCTCCCGATCTGTAGGAATCTGAGAGACAAAACTTATGTCACTTTGAGGGAACGTATATGTAAACTTCCTGTCAGAGTCACGTCAATGTATGTCCCAGGGTTTGGAGGATAGAGACATATTAATTTTTCGAGATTATTCGAAAGTCAATTTTTGAAAAGGCAAATATCTCCCGATCTGTAGGAATCTGAGAGACAAACCTTATGTCACTTTGAGGGAACGTACATGTCAACTTCATGTCAGAATCTCGTCAATGTATGTCCAAGGGTTTGGACGAGAGAGACATTTTAATTTTTCGAGATTATACGAAAGTCAATTTTTAAAAGGCAAATATCTCCCGATCTGTAGGCATCTGAGAGACAAAACTTATGTCACGTTGAGGGAAAGTATATGTCAACCTCATGCCAGAATCACGTCAATGTATGTCCAAGGGTTTGGACGATAGAGACATTTTAATTTTTCGAGATTATTCGAAAGTCAATTATTAAAATTCAAATATCTCCCGATCTGTAGGCATCTGAGAGACATACCTTATGCCACTTTGAGGGAACGTATATGTCAACTTCCTGTCAGAGTCACGTCAATGTATGTCCAAGGGTTTGGAGGATAGAGACATTTTAATTTTTCGAGATTATTCGAAAGTCAATTTTTGAAAAGGCAAATATCTCCCGATCTGTAGGAATCTGAGAGACAAAACTTATGTCACTTTGAGGGAACGTATATGTCAACTTCATGTCAGAATCTCGTGAATGTATGTCCAAGGGTTTGGACGATAGAGATATTTTAATTTTTCGAGATTATTCGAAAGTCAATTATTAAAAGGCAAATATCTCCCGATCTGTTGGCATCTGAGAGACAAAACTTATGCCACTTTGAGGGAACGTATATGTCAACTTCATGTCAGAATCTCGTCAATGTATGTCCAAGGTTTTGGACGATAGAGACATTTTAATTTTTCGAGATTATTCGAAAGTCAATTTTGATGGCAAATATCTCCCGATCTGTTGACATCGGAGAGACAAAACTTATGTCACTTTGAGGGAACGTATATGTCAACTTCATGTCAGAATCTCGTGAATGTATGTCCAAGGGTTTAGACGATAGAGACATTTAAATTTTTCGAGATTATTCGAAAGTCAATTTTTAAAGGCAAATATCTCCCGATCTGTTGGCATCTGAGAGACAAAACGTATGTCACTTTGAGGGAATGTATATGTCAACTTCATGTCAGAATCTCGTCAATGTATGTCCAAGGGTTTGGACGAGAGAGACATTTTAATTTTTCGAGATTATTCGAAAGTCAATTTTTAAAAGGCAAATATCTCCCGATCTGTAGGCATCTGAGAGACAAAACTTATGTCACTTTGAGGGAACGTATATGTAAACTTCCTGTCAGAGTCACGTCAATGTATGTCCAAGGGTTTGGAGGATAGAGACATATTAATTTTTCGAGATTATTCGAAAGTCAATTTTTGAAAAGGCAAATATCTCCCGATCTGTAGGAATCTGAGAGACAAAACTTATGTCACTTTGAGGGAACGTACATGTCAACTTCATGTCAGAATCTCGTCAATGTATGTCCAAGGGTTTGGACGAGAGAGACATTTTAATTTTTCGAGATTATTCGAAAGTCAATTTTTAAAAGGCAAATATCTCCCGATCTGTAGGCATCTGAGAGACAAAACTTATGTCACGTTGAGGGAACGTATATGTCAACCTCATGCCAGAATCTCGTCAATGTATGTCCAAGGGTTTGGACGATAGAGACATTTTAATTTCTCGAGATTATTCGAAAGTCAATTATTAAAATTCAAATATCTCCCGATCTGTAGGCATCTGAGAGACATACCTTATGCCACTTTGAGGGAACGTATATGTCAACTTCCTGTCAGAGTCACGTCAATGTATGTCCAAGGGTTTGGAGGATAGAGACATTTTAATTTTTCGAGATTATTCGAAAGTCAATTTTTGAAAAGGCAAATATCTCCCGATCTGTAGGAATCTGAGAGACAAAACTTATGTCACTTTGAGGGAACGTATATGTCAACTTCATGTCAGAATCTCGTCAATGTATGTCCAAGGGTTTGGACGATAGAGATATTTAAATTTTTCGAGATTATTCGAAAGTCAATTATTAAAAGGCAAATATCTCCCGATCTGTAGGAATCTGAGAGACAAAACTTATGCCACTTTGAGGGAACGTATATGTCAACTTCATGTCAGAATCTCGTCAATGTATGTCCAAGGTTTTGGACGATAGAGACATTTTAATTTTTCGAGATTATTCGAAAGTCAATTTTTGATGGCATATATCTCCCGATCTGTTGACATCGGAGAGACAAAACTTATGTCACTTTGAGGGAACGAATATGTCAACTTCATGTCAGAATCGTATCAATGTATGTCCAAGGGTTTAGACGATAGAGACATTTTAATTTTTCGAGATTATTCGAAAGTCAATTTTTAAAGGCAAATATCTCCCGATCTGTTGGCATCTGAGAGACAAAACGTATGTAACTTTGAGGGAATGTATATGTCAACTTCATGTCAGAATCTCGTCAATGTATGTCCAAGGGTTTGGACGAGAGAGACATTTTAATTTTTCGAGATTATTCGAAAGTCAATTTTAAAAGGCAAATATCTCCCGATCTGTAGGCATCTGAGAGACAAAACTTATGTCACTTTGAGGGAACGTATATGTAAACTTCCTGTCAGAGTCACGTCAATGTATGTCCAAGGGTTTGGAGGATAGACACATTTTAATTTTTCGAGATTATTCGAAAGTAACTTTTTGATAAAGCAAATATCTCCCGATCTGTAGGAATCTGAGAGACAAACCTTATGTCACATTGAGGGAACGTATATGTCAACTTCATGTCAGAGTCACGTCAATGTATGTGCAAGGGTTTGGAGGATAGAGACATCTTAATTTTTCGAGATTATTCGAAAATCAATTTTTTAAAGGCAAATATCTCCGAACTGTAGGAATCTGAGAGACAAAACTTATGCCACTTTGAGGGAACGTATATGTCAACTTCATGTCAGAATCTTGTCAATGTATGTCCAAGGGTTTGGACGATAGAGACATTTTAATTTTTCGAGATTATTCGAAAGTCAATTCTTAAAAGGCAAATATCTCCCGATCTGTAGGAATCTGAGAGACAAAACTTATGTCACTTTGAGGGAACGTATATGTCAACTTCCTGTCAGAGTCACGTCAATGTATGTCCAAGGGTTTGGAGGATAGAGACATTTTAATTTTTCGAGATTATTCGAAAGTCAATTTTTGAAAAGGCAAATTTCTCCCGATCTGTAGGAATCTGAGAGACAAAACTTATGTCACTTTGAGGGAACGTACATGTCAACTTCATGTCAGAATCTCGTCAATGTATGAACAAGGGTTTGGACGAGAGAGACATTTTAATTTTTCGAGATTATTCGAAAGTCAATTATTAAAAGGCAAACATCTCCCGATCTGTAGGCATCTGAGAGACAAAACTTATGTCACTTTGAGGGAACGTATATGTAAACTTCCTGTCAGAGTCACGTCAATGTATGTCCAAGGGTTTGGAGGATAGACACATTTTAATTTTTCGAGATTATTCGAAAGTCAATTTTTGAAAAGGCAAATATCTTCCGATCTGTAGGAATCTGAGAGACAAAACTTATGTCACTTTGAGGGAACGTATATGTCAACTTCATGTCAGAATCTCGTCAATGTATGTGAAAGGGTTTGGACGATAGAGACATTTAAATTTTTCGAGATTATTCGAAAGTCAATTTTTAAAAGACAAATATCTCCCGATCTGTAGGAATCTGAGAGACAAAACTTATGTCACTTTGAGGGAACGTATATGTCAACTTGCTGTCAGAGTCACGTCAATGTATGTCCAAGGGTTTGGACGATAGAGACATTTTAATTTTTCGAGATTATTCGAAAGTCAATTTTTGAAAAAGCAAATATCTCCAGATCTGTAGGAATCTGAGAGACAAAACTGATGTCACTTTGAGGGAAGACATATGTCAAGTTCATGTCAGAATCTCGTCAATGTATGTCCAAGGGTTTGGACGATAGAGACATTTTAATTTTTCGAGATTATTCGAAAGTCAATTATTTAAAGGCAAATATCTCCCGATCTGTAGGCATCTGAGAGACAAAACTTATGTCACTTTGAGGGAACGTATATGTCAACCTCATGTCAGAGTCTCGTCAATGTATGTTAAAGGGTTTGGACGATAGAGACATTTTAATTCTTCGAGATTATTCGAAAGTCAATTTTTAAAAAGCAAATATCTCCCGATCTGTTGGCATCTGAGAGACAAAACTTATGTCACTTTGAGGGAACGTAGATGTCAACTTCATGTCAGAATCTCGTCAATGTATGTCCAAGGGTTTGGACGATAGAGACATTTTAATTTTTCGAGATTATTCGAAAGTCAATTCTTAAAAGGCAAATATCTCCCGATCTGTAGGAATCTGAGAGAAAAAACTTATGTTACTTTGAGGGAACGTATATGTCAACTTCCTGTCAGAGTCACGTCAATGTATGTCCAAGGGTTTAGACGATAGAGACATTTTAATTTTTCGAGATTATTCGAAAGTCAATTTTTAAAGGCAAATATCTCCCGATCTGTTGGCATCTGAGAGACAAAACGTATGTCACTTTGAGGGAATGTATATGTCAACTTCATGTCAGAATCTCGTCAATGTATGTCCAAGGGTTTGGACGAGAGAGACATTTTAATTTATCGAGATTATTCGAAAGTCAATTTTTAAAAGGCAAATATCTCCCGATCTGTAGGCATCTGAGAGACAAAACTTATGTCACTTTGAGGGAACGTATATGTAAACTTCCTGTCAGAGTCACGTCAATGTATGTCCAAGGGTTTGGAGGATAGACACATTTTAATTTTTCGAGATTATTCGAAAGTAACTTTTTGATAAAGCAAATATCTCCCGATCTGTAGGAATCTGAGAGACAAACCTTATGTCACATTGAGGGAACGCATATGTCAACTTCATGTCAGAGTCACGTCAATGTATGTGCAAGGGTTTGGAGGATAGAGACATCTTAATTTTTCGAGATTATTCGAAAATCAATTTTTTAAAGGCAAATATCTCCGAACTGTAGGAATCTGAGAGACAAAACTTATGCCACTTTGAGGGAACGTATATGTCAACTTCATGTCAGAATCTTGTCAATGTATGTCCAAGGGTTTGGACGATAGAGACATTTTAATTTTTCGAGATTATTCGAAAGTCAATTCTTAAAAGGCAAATATCTCCCGATCTGTAGGAATCTGAGAGACAAAACTTATGTCACTTTGAGGGAACGTATATGTCAACTTCCTGTCAGAGTCACGTCAATGTATGTCCAAGGGTTTAGAGGATAGAGACATTTTAATTTTTCGAGATTATTCGAAAGTCAATTTTTGAAAAGGCAAATTTCTCCCGATCTGTAGGAATCTGAGAGACAAAACTTATGTCACTTTGAGGGAACGTACATGTCAACTTCATGTCAGAATCTCGTCAATGTATGAACAAGGGTTTGGACGAGAGAGACATTTTAATTTTTCGAGATTATTCGAAAGTCAATTATTAAAAGGCAAACATCTCCCGATCTGTAGGCATCTGAGAGACAAAACTTATGTCACTTTGAGGGAACGTATATGTAAACTTCCTGTCAGAGTCACGTCAATGTATGTCCAAGGGTTTGGAGGATAGACACATTTTAATTTTTCGAGATTATTCGAAAGTCAATTTTTGAAAAGGCAAATATCTTCCGATCTGTAGGAATCTGAGAGACAAAACTTATGTCACTTTGAGGGAACGTATATGTCAACTTCATGTCAGAATCTCGTCAATGTATGTGAAAGGGTTTGGACGATAGAGACATTTAAATTTTTCGAGATTATTCGAAAGTCAATTTTTAAAAGACAAATATCTCCCGATCTGTAGGAATCTGAGAGACAAAACTTATGTCACTTTGAGGGAACGTATATGTCAACTTGCTGTCAGAGTCACGTCAATGTATGTCCAAGGGTTTGGACGATAGAGACATTTTAATTTTTCGAGATTATTCGAAAGTCAATTTTTGAAAAAGCAAATATCTCCAGATCTGTAGGAATCTGAGAGACAAAACTGATGTCACTTTGAGGGAAGACATATGTCAAGTTCATGTCAGAATCTCGTCAATGTATGTCCAAGGGTTTGGACGATAGAGACATTTTAATTTTTCGAGATTATTCGAAAGTCAATTATTTAAAGGCAAATATCTCCCGATCTGTAGGCATCTGAGAGACAAAACTTATGTCACTTTGAGGGAACGTATATGTCAACCTCATGTCAGAGTCTCGTCAATGTATGTCCAAGGGTTTGGACGATAGAGACATTTTAATTCTTCGAGATTATTCGAAAGTCAATTATTAAAAAGCAAATATCTCCCGATCTGTTGGCATCTGAGAGACAAAACTTATGTCACTTTGAGGGAACGTACATGTCAACGTCATGTCAGAATCTCGTCAATGTATGTCCAAGGGTTTGGACGATAGAGACATTTTAATTTTTCGAGATTATTCGAAAGTCAATTCTTAAAAGGCAAATATCTCCCGATCTGTAGGAATCTGAGAGAAAAAACTTATGTTACTTTGAGGGAACGTATATGTCAACTTCCTGTCAGAGTCACGTCAATGTATGTCCAAGGGTTTGGAGGATAGAGACATTTTAATTTTTCGAGATTATTCGAAAGTCAATTTTTGAAAAGGCAAATATCTCCCGATCTGTAGGAATCTCAGAGCCAAAAGTTATGTCACTTTGAGGGAACGTATATGTCAACTTCATGTCAGAATCTCGTCAATGTATGTCTAAGGGTTTGGACGATAGAGACATTTTAATTTTTCGAGATTATTCGAAAGTCAATTATTAAAAGGCAAATATCTCCCGATCTGTAGGCATCTGAGAGACAGAACTTATGCCACTTTGAGGGAACGTATATGTCAACTTCCTGTCAGAGTCACGTCAATGTATGTCCAAGGGTTTGGAGGATAGAGACATTTTAATTTTTCGAGATTATTCGAAAGTCAATTTTTGAAAAGGCAAATATCTCCCGATCTGTAGGAATCTGAGAGACAAAGCTTATGTCACTTTGAGGGAACGTATATGTCAACTTCATGTCAGAATCTCGTCAATGTATTTCCAAGGGTTTGGACGATAGAGACATTTTAATTTTTCGAGATTATTCGAAAGTCAATTTTTTAAAGGCAAATATCTCCCGATCTGTAGGCATCTGAGAGACAAAACTGATGTCACTTTGAGGGAACGTATATGTCAACCTCATGTCAGAATCTCGTCAATGTATGTCCAAGGGTTTGGACGATAGAGACATTGAAATTATTAGAGATTATTCGAAAGTCAATTATTAAAAGGCAAATATCTCCCGATCTGTAGGAATCTGAGAGACAAAACTTATGTCACTTTGAGGGAACGTACATGTCAACTTCATGTCAGAATCTCGTCAATGTATGTCCAAGGGTTTGGACGAGAGAGACATTTTAATTTTTCGAGATTATTCGAAAGTCAATTTTTAAAAGGCAAATATCTCCCGATCTGTAGGCATCTGAGAAACAAAACTTATGTCACTTTGAGGGAACGTATATGTAAACTTCCTGTCAGAGTCACGTCAATGTATGTCCAAGGGTTTGGAGGATAGAGACATTTTAATTTTTCGAGATTATTCGAAAGTCAATTTTTGAAAAGGCAAATATCTTCCGATCTGTAGGAATCTGAGAGACAAAACTTATGTCACTTTGAGGGAAAGTATATGTCAACTTGCTGTCAGAGTCACGTCAATGTATGTCCAAGGGTTTGGACGATAGAGACATTTTAATTTTTCGAGATTATTCGAAAGTCAATTATTTAAAGGCAAATATCTCCCGATCTGTAGGCATCTGAGAGACAAAACTTATGTCACTTTGAGGGAACGTATATGTAAACTTCCTGTCAGAATCTCGTCAATGTATGTCCAAGGGTTTGGACGTTAGAGACATTTTAATTTTTCGAGATTATTCGAAAGTCAATTTATGAAAAAGCAAATATCTCCCGATCTGTAGGAATCTGAGAGACAAACATTATGTCACAATGAGGGAACGTATATGTCAACTTCATGTCAGAGTCACGTCAAAGTATGTGCAAGGGTTTGGAGGATAGAGACATCTTAATTTTTCGAGATTATTCGAAAATCAATTTTTTAAAGGCAAATATCTCCCGATCTGTAGGAATCTGAGAGACAAAACTTATGTCACTTTGAGGGAACGTATATGTAAACTTCCTGTCAGAGTCACGTCAATGTATGTCCAAGGGTTTGGAGGATAGAGACATATTAATTTTTCGAGATTATTCGAAAGTCAATTTTTGAAAAGGCAAATATCTCCCGATCTGTAGGAATCTGAGAGACAAACCTTATGTCACTTTGAGGGAACGTACATGTCAACTTCATGTCAGAATCTCGTCAATGTATGTCCAAGGGTTTGGACGAGAGAGACATTTTAATTTTTCGAGATTATACGAAAGTCAATTTTTAAAAGGCAAATATCTCCCGATCTGTAGGCATCTGAGAGACAAAACTTATGTCACGTTGAGGGAAAGTATATGTCAACCTCATGCCAGAATCACGTCAATGTATGTCCAAGGGTTTGGACGATAGAGACATTTTAATTTTTCGAGATTATTCGAAAGTCAATTATTAAAATTCAAATATCTCCCGATCTGTAGGCATCTGAGAGACATACCTTATGCCACTTTGAGGGAACGTATATGTCAACTTCCTGTCAGAGTCACGTCAATGTATGTCCAAGGGTTTGGAGGATAGAGACATTTTAATTTTTCGAGATTATTCGAAAGTCAATTTTTGAAAAGGCAAATATCTCCCGATCTGTAGGAATCTGAGAGACAAAACTTATGTCACTTTGAGGGAACGTATATGTCAACTTCATGTCAGAATCTCGTGAATGTATGTCCAAGGGTTTGGACGATAGAGATATTTTAATTTTTCGAGATTATTCGAAAGTCAATTATTAAAAGGCAAATATCTCCCGATCTGTTGGCATCTGAGAGACAAAACTTATGCCACTTTGAGGGAACGTATATGTCAACTTCATGTCAGAATCTCGTCAATGTATGTCCAAGGTTTTGGACGATAGAGACATTTAAATTTTTCGAGATTATTCGAAAGTCAATTTTGATGGCAAATATCTCCCGATCTGTTGACATCGGAGAGACAAAACTTATGTCACTTTGAGGGAACGTATATGTCAACTTCATGTCAGAATCGTATCAATGTATGTCCAAGGGTTTAGACGATAGAGACATTTAAATTTTTCGAGATTATTCGAAAGTCAATTTTTAAAGGCAAATATCTCCCGATCTGTTGGCATCTGAGAGACAAAACGTATGTCACTTTGAGGGAATGTATATGTCAACTTCATGTCAGAATCTCGTCAATGTATGTCCAAGGGTTTGGACGAGAGAGACATTTTAATTTTTCGAGATTATTCGAAAGTCAATTTTTAAAAGGCAAATATCTCCCGATCTGTAGGCATCTGAGAGACAAAACTTATGTCACTTTGAGGGAACGTATATGTAAACTTCCTGTCAGAGTCACGTCAATGTATGTCCAAGGGTTTGGAGGATAGAGACATATTAATTTTTCGAGATTATTCGAAAGTCAATTTTTGAAAAGGCAAATATCTCCCGATCTGTAGGAATCTGAGAGACAAAACTTATGTCACTTTGAGGGAACGTACATGTCAACTTCATGTCAGAATCTCGTCAATGTATGTCCAAGGGTTTGGACGAGAGAGACATTTTAATTTTTCGAGATTATTCGAAAGTCAATTTTTAAAAGGCAAATATCTCCCGATCTGTAGGCATCTGAGAGACAAAACTTATGTCACGTTGAGGGAACGTATATGTCAACCTCATGCCAGAATCTCGTCAATGTATGTCCAAGGGTTTGGACGATAGAGACATTTTAATTTTTCGAGATTATTCGAAAGTCAATTATTAAAATTCAAATATCTCCCGATCTGTAGGCATCTGAGAGACATACCTTATGCCACTTTGAGGGAACGTATATGTCAACTTCCTGTCAGAATCTCGTCAATGTATGTCCAAGGGTTTGGACGATAGAGATATTTTAATTTTTCGAGATTATTCGAAAGTCAATTATTAAAAGGCAAATATCTCCCGATCTGTAGGAATCTGAGAGACAAAACTTATGCCACTTTGAGGGAACGTATATGTCAACTTCATGTCAGAATCTCGTCAATGTATGTCCAAGGTTTTGGACGATAGAGACATTTTAATTTTTCGTGATTATTCGAAAGTCAATTTTTGATGGCATATATCTCCCGATCTGTTGACATCGGAGAGACAAAACTTATGTCACTTTGAGGGAACGAATATGTCAACTTCATGTCAGAATCGTATCAATGTATGTCCAAGGGTTTAGACGATAGAGACATTTTAATTTTTCGAGATTATTCGAAAGTCAATTTTTAAAGGCAAATATCTCCCGATCTGTTGGCATCTGAGAGACAAAACGTATGTAACTTTGAGGGAATGTATATGTCAACTTCATGTCAGAATCTCGTCAATGTATGTCCAAGGGTTTGGACGAGAGAGACATTTTAATTTTTCGAGATTATTCGAAAGTCAATTTTTAAAAGGCAAATATCTCCCGATCTGTAGGCATCTGAGAGACAAAACTTATGTCACTTTGAGGGAAAGTATATGTAAACTTCCTGTCAGAGTCACGTCAATGTATGTCCAAGGGTTTGGAGGATAGACACATTTTAATTTTTCGAGATTATTCGAAAGTAACTTTTTGATAAAGCAAATATCTCCCGATCTGTAGGAATCTGAGAGACAAACCTTATGTCACATTGAGGGAACGTATATGTCAACTTCATGTCAGAGTCACGTCAATGTATGTGCAAGGGTTTGGAGGATAGAGACATCTTAATTTTTCGAGATTATTCGAAAATCAATTTTTTAAAGGCAAATATCTCCGAACTGTAGGAATCTGAGAGACAAAACTTATGCCACTTTGAGGGAACGTATATGTCAACTTCATGTCAGAATCTTGTCAATGTATGTCCAAGGGTTTGGACGATAGAGACATTTTAATTTTTCGAGATTATTCGAAAGTCAATTCTTAAAAGGCAAATATCTCCCGATCTGTAGGAATCTGAGAGACAAAACTTATGTCACTTTGAGGGAACGTATATGTCAACTTCCTGTCAGAGTCACGTCAATGTATGTCCAAGGGTTTGGAGGATAGAGACATTTTAATTTTTCGAGATTATTCGAAAGTCAATTTTTGAAAAGGCAAATTTCTCCCGATCTGTAGGAATCTGAGAGACAAAACTTATGTCACTTTGAGGGAACGTACATGTCAACTTCATGTCAGAATCTCGTCAATGTATGAACAAGGGTTTGGACGAGAGAGACATTTTAATTTTTCGAGATTATTCGAAAGTCAATTATTAAAAGGCAAACATCTCCCGATCTGTAGGCATCTGAGAGACAAAACTTATGTCACTTTGAGGGAACGTATATGTAAACTTCCTGTCAGAGTCACGTCAATGTATGTCCAAGGGTTTGGAGGATAGACACATTTTAATTTTTCGAGATTATTCGAAAGTCAATTTTTGAAAAGGCAAATATCTTCCGATCTGTAGGAATCTGAGAGACAAAACTTATGTCACTTTGAGGGAACGTATATGTCAACTTCATGTCAGAATCTCGTCAATGTATGTGAAAGGGTTTGGACGATAGAGACATTTAAATTTTTCGAGATTATTCGAAAGTCAATTTTTAAAAGACAAATATCTCCCGATCTGTAGGAATCTGAGAGACAAAACTTATGTCACTTTGAGGGAACGTATATGTCAACTTGCTGTCAGAGTCACGACAATGTATGTCCAAGGGTTTGGACGATAGAGACATTTTAATTTTTCGAGATTATTCGAAAGTCAATTTTTGAAAAAGCAAATATCTCCAGATCTGTAGGAATCTGAGAGACAAAACTGATGTCACTTTGAGGGAAGACATATGTCAAGTTCATGTCAGAATCTCGTCAATGTATGTCCAAGGGTTTGGACGATAGAGACATTTTAATTTTTCGAGATTATTCGAAAGTCAATTATTTAAAGGCAAATATCTCCCGATCTGTAGGCATCTGAGAGACAAAACTTATGTCACTTTGAGGGAACGTATATGTCAACCTCATGTCAGAGTCTCGTCAATGTATGTTAAAGGGTTTGGACGATAGAGACATTTTAATTCTTCGAGATTATTCGAAAGTCAATTTTTAAAAAGCAAATATCTCCCGATCTGTTGGCATCTGAGAGACAAAACTTATGTCACTTTGAGGGAACGTAGATGTCAACTTCATGTCAGAATCTCGTCAATGTATGTCCAAGGGTTTGGACGATAGAGACATTTTAATTTTTCGAGATTATTCGAAAGTCAATTCTTAAAAGGCAAATATCTCCCGATCTGTAGGAATCTGAGAGAAAAAACTTATGTTACTTTGAGGGAACGTATATGTCAACTTCCTGTCAGAGTCACGTCAATGTATGTCCAAGGGTTTAGACGATAGAGACATTTTAATTTTTCGAGATTATTCGAAAGTCAATTTTTAAAGGCAAATATCTCCCGATCTGTTGGCATCTGAGAGACAAAACGTATGTCACTTTGAGGGAATGTATATGTCAACTTCATGTCAGAATCTCGTCAATGTATGTCCAAGGGTTTGGACGAGAGAGACATTTTAATTTATCGAGATTATTCGAAAGTCAATTTTTAAAAGGCAAATATCTCCCGATCTGTAGGCATCTGAGAGACAAAACTTATGTCACTTTGAGGGAACGTATATGTAAACTTCCTGTCAGAGTCACGTCAATGTATGTCCAAGGGTTTGGAGGATAGACACATTTTAATTTTTCGAGATTATTCGAAAGTAACTTTTTGATAAAGCAAATATCTCCCGATCTGTAGGAATCTGAGAGACAAACCTTATGTCACATTGAGGGAACGCATATGTCAACTTCATGTCAGAGTCACGTCAATGTATGTGCAAGGGTTTGGAGGATAGAGACATCTTAATTTTTCGAGATTATTCGAAAATCAATTTTTTAAAGGCAAATATCTCCGAACTGTAGGAATCTGAGAGACAAAACTTATGCCACTTTGAGGGAACGTATATGTCAACTTCATGTCAGAATCTTGTCAATGTATGTCCAAGGGTTTGGACGATAGAGACATTTTAATTTTTCGAGATTATTCGAAAGTCAATTCTTAAAAGGCAAATATCTCCCGATCTGTAGGAATCTGAGAGACAAAACTTATGTCACTTTGAGGGAACGTATATGTCAACTTCCTGTCAGAGTCACGTCAATGTATGTCCAAGGGTTTAGAGGATAGAGACATTTTAATTTTTCGAGATTATTCGAAAGTCAATTTTTGAAAAGGCAAATTTCTCCCGATCTGTAGGAATCTGAGAGACAAAACTTATGTCACTTTGAGGGAACGTACATGTCAACTTCATGTCAGAATCTCGTCAATGTATGAACAAGGGTTTGGACGAGAGAGACATTTTAATTTTTCGAGATTATTCGAAAGTCAATTATTAAAAGGCAAACATCTCCCGATCTGTAGGCATCTGAGAGACAAAACTTATGTCACTTTGAGGGAACGTATATGTAAACTTCCTGTCAGAGTCACGTCAATGTATGTCCAAGGGTTTGGAGGATAGACACATTTTAATTTTTCGAGATTATTCGAAAGTCAATTTTTGAAAAGGCAAATATCTTCCGATCTGTAGGAATCTGAGAGACAAAACTTATGTCACTTTGAGGGAACGTATATGTCAACTTCATGTCAGAATCTCGTCAATGTATGTGAAAGGGTTTGGACGATAGAGACATTTAAATTTTTCGAGATTATTCGAAAGTCAATTTTTAAAAGACAAATATCTCCCGATCTGTAGGAATCTGAGAGACAAAACTTATGTCACTTTGAGGGAACGTATATGTCAACTTGCTGTCAGAGTCACGTCAATGTATGTCCAAGGGTTTGGACGATAGAGACATTTTAATTTTTCGAGATTATTCGAAAGTCAATTTTTGAAAAAGCAAATATCTCCAGATCTGTAGGAATCTGAGAGACAAAACTGATGTCACTTTGAGGGAAGACATATGTCAAGTTCATGTCAGAATCTCGTCAATGTATGTCCAAGGGTTTGGACGATAGAGACATTTTAATTTTTCGAGATTATTCGAAAGTCAATTATTTAAAGGCAAATATCTCCCGATCTGTAGGCATCTGAGAGACAAAACTTATGTCACTTTGAGGGAACGTATATGTCAACCTCATGTCAGAGTCTCGTCAATGTATGTCCAAGGGTTTGGACGATAGAGACATTTTAATTCTTCGAGATTATTCGAAAGTCAATTATTAAAAAGCAAATATCTCCCGATCTGTTGGCATCTGAGAGACAAAACTTATGTCACTTTGAGGGAACGTACATGTCAACGTCATGTCAGAATCTCGTCAATGTATGTCCAAGGGTTTGGACGATAGAGACATTTTAATTTTTCGAGATTATTCGAAAGTCAATTCTTAAAAGGCAAATATCTCCCGATCTGTAGGAATCTGAGAGAAAAAACTTATGTTACTTTGAGGGAACGTATATGTCAACTTCCTGTCAGAGTCACGTCAATGTATGTCCAAGGGTTTGGAGGATAGAGACATTTTAATTTTTCGAGATTATTCGAAAGTCAATTTTTGAAAAGGCAAATATCTCCCGATCTGTAGGAATCTCAGAGCCAAAAGTTATGTCACTTTGAGGGAACGTATATGTCAACTTCATGTCAGAATCTCGTCAATGTATGTCTAAGGGTTTGGACGATAGAGACATTTTAATTTTTCGAGATTATTCGAAAGTCAATTATTAAAAGGCAAATATCTCCCGATCTGTAGGCATCTGAGAGACAGAACTTATGCCACTTTGAGGGAACGTATATGTCAACTTCGTGTCAGAATCTCGTCAATGTATGTCCAAGGGTTTGGACGATAGAGACATTTAAATTTTTCGAGATTATTCGAAAGTCAATTCTTAAAAGGCAAATATCTCCCGATCTGTAGGAATCTGAGAGACAAAACTTATGTCACTTTGAGGGAACGTATATGTCAACTTCCTGTCAGAGTCACGTCAATGTATGTCCAAGGGTTTGGAGGATAGAGACATTTTAATTTTTCGAGATTATTCGAAAGTCAATTTTTGAAAAGGCAAATATCTCCCGATCTGTAGGAATCTGAGAGACAAAGCTTATGTCACTTTGAGGGAACGTATATGTCAACTTCATGTCAGAATCTCGTCAATGTATTTCCAAGGGTTTGGACGATAGAGACATTTTAATTTTTCGAGATTATTCGAAAGTCAATTTTTTAAAGGCAAATATCTCCCGATCTGTAGGCATCTGAGAGACAAAACTGATGTCACTTTGAGGGAACGTATATGTCAACCTCATGTCAGAATCTCGTCAATGTATGTCCAAGGGTTTGGACGATAGAGACATTGAAATTATTAGAGATTATTCGAAAGTCAATTATTAAAAGGCAAATATCTCCCGATCTGTAGGAATCTGAGAGACAAAACTTATGTCACTTTGAGGGAACGTACATGTCAACTTCATGTCAGAATCTCGTCAATGTATGTCCAAGGGTTTGGACGAGAGAGACATTTTAATTTTTCGAGATTATTCGAAAGTCAATTTTTAAAAGGCAAATATCTCCCGATCTGTAGGCATCTGAGAGACAAAACTTATGTCACTTTGAGGGAACGTATATGTAAACTTCCTGTCAGAGTCACGTCAATGTATGTCCAAGGGTTTGGAGGATAGAGACATTTTAATTTTTCGAGATTATTCGAAAGTCAATTTTTGAAAAGGCAAATATCTTCCGATCTGTAGGAATCTGAGAGACAAAACTTATGTCACTTTGAGGGAAAGTATATGTCAACTTGCTGTCAGAGTCACGTCAATGTATGTCCAAGGGTTTGGACGATAGAGACATTTTAATTTTTCGAGATTATTCGAAAGTCAATTATTTAAAGGCAAATATCTCCCGATCTGTAGGCATCTGAGAGACAAAACTTATGTCACTTTGAGGGAACGTATATGTAAACTTCCTGTCAGAATCTCGTCAATGTATGTCCAAGGGTTTGGACGTTAGAGACATTTTAATTTTTCGAGATTATTCGAAAGTCAATTTATGAAAAAGCAAATATCTCCCGATCTGTAGGAATCTGAGAGACAAACATTATGTCACAATGAGGGAACGTATATGTCAACTTCATGTCAGAGTCACGTCAAAGTATGTGCAAGGGTTTGGAGGATAGAGACATCTTAATTTTTCGAGATTATTCGAAAATCAATTTTTTAAAGGCAAATATCTCCCGATCTGTAGGAATCTGAGAGACAAAACTTATGTCACTTTGAGGGAACGTATATGTAAACTTCCTGTCAGAATCTCGTTAATGTATGTCCAAGGGTTTGGACGAGAGAGACATTTTAATTTTTCGAGATTATTCGAAAGTCAATTTTTAAAAGGCAAATATCTCCCGATCTGTAGGCATCTGAGAGACAAAACTTATGTCACGTTGAGGGAACGTATATGTCAACCTCATGCCAGAATCTCGTCAATGTATGTCTAAGGGTTTGGACGATAGAGACATTTAAATTTTTCGAGATTATTCGAAAGTCAATTATTAAAATTCAAATATCTCCCGATCTGTAGGCATCTGAGAGACATACCTTATGCCACTTTGAGGGAACGTATATGTCAACTTCCTGTCAGAGTCACGTCAATGTATGTCCAAGGGTTTGGACGATAGAGACATTTTAATTTTTCGAGATTATTCGAAAGTAACTTTTTGAAAAAGCAAATATCTCCAGATCTGTAGGAATCTGAGAGACAAAACTGATGTCACTTTGAGGGAAGACATATGTCAAGTTCATGTCAGAATCTCGTCAATGTATGTCCAAGGGTTTGGACGATAGAGACATTTTAATTTTTCGAGATTATTCGAAAGTCAATTATTTAAAGGCAAATATCTCCCGATCTGTAGGCATCTGAGAGACAAAACTTATGTCACTTTGAGGGAACGTATATGTAAACTTCCTGTCAGAATCTCGTCAATGTATGTCCAAGGGTTTGGACGTTAGAGACATTTTAATTTTTCGAGATTATTCGAAAGTCAATTTATGAAAAAGCAAATATCTCCCGATCTGTAGGAATCTGAGAGACAAACATTATGTCACAATGAGGGAACGTATATGTCAACTTCATGTCAGAGTCACGTCAAAGTATGTGCAAGGGTTTGGAGGATAGAGACATCTTAATTTTTCGAGATTATTCGAAAATCAATTTTTTAAAGGCAAATATCTCCCGATCTGTAGGAATCTGAGAGACAAAACTTATGTCACTTTGAGGGAACGTATATGTAAACTTCCTGTCAGAATCTCGTCAATGTATGTCCAAGGGTTTGGACGAGAGAGACATTTTAATTTTTCGTGATTATTCGAAAGTCAATTTTTAAAAGGCAAATATCTCCCGATCTGTAGGAATCTGAGAGACAAAACTTATGTCACTTTGAGGGAACGTATATGTCAACTTCATGTCAGGATCTCGTCAATGTATGTCCAAGGGTTTGGACGATAGAGATATTTAAATTTTTCGAGATTATTCGAAAGTCAATTATTAAAAGGCAAATATCTCCCGATCTGTTGGCATCTGAGCGACAAAACTTATGCCACTTTGAGGGAACGTATATGTCAACTTCATGTCAGAATCTCGTCAATGTATGTCCAAGGGTTTGGACGATAGAGACATTTTAATTTTTCGAGATTATTCGAAAGTCAATTCTTAAAAGGCAAATATCTCCCGATCTGTAGGCATCTGAGAGACAAAACTTATGTCACTTTGAGGGAACGTATATGTAAACTTCCTGTCAGAGTCACGTCAATGTATGTCCAAGGGTTTGGAGGATAGACACATTTTAATTTTTCGAGATTATTCGAAAGTCAATTTTTGAAAAGGCAAATATCTTCCGATCTGTAGGAATCTGAGAGACAAAACTTATGTCACTTTGAGGGAACGTATATGTCAACTTCATGTCAGAATCTCGTCAATGTATGTGAAAGGGTTTGGACGATAGAGACATTTAAATTTTTCGAGATTATTCGAAAGTCAATTTTTAAAAGACAAATATCTCCCGATCTGTAGGAATCTGAGAGACAAAACTTATGTCACGTTGAGGGAACGTATATGTCAACCTCATGCCAGAATCTCGTCAATGTATGTCCAAGGGATTGGACGATAGAGACATTTTAATTTTTCGAGATTATTCGAAAGTCAATTATTAAAATTCAAATATGTCCCGATCTGTAGGCATCTGAGAGACATACCTTATGCCACTTTGAGGGAACGTATATGTCAACTTCATGTCAGAATCTCGTCAATGTATGTCCAAGGGTTTGGACGATAGAGACATTTAAATTTTTCGAGATTATTCGAAAGTCAATTCTTAAAAGGCAAATATCTCCCGATCTGTAGGAATCTGAGAGACAAAACTAATGTCACTTTGAGGGAACGTATATGTCAACTTCCTGTCAGAGTCACGTCAATGTATGTCCAAGGGTTTGGAGGATAGAGACATTTTAATTTTTCGAGATTATTCGAAAGTCAATTTTTGAAAAGGCAAATATCTCCCGATCTGTAGGAATCTGAGAGACAAAACTTATGTCACTTTGAGGGAACGTACATGTCAACTTCATGTCAGAATCTCGTCAATGTATGTCCAAGGGTTTGGACGAGAGAGACATTTTAATTTTTCGAGATTATTCGAAAGTCAATTTTTAAAGGCAAATATCTCCCGATCTGTAGGCATCTGAGAGACAAAACTTATGTCACTTTGAGGGAACGTATATGTAAACGTCCTGTCAGAGTCACGTCAATGTATGTCCAAGGGTTTGGAGGATAGACACATTTTAATTTTTCGAGATTATTCGAAAGTCAATTTTTGAAAAGGCAAATATCTTCCGATCTGTAGGAATCTGAGAGACAAAACTTATGTCACTTTGAGGGAACGTATATGTCAACTTCATGTCAGAATCTCGTCAATGTATGTGAAAGGGTTTGGACGATAGAGACATTTAAATTTTTCGAGATTATTCGAAAGTCAATTTTTAAAAGACAAATATCTCCCGATCTGTAAGAATCTGAGAGACAAAACTTATGTCACTTTGAGGGAACGTATATGTCAACTTGCTGTCAGAGTCACGTCAATGTATGTCCAAGGGTTTGGACGATAGAGACATTTTAATTTTTCGAGATTATTCGAAAGTCAATTTTTGAAAAAGCAAATATCTCCAGATCTGTAGGAATCTGAGAGACAAAACTGATGTCACTTTGAGGGAAGACATATGTCAAGTTCATGTCAGAATCTCGTCAATGTATGTCCAAGGGTTTGGACGATAGAGACATTTTAATTTTTCGAGATTATTCGAAAGTCAATTATTTAAAGGCAAATATCTCCCGATCTGTAGGCATCTGAGAGACAAAACTTATGTCACTTTGAGGGAACGTATATGTCAACCTCATGTCAGAGTCTCGTCAATGTATGTCCAAGGGTTTGGACGATAGAGACATTTTAATTCTTCAAGATTATTCGAAAGTCAATTTTTAAAAAGCAAATATCTCCCGATCTGTTGGCATCTGAGAGACAAAACTTATGTCACTTTGAGGGAACGTAGATGTCAACTTCATGTCAGAATCTCGTCAATGTATGTCCAAGGGTTTGGACGATAGAGACATTTTAATTTTTCGAGATTATTCGAAAGTCAATTCTTAAAAGGCAAATATCTCCCGATCTGTAGGAATCTGAGAGAAAAAACTTATGTTACTTTGAGGGAACGTATATGTCAACTTCCTGTCAGAGTCACGTCAATGTATGTCCAAGGGTTTAGACGATAGAGACATTTTAATTTTTCGAGATTATTCGAAAGTCAATTTTTAAAGGCAAATATCTCCCGATCTGTTGGCATCTGAGAGACAAAACGTATGTCACTTTGAGGGAATGTATATGTCAACTTCATGTCAGAATCTCGTCAATGTATGTCCAAGGGTTTGGACGAGAGAGACATTTTAATTTATCGAGATTATTCGAAAGTCAATTTTTAAAAGGCAAATATCTCCCGATCTGTAGGCATCTGAGAGACAAAACTTATGTCACTTTGAGGGAACGTATATGTAAACTTCCTGTCAGAGTCACGTCAATGTATGTCCAAGGGTTTGGAGGATAGACACATTTTAATTTTTCGAGATTATTCGAAAGTAACTTTTTGATAAAGCAAATATCTCCCGATCTGTAGGAATCTGAGAGACAAACCTTATGTCACATTGAGGGAACGCATATGTCAACTTCATGTCAGAGTCGTGTCAATGTATGTGCAAGGGTTTGGAGGATAGAGACATCTTAATTTTTCGAGATTATTCGAAAATCAATTTTTTAAAGGCAAATATCTCCGAACTGTAGGAATCTGAGAGACAAAACTTATGCCACTTTGAGGGAACGTATATGTCAACTTCATGTCAGAATCTTGTCAATGTATGTCCAAGGGTTTGGACGATAGAGACATTTTAATTTTTCGAGATTATTCGAAAGTCAATTCTTAAAAGGCAAATATCTCCCGATCTGTAGGAATCTGAGAGACAAAACTTATGTCACTTTGAGGGAACGTATATGTCAACTTCCTGTCAGAGTCACGTCAATGTATGTCCAAGGGTTTAGAGGATAGAGACATTTTAATTTTTCGAGATTATTCGAAAGTCAATTTTTGAAAAGGCAAATTTCTCCCGATCTGTAGGAATCTGAGAGACAAAACTTATGTCACTTTGAGGGAACGTACATGTCAACTTCATGTCAGAATCTCGTCAATGTATGAACAAGGGTTTGGACGAGAGAGACATTTTAATTTTTCGAGATTATTCGAAAGTCAATTATTAAAAGGCAAACATCTCCCGATCTGTAGGCATCTGAGAGACAAAACTTATGTCACTTTGAGGGAACGTATATGTAAACTTCCTGTCAGAGTCACGTCAATGTATGTCCAAGGGTTTGGAGGATAGACACATTTTAATTTTTCGAGATTATTCGAAAGTCAATTTTTGAAAAGGCAAATATCTTCCGATCTGTAGGAATCTGAGAGACAAAACTTATGTCACTTTGAGGGAACGTATATGTCAACTTCATGTCAGAATCTCGTCAATGTATGTGAAAGGGTTTGGACGATAGAGACATTTAAATTTTTCGAGATTATTCGAAAGTCAATTTTTAAAAGACAAATATCTCCCGATCTGTAGGAATCTGAGAGACAAAACTTATGTCACTTTGAGGGAACGTATATGTCAACTTGCTGTCAGAGTCACGTCAATGTATGTCCAAGGGTTTGGACGATAGAGACATGTTAATTTTTCGAGATTATTCGAAAGTCAATTTTTGAAAAAGCAAATATCTCCAGATCTGTAGGAATCTGAGAGACAAAACTGATGTCACTTTGAGGGAAGACATATGTCAAGTTCATGTCAGAATCTCGTCAATGTATGTCCAAGGGTTTGGACGATAGAGACATTTTAATTTTTCGAGATTATTCGAAAGTCAATTATTTAAAGGCAAATATCTCCCGATCTGTAGGCATCTGAGAGACAAAACTTATGTCACTTTGAGGGAACGTACATGTCAACGTCATGTCAGAATCTCGTCAATGTATGTCCAAGGGTTTGGACGATAGAGACATTTTAATTTTTCGAGATTATTCGAAAGTCAATTCTTAAAAGGCAAATATCTCCCGATCTGTAGGAATCTGAGAGAAAAAACTTATGTTACTTTGAGGGAACGTATATGTCAACTTCCAGTCAGAGTCACGTCAATGTATGTCCAAGGGTTTGGAGGATAGAGACATTTTAATTTTTCGAGATTATTCGAAAGTCAATTTTTGAAAAGGCAAATATCTCCCGATCTGTAGGAATCTCAGAGACAAAAGTTATGTCACTTTGAGGGAACGTATATGTCAACTTCATGTCAGAATCTCGTCAATGTATGTCTAAGGGTTTGGACGATAGAGACATTTTAATTTTTCGAGATTATTCGAAAGTCAATTCTTAAAAGGCAAATATCTCCCGATCTGTAGGAATCTGAGAGACAAAACTTATGTCACTTTGAGGGAACGTATATGTCAACTTCCTGTCAGAGTCACGTCAATGTATGTCCAAGGGTTTGGAGGATAGAGACATTTTAATTTTTCGAGATTATTCGAAAGTCAATTTCTGAAAAGGCAAATATCTCCCGATCTGTAGGAATCTGAGAGACAAAGCTTATGTCACTTTGAGGGAACGTATATGTCAACTTCATGTCAGAATCTCGTCAATGTATTTCCAAGGGTTTGGACGATAGAGACATTTTAATTTTTCGAGATTATTCGAAAGTCAATTTTTTAAAGGCAAATATCTCCCGATCTGTAGGCATCTGAGAGACAAAACTGATGTCACTTTGAGGGAACGTATATGTCAACCTCATGTCAGAATCTCGTCAATGTATGTCCAAGGGTTTGGACGATAGAGACATTGAAATTATTAGAGATTATTCGAAAGTCAATTATTAAAAGGCAAATATCTCCCGATCTGTAGGAATCTGAGAGACAAAACTTATGTCACTTTGAGGGAACGTACATGTCAACTTCATGTCAGAATCTCGTCAATGTATGTTCAAGGGTTTGGACGAGAGAGACATTTTAATTTTTCGAGATTATTCGAAAGTCAATTTTTAAAAGGCAAATATCTCCCGATCTGTAGGCATCTGAGAGACAAAACTTATGTCACTTTGAGGGAACGTATATGTAAACTTCCTGTCAGAGTCACGTCAATGTATGTCCAAGGGTTTGGAGGATAGAGACATTTTAATTTTTCGAGATTATTCGAAAGTCAATTTTTGAAAAGGCAAATATCTTCCGATCTGTAGGAATCTGAGAGACAAAACTTATGTCACTTTGAGGGAAAGTATATGTCAACTTGCTGTCAGAGTCACGTCAATGTATGTCCAAGGGTTTGGACGATAGAGACATTTTAATTTTTCGAGATTATTCGAAAGTAACTTTTTGATAAAGCAAATATCTCCCGATCTGTAGGAATCTGAGAGACAAACCGTATGTCACATTGAGGGAACGTATATGTCAACTTCATGTCAGAGTCACGTCAATGTATGTGCAAGGGTTTGGAGGATAGAGACATCTTAATTTTTCGAGATTATTCGAAAATCAATTTTTTAAAGGCAAATATCTCCCGATCTGTAGGAATCTGAGAGATAAAACTTATGTCACTTTGAGGGAACGTATATGTAAACTTCCTGTCAGAATCTCGTCAATGTATGTCCAAGGGTTTGGACGTTAGAGACATTTTAATTTTTCGAGATTATTCGAAAGTCAATTTATGAAAAAGCAAATATCTCCCGATCTGTAGGAATCTGAGAGACAAACATTATGTCACAATGAGGGAACGTATATGTCAACTTCATGTCAGAGTCACGTCAAAGTATGTGCAAGGGTTTGGAGGATAGAGACATCTTAATTTTTCGAGATTATTCGAAAATCAATTTTTTAAAGGCAAATATCTCCCGATCTGTAGGAATCTGAGAGACAAAACTTATGTCACTTTGAGGGAACGTATATGTAAACTTCCTGTCAGAGTCACGTCAATGTATGTCCAAGGGTTTGGAGGATAGAGACATATTAATTTTTCGAGATTATTCGAAAGTCAATTTTTGAAAAGGCAAATATCTCCCGATCTGTAGGAATCTGAGAGACAAAACTTATGTCACTTTGAGGGAACGTACATGTCAACTTCATGTCAGAATCTCGTCAATGTATGTCCAAGGGTTTGGACGAGAGAGACATTTTAATTTTTCGAGATTATTCGAAAGTCAATTTTTAAAAGGCAAATATCTCCCGATCTGTAGGCATCTGAGAGACAAAACTTATGTCACGTTGAGGGAACGTATATGTCAACCTCATGCCAGAATCTCGTCAATGTATGTCTAAGGGTTTGGACGATAGAGACATTTAAATTTTTCGAGATTATTCGAAAGTCAATTATTCAAATTCAAATATCTCCCGATCTGTAGGCATCTGAGAGACATACCTTATGCCACTTTGAGGGAACGTATATGTCAACTTCCTGTCAGAGTCACGTCAATGTATGTCCAAGGGTTTGGAGGATAGAGACATTTTAATTTTTCGAGATTATTCGAAAGTCAATTTTTGAAAAGGCAAATATCTCCCGATCTGTAGGAATCTGAGAGACAAAACTTATGTCACTTTGAGGGAACGTATATGTCAACTTCATGTCAGAATCTCGTCAATGTATGTCCAAGGGTTTGGACGATAGAGATATTTAAATTTTTCGAGATTATTCGAAAGTCAATTATTAAAAGGCAAATATCTCCCGATCTGTTGGCATCTGAGCGACAAAACTTATGCCACTTTGAGGGAACGTATATGTCAACTTCATGTCAGAATCTCGTCAATGTATGTCCAAGGGTTTGGACGATAGAGACATTTTAATTTTTCGAGATTATTCGAAAGTCAATTCTTAAAAGGCAAATATCTCCCGATCTGTAGGAATCTGAGAGACAAAACTTATGTCACTTTGAGGGAACGTATATGTAAACTTCCTGTCAGAGTCACGTCAATGTATGTCCAAGGGTTTGGAGGATAGACACATTTTAATTTTTCGAGATTATTCGAAAGTCAATTTTTGAAAAGGCAAATATCTTCCGATCTGTAGGAATCTGAGAGACAAAACTTATGTCACTTTGAGGGAACGTATATGTCAACTTCATGTCAGAATCTCGTCAATGTATGTGAAAGGGTTTGGACGATAGAGACATTTAAATTTTTCGAGATTATTCGAAAGTCAATTTTTAAAAGACAAATATCTCCCGATCTGTAGGAATCTGAGAGACAAAACTTATGTCACGTTGAGGGAACGTATATGTCAACCTCATGCCAGAATCTCGTCAATGTATGTCCAAGGGATTGGACGATAGAGACATTTTAATTTTTCGAGATTATTCGAAAGTCAATTATTAAAATTCAAATATGTCCCGATCTGTAGGCATCTGAGAGACATACCTTATGCCACTTTGAGGGAACGTATATGTCAACTTCATGTCAGAATCTCGTCAATGTATGTCCAAGGGTTTGGACGATAGAGACATTTTAATTTTTCGAGATTATTCGAAAGTCAATTCTTAAAAGGCAAATATCTCCCGATCTGTAGGAATCTGAGAGACAAAACTAATGTCACTTTGAGGGAACGTATATGTCAACTTCCTGTCAGAGTCACGTCAATGTATGTCCAAGGGTTTGGAGGATAGAGACATTTTAATTTTTCGAGATTATTCGAAAGTCAATTTTTGAAAAGGCAAATATCTCCCGATCTGTAGGAATCTGAGAGACAAAACTTATGTCACTTTGAGGGAACGTACATGTCAACTTCATGTCAGAATCTCGTCAATGTATGTCCAAGGGTTTGGACGAGAGAGACATTTTAATTTTTCGAGATTATTCGAAAGTCAATTTTTAAAGGCAAATATCTCCCGATCTGTAGGCATCTGAGAGACAAAACTTATGTCACTTTGAGGGAACGTATATGTAAACGTCCTGTCAGAGTCACGTCAATGTATGTCCAATGGTTTGGAGGATAGACACATTTTAATTTTTCGAGATTATTCGAAAGTCAATTTTTGAAAAGGCAAATATCTTCCGATCTGTAGGAATCTGAGAGACAAAACTTATGTCACTTTGAGGGAACGTATATGTCAACTTCATGTCAGAATCTCGTCAATGTATGTGAAAGGGTTTGGACGATAGAGACATTTAAATTTTTCGAGATTATTCGAAAGTCAATTTTTAAAAGACAAATATCTCCCGATCTGTAGGAATCTGAGAGACAAAACTTATGTCACTTTGAGGGAACGTGTGTGTCAACTTCATGTCAGAATATCGTCAATGTATGTCCAAGGGTTTGGACGATAGAGACATTTTAATTTTTCGAGATTATTCGAAAGTCAATTCTTAAAAGGCAAATATCTCCCGATCTGTAGGAATCTGAGAGACAAAACTTATGTCACTTTGAGGGAACGTATATGTCAACTTCATGTCAGAATCTCGTCAATGTATGTCCAAGGGTTTGGACGATAGAGATATTTTAATTTTTCGAGATTATTCGAAAGTCAATTATTAAAAGGCAAATATCTCCCGATCTGTTGGCATCTGAGAGACAAAACTTATGCCACTTTGAGGGAACGTATATGTCAACTTCATGTCAGAATCGTGTCAATGTATGTCCAAGGGTTTGGACGATAGAGACATTTTAATTTTTCGAGATTATTGGAAAGTCAATTCTTAAAAGGCAAATATCTCCCGATCTGTAGGAATCTGAGAGACAAAACTTATGTCACTTTGAGGGAACGTATATGTCAACTTCCTGTCAGAGTCACGTCAATGTATGTCCAAGGGTTTGGAGGATAGAGACATTTTAATTTTTCGAGATTATTCGAAAGTCAATTTTTGAAAAGGCAAATATCTCCCGATCTGTAGGAATCTGAGAGACAAAACTTATGTCACTTTGAGGGAACGTACATGTCAACTTCATGTCAGAATCTCGTCAATGTATGTCCAAGGGTTTGGACGAGAGAGACATTTTAATTTTTCGAGATTATTCGAAAGTCAATTTTTAAAAGGCAAATATCTCCCGATCTGTAGGCATCTGAGAGACAAAACTTATGTCACTTTGAGGGAACGTATATGTAAACTTCCTGTCAGAGTCACGTCAATGTATGTCCAAGGGTTTGGAGGATAGACACATTTTAATTTTTCGAGATTATTCGAAAGTCAATTTTTGAAAAGGCAAATATCTTCCGATCTGTAATAATCTGAGAGACAAAACTTATGTCACTTTGAGGGAACGTATATGTCAACTTCATGTCAGAATCTCGTCAATGTATGTGAAAGGGTTTGGACGATAGAGACATTTAAATTTTTCGAGATTATTCGAAAGTCAATTTTTAAAAGACAAATATCTCCCGATCTGTAGGAATCTGAGAGACAAAACTTATGTCACTTTGAGGGAACGTATATGTCAACTTGGTGTCAGAGTCACGTCAATGTATGTCCAAGGGTTTGGACGATAGAGACATTTTAATTTTTCGAGATTATTCGAAAGTCAATTTTTGAAAAAGCAAATATCTCCAGATCTGTAGGAATCTGAGAGACAAAGCTCATGTCACTTTGAGGGAAGGCATATGTCAAGTTCATGTCAGAATGTCGTCAATGTATGTCCAAGGGTTTGGACGATAGAGACATTTTAATTTTTCGAGATTATTCGAAAGTCAATTATTTAAAGGCAAATATCTCCCGATCTGTAGGCATCTGAGAGACAAAACTTATGTCACTTTGAGGGAACGTATATGTCAACCTCATGTCAGAGTCTCGTCAATGTATGTCCAAGGGTTTGGACGATAGAGACATTTTAATTCTTCGAGATTATTCGAAAGTCAATTTTTAAAAAGCAAATATCTCCCGATCTGTTGGCATCTGAGAGACAAAACTTATGTCACTTTGAGGGAACGTACATGTCAACTTCATGTCAGAATCTCGTCAATGTATGTCCAAGGGTTTGGACGATAGAGACATTTTAATTTTTCGAGATTATTCGAAAGTCAATTCTTAAAAGGCAAATATCTCCCGATCTGTAGGAATCTGAGAGACAAAACTTATGACACTTTGAGGGAACGTATATGCCAACTTCCTGTCAGAGTCACGTCAATGAATGTCCAAGGGTTTGGAGGATAGAGACATTTCAATTTTTCGAGATTATTCGAAAGTCAATTTTTGAAAAGGCAAATATCTCCCGATCTGTAGGAATCTGAGAGACAAAACTTATGTCACTTTGAGGGAACGTATATGTCAACTTCATGTCAGAATCTCGTCAATGTATGTCCAAGGGTTTGGACGATAGAGACATTTTAATTTTTCGAGATTATTCGAAAGTCAATTTTTTAAAGGCAAATATCTCCCGATCTGTAGGCATCTGAGAGACAAAACTGATGTCACTTTGAGGGAACGTATATGTCAACCTCATGTCAGAATCTCGTCAATGTATGTCCAAGGGTTTGGACGATAGAGACATTTAAATTATTAGAGATTATTCGAAAGTCAATTATTAAAAGGCAAATATCTCCCGATCTGTAGGAATCTGAGAGACAAAACTTATGTCACTTTGAGGGAACGTACATGTCAACTTCATGTCAGAATCTCGCCAATGTATGTCCAAGGGTTTGGACGAGAGAGACATTTTAATTTTTCGAGATTATTCGAAAGTCAATTTTTAAAAGGCAAATATCTCCCGATCTGTAGGCATCTGAGAGACAAAACTTATGTCACTTTGAGGGAACGTATATGTAAACTTCCTGTCAGAGTCACGTCAATGTATGTCCAAGGGTTTGGAGGATAGAGACATTTTAATTTTTCGAGATTATTCGAAAGTCAATTTTTGAAAAGGCAAATATCTTCCGATCTGTAGGAATCTGAGAGACAAATCTTATGTCACTTTGAGGGAAAGTATATGTCAACTTGCTGTCAGAGTCACGTCAGTGTATGTCCAAGGGTTTGGACGATAGAGACATTTTAATTTTTCGAGATTATTCGAAAGTAAATTTTTGATAAAGCAAATATCTCCCGATCTGTAGGAATCTGAGAGACAAACCTTATGTCACATTGAGGGAACGTATATGTCAACGTCATGTCAGAGTCACGTCAATCTATGTGCAAGGGTTTGGAGGATAGAGACATCTTAATTTTACGAGATTATTCGAAAATCAATTTTTTAAAGGCAAATATCTCCCGATCTGTAGGAATCTGAGAGACAAAACTTATGTCACTTTGAGGGAACGTATATGTAAACTTCCTTTCAGAATCTCGTCAATGTATGTCCAAGGGTTTGGACGTTAGAGACATTTTAATTTTTCGAGATTATTCGAAAGTCAATTTATGAAAAAGCAAATATCTCCCGATCTGTAGGAATCTGAGAGACAAACATTATGTCACAATGAGGGAACGTATATGTCAACTTCATGTCAGAGTCACGTCAATGTATGTGCAAGGGTTTGGAGGATAGAGACATCTTAATTTTTCGAGATTATTCGAAAATCAATTTTTTAAAGGCAAATATCTCCCGATCTGTAGGAATCTGAGAGACAAAACTTATGTCACTTTGAGGGAACGAATATGTAAACTTCCTGTCAGTGTCACGTCAATGTATGTCCAAGGGTTTGGAGGATAGAGACATTTTAATTTTTCGAGATTATTCGAAAGTCAATTTTTGAAAAGGCAAATATCTTCCGATCTGTAGGAATCTGAGAGACAATACTTATGTCACTTTGAGGGAACGTACATGTCAACTTCATGTCAGAATCTCGTCAATGTATGTCCAAGGGTTTGGACGATAGAGACATTTTAATTTTTCGAGATTATTCGAAAGTCAATTTTTGAAAAGGCAAATATCTTCCGATCTGTAGGAATCTGAGAGACAAAACTTATGTCACTTTGAGGGAACGTACATGTCAACTTCATGTCAGAATCTCGTCAATGTATGTCCAAGGGTTTGGAGGATAGACACATTTTAATTTTTCGAGATTATTCGAAAGTAACTTTTTGATAAAGCAAATATCTCCCGATCTGTAGGAATCTGAGAGACAAACCTTATGTCACATTGAGGGAACGTATATGTCAACTTCATGTCAGAGTCACGTCAATGTATGTGCAAGGGTTTGGAGGATAGAGACATCTTAATTTTTCGAGATTATTCGAAAATCAATTTTTTAAAGGCAAATATCTCCGAACTGTAGGAATCTGAGAGACAAAACTTATGCCACTTTGAGGGAACGTATATGTCAACTTCATGTCAGAATCTTGTCAATGTATGTCCAAGGGTTTGGACGATAGAGACATTTTAATTTTTCGAGATTATTCGAAAGTCAATTCTTAAAAGGCAAATATCTCCCGATCTGTAGGAATCTGAGAGACAAAACTTATGTCACTTTGAGGGAACGTATATGTCAACTTCCTGTCAGAGTCACGTCAATGTATGTCCAAGGGTTTGGAGGATAGAGACATTTTAATTTTTCGAGATTATTCGAAAGTCAATTTTGAAAAGGCAAATTTCTCCCGATCTGTGGAATCTGAGAGACAAAACTTATGTCACTTTGAGGGAACGTACATGTCAACTTCATGTCAGAATCTCGTCAATGTATGAACAAGGGTTTGGACGAGAGAGACATTTTAATTTTTCGAGATTATTCGAAAGTCAATTATTAAAAGGCAAACATCTCCCGATCTGTAGGCATCTGAGAGACAAAACTTATGTCACTTTGAGGGAACGTATATGTAAACTTCCTGTCAGAGTCACGTCAATATATGTCCAAGGGTTTGGAGGATAGACACATTTTAATTTTTCGAGATTATTCGAAAGTCAATTTTTGAAAAGGCAAATATCTTCCGATCTGTAGGAATCTGAGAGACAAAACTTATGTCACTTTGAGGGAACGTATATGTCAACTTCATGTCAGAATCTCGTCAATGTATGTGAAAGGGTTTGGACGATAGAGACATTTAAATTTTTCGAGATTATTCGAAAGTCAATTTTTAAAAGACAAATATCTCCCGATCTGTAGGAATCTGAGAGACAAAACTTATGTCACTTTGAGGGAACGTATATGTCAACGTCATGTCAGAGTCACGTCAATGTATGTCCAAGGGTTTGGACGATAGAGACATTTTAATTTTTCGAGATTATTCGAAAGTCAATTTTTGAAAAAGCAAATATCTCCAGATCTGTAGGAATCTGAGAGACAAAACTGATGTCACTTTGAGGGAAGACATATGTCAAGTTCATGTCAGAATCTCGTCAATGTATGTCCAAGGGTTTGGACGATAGAGACATTTTAATTTTTCGAGATTATTCGAAAGTCAATTATTTAAAGGCAAATATCTCCCGATCTGTAGGCATCTGAGAGACAAAACTTATGTCACTTTGAGGGAACGTATATGTCAACCTCATGTCAGAGTCTCGTCAATGTATGTCCAAGGGTTTGGACGATAGAGACATTTTAATTCTTCGAGATTATTCGAAAGTCAATTTTTAAAAAGCAAATATCTCCCGATCTGTTGGCATCTGAGAGACAAAACTTATGTCACTTTGAGGGAACGTACATGTCAACTTCATGTCAGAATCTCGTCAATGTATGTCCAAGGGTTTGGACGATAGAGACATTTTAATTTTTCGAGATTATTCGAAAGTCAATTCTTAAAAGGCAAATATCTCCCGATCTGTAGGAATCTGAGAGAAAAAACTTATGTTACTTTGAGGGAACGTATATGTCAACTTCCTGTCAGAGTCACGTCAATGTATGTCCAAGGGTTTGGAGGATAGAGACATTTTAATTTTTCGAGATTATTCGAAAGTCAATTTTTGAAAAGGCAAATATCTCCCGATCTGTAGGAATCTCAGAGACAAAACTTATGTCACTTTGAGGGAACGTATATGTCAACTTCATGTCAGAATCTCGTCAATGTATGTCTAAGGGTTTGGACGATAGAGACATTTAAATTTTTCGAGATTATTCGAAAGTCAATTATTAAAAGGCAAATATCTCCCGATCTGTAGGCATCTGAGAGACAAAACGTATGCCACTTTGAGGGAACGTATATGTCAACTTTGTGTCAGAATCTCGTCAATGTATGTCCAAGGGTTTGGACGATAGAGACATTTAAATTTTTCGAGATTATTCGAAAGTCAATTCTTAAAAGGCAAATATCTCCCGATCTGTAGGAATCTGAGAGACAAAACTTATGTCACTTTGAGGGAACGTATATGTCAACTTCCTGTCAGAGTCACGTCAATGTATGTCCAAGGGTTTGGAGGATAGAGACATTTTAATTTTTCGAGATTATTCGAAAGTCAATTTTTGAAAAGGCAAATATCTCCCGATCTGTAGGAATCTGAGAGACAAAGCTTATGTCACTTTGAGGGAACGTATATGTCAACTTCATGTCAGAATCTCGTCAATGTATTTCCAAGGGTTTGGACGATAGAGACATTTTAATTTTTCGAGATTATTCGAAAGTCAATTTTTTAAAGGCAAATATCTCCCGATCTGTAGGCATCTGAGAGACAAAACTGATGTCACTTTGAGGGAACGTATATGTCAACCTCATGTCAGAATCTCGTCAATGTATGTCCAAGGGTTTGGACGATAGAGACATTGAAATTATTAGAGATTATTCGAAAGTCAATTATTAAAAGGCAAATATCTCCCGATCTGTAGGAATCTGAGAGACAAAACTTATGTCACTTTGAGGGAACGTACATATCAACTTCATGTCAGAATCTCGTCAATGTATGTCCAAGGGTTTGGACGAGAGAGACATTTTAATTTTTCGAGATTATTCGAAAGTCAATTTTTAAAAGGCAAATATCTCCCGATCTGTAGGAATCTGAGAGACAAACCGTATGTCACATTGAGGGAACGTATATGTCAACTTCATGTCAGAGTCACGTCAATGTATGTGCAAGGGTTTGGAGGATAGAGACATCTTAATTTTTCGAGATTATTCGAAAATCAATTTTTTAAAGGCAAATATCTCCCGATCTGTAGGAATCTGAGAGACAAAACTTATGTCACTTTGAGGGAACGTATATGTAAACTTCCTGTCAGAATCTCGTCAATGTATGTCCAAGGGTTTGGACGTTAGAGACATTTTAATTTTTCGAGATTATTCGAAAGTCAATTTATGAAAAAGCAAATATCTCCCGATCTGTAGGAATCTGAGAGACAAACATTATGTCACAATGAGGGAACGTATATGTCAACTTCATGTCAGAGTCACGTCAAAGTATGTGCAAGGGTTTGGAGGATAGAGACATCTTAATTTTTCGAGATTATTCGAAAATCAATTTTTTAAAGGCAAATATCTCCCGACCTGTAGGAATCTGAGAGACAAAACTTATGTCACTTTGAGGGAACGTATATGTAAACTTCCTGTCAGAGTCACGTCAATGTATGTCCAAGGGTTTGGAGGATAGAGACATATTAATTTTTCGAGATTATTCGAAAGTCAATTTTTGAAAAGGCAAATATCTCCCGATCTGTAGGAATCTGAGAGACAAAACTTATGTCACTTTGAGGGAACGTACATGTCAACTTCATGTCAGAATCTCGTCAATGTATGTCCAAGGGTTTGGACGAGAGAGACATTTTAATTTTTCGAGATTATTCGAAAGTCAATTTTTAAAAGGCAAATATCTCCCGATCTGTAGGCATCTGATAGACAAAACTTATGTCACGTTGAGGGAACGTATATGTCAACCTCATGCCAGAATCTCGTCAATGTATGTCTAAGGGTTTGGACGATAGAGACATTTAAATTTTTCGAGATTATTCGAAAGTCAATTATTAAAATTCAAATATCTCCCGATCTGTAGGCATCTGAGAGACATACCTTATGCCACTTTGAGGGAACGTATATGTCAACTTCCTGTCAGAGTCACGTCAATGTATGTCCTAGGGTTTGGAGGATAGAGACATTTTAATTTTTCGAGATTATTCGAAAGTCAATTTTTGAAAAGGCAAATATCTCCCGATCTGTAGGAATCTGAGAGACAAAACTTATGTCACTTTGAGGGAACGTATATGTCAACTTCATGTCAGAATCTCGTCAATGTATGTCCAAGGGTTTGGACGATAGAGATATTTAATTTTTTCGAGATTATTCGAAAGTCAATTATTAAAAGGCAAATATCTCCCGATCTGTTGGCATCTGAGCGACAAAACTTATGCCACTTTGAGGGAACGTATATGTCAACTTCATGTCAGAATCTCGTCAATGTATGTCCAAGGGTTTGGACGATAGAGACATTTTAATTTTTCGAGATTATTCGAAAGTCAATTCTTAAAAGGCAAATATCTCCCGATCTGTAGGAATCTGAGAGACAAAACTTATGTCACTTTGAGGGAACGTATATGTCAACTTCCTGTCACAGTCACGTCAATGTATGTCCAAGGGTTTGGAGGATAGAGACATATAAATTTTTCGAGATTATTCGAAAGTCAATTTTTGAAAAGGCAAATATCTCCCGATTTGTAGGAATCTGAGAGACAAAACTTATGTCACTTTGAGGGAACGTACATGTCAACTTCATGTCAGAATCTCGTCAATGTATGTCCAAGTGTTTGGACGAGAGAGACATTTTAATTTTTCGAGATTATTCGAAAGTCAATTTTTAAAAGGCAAATATCTCCCGATCTGTAGGCATCTGAGAGACAAAACTTATGTCACTTTGAGGGAACGTATATGTCAACCTCATGTCAGAGTCTCGTCAATGTATGTCCAAGGGTTTGGACGATAGAGACATTTTAATTCTTCGAGATTATTCGAAAGTCAATTTTTAAAAAGCAAATATCTCCCGATCTGTTGGCATCTGAGAGACAAAACTTATGTCACTTTGAGGGAACGTAGATGTCAACTTCATGTCAGAATCTCGTCAATGTATGTCCAAGGGTTTGGACGATAGAGACATTTTAATTTTTCGAGATTATTCGAAAGTCAATTATTAAAAGGCAAATATCTCCCGATCTGTAGGAATCTGAGAGAAAAAACTTATGTTACTTTGAGGGAACGTATATGTCAACTTCCTGTCAGAGTCACGTCAATGTATGTCCAAGGGTTTGGAGGATAGAGACATTTTAATTTTTCGAGATTATTCGAAAGTCAATTTTGAAAAGGCAAATATCTCCCGATCTGTAGGAATCTGAGAGACAAAACTTATGTCACTTTGAGGGAACGTATATGTCAACTTCATGTCAGAATCTCGTCAATGTATGTCCAAGGGTTTGGACGATAGAGACATTTAAATTATTAGAGATTATTCGAAAGTCAATTATTAAAAGGCAAATATCTCCCGATCTGTAGGAATCTGAGAGACAAAACTTATGTCACTTTGAGGGAACGTACATGTCAACTTCATGTCAGAATCTCGTCAATGTATGTGAAAGGGTTTGGACGATAGAGACATTTAAATTTTTCGAGATTATTCGAAAGTCAATTTTTAAAAGACAAATATCTCCCGATCTGTAGGAATCTGAGAGACAAAACTTATGTCACTTTGAGGGAACGTGTGTGTCAACTTCATGTCAGAATATCGTCAATGTATGTCCAAGGGTTTGGACGATAGAGACATTTTAATTTTTCGAGATTATTCGAAAGTCAATTTTTGAAAAAGCAAATATCTCCAGATCTGTAGGAATCTGAGAGACAAAACTGATGTCACTTTGAGGGAAGACATATGTCAAGTTCATGTCAGAATCTCGTCAATGTATGTCCAAGGGTTTGGACGATAGAGACATTTTAATTTTTCGAGATTATTCGAAAGTCAATTATTTAAAGGCAAATATCTCCCGATCTGTAGGCATCTGAGAGACAAAACTTATGTCACTTTGAGGGAACGTATATGTCAACCTCATGTCAGAGTCTCGTCAATGTATGTCCAAGGGTTTGGACGATAGAGACATTTTAATTCTTCGAGATTATTCGAAAGTCAATTTTTAAAAAGCAAATATCTCCCGATCTGTTGGCATCTGAGAGACAAAACTTATGTCACTTTGAGGGAACGTACATGTCAACTTCATGTCAGAATCTCGTCAATGTATGTCCAAGGGTTTGGACGATAGAGACATTTTAATTTTTCGAGATTATTCGAAAGTCAATTCTTAAAAGGCAAATATCTCCCGATCTGTAGGAATCTGAGAGAAAAAACTTATGTTACTTTGAGGGAACGTATATGTCAACTTCCTGTCAGAGTCACGTCAATGTATGTCCAAGGGTTTGGAGGATAGAGACATTTTAATTTTTCGAGATTATTCGAAAGTCAATTTTTGAAAAGGCAAATATCTCCCGATCTGTAGGAATCTCAGAGACAAAACTTATGTCACTTTGAGGGAACGTATATGTCAACTTCATGTCAGAATCTCGTCAATGTATGTCTAAGGGTTTGGACGATAGAGACATTTAAATTTTTCGAGATTATTCGAAAGTCAATTATTAAAAGGCAAATATCTCCCGATCTGTAGGCATCTGAGAGACAAAACGTATGCCACTTTGAGGGAACGTATATGTCAACTTTGTGTCAGAATCTCGTCAATGTATGTCCAAGGGTTTGGACGATAGAGACATTTAAATTTTTCGAGATTATTCGAAAGTCAATTCTTAAAAGGCAAATATCTCCCGATCTGTAGGAATCTGAGAGACAAAACTTATGTCACTTTGAGGGAACGTATATGTCAACTTCCTGTCAGAGTCACGTCAATGTATGTCCAAGGGTTTGGAGGATAGAGACATTTTAATTTTTCGAGATTATTCGAAAGTCAATTTTTGAAAAGGCAAATATCTCCCGATCTGTAGGAATCTGAGAGACAAAGCTTATGTCACTTTGAGGGAACGTATATGTCAACTTCATGTCAGAATCTCGTCAATGTATTTCCAAGGGTTTGGACGATAGAGACATTTTAATTTTTCGAGATTATTCGAAAGTCAATTTTTTAAAGGCAAATATCTCCCGATCTGTAGGCATCTGAGAGACAAAACTGATGTCACTTTGAGGGAACGTATATGTCAACCTCATGTCAGAATCTCGTCAATGTATGTCCAAGGGTTTGGACGATAGAGACATTGAAATTATTAGAGATTATTCGAAAGTCAATTATTAAAAGGCAAATATCTCCCGATCTGTAGGAATCTGAGAGACAAAACTTATGTCACTTTGAGGGAACGTACATATCAACTTCATGTCAGAATCTCGTCAATGTATGTCCAAGGGTTTGGACGAGAGAGACATTTTAATTTTTCGAGATTATTCGAAAGTCAATTTTTAAAAGGCAAATATCTCCCGATCTGTAGGAATCTGAGAGACAAACCGTATGTCACATTGAGGGAACGTATATGTCAACTTCATGTCAGAGTCACGTCAATGTATGTGCAAGGGTTTGGAGGATAGAGACATCTTAATTTTTCGAGATTATTCGAAAATCAATTTTTTAAAGGCAAATATCTCCCGATCTGTAGGAATCTGAGAGACAAAACTTATGTCACTTTGAGGGAACGTATATGTAAACTTCCTGTCAGAATCTCGTCAATGTATGTCCAAGGGTTTGGACGTTAGAGACATTTTAATTTTTCGAGATTATTCGAAAGTCAATTTATGAAAAAGCAAATATCTCCCGATCTGTAGGAATCTGAGAGACAAACATTATGTCACAATGAGGGAACGTATATGTCAACTTCATGTCAGAGTCACGTCAAAGTATGTGCAAGGGTTTGGAGGATAGAGACATCTTAATTTTTCGAGATTATTCGAAAATCAATTTTTTAAAGGCAAATATCTCCCGACCTGTAGGAATCTGAGAGACAAAACTTATGTCACTTTGAGGGAACGTATATGTAAACTTCCTGTCAGAGTCACGTCAATGTATGTCCAAGGGTTTGGAGGATAGAGACATATTAATTTTTCGAGATTATTCGAAAGTCAATTTTTGAAAAGGCAAATATCTCCCGATCTGTAGGAATCTGAGAGACAAAACTTATGTCACTTTGAGGGAACGTACATGTCAACTTCATGTCAGAATCTCGTCAATGTATGTCCAAGGGTTTGGACGAGAGAGACATTTTAATTTTTCGAGATTATTCGAAAGTCAATTTTTAAAAGGCAAATATCTCCCGATCTGTAGGCATCTGATAGACAAAACTTATGTCACGTTGAGGGAACGTATATGTCAACCTCATGCCAGAATCTCGTCAATGTATGTCTAAGGGTTTGGACGATAGAGACATTTAAATTTTTCGAGATTATTCGAAAGTCAATTATTAAAATTCAAATATCTCCCGATCTGTAGGCATCTGAGAGACATACCTTATGCCACTTTGAGGGAACGTATATGTCAACTTCCTGTCAGAGTCACGTCAATGTATGTCCTAGGGTTTGGAGGATAGAGACATTTTAATTTTTCGAGATTATTCGAAAGTCAATTTTTGAAAAGGCAAATATCTCCCGATCTGTAGGAATCTGAGAGACAAAACTTATGTCACTTTGAGGGAACGTATATGTCAACTTCATGTCAGAATCTCGTCAATGTATGTCCAAGGGTTTGGACGATAGAGATATTTAATTTTTTCGAGATTATTCGAAAGTCAATTATTAAAAGGCAAATATCTCCCGATCTGTTGGCATCTGAGCGACAAAACTTATGCCACTTTGAGGGAACGTATATGTCAACTTCATGTCAGAATCTCGTCAATGTATGTCCAAGGGTTTGGACGATAGAGACATTTTAATTTTTCGAGATTATTCGAAAGTCAATTCTTAAAAGGCAAATATCTCCCGATCTGTAGGAATCTGAGAGACAAAACTTATGTCACTTTGAGGGAACGTATATGTCAACTTCCTGTCACAGTCACGTCAATGTATGTCCAAGGGTTTGGAGGATAGAGACATATAAATTTTTCGAGATTATTCGAAAGTCAATTTTTGAAAAGGCAAATATCTCCCGATTTGTAGGAATCTGAGAGACAAAACTTATGTCACTTTGAGGGAACGTACATGTCAACTTCATGTCAGAATCTCGTCAATGTATGTCCAAGTGTTTGGACGAGAGAGACATTTTAATTTTTCGAGATTATTCGAAAGTCAATTTTTAAAAGGCAAATATCTCCCGATCTGTAGGCATCTGAGAGACAAAACTTATGTCACTTTGAGGGAACGTATATGTCAACCTCATGTCAGAGTCTCGTCAATGTATGTCCAAGGGTTTGGACGATAGAGACATTTTAATTCTTCGAGATTATTCGAAAGTCAATTTTTAAAAAGCAAATATCTCCCGATCTGTTGGCATCTGAGAGACAAAACTTATGTCACTTTGAGGGAACGTAGATGTCAACTTCATGTCAGAATCTCGTCAATGTATGTCCAAGGGTTTGGACGATAGAGACATTTTAATTTTTCGAGATTATTCGAAAGTCAATTATTAAAAGGCAAATATCTCCCGATCTGTAGGAATCTGAGAGAAAAAACTTATGTTACTTTGAGGGAACGTATATGTCAACTTCCTGTCAGAGTCACGTCAATGTATGTCCAAGGGTTTGGAGGATAGAGACATTTTAATTTTTCGAGATTATTCGAAAGTCAATTTTGAAAAGGCAAATATCTCCCGATCTGTAGGAATCTGAGAGACAAAACTTATGTCACTTTGAGGGAACGTATATGTCAACTTCATGTCAGAATCTCGTCAATGTATGTCCAAGGGTTTGGACGATAGAGACATTTAAATTATTAGAGATTATTCGAAAGTCAATTATTAAAAGGCAAATATCTCCCGATCTGTAGGAATCTGAGAGACAAAACTTATGTCACTTTGAGGGAACGTACATGTCAACTTCATGTCAGAATCTCGTCAATGTATGTGAAAGGGTTTGGACGATAGAGACATTTAAATTTTTCGAGATTATTCGAAAGTCAATTTTTAAAAGACAAATATCTCCCGATCTGTAGGAATCTGAGAGACAAAACTTATGTCACTTTGAGGGAACGTGTGTGTCAACTTCATGTCAGAATATCGTCAATGTATGTCCAAGGGTTTGGACGATAGAGACATTTTAATTTTTCGAGATTATTCGAAAGTCAATTCTTAAAAGGCAAATATCTCCCGATCTGTAGGAATCTGAGAGACAAAACTGATGTCACTTTGAGGGAAGACATATGTCAAGTTCATGTCAGAATCTCGTCAATGTATGTCCAAGGGTTTGGACGATAGAGACATTTTAATTTTTCGAGATTATTCGAAAGTCAATTATTTAAAGGCAAATATCTCCCGATCTGTAGGCATCTGAGAGACAAAACTTATGTCACTTTGAGGGAACGTATATGTCAACCTCATGTCAGAGTCTCGTCAATGTATGTCCAAGGGTTTGGACGATAGAGACATTTTAATTTTTCGAGATTATTCGAAAGTCAATTTTTAAAAAGCAAATATCTCCCGATCTGTTGGCATCTGAGAGACAAAACTTATGTCACTTTGAGGGAACGTACATGTCAACTTCATGTCAGAATCTCGTCAATGTATGTCCAAGGGTTTGGACGATAGAGACATTTTAATTTTTCGAGATTATTCGAAAGTCAATTCTTAAAAGGCAAATATCTCCCGATCTGTAGGAATCTGAGAGAAAAAACTTATGTTACTTTGAGGGAACGTATATGTCAACTTCCTGTCAGAGTCACGTCAATGTATGTCCAAGGGTTTGGAGGATAGAGACATTTTAATTTTTCGAGATTATTCGAAAGTCAATTTTTGAAAAGGCAAATATCTCCCGATCTGTAGGAATCTCAGAGACAAAACTTATGTCACTTTGAGGGAACGTATATGTCAACTTCATGTCAGAATCTCGTCAATGTATGTCTAAGGGTTTGGACGATAGAGACATTTAAATTTTTCGAGATTATTCGAAAGTCAATTATTAAAAGGCAAATATCTCCCGATCTGTAGGCATCTGAGAGACAAAACTTATGCCACTTTGAGGGAACGTATATGTCAACTTTGTGTCAGAATCTCGTCAATGTATGTCCAAGGGTTTGGACGATAGAGACATTTAAATTTTTCGAGATTATTCGAAAGTCAATTCTTAAAAGGCAAATATCTCCCGATCTGTAGGAATCTGAGAGACAAAACTTATGTCACTTTGAGGGAACGTATATGTCAACTTCCTGTCAGAGTCACGTCAATGTATGTCCAAGGGTTTGGAGGATAGAGACATTTTAATTTTTCGAGATTATTCGAAAGTCAATTTTTGAAAAGGCAAATATCTCCCGATCTGTAGGAATCTGAGAGACAAAGCTTATGTCACTTTGAGGGAACGTATATGTCAACTTCATGTCAGAATCTCGTCAATGTATTTCCAAGGGTTTGGACGATAGAGACATTTTAATTTTTCGAGATTATTCGAAAGTCAATTTTTAAAGGCAAATATCTCCCGATCTGTAGGCATCTGAGAGACAAAAATGATGTCACTTTGAGGGAACGTATATGTCAACCTCATGTCAGAATCTCGTCAATGTATGTCCAAGGGTTTGGACGATAGAGACATTGAAATTATTAGAGATTATTCGAAAGTCAATTATTAAAAGGCAAATATCTCCCGATCTGTAGGAATCTGAGAGACAAAACTTATGTCACTTTGAAGGAACGTACATGTCAACTTCATGTCAGAATCTCGTCAATGTATGTCCAAGGGTTTGGACGAGAGAGACATTTTAATTTTTCGAGATTATTCGAAAGTCAATTTTTAAAAGGCAAATATCTCCCGATCTGTAGGCATCTGAGAAACAAAACTTATGTCACTTTGAGGGAACGTATATGTAAACTTCCTGTCAGAGTCACGTCAATGTATGTCCAAGGGTTTGGAGGATAGAGACATTTTAATTTTTCGAGATTATTCGAAAGTCAATTTTTGAAAAGGCAAATATCTTCCGATCTGTAGGAATCTGAGAGACAAAACTTATGTCACTTTGAGGGAAAGTATATGTCAACTTGCTGTCAGAGTCACGTCAATGTATGTCCAAGGGTTTGGACGATAGAGACATTTTAATTTTTCGAGATTATTCGAAAGTAACTTTTTGATAAAGCAAATATCTCCCGATCTGTAGGAATCTGAGAGACAAACCGTATGTCACATTGAGGGAACGTATATGTCAACTTCATGTCAGAGTCACGTCAATGTATGTGCAAGGGTTTGGAGGATAGAGACATCTTAATTTTTCGAGATTATTCGAAAATCAATTTTTTAAAGGCAAATATCTCCCGATCTGTAGGAATCTGAGAGACAAAACTTATGTCACTTTGAGGGAACGTATATGTAAACTTCCTGTCAGAATCTCGTCAATGTATGTCCAAGGGTTTGGACGTTAGAGACATTTTAATTTTTCGAGATTATTCGAAAGTCAATTTATGAAAAAGCAAATATCTCCCGATCTGTAGGAATCTGAGAGACAAACATTATGTCACAATGAGGGAACGTATATGTCAACTTCATGTCAGAGTCACGTCAAAGTATGTGCAAGGGTTTGGAGGATAGAGACATATTAATTTTTCGAGATTATTCGAAAATCAATTTTTTAAAGGCAAATATCTCCCGATCTGTAGGAATCTGAGAGACAAAACTTATGTCACTTTGAGGGAACGTATATGTAAACTTCCTGTCAGAGTCACGTCAATGTATGTCCAAGGGTTTGGAGGATAGAGACATATTAATTTTTCGAGATTATTCGAAAGTCAATTTTTGAAAAGGCAAATATCTCCCGATCTGTAGGAATCTGAGAGACAAAACTTATGTCACTTTGAGGGAACGTACATGTCAACTTCATGTCAGAATCTCGTCAATGTATGTCCAAGGGTTTGGACGAGAGAGACATTTTAATTTTTCGAGATTATTCGAAAGTCAATTTTTAAAAGGCAAATATCTCCCGATCTGTAGGCATCTGATAGACAAAACTTATGTCACGTTGAGGGAACGTATATGTCAACCTCATGCCAGAATCTCGTCAATGTATGTCTAAGGGTTTGGACGATAGAGACATTTAAATTTTTCGAGATTATTCGAAAGTCAATTATTAAAATTCAAATATCTCCCGATCTGTAGGCATCTGAGAGACATACCTTATGCCACTTTGAGGGAACGTATATGTCAACTTCCTGTCAGAGTCACGTCAATGTATGTCCTAGGGTTTGGAGGATAGAGACATTTTAATTTTTCGATATTATTCGAAAGTCAATTTTTGAAAAGGCAAATAACTCCCGATCTGTAGGAATCTGAGAGACAAAACTTATGTCACTTTGAGGGAACGTATATGTCAACTTCATGTCAGAATCTCGTCAATGTATGTCCAAGGGTTTGGACGATAGAGATATTTAATTTTTTCGAGATTATTCGAAAGTCAATTATTAAAAGGCAAATATCTCCCGATCTGTTGGCATCTGAGCGACAAAACTTATGCCACTTTGAGGGAACGTATATGTCAACTTCATGTCAGAATCTCGTCAATGTATGTCCAAGGGTTTGGACGATAGAGACATTTTAATTTTTCGAGATTATTCGAAAGTCAATTCTTAAAAGGCAAATATCTCCCGATCTGTAGGAATCTGAGAGACAAAACTTATGTCACTTTGAGGGAACGTATATGTCAACTTCCTGTCACAGTCACGTCAATGTATGTCCAAGGGTTTGGAGGATAGAGACATTTAAATTTTTCGAGATTATTCGAAAGTCAATTTTTGAAAAGGCAAATATCTCCCGATTTGTAGGAATCTGAGAGACAAAACTTATGTCACTTTGAGGGAACGTACATGTCAACTTCATGTCAGAATCTCGTCAATGTATGTCCAAGGGTTTGGACGAGAGAGACATTTTAATTTTTCGAGATTATTCGAAAGTCAATTATTAAAAGGCAAATATCTCCCGATCTGTAGGCATCTGAGAGACAAAACTTATATCACTTTGAGGGAACGTATATGTAAACTTCCTGTCAGAGTCACGTCAATGTATGTCCAAGGGTTTGGAGGATAGACACATTTTAATTTTTCGAGATTATTCGAAAGTCAATTTTTGAAAAGGCAAATATCTTCCGATCTGTAGGAATCTGAGAGACAAAACTTATGTCACTTTGAGGGAACGTATATGTCAACTTCATGTCAGAATCTCGTCAATGTATGTGAAAGGGTTTGGACGATAGAGACATTTAAATTTTTCGAGATTATTCGAAAGTCAATTTTTAAAAGACAAATATCTCCCGATCTGTAGGAATCTGAGAGACAAAACTTATGTCACGTTGAGGGAACGTATATGTCAACCTCATGCCAGAATCTCGTCAATGTATGTCCAAGGGATTGGACGATAGAGACATTTTAATTTTTCGAGATTATTCGAAAGTCAATTATTAAAATTCAAATATGTCCCGATCTGTAGGCATCTGAGAGACATACCTTATGCCACTTTGAGGGAACGTATATGTCAACTTCATGTCAGAATCTCGTCAATGTATGTCCAAGGGTTTGGACGATAGAGACATTTTAATTTTTCGAGATTATTCGAAAGTCAATTCTTAAAAGGCAAATATCTCCCGATCTGTAGGAATCTGAGAGACAAAACTAATGTCACTTTGAGGGAACGTATATGTCAACTTCCTGTCAGAGTCACGTCAATGTATGTCCAAGGGTTTGGAGGATAGAGACATTTTAATTTTTCGAGATTATTCGAAAGTCAATTTTTGAAAAGGCAAATATCTCCCGATCTGTAGGAATCTGAGAGACAAAACTTATGTCACTTTGAGGGAACGTACATGTCAACTTCGTGTCAGAATCTCGTCAATGTATGTCCAAGGGTTTGGACGAGAGAGACATTTTAATTTTTCGAGATTATTCGAAAGTCAATATATAAAGGCAAATATCTCCCGATCTGTAGGCATCTGAGAGACAAAACTTATGTCACTTTGAGGGAACGTATATGTAAACGTCCTGTCAGAGTCACGTCAATGTATGTAAAAGGGTTTGGAGGATAGACACATTTTAATTTTTCGAGATTATTCGAAAGTCAATTTTTGAAAAGGCAAATATCTTCCGATCTGTAGGAATCTGAGAGACAAAACTTATGTCACTTTGAGGGAACGTATATGTCAACTTCATGTCAGAATCTCGTCAATGTATGTGAAAGGGTTTGGACGATAGAGACATTTAAATTTTTCGAGATTATTCGAAAGTCAATTTTTAAAAGACAAATATCTCCCGATCTGTAGGAATCTGAGAGACAAAACTTATGTCACTTTGAGGGAACGTGTGTGTCAACTTCATGTCAGAATATCGTCAATGTATGTAAAAGGGTTTGGACGATAGAGACATTTTAATTTTTCGAGATTATTCGAAAGTCAATTCTTAAAAGGCAAATATCTCCCGATCTGTAGGAATCTGAGAGACAAAACTTATGTCACTTTGAGGGAACGTATATGTCAACTTCATGTCAGAATCTCGTCAATGTATGTCCAAGGGTTTGGACGATAGAGATATTTTAATTTTTCGAGATTATTCGAAAGTCAATTATTAAAAGGCAAATATCTCCCGATCTGTTGGCATCAGAGAGACAAAACTTATGCCACTTTGAGGGAACGTATATGTCAACTTCATGTCAGAATCTTGTCAATGTATGTCCAAGGGTTTGGACGATAGAGATATTTTAATTTTTCGAGATTATTCGAAAGTCAATTCTTAAAAGGCAAATATCTCCCGATCTGTAGGAATCTGAGAGACAAAACTTATGTCACTTTGAGGGAACGTATATGTCAACTTCCTGTCAGAGTCACGTCAATGTATGTCCAAGGGTTTGGAGGATAGAGACATTTTAATTTTTCGAGATTATTCGAAAGTCAATTTTTGAAAAGGCAAATATCTCCCGATCTGTAGGAATCTGAGAGACAAAACTTATGTCACTTTGAGGGAACGTACATGTCAACTTCATGTCAGAATCTCGTCAATGTATGTCCAAGGGTTTGGATGAGAGAGACATTTTAATTTTTCGAGATTATTCGAAAGTCAATTTTTAAAAGGCAAATATCTCCCGATCTGTAGGCATCTGAGAGACAAAACTTATGTCACTTTGAGGGAACGTATATGTAAACTTCCTGTCAGAGTCACGTCAATGTATGTCCAAGGGTTTGGAGGATAGACACATTTTAATTTTTCGAGATTATTCGAAAGTCAATTTTTGAAAAGGCAAATATCTTCCGATCTGTAGGAATCTGAGAGACAAAACTTATGTCACTTTGAGGGAACGTATATGTCAACTTCATGTCAGAATCTCGTCAATGTATGTGAAAGGGTTTGGACGATAGAGACATTTAAATTTTTCGAGATTATTCGAAAGTCAATTTTTAAAAGACAAATATCTCCCGATCTGTAGGAATCTGAGAGACAAAACTTATGTCACTTTGAGGGAACGTATATGTCAACTTGCTGTCAGAGTCACGTCAATGTATGTAAAAGGGTTTGGACGATAGAGACATTTTAATTTTTCGAGATTATTCGAAAGTCAATTTTTGAAAAAGCAAATATCTCCAGATCTGTAGGAATCTGAGAGACAACGCTCATGTCACTTTGAGGGAAGGCATATGTCAAGTTCATGTCAGAATGTCGTCAATGTATGTCCAAGGGTTTGGACGATAGAGACATTTTAATTTTTCGAGATTATTCGAAAGTCAATTTTTGAAAAAGCAAATATCTCCCGATCTGTTGGCATCTGAGAGACAAAACTTATGTCACTTTGAGGGAACGTACATGTTAACTTCATGTCAGAATCTCGTCAATGTATGTCCAAGGGTTTGGACGATAGAGACATTTTAATTTTTCGAGATTATTCGAAAGTCAATTCTTAAAAGGCAAATATCTCCCGATCTGTAGGAATCTGAGAGACAAAACTTATGACACTTTGAGGGAACGTATATGCCAACTTCCTGTCAGAGTCACGTCAATGTATGTCCAAGGGTTTGGAGGATAGAGACATTTCAATTTTTCGAGATTATTCGAAAGTCAATTTTTGAAAAGGCAAATATCTCCCGATCTGTAGGAATCTGAGAGACAAAACTTATGTCACTTTGAGGGAACGTATATGTCAACTTCATGTCAGAATCTCGTCAATGTATGTCCAAGGGTTTGGACGATAGAGACATTTTAATTTTTCGAGATTATTCGAAAGTCAATTTTTTAAAGGCAAATATCTCCCGATCTGTAGGCATCTGAGAGACAAAACTGATGTCACTTTGAGGGAACGTATATGTCAACCTCATGTCAGAATCTCGTCAATGTATGTCCAAGGGTTTGGACGATAGAGACATTTAAATTATTAGAGATTATTCGAAAGTCAATTATTAAAAGGCAAATATCTCCCGATCTGTAGGAATCTGAGAGACAAAACTTATATCACTTTGAGGGAACGTACATGTCAACTTCATGTCAGAATCTCGCCAATGTATGTCCAAGGGTTTGGACGAGAGAGACATTTTAATTTTTCGAGATTATTCGAAAGTCAATTTTTAAAAGGCAAATATCTCCCGATCTGTAGGCATCTGAGAGACAAAACTTATGTCACTTTGAGGGAACGTACATGTCAACTTCATGTCAGAATCTCGTCAATGTATGTCCAAGGGTTTGGACGATAGAGACATTTTAATTTTTCGAGATTATTCGAAAGTCAATTCTTAAAAGGCAAATATCTCCCGATCTGTAGGAATCTGAGAGACAAAACTTATGACACTTTGAGGGAACGTATATGCCAACTTCCTGTCAGAGTCACGTCAATGTATGTCCAAGGGTTTGGAGGATAGAGACATTTCAATTTTTCGAGATTATTCGAAAGTCAATTTTTGAAAAGGCAAATATCTCCCGATTTGTAGGAATCTGAGAGACAAAACTTATGTCACTTTGAGGGAACGTACATGTCAACTTCATGTCAGAATCTCGTCAATGTATGTCCAAGTGTTTGGACGAGAGAGACATTTTAATTTTTCGAGATTATTCGAAAGTCAATTTTTAAAAGGCAAATATCTCCCGATCTGTAGGCATCTGAGAGACAAAACTTATGTCACTTTGAGGGAACGTATATGTCAACCTCATGTCAGAGTCTCGTCAATGTATGTCCAAGGGTTTGGACGATAGAGACATTTTAATTCTTCGAGATTATTCGAAAGTCAATTTTTAAAAAGCAAATATCTCCCGATCTGTTGGCATCTGAGAGACAAAACTTATGTCACTTTGAGGGAACGTAGATGTCAACTTCATGTCAGAATCTCGTCAATGTATGTCCAAGGGTTTGGACGATAGAGACATTTTAATTTTTCGAGATTATTCGAAAGTCAATTATTAAAAGGCAAATATCTCCCGATCTGTAGGAATCTGAGAGAAAAAACTTATGTTACTTTGAGGGAACGTATATGTCAACTTCCTGTCAGAGTCACGTCAATGTATGTCCAAGGGTTTGGAGGATAGAGACATTTTAATTTTTCGAGATTATTCGAAAGTCAATTTTGAAAAGGCAAATATCTCCCGATCTGTAGGAATCTGAGAGACAAAACTTATGTCACTTTGAGGGAACGTATATGTCAACTTCATGTCAGAATCTCGTCAATGTATGTCCAAGGGTTTGGACGATAGAGACATTTAAATTATTAGAGATTATTCGAAAGTCAATTATTAAAAGGCAAATATCTCCCGATCTGTAGGAATCTGAGAGACAAAACTTATGTCACTTTGAGGGAACGTACATGTCAACTTCATGTCAGAATCTCGTCAATGTATGTGAAAGGGTTTGGACGATAGAGACATTTAAATTTTTCGAGATTATTCGAAAGTCAATTTTTAAAAGACAAATATCTCCCGATCTGTAGGAATCTGAGAGACAAAACTTATGTCACTTTGAGGGAACGTGTGTGTCAACTTCATGTCAGAATATCGTCAATGTATGTCCAAGGGTTTGGACGATAGAGACATTTTAATTTTTCGAGATTATTCGAAAGTCAATTCTTAAAAGGCAAATATCTCCCGATCTGTAGGAATCTGAGAGACAAAACTGATGTCACTTTGAGGGAAGACATATGTCAAGTTCATGTCAGAATCTCGTCAATGTATGTCCAAGGGTTTGGACGATAGAGACATTTTAATTTTTCGAGATTATTCGAAAGTCAATTATTTAAAGGCAAATATCTCCCGATCTGTAGGCATCTGAGAGACAAAACTTATGTCACTTTGAGGGAACGTATATGTCAACCTCATGTCAGAGTCTCGTCAATGTATGTCCAAGGGTTTGGACGATAGAGACATTTTAATTTTTCGAGATTATTCGAAAGTCAATTTTTAAAAAGCAAATATCTCCCGATCTGTTGGCATCTGAGAGACAAAACTTATGTCACTTTGAGGGAACGTACATGTCAACTTCATGTCAGAATCTCGTCAATGTATGTCCAAGGGTTTGGACGATAGAGACATTTTAATTTTTCGAGATTATTCGAAAGTCAATTCTTAAAAGGCAAATATCTCCCGATCTGTAGGAATCTGAGAGAAAAAACTTATGTTACTTTGAGGGAACGTATATGTCAACTTCCTGTCAGAGTCACGTCAATGTATGTCCAAGGGTTTGGAGGATAGAGACATTTTAATTTTTCGAGATTATTCGAAAGTCAATTTTTGAAAAGGCAAATATCTCCCGATCTGTAGGAATCTCAGAGACAAAACTTATGTCACTTTGAGGGAACGTATATGTCAACTTCATGTCAGAATCTCGTCAATGTATGTCTAAGGGTTTGGACGATAGAGACATTTAAATTTTTCGAGATTATTCGAAAGTCAATTATTAAAAGGCAAATATCTCCCGATCTGTAGGCATCTGAGAGACAAAACTTATGCCACTTTGAGGGAACGTATATGTCAACTTTGTGTCAGAATCTCGTCAATGTATGTCCAAGGGTTTGGACGATAGAGACATTTAAATTTTTCGAGATTATTCGAAAGTCAATTCTTAAAAGGCAAATATCTCCCGATCTGTAGGAATCTGAGAGACAAAACTTATGTCACTTTGAGGGAACGTATATGTCAACTTCCTGTCAGAGTCACGTCAATGTATGTCCAAGGGTTTGGAGGATAGAGACATTTTAATTTTTCGAGATTATTCGAAAGTCAATTTTTGAAAAGGCAAATATCTCCCGATCTGTAGGAATCTGAGAGACAAAGCTTATGTCACTTTGAGGGAACGTATATGTCAACTTCATGTCAGAATCTCGTCAATGTATTTCCAAGGGTTTGGACGATAGAGACATTTTAATTTTTCGAGATTATTCGAAAGTCAATTTTTTAAAGGCAAATATCTCCCGATCTGTAGGCATCTGAGAGACAAAAATGATGTCACTTTGAGGGAACGTATATGTCAACCTCATGTCAGAATCTCGTCAATGTATGTCCAAGGGTTTGGACGATAGAGACATTGAAATTATTAGAGATTATTCGAAAGTCAATTATTAAAAGGCAAATATCTCCCGATCTGTAGGAATCTGAGAGACAAAACTTATGTCACTTTGAAGGAACGTACATGTCAACTTCATGTCAGAATCTCGTCAATGTATGTCCAAGGGTTTGGACGAGAGAGACATTTTAATTTTTCGAGATTATTCGAAAGTCAATTTTTAAAAGGCAAATATCTCCCGATCTGTAGGCATCTGAGAAACAAAACTTATGTCACTTTGAGGGAACGTATATGTAAACTTCCTGTCAGAGTCACGTCAATGTATGTCCAAGGGTTTGGAGGATAGAGACATTTTAATTTTTCGAGATTATTCGAAAGTCAATTTTTGAAAAGGCAAATATCTTCCGATCTGTAGGAATCTGAGAGACAAAACTTATGTCACTTTGAGGGAAAGTATATGTCAACTTGCTGTCAGAGTCACGTCAATGTATGTCCAAGGGTTTGGACGATAGAGACATTTTAATTTTTCGAGATTATTCGAAAGTAACTTTTTGATAAAGCAAATATCTCCCGATCTGTAGGAATCTGAGAGACAAACCGTATGTCACATTGAGGGAACGTATATGTCAACTTCATGTCAGAGTCACGTCAATGTATGTGCAAGGGTTTGGAGGATAGAGACATCTTAATTTTTCGAGATTATTCGAAAATCAATTTTTTAAAGGCAAATATCTCCCGATCTGTAGGAATCTGAGAGACAAAACTTATGTCACTTTGAGGGAACGTATATGTAAACTTCCTGTCAGAATCTCGTCAATGTATGTCCAAGGGTTTGGACGTTAGAGACATTTTAATTTTTCGAGATTATTCGAAAGTCAATTTATGAAAAAGCAAATATCTCCCGATCTGTAGGAATCTGAGAGACAAACATTATGTCACAATGAGGGAACGTATATGTCAACTTCATGTCAGAGTCACGTCAAAGTATGTGCAAGGGTTTGGAGGATAGAGACATATTAATTTTTCGAGATTATTCGAAAATCAATTTTTTAAAGGCAAATATCTCCCGATCTGTAGGAATCTGAGAGACAAAACTTATGTCACTTTGAGGGAACGTATATGTAAACTTCCTGTCAGAGTCACGTCAATGTATGTCCAAGGGTTTGGAGGATAGAGACATATTAATTTTTCGAGATTATTCGAAAGTCAATTTTTGAAAAGGCAAATATCTCCCGATCTGTAGGAATCTGAGAGACAAAACTTATGTCACTTTGAGGGAACGTACATGTCAACTTCATGTCAGAATCTCGTCAATGTATGTCCAAGGGTTTGGACGAGAGAGACATTTTAATTTTTCGAGATTATTCGAAAGTCAATTTTTAAAAGGCAAATATCTCCCGATCTGTAGGCATCTGATAGACAAAACTTATGTCACGTTGAGGGAACGTATATGTCAACCTCATGCCAGAATCTCGTCAGTGTATGTCTAAGGGTTTGGACGATAGAGACATTTAAATTTTTCGAGATTATTCGAAAGTCAATTATTAAAATTCAAATATCTCCCGATCTGTAGGCATCTGAGAGACATACCTTATGCCACTTTGAGGGAACGTATATGTCAACTTCCTGTCAGAGTCACGTCAATGTATGTCCTAGGGTTTGGAGGATAGAGACATTTTAATTTTTCGATATTATTCGAAAGTCAATTTTTGAAAAGGCAAATAACTCCCGATCTGTAGGAATCTGAGAGACAAAACTTATGTCACTTTGAGGGAACGTATATGTCAACTTCATGTCAGAATCTCGTCAATGTATGTCCAAGGGTTTGGACGATAGAGATATTTAATTTTTTCGAGATTATTCGAAAGTCAATTATTAAAAGGCAAATATCTCCCGATCTGTTGGCATCTGAGCGACAAAACTTATGCCACTTTGAGGGAACGTATATGTCAACTTCATGTCAGAATCTCGTCAATGTATGTCCAAGGGTTTGGACGATAGAGACATTTTAATTTTTCGAGATTATTCGAAAGTCAATTCTTAAAAGGCAAATATCTCCCGATCTGTAGGAATCTGAGAGACAAAACTTATGTCACTTTGAGGGAACGTATATGTCAACTTCCTGTCACAGTCACGTCAATGTATGTCCAAGGGTTTGGAGGATAGAGACATTTAAATTTTTCGAGATTATTCGAAAGTCAATTTTTGAAAAGGCAAATATCTCCCGATTTGTAGGAATCTGAGAGACAAAACTTATGTCACTTTGAGGGAACGTACATGTCAACTTCATGTCAGAATCTCGTCAATGTATGTCCAAGGGTTTGGACGAGAGAGACATTTTAATTTTTCGAGATTATTCGAAAGTCAATTATTAAAAGGCAAATATCTCCCGATCTGTAGGCATCTGAGAGACAAAACTTATATCACTTTGAGGGAACGTATATGTAAACTTCCTGTCAGAGTCACGTCAATGTATGTCCAAGGGTTTGGAGGATAGACACATTTTAATTTTTCGAGATTATTCGAAAGTCAATTTTTGAAAAGGCAAATATCTTCCGATCTGTAGGAATCTGAGAGACAAAACTTATGTCACTTTGAGGGAACGTATATGTCAACTTCATGTCAGAATCTCGTCAATGTATGTGAAAGGGTTTGGACGATAGAGACATTTAAATTTTTCGAGATTATTCGAAAGTCAATTTTTAAAAGACAAATATCTCCCGATCTGTAGGAATCTGAGAGACAAAACTTATGTCACGTTGAGGGAACGTATATGTCAACCTCATGCCAGAATCTCGTCAATGTATGTCCAAGGGATTGGACGATAGAGACATTTTAATTTTTCGAGATTATTCGAAAGTCAATTATTAAAATTCAAATATGTCCCGATCTGTAGGCATCTGAGAGACATACCTTATGCCACTTTGAGGGAACGTATATGTCAACTTCATGTCAGAATCTCGTCAATGTATGTCCAAGGGTTTGGACGATAGAGACATTTTAATTTTTCGAGATTATTCGAAAGTCAATTCTTAAAAGGCAAATATCTCCCGATCTGTAGGAATCTGAGAGACAAAACTAATGTCACTTTGAGGGAACGTATATGTCAACTTCCTGTCAGAGTCACGTCAATGTATGTCCAAGGGTTTGGAGGATAGAGACATTTTAATTTTTCGAGATTATTCGAAAGTCAATTTTTGAAAAGGCAAATATCTCCCGATCTGTAGGAATCTGAGAGACAAAACTTATGTCACTTTGAGGGAACGTACATGTCAACTTCGTGTCAGAATCTCGTCAATGTATGTCCAAGGGTTTGGACGAGAGAGACATTTTAATTTTTCGAGATTATTCGAAAGTCAATATATAAAGGCAAATATCTCCCGATCTGTAGGCATCTGAGAGACAAAACTTATGTCACTTTGAGGGAACGTATATGTAAACGTCCTGTCAGAGTCACGTCAATGTATGTAAAAGGGTTTGGAGGATAGACACATTTTAATTTTTCGAGATTATTCGAAAGTCAATTTTTGAAAAGGCAAATATCTTCCGATCTGTAGGAATCTGAGAGACAAAACTTATGTCACTTTGAGGGAACGTATATGTCAACTTCATGTCAGAATCTCGTCAATGTATGTGAAAGGGTTTGGACGATAGAGACATTTAAATTTTTCGAGATTATTCGAAAGTCAATTTTTAAAAGACAAATATCTCCCGATCTGTAGGAATCTGAGAGACAAAACTTATGTCACTTTGAGGGAACGTGTGTGTCAACTTCATGTCAGAATATCGTCAATGTATGTAAAAGGGTTTGGACGATAGAGACATTTTAATTTTTCGAGATTATTCGAAAGTCAATTCTTAAAAGGCAAATATCTCCCGATCTGTAGGAATCTGAGAGACAAAACTTATGTCACTTTGAGGGAACGTATATGTCAACTTCATGTCAGAATCTCGTCAATGTATGTCCAAGGGTTTGGACGATAGAGATATTTTAATTTTTCGAGATTATTCGAAAGTCAATTATTAAAAGGCAAATATCTCCCGATCTGTTGGCATCAGAGAGACAAAACTTATGCCACTTTGAGGGAACGTATATGTCAACTTCATGTCAGAATCTTGTCAATGTATGTCCAAGGGTTTGGACGATAGAGATATTTTAATTTTTCGAGATTATTCGAAAGTCAATTCTTAAAAGGCAAATATCTCCCGATCTGTAGGAATCTGAGAGACAAAACTTATGTCACTTTGAGGGAACGTATATGTCAACTTCCTGTCAGAGTCACGTCAATGTATGTCCAAGGGTTTGGAGGATAGAGACATTTTAATTTTTCGAGATTATTCGAAAGTCAATTTTTGAAAAGGCAAATATCTCCCGATCTGTAGGAATCTGAGAGACAAAACTTATGTCACTTTGAGGGAACGTACATGTCAACTTCATGTCAGAATCTCGTCAATGTATGTCCAAGGGTTTGGACGATAGAGACATTTTAATTTTTCGAGATTATTCGAAAGTCAATTCTTAAAAGGCAAATATCTCCCGATCTGTAGGAATCTGAGAGACAAAACTAATGTCACTTTGAGGGAACGTATATGTCAACTTCCTGTCAGAGTCACGTCAATGTATGTCCAAGGGTTTGGAGGATAGAGACATTTTAATTTTTCGAGATTATTCGAAAGTCAATTTTTGAAAAGGCAAATATCTCCCGATCTGTAGGAATCTGAGAGACAAAACTTATGTCACTTTGAGGGAACGTACATGTCAACTTCGTGTCAGAATCTCGTCAATGTATGTCCAAGGGTTTGGACGAGAGAGACATTTTAATTTTTCGAGATTATTCGAAAGTCAATATATAAAGGCAAATATCTCCCGATCTGTAGGCATCTGAGAGACAAAACTTATGTCACTTTGAGGGAACGTATATGTAAACGTCCTGTCAGAGTCACGTCAATGTATGTAAAAGGGTTTGGAGGATAGACACATTTTAATTTTTCGAGATTATTCGAAAGTCAATTTTTGAAAAGGCAAATATCTTCCGATCTGTAGGAATCTGAGAGACAAAACTTATGTCACTTTGAGGGAACGTACATGTCAACTTCATGTCAGAATCTCGTCAATGTATGTCCAAGGGTTTGGACGATAGAGACATTTTAATTTTTCGAGATTATTCGAAAGTCAATTTTTAAAAAGCAAATATCTCCCGATCTGTAGGAATCTGAGAGGCAAACATTATGTCACAATGAGGGAACGTATATGTCAACTTCATGTCAGAGTCACGTCAATGTATGTGCAAGGGTTTGGAGGATAGAGACATCTTAATTTTTCGAGATTATTCGAAAATCAATTTTTTAAAGGCAAATATCTCCCGATCTGTAGGAATCTGAGAGACAAAACTTATGTCACTTTGAGGGAACGAATATGTAAACTTCCTGTCAGTGTCACGTCAATGTATGTCCAAGGGTTTGGAGGATAGAGACATTTTAATTTTTCGAGATTATTCGAAAGTCAATTTTTGAAAAGGCAAATATCTTCCGATCTGTAGGAATCTGAGAGACAAAACTTATGTCACTTTGAGGGAACGTACATGTCAACTTCATGTCAGAATCTCGTCAATGTATGTCCAAGGGTTTGGACGATAGAGACATTTTAATTTTTCGAGATTATTCGAAAGTCAATTTTTAAAAAGCAAATATCTCCCGATCTGTAGGCATCTGAGAGACAAAACTTATGTCACTTTGAGGGAACGTACATGTCAACTTCATGTCAGAATCTCGTCAATGTATGTCCAAGGGTTTGGACGATAGAGACATTTTAATTATTCGAGATTATTCGAAAGTCAATTCTTAAAAGGCAAATATCTCCCGATCTGTTGGCATCTGAGAGACAAAACTTATGCCACTTTGAGGGAACGTATATGTGAACTTCATGTCAAAATCTCGTCAATGTATGTCCAAGGGTTTGGACGATAGAGACATTTTAATTTTTCGAGATTATTCGAAAGTCAATTGTTAAAAGGCAAATATCCCCCGATCTGTAGGAATCTGAGAGACAAAACTTATGTCACTTTGAGGGAACGTATATGTCAACTTCCTGTCAGAGTCACGTCAATGTATGTCCAAGGGTTTGGAGGATAGAGACATTTAAATTTTTCGAGATTATTCGAATGTCAATTTTTGAAAAGGCAAATATCTCCCGATCTGTAGGAATCTGAGAGACAAAACTTATGTCACTTTGAGGGAACGTACATGTTAACTTCACGTCAGAATCTCGTCAATGTATGTCCAAGGGTTTGGACGAGAGAGACATTTTAATTTTTCGAGATTATTCGAAAGTCAATTTTTAAAAGGCAAATATCTCCCGATCTGTATTCATCTGAGAGACAAAACTTATGTCACTTTGAGGGAACGTATATGTCAACTTCATGTCAGAATCTAGTCAATGTATGTCCAAGGGTTTGGACGATAGAGACATTTTAATTTTTCGAGATTATTCGAAAGTCAATTTTTAAAAGACAAATATCTCCCGATCTGTAGGAATCTGAGAGACAAAACTTATGTCACGTTGAGGGAACGTATATGTCAACCTCATGCCAGAATCTCGTCAACGTATGTCCAAGGGTTTGGACGATAGAGACATTTTAATTTTTCGAGATTATTCGAAAGTCAATTATTACAATTCAAATATCTCCCGATCTGTAGGCATCTGAGAGACATACCTTATGCCACTTTGAGGGAACGTATATGTCAACTTCATGTCAGAATCTCGTCAATGTATGTCCAAGGGTTTGGACGATAGAGACATTTTAATTTTTCGAGATTATTCGAAAGTCAATTCTTAAAAGGCAAATATCTCCCGATCTGTAGGAATCTGAGAGACAAAACTTATGTCACTTTGAGGGAACGTATATGTCAACTTCCTGTCAGAGTCACGTCAATGTATGTCCAAGGGTTTGGAGGATAGAGACATTTTAATTTTTCGAGATTATTCGAAAGTCAATTTTTGAAAAGGCAAATATCTCCCGATCTGTAGGAATCTGAGAGACAAAACTTATGTCACTTTGAGGGAACGTACATGTCAACTTCATGTCAGAATCTCGTCAATGTATGTCCAAGGGTTTGGACGAGAGAGACATTTTAATTTTTCGAGATTATTCGAAAGTCAATTTTTAAAGGCAAATATCTCCCGATCTGTAGGCATCTGAGAGACAAAACTTATGTCACTTTGAGGGAACGTATATGTAAACTTCCTGTCAGAGTCACGTCAATGTATGTCCAAGGGTTTGGAGGATAGACACATTTTAATTTTTCGAGATTATTCGAAAGTCAATTTTTGAAAAGGCAAATATCTTCCGATCTGTAGGAATCTGAGAGACAAAACTTATGTCACTTTGAGGGAACGTATATGTCAACTTCATGTCAGAATCTCGTCAATGTATGTGAAAGGGTTTGGACGATAGAGACATTTAAATTTTTCGAGATTATTCGAAAGTCAATTTTTAAAAGACAAATATCTCCCGATCTGTAGGAATCTGAGAGACAAAACTTATGTCACTTTGAGGGAACGTATATGTCAACTTCATGTCAGAATCTCGTCAATGTATGTCCAAGGGTTTGGACGATAGAGACATTTTAATTTTTCGAGATTATTCGAAAGTCAATTATTAAAAGGCAAATATCTCCCGATCTGTAGGAATCTGAGAGACAAAACTTATGTCACTTTGAGGGAACGTATATGTCAACTTCCTGTCAGAGTCACGTCAATGTATGTCCAAGGGTTTGGAGGATAGAGACATTTTAATTTTTCGAGATTATTCGAAAGTCAATTTTTGAAAAGGCAAATATCTCCCGATCTGTAGGAATCTGAGAGACAAAACTTATGTCACTTTGAGGGAACGTATATGTCAACTTCATGTCAGAATCTCGTCAATGTATGTCCAAGGGTTTGGACGATAGAGATATTTTAATTTTTCGAGATTATTCGAAAGTCAATTATTAAAAGGCAAATATCTCCCGATCTGTTCGCATCTGAGAGACAAAGCTTATGCCACTTTGAGGGAACGTATATGTCAACTTCATGTCAGAATCTAGTCAATGTATGTCCAAGGGTTTGGACGATAGAGACATTTTAATTTTTCGAGATTATTCGAAAGTCAATTATTACAATTCAAATATCTCCCGATCTGTAGGAATCTGAGAGACAAAACTTATGTCACTTTGAGGGAACGTATATGTCAACTTCCTGTCAGAGTCACGTCAATGTATGTCCAAGGGTTTGGAGGATAGAGACATTTAAATTTTTCGAGATTATTAGAAAGTCAATTTTTGAAAAGGCAAATATCTCCCGATCTGTAGGAATCTGAGAGACAAAACTTATGTCACTTTGAGGGAACGTATATGTAAACTTCCTGTCAGAGTCACGTCAATGTATGTCCAAGGGTTTGGAGGATAGACACATTATAATTTTTCGAGATTATTCGAAAGTCAATTTTTGAAAAGGCAAATATCTTCCGATCTGTAGGAATCTGAGAGACAAAACTTATGTCACTTTGAGGGAACGTATATGTCAACTTCATGTCAGAATCTCGTCAATGTATGTGAAAGGGTTTGGACGATAGAGTCATTTAAATTTTTCGAGATTATTCGAAAGTCAATTTTTAAAAGACAAATATCTCCCGATCTGTAGGAATCTGAGAGACAAAACTTATGTCACGTTCAGGGAACGTATATGTCAACCTCATGCCAGAATCTCGTCAACGTATGTATAAGGGTTTGGACGATAGAGACATTTAAATTTTTCGAGATTATTCGAAAGTCAATTATTACAATTCAAATATCTCCCGATCTGTAGGAATCTGAGAGACATACCTTATGCCACTTTGAGGGAACGTATATGTCAACTTCATGTCAGAATCTCGTCAATGTATGTCCAAGGGTTTGGACGATAGAGACATTTTAATTTTTCGAGATTATTCGAAAGTCAATTCTTAAAAGGCAAATATCTCCCGATCTGTAGGAATCTGAGAGACAAAACTTATGTCACTTTGAGGGAACGTATATGTCAACTTCCTGTCAGAGTCACGTCAATGTATGTCCAAGGGTTTGGAGGATAGAGACATTTTAATTTTTCGAGATTATTCGAAAGTCAATTTTTGAAAAGGCAAATATCTCCCGATCTGTAGGAATCTGAGAGACAAAACTTATGTCACTTTGAGGGAACGTACATGTCAACTTCATGTCAGAATCTCGTCAATGTATGTCCAAGGGTTTGGACGAGAGAGACATTTTAATTTTTCGAGATTATTCGAAAGTCAATTTTTAAAGGCAAATATCTCCCGATCTGTAGGCATCTGAGAGACAAAACTTATGTCACTTTGAGGGAACGTATATGTAAACTTCTTGTCAGAGTCACGTCAATGTATGTCCAAGGGTTTGGAGGATAGACACATTTTAATTTTTCGAGATTATTCGAAAGTCAATTTTTGAAAAGGCAAATATCTTCCGATCTGTAGGAATCTGAGAGACAAAACTTATGTCACTTTGAGGGAACGTATATGTCAACTTCATGTCAGAATCTCGTCAATGTATGTGAAAGGGTTTGGACGATAGAGACATTTAAATTTTTCGAGATTATTCGAAAGTCAATTTTTAAAAGACAAATATCTCCCGATCTGTAGGAATCTGAGAGACAAAACTTATGTCCCTTTGAGGGAACGTATATGTCAACTTCATGTCAGAATCTCGTCAATGTATGTCCAAGGGTTTGGACGATAGAGACATTTTAATTTTTCGAGATTATTCGAAAGTCAATTATTAAAAGGCAAATATCTCCCGATCTGTAGGAATCTGAGAGACAAAACTTATGTCACTTTGAGGGAACGTATATGTCAACTTCCTGTCAGAGTCACGTCAATGTATGTCCAAGGGTTTGGAGGATAGAGACATTTTAATTTTTCGAGATTATTCGAAAGTCAATTTTTGAAAAGGCAAATATCTCCCGATCTGTAGGAATCTGAGAGACAAAACTTATGTCACTTTGAGGGAACGTATATGTCAACTTCATGTCAGAATCTCGTCAATGTATGTCCAAGGGTTTGGACGATAGAGATATTTTAATTTTTCGAGATTATTCGAAAGTCAATTATTAAAAGGCAAATATCTCCCGATCTGTTCGCATCTGAGAGACAAAACTTATGCCACTTTGAGGGAACGTATATGTCAACTTCATGTCAGAATCTAGTCAATGTATGTCCAAGGGTTTGGACGATAGAGACATTTTAATTTTTCGAGATTATTCGAAAGTCAATTATTAAAAGGCAAATATCTCCCGATCTGTAGGAATCTGAGAGACAAAACTTATGTCACTTTGAGGGAACTTATATGTCAACTTCCTGTCAGAGTCACGTCAATGTATGTCCAAGGGTTTGGAGGATAGAGACATTTTAATTTTTCGAGATTATTCGAAAGTCAATTTTTGAAAAGGCAAATATCTCCCGATCTGTAGGAATCTGAGAGACAAAACTAATGTCACTTTGAGGGAACGTACATGTCAACTTCTATGTCAGAATCTTGTCAATGTATGTCCAAGGGTTTGGACGAGAGAGACATTTTAATTTTTCGAGATTATTCGAAAGTCAATTTTTAAAAGGCAAATATCTCCCGATCTGTAGGCATCTGAGAGACAAAACTTATGTCATTTTGAGGGAACGTATATGTAAACTTCCTGTCAGAGTCACGTCAATGTATGTCCAAGGGTTTGGAGGATAGACACATTTTAATTTTTCGAGATTATTCGAAAGTCAATTTTTGAAAAGGCAAATATCTTCCGATCTGTAGGAATCTGAGAGACAAAACTTATGTCACTTTGAGGGAACGTATATGTCAACTTCATGTCAGAATCTCGTCAATGTATGTGAAAGGGTTTGGACGATAGAGACATTTAAATTTTTCGAGATTATTCGAAAGTCAATTTTTAAAAGACAAATATCTCCCGATCTGTAGGAATCTGAGAGACAAAACTTATGTCACTTTGAGGGAACGTATATGTCAACTTGCTATCAGAGTCAAGTCAATGTATGTCCAAGGTTTTGGACGATAGAGACATTTTAATTTTTCGAGATTATTCGAAAGTCAATTTTTGAAAAAGCAAATATCTCCAGATCTGTAGTAATCTGAGAGACAAAACTCATGTCACTTTGAGGGAAGGCATATGTCAAGTTCATGTCAGAATCTCGTCAATGTATGTCCAAGGGTTTGGACGATAGAGACATTTTAATTTTTCGAGATTATTCGAAAGTCAATTATTTAAAGGCAAATATCTCCCGATCTGTAGGCATCTGAGAGACAAAACTTATGTCACTTTGAGGGAACGTATATGTCAACCTCATGTCAGAGTCTCGTCAATGTATGTCCAAGTGTTTGGACGATAGAGACATTTTAATTTCTCGAGATTATTCGAAAGTCAATTATTAAAAGGCAAATATCTCCCGATCTGTAGGAATCTGAGAGACAAAACGTATGTCACTTTGAGGGAACGTACATGTCAACTTCATGTCAGAATCTCGTCAATGTATGTCCAAGGGTTTGGACGAGAGAGACATTTTAATTTTTCGAGATTATTCGAAAGTCAATTTTTAAAAGGCAAATATCTCCCGATCTGTAGGCATCTGAGAGACAAAACTTATGTCACTTTGAGGGAACGTATGTGTAAACTTCCTGTCAGAGTCACGTCAATGTATGTCCAAGGGTTTGGAGGATAGAGACATTTTAATTTTTCGAGATTATTCGAAAGTCAATTTTTGAAAAGGCAAATATCTTCCGATCTGTAGGAATCTGAGAGACAAAACTTATGTCACTTTGAGGGAAAGTATATGTCAACTTGCTGTCAGAGTCACGTCAATGTATGTCCAAGGGTTTGGACGATAGAGACATTTTAATTTTTCGAGATTATTCGAAAGTAAATTTTTGATAAAGCAAATATCTCCCGATCTGTAGGAATCTGAGAGACAAACCTTATGTCACATTGAGGGAACTTATATGTCAACTTCATGTCAGAGTCACGTCAATGTATGTGCAAGGGTTTGGAGGATAGAGACATCTAAATTTTTCGAGATTATTCGAAAATCAATTTTTTAAAGGCAAATATCTCCCGATCTGTAGGAATCTGAGAGACAAAACTTATGTCACTTTGAGGGATCGTATATGTAAACTTCCTGTCAGAATCTCGTCAATGTATGTGCAAGGGTTTGGACGTTAGAGACATTTTAATTTTTCGAGATTATTCGAAAGTCAATTTATGAAAAAGCAAATATCTCCCGATCTGTAGGAATCTGAGAGACAAACATTATGTCACAATGAGGGAACGTATATGTCAACTTCATGTCAGAGTCACGTCAATGTATGTGCAAGGGTTTGGAGGATAGAGACATCTTAATTTTTCGAGATTATTCGAAAATCAATTTTTTAAATGCAAATATCTCCCGATCTGTAGGAATCTGAGAGACAATACTTATGTCACTTTGAGGGAACGTATATGTAAACTTCCTGTCAGAGTCACGTCAAAGTATGTCTAAGGGTTTGGAGGATAGAGACATTTAAATTTTTAGAGATTATTGGAAAGTCAATTATTAAAAGGCAAATATCTACCGATCTGTAGGCATCTGAGAGACAAAACTTATGTCACTTTGAGGGAACGTATATGTAAACTTCCTGTCAGAGTCACGTCAATGTATGTCCAAGGGTTTGGAGGATAGAGACATTTTAATTTTTCGAGATTATTCGAAAGTCAATTTTTGAAAAGGCAAATATCTCCCGATCAATAGCAATCTTAGAGACAAATCTTATGTCACTTTGAGGGAACGCATATGTCAACTTCATGTCAGAGTCTTGTCAATGTATGTCAAAGGGTTTGGACGATAGAGACATTTAAATTTTTCGAGATTATTCGAAAGTCAATTTTTAAAAGGCAAATATCTCCCGATCTGTAGGCATCTGAGAGACAAAACTTATGTCACTTTGAGGGAAAGTATATGTCAACTTGCTGTCAGAGTCACGTCAATGTATGTCCAAGGGTTTGGACGATAGAGACATTTTAATTTTTCAAGATTATTCGAAAGTAAATTTTTGATAAAGCAAATATCTCCCGATCTGTAGGAATCTGAGGGACAAAACTTATGTCACTTTGAGGGAACGTATATGTCAACTTCATGTCAGAATCTCGTCAATGTATGTGAAAGGGTTTGGACGATAGAGACATTTAAATTTTTCGAGATTATTCGAAAGTCAATTTTTAAAAGGCAAATATCTCCCGATCTGTAGGAATCTGAGAGACAAAACTTATGTCACTTTGAGGGAACGTATATGTCAACTTGCTGTCAGAGTAACGTCAATGTATGTCCAAGGGTTTGGACGATAGAGACATTTTAATTTTTCGAGATTATTCGAAAGTCAATTTTTGAAAAAGCAAATATCTCCAGATCTGTAGGAATCTGAGAGACAAAACTCATGTCACTTTGAGGGAAGGCATATGTCAACTTCATGTCAGAGTCACGTCAATGTATGTCAAAGGGTTTGGAGGATAGAGACATTTAAATTTTTAGAGATTATTCGAAAGTCAATTATTAAAAGGCAAATATCTACCGATCTGTAGGCATCTGAGAGACAAAACTTATGTCACTTTGAGGGAACGTATATGTCAACTTCCTGTCAGAGTCACGTCAATGTATGTCCAAGGGTTTGGAGGATAGAGACATTTTAATTTTTCGAGATTATTCGAAAGTCAATTTTTAAATGGCAAATATCTCCCGATCTGTAGTAATCTGAGAGACAAAACTTATGTCACTTTGAGGGAACTTATATGTCAACTTCATGTCAGAATCTCGTCAATGTATGTGAAAGGGTTTGGACGAAAGAGACATTTAAATTTTTCGAGATTATTCGAAAGTCAATTTTTAAAAGGCAAATATCTCCCGATCTGTAGGAATCTGAGAGACAAAACTTATGTCACTTTGAGGTAACGTATATGTCAACTTGCTGTCAGAGTCACGTCAATGTATGTCCAAGGGTTTGGACGATAGAGAAATTTTAATTTTTCGAGATTATTCGAAAGTCAATTTTTGAAAAAGCAAATATCTCCAGATCTGTAGGAATCTGAGAGACAAAACTTATGTCACTTTGAGGGAACGCATATGTCAAGTTCATGTCAGAATCTCGTCAATGTATGTCCAAGGGTTTGGACGATAGAGACATTTTAATTTTTCGAGATTATTCGAAAGTCAATTATTAAAAGGCAAATAGCTCCCGATCTGTCGGCATCTGAGAGACAAACCTTATGTCACTTTGAGGGAACGTGTATGTCAACCTCATGTCAGAATCTCGTCAATGTATGTCCAAGGGTTTGGACGATAGAGACATTTTAATTTTTCGAGATTATTCGAAAGTCAATTTTTAAAAAGCAAATATCTCCCGATCTGTAGGCATCTGAGAGACAAAACTTATGTCACTTTGAGGGAACGTATATGTCAACTTCGTGTCAGAATCTCGTCAATGTATGTCCAAGGGTTTGGACGATAGAGACATTTTAATTTTTCGAGATTATTCGAAAGTCAATTCTTAAAAGGCAAATATCTCCCGATCTGTAGGAATCTGAGAGACAAAACTTATGTCACTTTGAGGGAACGTATATGTCAACTTCCTGTCATAGTCACGTCAATGTATGTCCAAGGGTTTGGAGGATAGAGACATTTTAATTTTTCGAGATTATTCGAAAGTCAATTTTTGAAAAGGCAAATATCTCCCGATCTGTAGGAATCTGAGAGACAAAACTTATGTCACTTTGAGGGAACGTATATGTCAACTTCATGTCAGAATCTCGTCAATGTATTTCCAAGGGTTTGGACGATAGAGACATTTAAATTTTTCGAGATTATTCGAAAGTCAATTCTTAAAAGGCAAATATCTCCCGATACGTAGGAATCTGAGAGACAAAAGTTATGTCACTTTGAGGGAACGTATATGTCAACTTCCTGTCAGAGTCACGTCAATGTATGTCCAAGGGTTTGGAGGATAGAGACATTTTAATTTTTCGAGATTATTCGAAAGTCAATTTTTGAAAAGGCAAATATCTCCCGATCTGTAGGAATCTGACAAACAAAACTTATCTCACTTTGAGGGAACGTATATGTCAACTTCATGTCACAATCTCGTCAATGCATGTCCAAGGGTTTGGACGATAGAGACATTTTAATTTTTCGAGATTATTCGAAAGTCAATTTTTTAAAGGCAAATATCTCCCGATCTGTAGGCATCTGAGAGACAAACCTTATGTCACTTCGAGGGAACGTATATGTCAACTTCATGTCAGAATATCGTCAATGTATGTCCAAGGGTTTGGACGATAGAGACATTTTAATTTTTCGAGATTATTCGAAAGTCAATTTTAAAAGGCAAATATCTCCCGATCTGTAGGAATCTGAGAGACAAAACTTAGGTCACTTTGAGGGAACGTATATGTCAACTTCCTGTCAGTGTCACGTCAATGTATGTCCAAGGGTTTGGAGGATAGAGACATTTAAATTTTTAGAGATTATTCGAAAGTCAATTCTTAAAAGGCAAATATCTACCGATTTGTAGGCATCTGAGAGACAAAACTTATGTCACTTTGAATGAACGTATATGTCAACTTCCTGTCAGAGTCACGTCAATGTATGTCCAAGGGTTTGGAGGATAGAGACATTTTAATTTTTCGAGATTATTCGAAAGTCAATTTTTAAAAGCCAAATATCTCCCGATCTGTAGGATTCTGAGAGACAAAACTTATGTCACTTTGAGGGAAAGTATATATCAACTTGCTGTCAGAGTCACGTCAATGTATGTCCAAGGGTTTGGACGATAGAGACATTTTAGTTTTTTGAGATTATTCGAAAGTAAATTTTTGTTAAAGCAAATATCTCAGGATCTGTAGGAATCTGAGAGACAAACCTTATGTCACATTGAGGGAACGGATATGTCAACTTCATGTCAGAGTCTTGTCAATGTATGTGCAAGGGTTTGGAGGATAGAGACATTTTAATTTTTCGAGATTATTCGAAAATCAATTTTTTAAAGGCAAATATCTCCCGATCTGTAGGAATCTGAGAGACAAAACTTATGTCACTTTGAGGGAACGTATATGTAAACTTCCTGTCAAAGTCACGTCAATGTATGTCCAAGGGTTTGGAGGATAGAGACATTTTAATTTTTCGAGATTATTCGAAAGTCAATTTTTGAAAAGGCAAATATCTTCCGATCTGTAGGAATCTGAGAGACAAAACTTATGTCACTTTGAGGGAACGTATATGTCAACTTCATGTCAGAATCTCGTCAATGTATGTCCAAGGGTTTGGACGTTAGAGACATTTAAATTTTTCGAGATTATTCGAAAGTCAATTTATGAAAAAGCAAATATCTCCCGATCTGTAGGAATCTGAGAAACAAACCTTATGTCACATTGAGGGAACGTATATGTCAACTTCATGTCAGAGTCACGTCAATGTATGTGAAAGGGTTTGGAGGATAGAGACATCTTAATTTTTCGAGATTATTCGAAAATCAATTTTATAAAGGCAAATATCTCCCGAACTGTAGGAATCTGAGACACAAAACTTATGTCACTTTGAGGGAACGTATATGTAAACTTCCTGTCAGATTCACGTCAATGTATGTCCAAGGGTTTGGAGGATAGAGACATTTTAATTTTTCGAAATTATTCGAAAGTCAATTTTTGAAAAGGCAAATATCTTCCGATCTGAAGGAATCTGAGAGACAAAACTTATGTCACTTTGAGGGAACTTATATGTCAACTTCATGTCAGAATCTCGTCAATGTATGTGAAAGAGTTTGGACGATAGAGACATTTAAATTTTTCGAGATTATTCGAAAGTCAATTTTTAAAAGGCAAATATCTCCCGATCTGTAGGAATCTGAGAGACAAAACTTATGTCACTTTGAGGTAACGTATATGTCAACTTGCTGTCAGAGTCACGTCAATGTATGTCCAAGGGTTTGGACGATAGAGAAATTTTAATTTTTCGAGATTATTCGAAAGTCAATTTTTGAAAAAGCAAATATCTCCAGATCTGTAGGAATCTGAGAGACAAAACTTATGTCACTTTGAGGGAACGCATATGTCAAGTTCATGTCAGAATCTCGTCAATGTATGTCCAAGGGTTTGGACGATAGAGACATTTTAATTTTTCGAGATTATTCGAAAGTCAATTATTAAAAGGCAAATAGCTCCCGATCTGTCGGCATCTGAGAGACAAAACTTATGTCACTTTGAGGGAACGTATATGTCAACCTCATGTCAGAATCTCGTCAATGTATGTCCAAGGGTTTGGACGATAGAGACATTTTAATTTATCGAGATTATTCGAAAGTCAATTTTTAAAAAGCAAATATCTCCCGATCTGTAGGCATCTGAGAGACAAAACTTATGTCACTTTGAGGGAACGTATATGTCAACTTCGTGTCAGAATCTCGTCAATGTATGTAAAAGGGTTTGGACGATAGAGACATTTTAATTTTTCGAGATTATTCGAAAGTCAATTTTTAAAAAGCAAATATCTCCCGATCTGTAGGCATCTGAGAGACAAAACTTATGTCACTTTGAGGGAACGTATATGTCAACTTCCTGTCATAGTCACGTCAATGTATGTCCAAGGGTTTGGAGGATAGAGACATTTTAATTTTTCGAGATTATTCGAAAGTCAATTTTTGAAAAGGCAAATATCTCCCGATCTGTAGGAATCTGAGAGACAAAACTTATGTCACTTTGAGGGAACGTATATGTCAACTTCATGTCAGAATCTCGTCAATGTATGTCCAAGGGTTTGGACGATAGAGACATTTTAATTTTTCGAGATTATTCGAAAGTCAATTTTTGAAAAGGCAAATATCTCCCGATCTGTAGGAATCTGATAGACAAAACTTATTTCACTTTGAGGGAACGTATATGTCAACTTCATGTCAGAATCTCGTCAATGCATGTCCAAGGGTTTGGACGATAGAGACATTTTAATTTTTCGAGATTATTCGAAAGTCAATTTTTTAAAGGCAAATATCACCCGATCTGTAGGCATCTGTGTGACAAAACTTATGTCACTTTGAGGGAACGTATATGTCAACCTCATGTCAGAATCTCGTCAATGTATGTCCAAGGGTTTGGACGATAGAGACATTTTAATTTTTCGAGATTATTCGAAAGTCAATTATTAAAAGGCAAATATCTCCCGATCTGTAGACATCTGAGAGACAAACATTATGTCACTTTGAGGGAACGTATATGTCAACTTCATGTCAGAATCTCGTCAATGTATGTCCAAGGGTTTGGACGATAGAGACATTTTAATTTTTCGAGATTATTCGAAAGTCAATTTTTAAAAGGCAAATATCTCCCGATCTGTAGGAATCTGAGAGACAAAACTTATGTCACTTTGAGGGAACGTATATGTCAACTTCCTGTCAGAGTCACGTCAATGTATGTCCAAGGGTTTGGAGGATAGAGACATTTTAATTTTTCGAGATTATTCGAAAGTCAATTTTTGAAAAGGCAAATATTTCCCGATCTGTATTAATATGAGAGACAAAACTTATGTCACTTTGAGGGAACGTATATGTTAACTTGCTGCCAGAGTCACGTCAATGTATGTCCAAGGGTTTGGAGGATAGAGACATTTAAATTTTTAGAGATTATTCGAAAGTCAATTTTTGAAAAGGCAAATATCTCCCGATCAATAGCAATCTAAGAGACAAATCTTATGTCACTTTGAGGGAACGCATATGTCAACTTCATGTCAGAGTCTCGTCAATGTATGTCAAAGGGTTTGGACGATAGAGACATTTAAATTTTTCGAGATTATTCGAAAGTCAATTTTTAAAAGGCAAATATCTCCCGATCTGTAGGCATCTGAGAGACAAAACTTATGTCACTTTGAGGGAAAGTATATGTCAACTTGCTGTCAGAGTCACGTCAATGTATGTCCAAGGGTTTGGACGATAGAGACATTTTAATTTTTCGAGATTATTCGAAAGTAAATTTTTGATAAAGCAAATATCTCCCGATCTGTAGGAATCTGAGGGACAAAACTTATGTCACTTTGAGGGAACGTATATGTCAACTTCATGTCAGAATCTCGTCAATGTATGTGAAAGGGTTTGGACGATAGAGACATTTAAATTTTTCGAGATTATTCGAAAGTCAATTTTTAAAAGGCAAATATCTCCCGATCTGTAGGAATCTGAGAGACAAAACTTATGTCACTTTGAGGGAACGTATATGTCAACTTGCTGTCAGAGTAACGTCAATGTATGTCCAAGGGTTTGGACGATAGAGACATTTTAATTTTTCGAGATTATTCGAAAGTCAATTTTTGAAAAAGCAAATATCTCCAGATCTGTAGGAATCTGAGAGACAAAACTCATGTCACTTTGAGGGAAGGCATATGTCAACTTCATGTCAGAGTCACGTCAATGTATGTCAAAGGGTTTGGAGGATAGAGACATTTAAATTTTTAGAGATTATTCGAAAGTCAATTTTTGAAAAGGCAAATATCTACCGATCTGTAGGCATCTGAGAGACAAAACTTATGTCACTTTGAGGGAACGTATATGTCAACTTCCTGTCAGAGTCACGTCAATGTATGTCCAAGGGTTTGGAGGATAGAGACATTTTAATTTTTCGAGATTATTCGAAAGTCAATTTTTAAAAGGCAAATATCTCCCGATCTGTAGGAATCTGAGAGACAAAACTTATGTCACTTTGAGGGAACTTATATGTCAACTTCATGTCAGAATCTCGTCAATGTATGTGAAAGGGTTTGGACGATAGAGACATTTAAATTTTTCGAGATTATTCGAAAGTCAATTTTTAAAAGGCAAATATCTCCCGATCTGTAGGAATCTGAGAGACAAAACTTATGTCACTTTGAGGTAACGTATATGTCAACTTGCTGTCAGAGTCACGTCAATGTATGTCCAAGGGTTTGGACGATAGAGAAATTTTAATTTTTCGAGATTATTCGAAAGTCAATTTTTGAAAAAGCAAATATCTCCAGATCTGTAGGAATCTGAGAGACAAAACTTATGTCACGTTGAGGGAACGCATATGTCAAGTTCATGTCAGAATCTCGTCAATGTATGTCCAAGGGTTTGGACGATAGAGACATTTTAATTTTTCGAGATTATTCGAAAGTCAATTATTAAAAGGCAAATAGCTCCCGATCTGTAGGCATCTGAGAGACAAACCTTATGTCACTTTGAGGGAACGTATATGTCAACCTCATGTCAGAATCTCGTCAATGTATGTCCAAGGGTTTGGACGATAGAGACATTTTAATTTTTCGAGATTATTCGAAAGTCAATTTTTAAAAAGCAAATATCTCCCGATCTGTAGGCATCTGAGAGACAAACCTTATGTCACTTTGAGGGAACGTATATGTAAACTTCCTGTCAGAGTCACGTCAATGTATGTCCAAGGGTTTGGAGGATAGAGACATTTTAATTTTTCGAGATTATTCGAAAGTCAATTTTTGAAAAGGCAAATATCTCCCGATCAATAGCAATCTAAGAGACAAATCTTATGTCACTTTGAGGGAACGCATATGTCAACTTCATGTCAGAGTCTCGTCAATGTATGTCAAAGGGTTTGGACGATAGAGACATTTAAATTTTTCGAGATTATTCGAAAGTCAATTTTTAAAAGGCAAATATCTCCCGATCTGTAGGCATCTGAGAGACAAAACTTATGTCACTTTGAGGGAAAGTATATGTCAACTTGCTGTCAGAGTCACGTCAATGTATGTCCAAGGGTTTGGACGATAGAGACATTTTAATTTTTCGAGATTATTCGAAAGTAAATTTTTGATAAAGCAAATATCTCCCGATCTGTAGGAATCTGAGGGACAAAACTTATGTCACTTTGAGGGAACGTATATGTCAACTTCATGTCAGAATCTCGTCAATGTATGTGAAAGGGTTTGGACGATAGAGACATTTAAATTTTTCGAGATTATTCGAAAGTCAATTTTTAAAAGGCAAATATCTCCCGATCTGTAGGAATCTGAGAGACAAAACTTATGTCACTTTGAGGGAACGTATATGTCAACTTGCTGTCAGAGTAACGTCAATGTATGTCCAAGGGTTTGGACGATAGAGACATTTTAATTTTTCGAGATTATTCGAAAGTCAATTTTTGAAAAAGCAAATATCTCCAGATCTGTAGGAATCTGAGAGACAAAACTCATGTCACTTTGAGGGAAGGCATATGTCAACTTCATGTCAGAGTCACGTCAATGTATGTCAAAGGGTTTGGAGGATAGAGACATTTAAATTTTTAGAGATTATTCGAAAGTCAATTTTTGAAAAGGCAAATATCTACCGATCTGTAGGCATCTGAGAGACAAAACTTATGTCACTTTGAGGGAACGTATATGTCAACTTCCTGTCAGAGTCACGTCAATGTATGTCCAAGGGTTTGGAGGATAGAGACATTTTAATTTTTCGAGATTATTCGAAAGTCAATTTTTAAAAGGCAAATATCTCCCGATCTGTAGGAATCTGAGAGACAAAACTTATGTCACTTTGAGGGAACTTATATGTCAACTTCATGTCAGAATCTCGTCAATGTATGTGAAAGGGTTTGGACGATAGAGACATTTAAATTTTTCGAGATTATTCGAAAGTCAATTCTTAAAAGGCAATTATCTCCCGATCTGTAGGAATCTGAGAGACAAAACTTATGTCACTTTGAGGTAACGTATATGTCAACTTGCTGTCAGAGTCACGTCAATGTATGTCCAAGGGTTTGGACGATAGAGAAATTTTAATTTTTCGAGATTATTCGAAAGTCAATTTTTGAAAAAGCAAATATCTCCAGATCTGTAGGAATCTGAGAGACAAAACTTATGTCACTTTGAGGGAACGCATATGTCAAGTTCATGTCAGAATCTCGTCACTGTATGTCCAAGGGTTTGGACGATAGAGACATTTTAATTTTTCGAGATTATTCGAAAGTCAATTCTTAAAAGGCAAATATCTCCCGATCTGTAGGAATCTGAGAGACAAAACTTATGTCACTTTGAGGGAACGTATATGTCAACTTCCTGTCATAGTCACGTCAATGTATGTCCTAGGGTTTGGAGGATAGAGACATTTTAATTTTTCGAGATTATTCGAAAGTCAATTTTTGAAAAGGCAAATATCTCCCGATCTGTAGGAATCTGAGAGACAAAACTTATGTCACTTTGAGGGAACGTATATGTCAACTTCATGTCAGAATCTCGTCAATGTATGTCCAAGGGTTTGGACGATAGAGACATTTTAATTTTTCGAGATTATTCGAAAGTCAATTCTTAAAAGGCAAATATCTCCCGATACGTAGGAATCTGAGAGACAAAAGTTATGTCACTTTGAGGGAACGTATATGTCAACTTCCTGTCAGAGTCACGTCAATGTATGTCCAAGGGTTTGGACGATAGAGACATTTTAATTTTTCGAGATTATTCGAAAGTCAATTTTTGATAAAGCAAATATCTCCCGATCTGTAGGAATCTGAGGGACAAAACTTATGTCACTTTGAGGGAACGTATATGTCAACTTCATGTCAGAATCTCGTCAATGTATGTGAAAGGGTTTGGACGAAAGAGACATTTAAATTTTTCGAGATTATTCGAAAGTCAATTTTTAAAAGGCAAATATCTCCCGATCTGTAGGAATCTGAGAGACAAAACTTATGTCACTTTGAGGTAACGTATATGTCAACTTGCTGTCAGAGTCACGTCAATGTATGTCCAAGGGTTTGGACGATAGAGAAATTTTAATTTTTCGAGATTATTCGAAAGTCAATTTTTGAAAAAGCAAATATCTCCAGATCTGTAGGAATCTGAGAGACAAAACTTATGTCACTTTGAGGGAACGCATATGTCAAGTTCATGTCAGAATCTCGTCAATGTATGTCCAAGGGTTTGGACGATAGAGACATTTTAATTTTTCGAGATTATTCGAAAGTCAATTATTAAAAGGCAAATAGCTCCCGATCTGTCGGCATCTGAGAGACAAACCTTATGTCACTTTGAGGGAACGTGTATGTCAACCTCATGTCAGAATCTCGTCAATGTATGTCCAAGGGTTTGGACGATAGAGACATTTTAATTTTTCGAGATTATTCGAAAGTCAATTTTTAAAAAGCAAATATCTCCCGATCTGTAGGCATCTGAGAGACAAAACTTATGTCACTTTGAGGGAACGTATATGTCAACTTCGTGTCAGAATCTCGTCAATGTATGTCCAAGGGTTTGGACGATAGAGACATTTTAATTTTTCGAGATTATTCGAAAGTCAATTCTTAAAAGGCAAATATCTCCCGATCTGTAGGAATCTGAGAGACAAAACTTATGTCACTTTGAGGGAACGTATATGTCAACTTCCTGTCATAGTCACGTCAATGTATGTCCAAGGGTTTGGAGGATAGAGACATTTTAATTTTTCGAGATTATTCGAAAGTCAATTTTTGAAAAGGCAAATATCTCCCGATCTGTAGGAATCTGAGAGACAAAACTTATGTCACTTTGAAAGAACGTATATGTCAACTTCATGTCAGAATCTCGTCAATGTATGTCCAAGGGTTTGGACGATAGAGACATTTTAATTTTTCGAGATTATTCGAAAGTCAATTCTTAAAAGGCAAATATCTCCCGATACGTAGGAATCTGAGAGACAAAAGTTATGTCACTTTGAGGGAACGTATATGTCAACTTCCTGTCAGAGTCACGTCAATGTATGTCCAAGGGTTTGGAGGATAGAGACATTTTAATTTTTCGAGATTATTCGAAAGTCAATTTTTGAAAAGGCAAATATCTCCCGATCTGTAGGAATCTGACAAACAAAACTTATCTCACTTTGAGGGAACGTATATGTCAACTTCATGTCACAATCTCGTCAATGCATGTCCAAGGGTTTGGACGATAAAGACATTTTAATTTTTCGAGATTATTCGAAAGTCAATTTTTTAAAGGCAAATATCTCCCGATCTGTAGGCATCTGAGAGACAAACCTTATGTCACTTTGAGGGAACGTATATGTCAACTTCATGTCAGAATATCGTCAATGTATGTCCAAGGGTTTGGACGATAGAGACATTTTAATTTTTCGAGATTATTCGAAAGTCAATTTTAAAAGGCAAATATCTCCCGATCTGTAGGAATCTGAGAGACAAAACTTAGGTCACTTTGAGGGAACGTATATGTCAACTTCCTGTCAGTGTCACGTCAATGTATGTCCAAGGGTTTGGAGGATAGAGACATTTAAATTTTTAGAGATTATTCGAAAGTCAATTCTTAAAAGGCAAATATCTACCGATTTGTAGGCATCTGAGAGACAAAACTTATGTCACTTTGAATGAACGTATATGTCAACTTCCTGTCAGAGTCACGTCAATGTATGTCCAAGGGTTTGGAGGATAGAGACATTTTAATTTTTCGAGATTATTCGAAAGTCAATTTTTAAAAGCCAAATATCTCCCGATCTGTAGGAATCTGAGAGACAAAACTTATGTCACTTTGAGGGAACGTATATGTCAACTTGCTGTCAGAGTAACGTCAATGTATGTCCAAGGGTTTGGACGATAGAGACATTTTAATTTTTCGAGATTATTCGAAAGTCAATTTTTGAAAAAGCAAATATCTCCAGATCTGTAGGAATCTGAGAGACAAAACTCATGTCACTTTGAGGGAAGGCATATGTCAACTTCATGTCAGAGTCACGTCAATGTATGTCAAAGGGTTTGGAGGATAGAGACATTTAAATTTTTAGAGATTATTCGAAAGTCAATTCTTAAAAGGCAAATATCTACCGATCTGTAGGCATCTGAGAGACAAAACTTATGTCACTTTGAGGGAACGTATATGTCAACTTCCTGTCAGAGTCACGTCAATGTATGTCCAAGGGTTTGGAGGATAGAGACATTTTAATTTTTCGAGATTATTCGAAAGTCAATTTTTAAAAGGCAAATATCTCCCGATCTGTAGGAATCTGAGAGACAAAACTTATGTCACTTTGAGGGAACTTATATGTCAACTTCATGTCAGAATCTCGTCAATGTATGTGAAAGGGTTTGGACGATAGAGACATTTAAATTTTTCGAGATTATTCGAAAGTCAATTTTTAAAAGGCAAATATCTCCCGATCTGTAGGAATCTGAGAGACAAAACTTATGTCACTTTGAGGTAACGTATATGTCAACTTGCTGTCAGAGTCACGTCAATGTATGTCCAAGGGTTTGGACGATAGAGAAATTTTAATTTTTCGAGATTATTCGAAAGTCAATTTTTGAAAAAGCAAATATCTCCAGATCTGTAGGAATCTGAGAGACAAAACTTATGTCACTTTGAGGGAACGCATATGTCAAGTTCATGTCAGAATCTCGTCAATGTATGTCCAAGGGTTTGGACGATAGAGACATTTTAATTTTTCGAGATTATTCGAAAGTCAATTATTAAAAGGCAAATAGCTCCCGATCTGTAGGCATCTGAGAGACAAACCTTATGTCACTTTGAGGGAACGTATATGTCAACCTCATGTCAGAATCTCGTCAATGTATGTCCAAGGGTTTGGACGATAGAGACATTTTAATTTATCGAGATTATTCGAAAGTCAATTCTTAAAAAGCAAATATCTCCCGATCTGTAGGCATCTGAGAGACAAAACTTATGTCACTTTGAGGGAACGTATATGTCAACTTCGTGTCAGAATCTCGTCAATGTATGTAAAAGGGTTTGGACGATAGAGACATTTTAATTTTTCGAGATTATTCGAAAGTCAATTTTTAAAAAGCAAATATCTCCCGATCTGTAGGCATCTGAGAGACAAAACTTATGTCACTTTGAGGGAACGTATATGTCAACTTCCTGTCATAGTCACGTCAATGTATGTCCAAGGGTTTGGAGGATAGAGACATTTTAATTTTTCGAGATTATTCGAAAGTCAATTTTTGAAAAGGCAAATATCTCCCGATCTGTAGGAATCTGAGAGACAAAACTTATGTCACTTTGAGGGAACGTATATGTCAACTTCATGTCAGAATCTCGTCAATGTATGTCCAAGGGTTTGGACGATAGAGACATTTTAATTTTTCGAGATTATTCGAAAGTCAATTTTTGAAAAGGCAAATATCTCCCGATCTGTAGGAATCTGATAGACAAAACTTATGTCACTTTGAGGGAACGTATATGTCAACTTCATGTCAGAATCTCGTCAATGCATGTCCAAGGGTTTGGACGATAGAGACATTTTAATTTTTCGAGATTATTCGAAAGTCAATTATTAAAAGGCAAATATCTCCCGATCTGTAGGCATCTGAGAGACAAACATTATGTCACTTTGAGGGAACGTATATGTCAACTTCATGTCAGAATCTCGTCAATGTATGTCCAAGGGTTTGGACGATAGAGACATTTTAATTTTTCGAGATTATTCGAAAGTCAATTTTTAAAAGGCAAATATCTCCCGATCTGTAGGAATCTGAGAGACAAAACTTATGTCACTTTGAGGGAACGTATATGTCAACTTCCTGTCAGAGTCACGTCAATGTATGTCCAAGGGTTTGGAGGATAGAGACATTTTAATTTTTCGAGATTATTCGAAAGTCAATTTTTGAAAAGGCAAATATTTCCCGATCTGTATTAATATGAGAGACAAAACTTATGTCACTTTGAGGGAACGTATATGTTAACTTGCTGCCAGAGTCACGTCAATGTATGTCCAAGGGTTTGGAGGATAGAGACATTTAAATTTTTAGAGATTATTCGAAAGTCAATTTTTGAAAAGGCAAATATCTCCCGATCAATAGCAATCTAAGAGACAAATCTTATGTCACTTTGAGGGAACGCATATGTCAACTTCATGTCAGAGTCTCGTCAATGTATGTCAAAGGGTTTGGACGATAGAGACATTTAAATTTTTCGAGATTATTCGAAAGTCAATTTTTAAAAGGCAAATATCTCCCGATCTGTAGGCATCTGAGAGACAAAACTTATGTCACTTTGAGGGAAAGTATATGTCAACTTGCTGTCAGAGTCACGTCAATGTATGTCCAAGGGTTTGGACGATAGAGACATTTTAATTTTTCGAGATTATTCGAAAGTAAATTTTTGATAAAGCAAATATCTCCCGATCTGTAGGAATCTGAGGGACAAAACTTATGTCACTTTGAGGGAACGTATATGTCAACTTCATGTCAGAATCTCGTCAATGTATGTGAAAGGGTTTGGACGATAGAGACATTTAAATTTTTCGAGATTATTCGAAAGTCAATTTTTAAAAGGCAAATATCTCCCGATCTGTAGGAATCTGAGAGACAAAACTTATGTCACTTTGAGGGAACGTATATGTCAACTTGCTGTCAGAGTAACGTCAATGTATGTCCAAGGGTTTGGACGATAGAGACATTTTAATTTTTCGAGATTATTCGAAAGTCAATTTTTGAAAAAGCAAATATCTCCAGATCTGTAGGAATCTGAGAGACAAAACTCATGTCACTTTGAGGGAAGGCATATGTCAACTTCATGTCAGAGTCACGTCAATGTATGTCAAAGGGTTTGGAGGATAGAGACATTTAAATTTTTAGAGATTATTCGAAAGTCAATTCTTAAAAGGCAAATATCTACCGATCTGTAGGCATCTGAGAGACAAAACTTATGTCACTTTGAGGGAACGTATATGTCAACTTCCTGTCAGAGTCACGTCAATGTATGTCCAAGGGTTTGGAGGATAGAGACATTTTAATTTTTCGAGATTATTCGAAAGTCAATTTTTAAAAGGCAAATATCTCCCGATCTGTAGGAATCTGAGAGACAAAACTTATGTCACTTTGAGGGAACTTATATGTCAACTTCATGTCAGAATCTCGTCAATGTATGTGAAAGGGTTTGGACGATAGAGACATATAAATTTTTCGAGATTATTCGAAAGTCAATTTTTAAAAGGCAAATATCTCCCGATCTGTAGGAATCTGAGAGACAAAACTTATGTCACTTTGAGGTAACGTATATGTCAACTTGCTGTCAGAGTCACGTCAATGTATGTCCAAGGGTTTGGACGATAGAGAAATTTTAATTTTTCGAGATTATTCGAAAGTCAATTTTTGAAAAAGCAAATATCTCCAGATCTGTAGGAATCTGAGAGACAAAACTTATGTCACTTTGAGGGAACGCATATGTCAAGATCATGTCAGAATCTCGTCAATGTATGTCAAAGGGTTTGGACGATAGAGACATTTTAATTTTTCGAGATTATTCGAAAGTCAATTATTAAAAGGCAAATAGCCCCCGATCTGTAGGCATCTGAGAGACAAACCTTATGTCACTTTGAGGGAACGTATATGTCAACCTCATGTCAGAATCTCGTCAATGTATGTCCAAGGGTTTGGACGATAGAGACATTTTAATTTTTCGAGATTATTCGAAAGTCAATTTTTAAAAAGCAAATATCTCCCGATCTGTAGGCATCTGAGAGACAAACCTTATGTCACTTTGAGGGAACGTATATGTAAACTTCCTGTCAGAGTCACGTCAATGTATGTCCAAGGGTTTGGAGGATAGAGACATTTAAATTTTTCGAGATTATTCGAAAGTCAATTTTTGAAAAGGCAAATATCTCCCGATCAATAGCAATCTAAGAGACAAATCTTATGTCACTTTGAGGGAACGCATATGTCAACTTCATGTCAGAGTCTCGTCAATGTATGTCAAAGGGTTTGGACGATAGAGACATTTAAATTTTTCGAGATTATTCGAAAGTCAATTTTTAAAAGGCAAATATCTCCCGATCTGTAGGCATCTGAGAGACAAAACTTATGTCACTTTGAGGGAAAGTATATGTCAACTTGCTGTCAGAGTCACGTCAATTTATGTCCAAGGGTTTGGACGATAGAGACATTTTAATTTTTCGAGATTATTCGAAAGTAAATTTTTGATAAAGCAAATATCTCCCGATCTGTAGGAATCTGAGGGACAAAACTTATGTCACTTTGAGGGAACGTATATGTCAACTTCATGTCAGAATCTCGTCAATGTATGTGAAAGGGTTTGGACGATAGAGACATTTAAATTTTTCGAGATTATTCGAAAGTCAATTTTTAAAAGGCAAATATCTCCCGATCTGTAGGAATCTGAGAGACAAAACTTATGTCACTTTGAGGGAACGTATATGTCAACTTGCTGTCAGAGTAACGTCAATGTATGTCCAAGGGTTTGGACGATAGAGACATTTTAATTTTTCGAGATTATTCGAAAGTCAATTTTTGAAAAAGCAAATATCTCCAGATCTGTAGGAATCTGAGAGACAAAACTCATGTCACTTTGAGGGAAGGCATATGTCAACTTCATGTCAGAGTCACGTCAATGTATGTCAAAGGGTTTGGAGGATAGAGACATTTAAATTTTTAGAGATTATTCGAAAGTCAATTTTTGAAAAGGCAAATATCTACCGATCTGTAGGCATCTGAGAGACAAAACTTATGTCACTTTGAGGGAACGTACATGTCAACTTCCTGTCAGAGTCACGTCAATGTATGTCCAAGGGTTTGGAGGATAGAGACATTTTAATTTTTCGAGATTATTCGAAAGTCAATTTTTAAAAGGCAAATATCTCCCGATCTGTAGGAATCTGAGAGACAGAACTTATGTCACTTTGAGGGAACTTATATGTCAACTTCATGTCAGAATCTCGTCAATGTATGTGAAAGGGTTTGGACGATAGAGACATTTAAATTTTTCGAGATTATTCGAAAGTCAATTTTTAAAAGGCAAATATCTCCCGATCTGTAGGAATCTGAGAGACAAAACTTATGTCACTTTGAGGTAACGTATATGTCAACTTGCTGTCAGAGTCACGTCAATGTATGTCCAAGGGTTTGGACGATAGAGAAATTTTAATTTTTCGAGATTATTCGAAAGTCAATTTTTGAAAAAGCAAATATCTCCAGATCTGTAGGAATCTGAGAGACAAAACTTATGTCACTTTGAGGGAACGCATATGTCAAGTTCATGTCAGAGTCTCGTCAATGTATGTCCAAGGGTTTGGACGATAGAGACATTTTAATTTTTCGAGATTATTCGAAAGTCAATTATTAAAAGGCAAATAGCTCCCGATCTGTAGGCATCTGAGAGACAAACCTTATGTCACTTTGAGGGAACGTATATGTCAACCTCATGTCAGAATCTCGTCAATGTATGTCCAAGGGTTTGGACGATAGAGACATTTTAATTTTTCGAGATTATTCGAAAGTCAATTTTTAAAAAGCAAATATCTCCCGATCTGTAGGCATCTGAGAGACAAAACTTATGTCACTTTGAGGGAACGTATATGTAAACTTCCTGTCAGAGTCACGTCAATGTATGTCCAAGGGTTTGGAGGATAGAGACATTTTAATTTTTCGAGATTATTCGAAAGTCAATTTTTGAAAAGGCAAATATCTTCCGATCTGAAGGAATCTGAGAGACAAAACTTATGTCACTTTGAGGGAACTTATATGTCAACTTCATGTCAGAATCTCGTCAATGTATGTGAAAGGGTTTGGACGATAGAGACATTTAAATTTTTCGAGATTATTCGAAAGTCAATTTTTAAAAGGCAAATATCTCCCGATCTGTAGGAATCTGAGAGACAAAACTTATGTCACTTTGAGGTAACGTATATGTCAACTTGCTGTCAGAGTCACGTCAATGTATGTCCAAGGGTTTGGACGATAGAGAAATTTTAATTTTTCGAGATTATTCGAAAGTCAATTTTTGAAAAAGCAAATATCTCCAGATCTGTAGGAATCTGAGAGACAAAACTTATGTCACTTTGAGGGAACGCATATGTCAAGTTCATGTCAGAATCTCGTCAATGTATGTCCAAGGGTTTGGACGATAGAGACATTTTAATTTTTCGAGATTATTCGAAAGTCAATTCTTAAAAGGCAAATATCTCCCGATCTGTAGGAATCTGAGAGACAAAACTTATGTCACTTTGAGGGAACGTATATGTCAACTTCCTGTCATAGTCACGTCAATGTATGTCCTAGGGTTTGGAGGATAGAGACATTTAAATTTTTCGAGATTATTCGAAAGTCAATTTTTGAAAAGGCAAATATCTCCCGATCTGTAGGAATCTGAGAGACAAAACTTATGTCACTTTGAGGGAACGTATATGTCAACTTCATGTCAGAATCTCGTCAATGTATGTCCAAGGGTTTGGACGATAGAGACATTTTAATTTTTCGAGATTATTCGAAAGTCAATTCTTAAAAGGCAAATATCTCCCGATACGTAGGAATCTGAGAGACAAAAGTTATGTCACTTTGAGGGAACGTATATGTCAACTTCTGTCAGAGTCACGTCAATGTATGTCCAAGGGTTTGGACGATAGAGACATTTTAATTTTTCGAGATTATTCGAAAGTCAATTTTTGATAAAGCAAATATCTCCCGATCTGTAGGAATCTGAGGGACAAAACTTATGTCACTTTGAGGGAACGTATATGTCAACTTCATGTCAGAATCTCGTCAATGTATGTGAAAGGGTTTGGACGAAAGAGACATTTAAATTTTTCGAGATTATTCGAAAGTCAATTTTTAAAAGGCAAATATCTCCCGATCTGTAGGAATCTGAGAGACAAAACTTATGTCACTTTGAGGTAACGTATATGTCAACTTGCTGTCAGAGTCACGTCAATGTATGTCCAAGGGTTTGGACGATAGAGAAATTTTAATTTTTCGAGATTATTCGAAAGTCAATTTTTGAAAAAGCAAATATCTCCAGATCTGTAGGAATCTGAGAGACAAAACTTATGTCACTTTGAGGGAACGCATATGTCAAGTTCATGTCAGAATCTCGTCAATGTATGTCCAAGGGTTTGGACGATAGAGACATTTTAATTTTTCGAGATTATTCGAAAGTCAATTATTAAAAGGCAAATAGCTCCCGATCTGTCGGCATCTGAGAAACAAACCTTATGTCACTTTGAGGGAACGTGTATGTCAACCTCATGTCAGAATCTCGTCAATGTATGTCCAAGGGTTTGGACGATAGAGACATTTTAATTTTTCGAGATTATTCGAAAGTCAATTTTTAAAAAGCAAATATCTCCCGATCTGTAGGCATCTGAGAGACAAAACTTATGTCACTTTGAGGGAACGTATATGTCAACTTCGTGTCAGAATCTCGTCAATGTATGTCCAAGGGTTTGGACGATAGAGACATTTTAATTTTTCGAGATTATTCGAAAGTCAATTCTTAAAAGGCAAATATCTCCCGATCTGTAGGAATCTGAGAGACAAAACTTATGTCACTTTGATGGAACGTATATGTCAACTTCCTGTCATAGTCACGTCAATGTATGTCCAAGGGTTTGGAGGATAGAGACATTTTAATTTTTCGAGATTATTCGAAAGTCAATTTTTGAAAAGGCAAATATCTCCCGATCTGTAGGAATCTGAGAGACAAAACTTATGTCACTTTGAGGGAACGTATATGTCAACTTCATGTCAGAATCTCGTCAATGTATGTCCAAGGGTTTGGACGATAGAGACATTTTAATTTTTCGAGATTATTCGAAAGTCAATTCTTAAAAGGCAAATATCTCCCGATACGTAGGAATCTGAGAGACAAAAGTTATGTCACTTTGAGGGAACGTATATGTCAACTTCCTGTCAGAGTCACGTCAATGTATGTCCAAGGGTTTGGAGGATAGAGACATTTTAATTTTTCGAGATTATTCGAAAGTCAATTTTTGAAAAGGCAAATATCTCCCGATCTGTAGGAATCTGACAAACAAAACTTATCTCACTTTGAGGGAACGTATATGTCAACTTCATGTCACAATCTCGTCAATGCATGTCCAAGGGTTTGGACGATAGAGACATTTTAATTTTTCGAGATTATTCGAAAGTCAATTTTTTAAAGGCAAATATCTCCCGATCTGTAGGCATCTGAGAGACAAACCTTATGTCACTTTGAGGGAACGTATATGTCAACTTCATGTCAGAATATCGTAAATGTATGTCCAAGGGTTTGGACGATAGAGACATTTTAATTTTTCGAGATTATTCGAAAGTCAATTTTAAAAGGCAAATATCTCCCGATCTGTAGGAATCTGAGAGACAAAACTTAGGTCACTTTGAGGGAACGTATATGTCAACTTCCTGTCAGTGTCACGTCAATGTATGTCCAAGGGTTTGGAGGATAGAGACATTTAAATTTTTAGAGATTATTCGAAAGTCAATTCTTAAAAGGCAAATATCTACCGATTTGTAGGCATCTGAGAGACAAAACTTATGTCACTTTGAATGAACGTATATGTCAACTTCCTGTCAGAGTCACGTCAATGTATGTCCAAGGGTTTGGAGGATAGAGACATTTTAATTTTTCGAGATTATTCGAAAGTCAATTTTTAAAAGCCAAATATCTCCCGATCTGTAGGAATCTGAGAGACAAAACTTATGTCACTTTGAGGGAACGTATATGTCAACTTGCTGTCAGAGTAACGTCAATGTATGTCCAAGGGTTTGGACGATAGAGACATTTTAATTTTTCGAGATTATTCGAAAGTCAATTTTTGAAAAAGCAAATATCTCCAGATCTGTAGGAATCTGAGAGACAAAACTCATGTCACTTTGAGGGAAGGCATATGTCAACTTCATGTCAGAGTCACGTCAATGTATGTCAAAGGGTTTGGAGGATAGAGACATTTAAATTTTTAGAGATTATTCGAAAGTCAATTCTTAAAAGGCAAATATCTACCGATCTGTAGGCATCTGAGAGACAAAACTTATGTCACTTTGAGGGAACGTATATGTCAACTTCCTGTCAGAGTCACGTCAATGTATGTCCAAGGGTTTGGAGGATAGAGACATTTTAATTTTTCGAGATTATTCGAAAGTCAATTTTTAAAAGGCAAATATCTCCCGATCTGTAGGAATCTGAGAGACAAAACTTATGTCACTTTGAGGGAACTTATATGTCAACTTCATGTCAGAATCTCGTCAATGTATGTGAAAGGGTTTGGACGATAGAGACATTTAAATTTTTCGAGATTATTCGAAAGTCAATTTTTAAAAGGCAAATATCTCCCGATCTGTAGGAATCTGAGAGACAAAACTTATGTCACTTTGAGGTAACGTATATGTCAACTTGCTGTCAGAGTCACGTCAATGTATGTCCAAGGGTTTGGACGATAGAGAAATTTTAATTTTTCGAGATTATTCGAAAGTCAATTTTTGAAAAAGCAAATATCTCCAGATCTGTAGGAATCTGAGAGACAAAACTTATGTCACTTTGAGGGAACGCATATGTCAAGTTCATGTCAGAATCTCGTCAATGTATGTCCAAGGGTTTGGACGATAGAGACATTTTAATTTTTCGAGATTATTCGAAAGTCAATTATTAAAAGGCAAATAGCTCCCGATCTGTAGGCATCTGAGAGACAAACCTTATGTCACTTTGAGGGAACGTATATGTCAACCTCATGTCAGAATCTCGTCAATGTATGTCCAAGGGTTTGGACGATAGAGACATTTTAATTTTTCGAGATTATTCGAAAGTCAATTTTTAAAAAGCAAATATCTCCCGATCTGTAGGCATCTGAGAGACAAACCTTATGTCACTTTGAGGGAACGTATATGTAAACTTCCTGTCAGAGTCACGTCAATGTATGTCCAAGGGTTTGGAGGATAGAGACATTTTAATTTTTCGAGATTATTCGAAAGTCAATTTTTGAAAAGGCAAATATCTCCCGATCAATAGCAATCTAAGAGACAAATCTTATGTCACTTTGAGGGAACGCATATGTCAACTTCATGTCAGAGTCTCGTCAATGTATGTCAAAGGGTTTGGACGATAGAGACATTTAAATTTTTCGAGATTATTCGAAAGTCAATTTTTAAAAGGCAAATATCTCCCGATCTGTAGGCATCTGAGAGACAAAACTTATGTCACTTTGAGGGAAAGTATATGTCAACTTGCTGTCAGAGTCACGTCAATGTATGTCCAAGGGTTTGGACGATAGAGACATTTTAATTTTTCGAGATTATTCGAAAGTAAATTTTTGATAAAGCAAATATCTCCCGATCTGTAGGAATCTGAGGGACAAAACTTATGTCACTTTGAGGGAACGTATATGTCAACTTCATGTCAGAATCTCGTCAATGTATGTGAAAGGGTTTGGACGATAGAGACATTTAAATTTTTCGAGATTATTCGAAAGTCAATTTTTAAAAGGCAAATATCTCCCGATCTGTAGGAATCTGAGAGACAAAACTTATGTCACTTTGAGGGAACGTATATGTCAACTTGCTGTCAGAGTAACGTCAATGTATGTCCAAGGGTTTGGACGATAGAGACATTTTAATTTTTCGAGATTATTCGAAAGTCAATTTTTGAAAAAGCAAATATCTCCAGATCTGTAGGAATCTGAGAGACAAAACTCATGTCACTTTGAGGGAAGGCATATGTCAACTTCATGTCAGAGTCACGTCAATGTATGTCAAAGGGTTTGGAGGATAGAGACATTTAAATTTTTAGAGATTATTCGAAAGTCAATTTTTGAAAAGGCAAATATCTACCGATCTGTAGGCATCTGAGAGACAAAACTTATGTCACTTTGAGGGAACGTATATGTCAACTTCCTGTCAGAGTCACGTCAATGTATGTCCAAGGGTTTGGAGGATAGAGACATTTTAATTTTTCGAGATTATTCGAAAGTCAATTTTTAAAAGGCAAATATCTCCCGATCTGTAGGAATCTGAGAGACAAAACTTATGTCACTTTGAGGGAACTTATATGTCAACTTCATGTCAGAATCTCGTCAATGTATGTGAAAGGGTTTGGACGATAGAGACATTTAAATTTTTCGAGATTATTCGAAAGTCAATTTTTAAAAGGCAAATATCTCCCGATCTGTAGGAATCTGAGAGACAAAACTTATGTCACTTTGAGGTAACGTATATGTCAACTTGCTGTCAGAGTCACGTCAATGTATGTCCAAGGGTTTGGACGATAGAGAAATTTTAATTTTTCGAGATTATTCGAAAGTCAATTTTTGAAAAAGCAAATATCTCCAGATCTGTAGGAATCTGAGAGACAAAACTTATGTCACTTTGATGGAACGCATATGTCAAGTTCATGTCAGAATCTCGTCAATGTATGTCCAAGGGTTTGGACGATAGAGACATTTTAATTTTTCGAGATTATTCGAAAGTCAATTATTAAAAGGCAAATAGCTCCCGATCTGTAAACATCTGAGAGACAAACCTTATGTCACTTTGAGGGAACGTATATGTCAACCTCATGTCAGAATCTCGTCAATGTATGTCCAAGGGTTTGGACGATAGAGACATTTTAATTTTTCGAGATTATTCGAAAGTCAATTTTTAAAAAGCAAATATCTCCCGATCTGTAGGCATCTGAGAGACAAAACTTATGTCACTTTGAGGGAACGTATATGTAAACTTCCTGTCAGAGTCACGTCAATGTATGTCCAAGGGTTTGGAGGATAGAGACATTTTAATTTTTCGAGATTATTCGAAAGTCAATTTTTGAAAAGGCAAATATCTTCCGATCTGAAGGAATCTGAGAGACAAAACTTATGTCACTTTGAGGGAACTTATATGTCAACTTCATGTCAGAATCTCGTCAATGTATGTGATAGGGTTTGGACGATAGAGACATTTAAATTTTTCGAGATTATTCGAAAGTCAATTTTTAAAAGGCAAATATCTCCCGATCTGTAGGAATCTGAGAGACAAAACTTATGTCACTTTGAGGGAACGTATATGTCAACTTCCTGTCATAGTCACGTCAATGTATGTCCAAGGGTTTGGAGGATAGAGACATTTTAATTTTTCGAGATTATTCGAAAGTCAATTTTTAAAAGGCAAATATCTCCCGATCTGTAGGAATCTGAGAGACAAAACTTATGTCACTTTGAGGGAACTTATATGTCAACTTCATGTCAGAATCTCGTCATTGTATGTGAAAGGGTTTGGACGATAGAGACATTTAAATTTTTCGAGATTATTCGAAAGTCAATTTTTAAAAGGCAAATATCTCCCGATCTGTAGGAATCTGAGAGACAAAACTTATGTCACTTTGAGGTAACGTATATGTCAACTTGCTGTCAGAGTCACGTCAATGTATGTCCAAGGGTTTGGACGATAGAGAAATTTTAATTTTTCGAGATTATTCGAAAGTCAATTTTTGAAAAAGCAAATATCTCCAGATCTGTAGGAATCTGAGAGACAAAACTTATGTCACTTTGAGGGAACGCATATGTCAAGTTCATGTCAGAATCTCGTCAATGTATGTCCAAGGGTTTGGACGATAGAGACATTTTAATTTTTCGAGATTATTCGAAAGTCAATTATTAAAAGGCAAATAGCTCCCGATCTGTAGGCATCTGAGAGACAAACCTTATGTCACTTTGAGGGAACGTATATGTCAACCTCATGTCAGAATCTCGTCAATGTATGTCCAAGGGTTTGGACGATAGAGACATTTTAATTTTTCGAGATTATTCGAAAGTCAATTTTTAAAAAGCAAATATCTCCCGATCTGTAGGCATCTGAGAGACAAACCTTATGTCACTTTGAGGGAACGTATATGTAAACTTCCTGTCAGAGTCACGTCAATGTATGTCCAAGGGTTTGGAGGATAGAGACATTTTAATTTTTCGAGATTATTCGAAAGTCAATTTTTGAAAAGGCAAATATCTCCCGATCAATAGCAATCTAAGAGACAAATCTTATGTCACTTTGAGGGAACGCATATGTCAACTTCATGTCAGAGTCTCGTCAATGTATGTCAAAGGGTTTGGACGATAGAGACATTTAAATTTTTCGAGATTATTCGAAAGTCAATTTTTAAAAGGCAAATATCTCCCGATCTGTAGGCATCTGAGAGACAAAACTTATGTCACTTTGAGGGAAAGTATATGTCAACTTGCTGTCAGAGTCACGTCAATGTATGTCCAAGGGTTTGGACGATAGAGACATTTTAATTTTTCGAGATTATTCGAAAGTAAATTTTTGATAAAGCAAATATCTCCCGATCTGTAGGAATCTGAGGGACAAAACTTATGTCACTTTGAGGGAACGTATATGTCAACTTCATGTCAGAATCTCGTCAATGTATGTGAAAGGGTTTGGACGATAGAGACATTTAAATTTTTCGAGATTATTCGAAAGTCAATTTTTAAAAGGCAAATATCTCCCGATCTGTAGGAATCTGAGAGACAAAACTTATGTCACTTTGAGGGAACGTATATGTCAACTTGCTGTCAGAGTAACGTCAATGTATGTCCAAGGGTTTGGACGATAGAGACATTTTAATTTTTCGAGATTATTCGAAAGTCAATTTTTGAAAAAGCAAATATCTCCAGATCTGTAGGAATCTGAGAGACAAAACTCATGTCACTTTGAGGGAAGGCATATGTCAACTTCATGTCAGAGTCACGTCAATGTATGTCAAAGGGTTTGGAGGATAGAGACATTTAAATTTTTAGAGATTATTCGAAAGTCAATTTTTGAAAAGGCAAATATCTACCGATCTGTAGGCATCTGAGAGACAAAACTTATGTCACTTTGAGGGAACGTATATGTCAACTTCCTGTCAGAGTCACGTCAATGTATGTCCAAGGGTTTGGAGGATAGAGACATTTTAATTTTTCGAGATTATTCGAAAGTCAATTTTTAAAAGGCAAATATCTCCCGATCTGTAGGAATCTGAGAGACAAAACTTATGTCACTTTGAGGGAACTTATATGTCAACTTCATGTCAGAATCTCGTCAATGTATGTGAAAGGGTTTGGACGATAGAGACATTTAAATTTTTCGAGATTATTCGAAAGTGAATTTTTAAAAGGCAAATATCTCCCGATCTGTAGGAATCTGAGAGACAAAACTTATGTCACTTTGAGGTAACGTATATGTCAACTTGCTGTCAGAGTCACGTCAATGTATGTCCAAGGGTTTGGACGATAGAGAAATTTTAATTTTTCGAGATTATTCGAAAGTCAATTTTTGAAAAAGCAAATATCTCCAGATCTGTAGGAATCTGAGAGACAAAACTTATGTCACTTTGATGGAACGCATATGTCAAGTTCATGTCAGAATCTCGTCAATGTATGTCCAAGGGTTTGGACGATAGAGACATTTTAATTTTTCGAGATTATTCGAAAGTCAATTATTAAAAGGCAAATAGCTCCCGATCTGTAAACATCTGAGAGACAAACCTTATGTCACTTTGAGGGAACGTATATGTCAACCTCATGTCAGAATCTCGTCAATGTATGTCCAAGGGTTTGGACGATAGAGACATTTTAATTTTTCGAGATTATTCGAAAGTCAATTTTTAAAAAGCAAATATCTCCCGATATGTAGGCATCTGAGAGACAAAACTTATGTCACTTTGAGGGAACGTATATGTAAACTTCCTGTCAGAGTCACGTCAATGTATGTCCAAGGGTTTGGAGGATAGAGACATTTTAATTTTTCGAGATTATTCGAAAGTCAATTTTTGAAAAGGCAAATATCTTCCGATCTGAAGGAATCTGAGAGACAAAACTTATGTCACTTTGAGGGAACTTATATGTCAACTTCATGTCAGAATCTCGTCAATGTATGTGAAAGGGTTTGGACGATAGAGACATTTAAATTTTTCGAGATTATTCGAAAGTCAATTTTTAAAAGGCAAATATCTCCCGATCTGTAGGAATCTGAGAGACAAAACTTATGTCACTTTGAGGTAACGTATATGTCAACTTGCTGTCAGAGTGACGTCAATGTATGTCCAAGGGTTTGGACGATAGAGAAATTTTAATTTTTCGAGATTATTCGAAAGTCAATTTTTGAAAAAGCAAATATCTCCAGATCTGTAGGAATCTGAGAGACAAAACTTATGTCACTTTGAGGGAACGCATATGTCAAGTTCATGTCAGAATCTCGTCAATGTATGTCCAAGGGTTTGGACGATAGAGACATTTTAATTTTTCGAGATTATTCGAAAGTCAATTCTTAAAAGGCAAATATCTCCCGATCTGTAGGAATCTGAGAGACAAAACTTATGTCACTTTGAGGGAACGTATATGTCAACTTCCTGTCATAGTCACGTCAATGTATGTCCTAGGGTTTGGAGGATAGAGACATTTTAATTTTTCGAGATTATTCGAAAGTCAATTTTTGAAAAGGCAAATATCTCCCGATCTGTAGGAATCTGAGAGACAAAACTTATGTCACTTTGAGGGAACGTATATTTCAACTTCATGTCAGAATCTCGTCAATGTATGTCCAAGGGTTTGGACGATAGAGACATTTTAATTTTTCGAGATTATTCGAAAGTCAATTCTTAAAAGGCAAATATCTCCCGATAAGTAGGAATCTGAGAGACAAAAGTTATGTCACTTTGAGGGAACGTATATGTCAACTTCCTGTCAGAGTCACGTCAATGTATGTCCAAGGGTTTGGACGATAGAGACATTTTAATTTTTCGAGATTATTCGAAAGTCAATTTTTGATAAAGCAGATATCTCCCGATCTGTAGGAATCTGAGGGACAAAACTTATGTCACTTTGAGGGAACGTATATGTCAACTTCATGTCAGAATCTCGTCAATGTATGTGAAAGGGTTTGGACGAAAGAGACATTTAAATTTTTCGAGATTATTCGAAAGTCAATTTTTAAAAGGCAAATATCTCCCGATCTGTAGGAATCTGAGAGACAAAACTTATGTCACTTTGAGGTAACGTATATGTCAACTTGCTGTCAGAGTCACGTCAATGTATGTCCAAGGGTTTGGACGATAGAGAAATTTTAATTTTTCGAGATTATTCGAAAGTCAATTTTTGGAAAAGCAAATATCTCCAGATCTGTAGGAATCTGAGAGACAAAACTTATGTCACTTTGAGGGAACGCATATGTCAAGTTCATGTCAAAATCTCGTCAATGTATGTCCAAGGGTTTGGACGATAGAGACATTTTAATTTTTCGAGATTATTCGAAAGTCAATTATTAAAAGGCAAATAGCTCCCGATCTGTCGGCATCTGAGAGACAAACCTTATGTCACTTTGAGGGAACGTGTATGTCAACCTCATGTCAGAATCTCGTCAATGTATGTCCAAGGGTTTGGACGATAGAGACATTTTAATTTTTCGAGATTATTCGAAAGTCAATTTTTAAAAAGCAAATATCTCCCGATCTGTAGGCATCTGAGAGACAAAACTTATGTCACTTTGAGGGAACGTATATGTCAACTTCGTGTCAGAATCTCGTCAATGTATGTCCAAGGGTTTGGACGATAGAGACATTTTAATTTTTCGAGATTATTCGAAAGTCAATTCTTAAAAGGCAAATATCTCCCGATCTGTAGGAATCTGAGAGACAAAACTTATGTCACTTTGAGGGAACGTATATGTCAACTTCCTGTCATAGTCACGTCAATGTATGTCCAAGGGTTTGGAGGATAGAGACATTTTAATTTTTCGAGATTATTCGAAAGTCAATTTTTGAAAAGGCAAATATCTCCCGATCTGTAGGAATCTGAGAGACAAAACTTATGTCACTTTGAGGGAACGTATATGTCAACTTCATGTCAGAATCTCGTCAATGTATGTCCAAGGGTTTGGACGATAGAGACATTTTAATTTTTCGAGATTATTCGAAAGTCAATTCTTAAAAGGCAAATATCTCCCGATACGTAGGAATCTGAGAGACAAAAGTTATGTCACTTTGAGGGAACGTATATGTCAACTTCCTGTCAGAGTCACGTCAATGTATGTCCAAGGGTTTGGAGGATAGAGACATTTTAATTTTTCGAGATTATTCGAAAGTCAATTTTTGAAAAGGCAAATATCTCCCGATCTGTAGGAATCTGACAAACAAAACTTATCTCACTTTGAGGGAACGTATATGTCAACTTCATGTCACAATCTCGTCAATGCATGTCCAAGGGTTTGGACGATAGAGACATTTTAATTTTTCGAGATTATTCGAAAGTCAATTTTTTAAAGGCAAATATCTCCCGATCTGTAGGCATCTGAGAGACAAACCTTATGTCACTTTGAGGGAACGTATATGTCAACTTCATGTCAGAATATCGTCAATGTATGTCCAAGGGTTTGGACGATAGAGACATTTTAATTTTTCGAGATTATTCGAAAGTCAATTTTAAAAGGCAAATATCTCCCGATCTGTAGGAATCTGAGAGACAAAACTTAGGTCACTTTGAGGGAACGTATATGTCAACTTCCTGTCAGTGTCACGTCAATGTATGTCCAAGGGTTTGGAGGATAGAGACATTTAAATTTTTAGAGATTATTCGAAAGTCAATTCTTAAAAGGCAAATATCTACCGATTTGTAGGCATCTGAGAGACAAAACTTATGTCACTTTGAATGAACGTATATGTCAACTTCCTGTCAGAGTCACGTCAATGTATGTCCAAGGGTTTGGAGGATAGAGACATTTTAATTTTTCGAGATTATTCGAAAGTCAATTTTTAAAAGCCAAATATCTCCCGATCTGTAGGATTCTGAGAGACAAAACTTATGTCACTTTGAGGGAAAGTATATGTCAACTTGCTGTCAGAGTCACGTCAATGTATGTCCAAGGGTTTGGACGATAGAGACATTTTAGTTTTTCGAGATTATTCGAAAGTAAATTTTTGTTAAAGCAAATATCTCAGGATCTGTAGGAATCTGAGAGACAAACCTTATGTCACATTGAGGGAACGTATATGTCAACTTCATGTCAGAGTCTTGTCAATGTATGTGCAAGGGTTTGGAGGATAGAGACATTTTAATTTTTCGAGATTATTCGAAAGTCAATTTTTGAAAAGGCAAATATCTCCCGATCTGTAGGAATCTGAGAGACAAAACTTATGTCACTTTGAGGGAACGTATATGTCAACTTCATGTCAGAATCTCGTCAATGTATGTCCAAGGGTTTGGACGATAGAGACATTTTAATTTTTCGAGATTATTCGAAAGTCAATTCTTAAAAGGCAAATATCTCCCGATACGTAGGAATCTGAGAGACAAAAGTTATGTCACTTTGAGGGAACGTATATGTCAACTTCCTGTCAGAGTCACGTCAATGTATGTCCAAGGGTTTGGAGGATAGAGACATTTTAATTTTTCGAGATTATTCGAAAGTCAATTTTTGAAAAGGCAAATATCTCCCGATCTGTAGGAATCTGACAAACAAAACTTATCTCACTTTGAGGGAACGTATATGTCAACTTCATGTCACAATCTCGTCAATGCATGTCCAAGGGTTTGGACGATAGAGACATTTTAATTTTTCGAGATTATTCGAAAGTCAATTTTTTAAAGGCAAATATCTCCCGATCTGTAGGCATCTGAGAGACAAACCTTATGTCACTTTGAGGGAACGTATATGTCAACTTCATGTCAGAATATCGTCAATGTATGTCCAAGGGTTTGGACGATAGAGACATTTTAATTTTTCGAGATTATTCGAAAGTCAATTTTAAAAGGCAAATATCTCCCGATCTGTAGGAATCTGAGAGACAAAACTTAGGTCACTTTGAGGGAACGTATATGTCAACTTCCTGTCAGTGTCACGTCAATGTATGTCCAAGGGTTTGGAGGATAGAGACATTTAAATTTTTAGAGATTATTCGAAAGTCAATTCTTAAAATGCAAATATCTACCGATTTGTAGGCATCTGAGAGACAAAACTTATGTAACTTTGAATGAACGTATATGTCAACTTCCTGTCAGAGTCACGTCAATGTATGTCCAAGGGTTTGGAGGATAGAGACATTTTAATTTTTCGAGATTATTCGAAAGTCAATTTTTAAAAGCCAAATATCTCCCGATCTGTAGGATTCTGAGAGACAAAACTTATGTCACTTTGAGGGAAAGTATATGTCAACTTGCTGTCAGAGTCACGTCAATGTATGTCCAAGGGTTTGGACGATAGAGACATTTTAGTTTTTCGAGATTATTCGAAAGTAAATTTTTGTTAAAGCAAATATCTCAGGATCTGTAGGAATCTGAGAGACAAACCTTATGTCACATTGAGGGAACGTATATGTCAACTTCATGTCAGAGTCTTGTCAATGTATGTGCAAGGGTTTGGAGGATAGAGACATTTTAATTTTTCGAGATTATTCGAAAATCAATTTTTTAAAGGCAAATATCTCCCGATCTGTAGGAATCTGAGAGACAAAACTTATGTCACTTTGAGGGAACGTATATGTAAACTTCCTGTCAGAGTCACGTCAATGTATGTCCAAGGGTTTGGAGGATAGAGACATTTTAATTTTTCGAGATTATTCGAAAGTCAATTTTTGAAAAGGCAAATATCTTCCGATCTGTAGGAATCTGAGAGACAAAACTTATGTCACTTTGAGGGAACGTATATGTCAACTTCATGTCAGAATCTCGTCAATGTATGTCCAAGGGTTTGGACGTTAGAGACATTTAAATTTTTCGAGATTATTCGAAAGTCAATTTATGAAAAAGCAAATATCTCCCGATCTGTAGGAATCTGAGAAACAAACCTTATGTCACATTGAGGGAACGTATATGTCAACTTCATGTCAGAGTCACGTCAATGTATGTGCAAGGGTTTGGAGGATAGAGACATCTTAATTTTTCGAGATTATTCGAAAATCAATTTTATAAAGGCAAATATCTCCCGAACTGTAGGAATCTGAGACACAAAACTTATGTCACTTTGAGGGAACGTATATGTAAACTTCCTGTCAGATTCACGTCAATGTATGTCCAAGGGTTTGGAGGATAGAGACATTTTAATTTTTCGAAATTATTCGAAAGTCAATTTTTGAAAAGGCAAATATCTCCAGATCTGAAGGAATCTGAGAGACAAAACTTATGTCACTTTGAGGGAACTTATATGTCAACTTCATGTCAGAATCTCGTCAATGTATGTGAAAGAGTTTGGACGATAGAGACATTTAAATTTTTCGAGATTATTCGAAAGTCAATTTTTAAAAGGCAAATATCTCCCGATCTGTACTAATCTGAGAGACAAAACTTATGTCACTTTGAGGTAACGTATATGTCAACTTGCTGTCAGAGTCACGTCAATGTATGTCCAAGGGTTTGGACGATAGAGAAATTTTAATTTTTCGAGATTATTCGAAAGTCAATTTTTGAAAAAGCAAATATCTCCAGATCTGTAGGAATCTGAGAGACAAAACTTATGTCACTTTGAGGGAACGCATATGTCAAGTTCATGTCAGAATCTCGTCAATGTATGTCCAAGGGTTTGGACGATAGAGACATTTTAATTTTTCGAGATTATTCGAAAGTCAATTATTAAAAGGCAAATAGCTCCCGATCTGTCGGCATCTGAGAGACAAAACTTATGTCACTTTGAGGGAACGTATATGTCAACCTCATGTCAGAATCTCGTCAATGTATGTCCAAGGGTTTGGACGATAGAGACATTTTAATTTATCGAGATTATTCGAAAGTCAATTCTTAAAAAGCAAATATCTCCCGATCTGTAGGCATCTGAGAGACAAAACTTATGTCACTTTGAGGGAACGTATATGTTAACTTCGTGTCAGAATCTCGTCAATGTATGTAAAAGGGTTTGGACGATAGAGACATTTTAATTTTTCGATATTATTCGAAAGTCAATTCTTAAAAAGCAAATATCTCCCGATCTGTAGGCATCTGAGAGACAAAACTTATGTCACTTTGAGGGAACGTATATGTCAACTTCCTGTCATAGTCACGTCAATGTATGTCCAAGGGTTTGGAGGATAGAGACATTTTAATTTTTCGAGATTATTCGAAAGTCAATTTTTGAAAAGGCAAATATCTCCCGATCTGTAGGAATCTGAGAGACAAAACTTATGTCACTTTGAGGGAACGTATATGTCAACTTCATGTCAGAATCTCGTCAATGTATGTCCAAGGGTTTGGACGATAGAGACATTTTAATTTTTCGAGATTATTCGAAAGTCAATTTTTGAAAAGGCAAATATCTCCCGATCTGTAGGAATCTGATAGACAAAACTTATGTCACTTTGAGGGAACGTATATGTCAACTTCATGTCAGAATCTCGTCAATGCATGTCCAAGGGTTTGGACGATAGAGACATTTTAATTTTTCGAGATTATTCGAAAGTCAATTTTTTAAAGGCAAATATCACCCGATCTGTAGGCATCTGTGTGACAAAACTTATGTCACTTTGAGGGAACGTATATGTCAACCTCATGTCAGAATCTCGTCAATGTATGTCCAAGGGTTTGGACGATAGAGACATTTTAATTTTTCGAGATTATTCGAAAGTCAATTATTAAAAGGCAAATATCTCCCGATCTGTAGGCATCTGAGAGACAAACATTATGTCACTTTGAGGGAACGTATATGTCAACTTCATGTCAGAATCTCGTCAATGTATGTCCAAGGGTTTGGACGATAGAGACATTTTAATTTTTCGAGATTATTCGAAAGTCAATTTTTAAAAGGCAAATATCTCCCGATCTGTAGGAATCTGAGAGACAAAACTTATGTCACTTTAAGGGAACGTATATGTAAACTTCCTGTCAGAGTCACGTCAATGTATGTCCAAGGGTTTGGAGGATAGAGACATTTTAATTTTTCGAGATTATTCGAAAGTCAATTTTTGAAAAGGCAAATATCTTCCGATCTGAAGGAATCTGAGAGACAAAACTTATGTCACTTTGAGGGAACTTATATGTCAACTTCATGTCAGAATCTCGTCAATGTATGTGAAAGGGTTTGGACGATAGAGACATTTAAATTTTTCGAGATTATTCGAAAGTCAATTTTTAAAAGGCAAATATCTCCCGATCTGTAGGAATCTGAGAGACAAAACTTATGTCACTTTGAGGTAACGTATATGTCAACTTGCTGTCAGAGTCACGTCAATGTATGTCCAAGGGTTTGGACGATAGAGAAATTTTAATTTTTCGAGATTATTCGAAAGTCAATTTTTGAAAAAGCAAATATCTCCAGATCTGTAGGAATCTGAGAGACAAAACTTATGTCACTTTGAGGGAACGCATATGTCAAGTTCATGTCAGAATCTCGTCAATGTATGTCCAAGGGTTTGGACGATAGATACATTTTAATTTTTCGAGATTATTCGAAAGTCAATTCTTAAAAGGCAAATATCTCCCGATCTGTAGGAATCTGAGAGACAAAACTTATGTCACTTTGAGGGAACGTATATGTCAACTTCCTGTCATAGTCACGTCAATGTATGTCCTAGGGTTTGGAGGATAGAGACATTTTAATTTTTCGAGATTATTCGAAAGTCAATTTTTGAAAAGGCAAATATCTCCCGATCTGTAGGAATCTGAGAGACAAAACTTATGTCACTTTGAGGGAACGTATATGTCAACTTCATGTCAGAATCTCGTCAATGTATGTCCAAGGGTTTGGACGATAGAGACATTTTAATTTTTCGAGATTATTCGAAAGTCAATTCTTAAAAGGCAAATATCTCCCGATACGTAGGAATCTGAGAGACAAAAGTTATGTCACTTTGAGGGAACGTATATGTCAACTTCCTGTCAGAGTCACGTCAATGTATGTCCAAGGGTTTGGACGATAGAGACATTTTAATTTTTCGAGATTATTCGAAAGTCAATTTTTGATAAAGCAAATATCTCCCGATCTGTAGGAATCTGAGGGACAAAACTTATGTCACTTTGAGGGAACGTATATGTCAACTTCATGTCAGAATCTCGTCAATCTATGTGAAAGGGTTTGGACGATAGAGACATTTAAATTTTTCGAGATTATTCGAAAGTCAATTTTTAAAAGGCAAATATCTCCCGATCTGTAGGAATCTGAGAGACAAAACTTATGTCACTTTGAGGGAACGTATATGTCAACTTGCTGTCAGAGTAACGTCAATGTATGTCCAAGGGTTTGGACGATAGAGACATTTTAATTTTTCGAGATTATTCGAAAGTCAATTTTTGAAAAAGCAAATATCTCCAGATCTGTAAGAATCTGAGAGACAAAACTCATGTCACTTTGAGGGAAGGCATATGTCAACTTCATGTCAGAGTCACGTCAATGTATGTCAAAGGGTTTGGAGGATAGAGACATTTAAATTTTTAGAGATTATTCGAAAGTCAATTTTTGAAAAGGCAAATATCTACCGATCTGTAGGCATCTGAGAGACAAAACTTATGTCACTTTGAGGGAACGTATATGTCAACTTCCTGTCAGAGTCACGTCAATGTATGTCCAAGGGTTTGGAGGATAGAGACATTTTAATTTTTCGAGATTATTCGAAAGTCAATTTTTAAAAGGCAAATATCTCCCGATCTGTAGGAATCTGAGAGACAAAACTTATGTCACTTTGAGGGAACTTATATGTCAACTTCATGTCAGAATCTCGTCAATGTATGTGAAAGGGTTTGGACGATAGAGACATTTAAATTTTTCGAGATTATTCGAAAGTCAATTTTTAAAAGGCAAATATCTCCCGATCTGTAGGAATCTGAGAGACAAAACTTATGTCACTTTGAGGTAACGTATATGTCAACTTGCTGTCAGAGTCACGTCAATGTATGTCCAAGGGTTTGGACGATAGAGAAATTTTAATTTTTCGAGATTATTCGAAAGTCAATTTTTGAAAAAGCAAATATCTCCAGATCTGTAGGAATCTGAGAGACAAAACTTATGTCACTTTGAGGGAACGCATATGTCAAGTTCATGTCAGAATCTCGTCAATGTATGTCCAAGGGTTTGGACGATAGAGACATTTTAATTTTTCGAGATTATTCGAAAGTCAATTATTAAAAGGCAAATAGCTCCCGATCTGTAGGCATCTGAGAGACAAACCTTATGTCACTTTGAGGGAACGTATATGTCAACCTCATGTCAGAATCTCGTCAATGTATGTCCAAGGGTTTGGACGATAGAGACATTTTAATTTTTCGAGATTATTCGAAAGTCAATTTTTAAAAAGCAAATATCTCCCGATCTGTAGGCATCTGAGAGACAAAACTTATGTCACTTTGAGGGAACGTATATGTAAACTTCCTGTCAGAGTCACGTCAATGTATGTCCAAGGGTTTGGAGGATAGAGACATTTTAATTTTTCGAGATTATTCGAAAGTCAATTTTTGAAAAGGCAAATATCTTCCGATCTGAAGGAATCTGAGAGACAAAACTTATGTCACTTTGAGGGAACTTATATGTCAACTTCATGTCAGAATCTCGTCAATGTATGTGAAAGGGTTTGGACGATAGAGACATTTAAATTTTTCGAGATTATTCGAAAGTCAATTTTTAAAGGCAAATATCTCCCGATCTGTAGGAATCTGAGAGACAAAACTTATGTCACTTTGAGGTAACGTATATGTCAACTTGCTGTCAGAGTCACGTCAATGTATGTCCAAGGGTTTGGACGATAGAGAAATTTTAATTTTTCGAGATTATTCGAAAGTCAATTTTTGAAAAAGCAAATATCTCCAGATCTGTAGGAATCTGAGAGACAAAACTTATGTCACTTTGAGGGAACGCATATGTCAAGTTCATGTCAGAATCTCGTCAATGTATGTCCAAGGGTTTGGACGATAGAGACATTTTAATTTTTCGAGATTATTCGAAAGTCAATTCTTAAAAGGCAAATATCTCCCGATCTGTAGGAATCTGAGAGACAAAACTTATGTCACTTTGAGGGAACGTATATGTCAACTTCCTGTCATAGTCACGTCAATGTATGTCCTAGGGTTTGGAGGATAGAGACATTTTAATTTTTCGAGATTATTCGAAAGTCAATTTTTGAAAAGGCAAATATCTCCCGATCTGTCGGAATCTGAGAGACAAAACTTATGTCACTTTGAGGGAACGTATATGTCAACTTCATGTCAGAATCTCGTCAATGTATGTCCAAGGGTTTGGACGATAGAGACATTTTAATTTTTCGAGATTATTCGAAAGTCAATTCTTAAAAGGCAAATATCTCCCGATACGTAGGAATCTGAGAGACAAAAGTTATGTCACTTTGAGGGAACGTATATGTCAACTTCCTGTCAGAGTCACGTCAATGTATGTCCAAGGGTTTGGAGGATAGAGACATTTTAATTTTTCGAGATTATTCGAAAGTCAATTTTTGAAAAGACAAATATCTCCCGATCTGTAAGAATCTGACAGACAAAACTTATGTCACTTTGAGGGAACGTATATGTCAACTTCATGTCAGAACCTCGTCAATGCATGTCCAAGGGTTTGGACGATAGAGACATTTTAATTTTTCGAGATTATTCGAAAGTCAATTTTTAAAGGCAAATATCTCCCGATCTGTAGGCATCTGTGAGACAAAACTTATGTCACTTTGAGGGAACGTATATGTCAACCTCATGTCAGAATCTCGTCAATGTATGTCCAAGGGTTTGGACGATAGAGACATTTTAATTTTTCGAGATTATTCGAAAGTCAATTATTAAAAGGCAAATATCTCCCGATCTGTAGGCATCTGAGAGACAAACCTTATGTCACTTTGAGGGAACGTATATGTCAACTTCATGTCAGAATCTCGTCAATGTATGTCCAAGGGTTTGGGCGATAGAGACATTTTAATTTTTCGAGATTATTCGAAAGTCAATTTTTAAAAGGCAAATATCTCCCGATCTGTAGGAATCTGAGAGACAAAACTTATGTCACTTTGAGGGAACGTATATGTCAACTTCCTGTCAGAGTCACGTCAATGTATGTCCAAGGGTTTGGAGGATAGAGACATTTAAATTTTTAGAGATTATTCGAAAGTCAATTTTTGAAAAGGCAAATATCTCCCGATCAATAGCAATCTAAGAGACAAATCTTATGTCACTTTGAGGGAACGCATATGTCAACTTCATGTCAGAGTCTCGTCAATGTATGTCAAAGGGTTTGGACGATAGAGACATTTAAATTTTTCGAGATTATTCGAAAGTCAATTTTTAAAAGGCAAATATCTCCCGATCTGTAGGAATCTGAGAGACAAAACTTATGTCACTTTGAGGGAAGGCATATGTCAACTTCATGTCAGAGTCACGTCAATGTATCTCCAAGGGTTTGGAGGGTAGAGACATTTAAATTTTTAGAGATTATTCGAAAGTCAATTCTTAAAAGGCAAATATCTACCGATCTGTAAGCATCTGAGAGACAAAACTTATGTCACTTTGAATGAACGTATATGATAACTTCCTGTCAGAGTCACGTCAATGTATGTCCAAGGGTTTGGAGGATAGAGACATTTTAATTTTTCGAGATTATTCGAAAGTCAATTTTTAAAAGGCAAATATCTCCCGATCTGTAGGAATCTGAGAGACAAAACTTATGTCACTTTGAGGGAAAGTATATGTCAACTTGCTGTCAGAGTCACGTCAATGTATGTCCAAGGGTTTGGACGATAGAGACATTTTAATTTTTCGAGATTATTCGAAAGTAAATTTTTGATAAAGCAAATATCTCCCGATCTGTAGGAATCTGAGAGACAAACCTTATGTCACATTGAGGGAACGTATATGTCAACTTCATGTCAGAGTCACGTCAATGTATGTGCAAGGGTTTGGAGGATAGAGACATCTTAATTTTTTGAGATTATTCGAAAATCAATTTTTTAAAGGCAAATATCTCCCGATCTGTAGGAATCTGAGAGACAAAACTTATGTCACTTTGAGGGAACGTATATGTAAACTTCCTGTCAGGGTCACGTCAATGTATGTCCAAGGGTTTGGAGGATAGAGACATTTTAATTTTTCGAGATTATTCGAAAGTCAATTTTTGAAAAGGCAAATATCTTCCGATATGTAGGAATCTGAGAGACAAAACTTATGTCACTTTGAGGGAACGTATATGTCAACTTCATGTCAGAATCTCGTCAATGTATGTCCAAGGGTTTGGACGTTAGAGACATTTTAATTTTCCGAGATTATTCGAAAGTCAATTTATGAAAAAGCAAATATCTCCCGATCTGTAGGAATCTGAGAAACAAACCTTATGTCACATTGAGGGAACGTATATGTCAACTTCATGTCAGAGTCACGTCAATGTATGTGGAAGGGTTTGGAGGATAGAGACATCTTAATTTTTCGTGATTATTCGAAAATCAATTTTTTAAAGGCAAATATCTCCCGAACTGTAGGAATCTGAGACACAAAACTTATGTCACTTTGAGGGAACGTATATGTAAACTTCCTGTCAGATTCACGTCAATGTATGTCCAAGGGTTTGGAGGATAGAGACATTTTAATTTTTCGAGATTAATCGAAAGTCAATTTTTGAAAAGGCAAATATCTTCCGATCTGAAGGAATCTGAGAGACAAAACTTATGTCACTTTGAGGGAACTTATAAGTCAACTTCATGTCAGAATCTCGTCAATGTATGTGAAAGGGTTTGGACGATAGAGACATTTAAATTTTTCGAGATTATTCGAAAGTCAATTTTTAAAGGCAAATATCTCCCGATCTGTAGGAATCTGAGAGACAAAACTAATGTCACTTTGAGGTAACGTATATGTCAACTTGCTGTCAGAGTCACGTCAATGTATGTCCAAGGGTTTGGACGATAGAGAAATTTTAATTTTTCGAGATTATTCGAAAGTCAATTTTTGAAAAAGCAAATATCTCCAGATCTGTAGGAATCTGAGAGACAAAACTTATGTCACTTTGAGGGAACGCATATGTCAAGTTCATGTCAGAATCTCGTCAATGTATGTCCAAGGGTTTGGACGATAGAGACATTTTAATTTTTCGAAATTATTCGAAAGTCAATTATTAAAAGGCAAATAGCTCCCGATCTGTCGGCATCTGAGAGACAAAACTTATGTCACTTTGAGGGAACGTATATGTCAACCTCATGTCAGAATCTTGTCAATGTATGTCCAAGGGTTTGGACGATAGAGACATTTTAATTTTTCGAGATTATTCGAAAGTCAATTTTTAAAAAGCAAATATCTCCCGATCTGTAGGCATCTGAGAGACAAAACTTATGTCAGTTTGAGGGAACGTGTATGTCAACTTCGTGTCAGAATCTCGTCAATGTATGTCCAAGGGTTTGGACGATAGAGACATTTTAATTTTTCGAGATTATTCGAAAGTCAATTTTTGAAAAGGCAAATATATCCCGATCTGTATTAATCTGAGAGACAAAACTTATGTCACTTTGAGGGAACGTATATGTTAACTTGCTGCCAGAGTCACGTCAATGTATGTCCAAGGGTTTGGAGGATAGAGACATTTAAATTTTTAGAGATTATTCGAAAGTCAATTTTTGAAAAGGCAAATATCTCCCGATCAATAGCAATCTAAGAGACAAATCTTATGTCACTTTGAGGGAACGCATATGTGAACTTCATGTCAGAGTCTCGTCAATGTATGTCCAAGGGTTTGGACGATAGAGACATTTTAATTTTTCGAGATTATTCGAAAGTCAATTTTTAAAAGGCAAATATCTCCCGATCTGTAGGAATCTGAGAGACAAAACTTATGTCACTTTGAGGGAAAGTATATGTCAACTTGCTGTCAGAGTCACGTCAATGTATGTCCAAGGGTTTGGACGATAGAGACATTTAAATTTTTCGAGATTATTCGAAAGTAAATTTTTGATAAAGCAAATATCTCCCGATCTGTAGGAATCTGAGAGACAAACATTATGTCACATTGAGGGAACGTATATGTCAACTTCATGTCAGAGTCACGTCAATGTATGTGCAAGGGTTTGGAGGATAGAGACATCTTAATTTTTCGAGATTATTCGAAAATCAATTTTTTAAAGGCAAATATCTCCCGATCTGTATGAATCTGAGAGACAAAACTTATGTCACTTTGAGGGAACGTATATGTAAACTTCCTGTCAGAGTCACGTCAATGTATGTCCAAGGGTTTGGAGGATAGAGACATTTTAATTTTTCGAGATTATTCGAAAGTCAATTTTTGAAACGGCAAATATCTTCCGATCTGTAGGAATCTGAGAGACAAAACTTATGTCACTTTGAGGGAACGTATATGTCAACTTCATGTCAGAATCTCGTCAATGTATGTGAAAGGGTTTGGACGATAGAGACATTTAAATTTTTCGAGATTATTCGAAAGTCAATTTTTAAAAGGCAAATATCTCCCGATCTGTAGGAATCTGAGAGACAAAACTTATGTCACTTTGAGGTAACGTATATGTCAACTTGCTGTCAGAGTCACGTCAATGTATGTACAAGGGTTTGGACGATAGAGAAATTTTAATTTTTCGAGATTATTCGAAAGTCAATTTTTGAAAAGGCAAATATCTTCCGATCTGAAGGAATCTGAGAGACAAAACTTATGTCACTTTGAGGGAACTTATATGTCAACTTCATGTCAGAATCTCGTCAATGTATGTGAAAGAGTTTGGACGATAGAGACATTTAAATTTTTCGAGATTATTCGAAAGTCAATTTTTAAAAGGCAAATATCTCCCGATCTGTACTAATCTGAGAGACAAAACTTATGTCACTTTGAGGTAACGTATATGTCAACTTGCTGTCAGAGTCACGTCAATGTATGTCCAAGGGTTTGGACGATAGAGAAATTTTAATTTTTCGAGATTATTCGAAAGTCAATTTTTGAAAAAGCAAATATCTCCAGATCTGTAGGAATCTGAGAGACAAAACTTATGTCACTTTGAGGGAACGCATATGTCAAGTTCATGTCAGAATCTCGTCAATGTATGTCCAAGGGTTTGGACGATAGAGACATTTTAATTTTTCGAGATTATTCGAAAGTCAATTATTAAAAGGCAAATAGCTCCCGATCTGTCGGCATCTGAGAGACAAAACTTATGTCACTTTGAGGGAACGTATACGTCAACCTCATGTCAGAATCTCGTCAATGTATGTCCAAGGGTTTGGACGATAGAGACATTTTAATTTATCGAGATTATTCGAAAGTCAATTCTTAAAAAGCAAATATCTCCCGATCTGTAGGCATCTGAGAGACAAAACTTATGTCACTTTGAGGGAACGTATATGTTAACTTCGTGTCAGAATCTCGTCAATGTATGTAAAAGGGTTTGGACGATAGAGACATTTTAATTTTTCGAGATTATTCGAAAGTCAATTCTTAAAAAGCAAATATCTCCCGATCTGTAGGCATCTGAGAGACAAAACTTATGTCACTTTGAGGGAACGTATATGTCAACTTCCTGTCATAGTCACGTCAATGTATGTCCAAGGGTTTGGAGGATAGAGACATTTTAATTTTTCGAGATTATTCGAAAGTCAATTTTTGAAAAGGCAAATATCTCCCGATCTGTAGGAATCTGAGAGACAAAACTTATGTCACTTTGAGGGAACGTATATGTCAACTTCATGTCAGAATCTCGTCAATGTATGTCCAAGGGTTTGGACGATAGAGACATTTTAATTTTTCGAGATTATTCGAAAGTCAATTTTTGAAAAGGCAAATATCTCCCGATCTGTAGGAATCTGATAGACAAAACTTATGTCACTTTGAGGGAACGTATATGTCAACTTCATGTCAGAATCTCGTCAATGCATGTCCAAGGGTTTGGACGATAGAGACATTTTAATTTTTCGAGATTATTCGATATTCAATTTTTTAAAGGCAAATATCACCCGATCTGTAGGCATCTGTGTGACAAAACTTATGTCACTTTGAGGGAACGTATATGTCAACCTCATGTCAGAATCTCGTCAATGTATGTCCAAGGGTTTGGACGATAGAGACATTTTAATTTTTCGAGATTATTCGAAAGTCAATTATTAAAAGGCAAATATCTCCCGATCTGTAGGCATCTGAGAGACAAACATTATGTCACTTTGAGGGAACGTATATGTCAACTTCATGTCAGAATCTCGTCAATGTATGTCCAAGGGTTTGGACGATAGAGACATTTTAATTTTTCGAGATTATTCGAAAGTCAATTTTTAAAAGGCAAATATCTCTCGATCTGTAGGAATCTGAGAGACAAAACTTATGTCACTTTGAGGGAACGTATATGTAAACTTCCTGTCAGAGTCACGTCAATGTATGTCCAAGGGTTTGGAGGATAGAGACATTTTAATTTTTCGAGATTATTCGAAAGTCAATTTTTGAAAAGGCAAATATCTTCCGATCTGAAGGAATCTGAGAGACAAAACTTATGTCACTTTGAGGGAACTTATATGTCAACTTCATGTCAGAATCTCGTCAATGTATGTGAAAGGGTTTGGACGATAGAGACATTTAAATTTTTCGAGATTATTCGAAAGTCAATTTTTAAAAGGCAAATATCTCCCGATCTGTAGGAATCTGAGAGACAAAACTTATGTCACTTTGAGGTAACGTATATGTCAACTTGCTGTCAGAGTCACGTCAATGTATGTCCAAGGGTTTGGACGATAGAGAAATTTTAATTTTTCGAGATTATTCGAAAGTCAATTTTTGAAAAAGCAAATATCTCCAGATCTGTAGGAATCTGAGAGACAAAACTTATGTCACTTTGAGGGAACGCATATGTCAAGTTCATGTCAGAATCTCGTCAATGTATGTCCAAGGGTTTGGACGATAGATACATTTTAATTTTTCGAGATTATTCGAAAGTCAATTCTTAAAAGGCAAATATCTCCCGATCTGTAGGAATCTGAGAGACAAAACTTATGTCACTTTGAGGGAACGTATATGTCAACTTCCTGTCATAGTCACGTCAATGTATGTCCTAGGGTTTGGAGGATAGAGACATTTTAATTTTTCGAGATTATTCGAAAGTCAATTTTTGAAAAGGCAAATATCTCCCGATCTGTAGGAATCTGAGAGACAAAACTTTTGTCACTTTGAGGGAACGTATATGTCAACTTCATGTCAGAATCTCGTCAATGTATGTCCAAGGGTTTGGACGATAGAGACATTTTAATTTTTCGAGATTATTCGAAAGTCAATTCTTAAAAGGCAAATATCTCCCGATACGTAGGAATCTGAGAGACAAAAGTTATGTCACTTTGAGGGAACGTATATGTCAACTTCCTGTCAGAGTCACGTCAATGTATGTCCAAGGGTTTGGACGATAGAGACATTTTAATTTTTCGAGATTATTCGAAAGTCAATTTTTGATAAAGCAAATATCTCCCGATCTGTAGGAATCTGAGGGACAAAACTTATGTCACTTTGAGGGAACGTATATGTCAACTTCATGTCAGAATCTCGTCAATCTATGTGAAAGGGTTTGGACGATAGAGACATTTAAATTTTTCGAGATTATTCGAAAGTCAATTTTTAAAAGGCAAATATCTCCCGATCTGTAGGAATCTGAGAGACAAAACTTATGTCACTTTGAGGGAACGTATATGTCAACTTGCTGTCAGAGTAACGTCAATGTATGTCCAAGGGTTTGGACGATAGAGACATTTTAATTTTTCGAGATTATTCGAAAGTCAATTTTTGAAAAAGCAAATATCTCCAGATCTGTAGGAATCTGAGAGACAAAACTCATGTCACTTTGAGGGAAGGCATATGTCAACTTCATGTCAGAGTCACGTCAATGTATGTCAAAGGGTTTGGAGGATAGAGACATTTAAATTTTTAGAGATTATTCGAAAGTCAATTTTTGAAAAGGCAAATATCTACCGATCTGTAGGCATCTGAGAGACAAAACTTATGTCACTTTGAGGGAACGTATATGTCAACTTCCTGTCAGAGTCACGTCAATGTATGTCCAAGGGTTTGGAGGATAGAGACATTTTAATTTTTCGAGATTATTCGAAAGTCAATTTTTAAAAGGCAAATATCTCCCGATCTGTAGGAATCTGAGAGACAAAACTTATGTCACTTTGAGGGAACTTATATGTCAACTTCATGTCAGAATCTCGTCAATGTATGTGAAAGGGTTTGGACGATAGAGACATTTAAATTTTTCGAGATTATTCGAAAGTCAATTTTTAAAAGGCAAATATCTCCCGATCTGTAGGAATCTGAGAGACAAAACTTATGTCACTTTGAGGTAACGTATATGTCAACTTGCTGTCAGAGTCACGTCAATGTATGTCCAAGGGTTTGGACGATAGAGAAATTTTAATTTTTCGAGATTATTCGAAAGTCAATTTTTGAAAAAGCAAATATCTCCAGATCTGTAGGAATCTGAGAGACAAAACTTATGTCACTTTGAGGGAACGCATATGTCAAGTTCATGTCAGAATCTCGTCAATGTATGTCCAAGGGTTTGGACGATAGAGACATTTAAATTTTTCGAGATTATTCGAAAGTCAATTATTAAAAGGCAAATAGCTCCCGATCTGTAGGCATCTGAGAGACAAACCTTATGTCACTTTGAGGGAACGTATATGTCAACCTCATGTCAGAATCTCGTCAATGTATGTCCAAGGGTTTGGACGATAGAGACATTTTAATTTTTCGAGATTATTCGAAAGTCAATTTTTAAAAAGCAAATATCTCCCGATCTGTAGGCATCTGAGAGACAAAACTTATGTCACTTTGAGGGAACGTATATGTAAACTTCCTGTCAGAGTCACGTCAATGTATGTCCAAGGGTTTGGAGGATAGAGACATTTTAATTTTTCGAGATTATTCGAAAGTCAATTTTTGAAAAGGCAAATATCTTCCGATCTGTAGGAATCTGAGAGACAAAACTTATGTCACTTTGAGGGAAGTTATATGTCAACTTCATGTCAGAATCTCGTCAATGTATGTGAAAGGGTTTGGACGATAGAGACATTTAAATTTTTCGAGATTATTCGAAAGTCAATTTTTAAAAGGCAAATATCTCCCGATCTGTAGGAATCTGAGAGACAAAACTTATGTCACTTTGAGGTAACGTATATGTCAACTTGCTGTCAGAGTCACGTCAATGTATGTCCAAGGGTTTGGACGATAGAGAAATTTTAATTTTTCGAGATTATTCGAAAGTCAATTTTTGAAAAAGCAAATATCTCCAGATCTGTAGGAATCTGAGAGACAAAACTTATGTCACTTTGAGGGAACGCATATGTCAAGTTCATGTCAGAATCTCGTCAATGTATGTCCAAGGGTTTGGACGATAGAGACATTTTAATTTTTCGAGATTATTCGAAAGTCAATTCTTAAAAGGCAAATATCTCCCGATCTGTAGGAATCTGAGAGACAAACCTTATGTCACTTTGAGGGAACGTATATGTCAACTTCCTGTCATAGTCACGTCAATGTATGTCCTAGGGTTTTTAGGATAGAGACATTTTAATTTTTCGAGATTATTCGAAAGTCAATTTTTGAAAAGGCAAATATCTCCCGATCTGTCGGAATCTGAGAGACAAAACTTATGTCACTTTGAGGGAACGTATATGTCAACTTCATGTCAGAATCTCGTCAATGTATGTCCAAGGGTTTGGACGATAGAGACATTTTAATTTTTCGAGATTATTCGAAAGTCAATTCTTAAAAGGCAAATATCTCCCGATACGTAGGAATCTGAGAGACAAAAGTTATGTCACTTTGAGGGAACGTATATGTCAACTTCCTGTCAGAGTCACGTCAATGTATGTCCAAGGGTTTGGAGGATAGAGACATTTTAATTTTTCGAGATTATTCGAAAGTCAATTTTTGAAAAGACAAATATCTCCCGATCTGTAAGAATCTGACAGACAAAACTTATGTCACTTTGAGGGAACGTATATGTCAACTTCATGTCAGAACCTCGTCAATGCATGTCCAAGGGTTTGGACGATAGAGACATTTTAATTTTTCGAGATTATTCGAAAGTCAATTTTTAAAGGCAAATATCTCCCGATCTGTAGGCATCTGTGAGACAAAACTTATGTCACTTTGAGGGAACGTATATGTCAACCTCATGTCAGAATCTCGTCAATGTATGTCCAAGGGTTTGGACGATAGAGACATTTTAATTTTTCGAGATTATTCGAAAGTCAATTATTAAAAGGCAAATATCTCCCGATCTGTAGGCATCTGAGAGACAAACCTTATGTCACTTTGAGGGAACGTATATGTCAACTTCATGTCAGAATCTCGTCAATGTATGTCCAAGGGTTTGGGCGATAGAGACATTTTAATTTTTCGAGATTATTCGAAAGTCAATTTTTAAAAGGCAAATATCTCCCGATCTGTAGGAATCTGAGAGACAAAACTTATGTCACTTTGAGGGAACGTATATGTCAACTTCCTGTCAGAGTCACGTCAATGTATGTCCAAGGGTTTGGAGGATAGAGACATTTAAATTTTTAGAGATTATTCGAAAGTCAATTTTTGAAAAGGCAAATATCTCCCGATCAATAGCAATCTAAGAGACAAATCTTATGTCACTTTGAGGGAACGCATATGTCAACTTCATGTCAGAGTCTCGTCAATGTATGTCAAAGGGTTTGGACGATAGAGACATTTAAATTTTTCGAGATTATTCGAAAGTCAATTTTTAAAAGGCAAATATCTCCCGATCTGTAGGAATCTGAGAGACAAAACTTATGTCACTTTGAGGGAAGGCATATGTCAACTTCATGTCAGAGTCACGTCAATGTATCTCCAAGGGTTTGGAGGGTAGAGACATTTAAATTTTTAGAGATTATTCGAAAGTCAATTCTTAAAAGGCAAATATCTACCGATCTGTAAGCATCTGAGAGACAAAACTTATGTCACTTTGAATGAACGTATATGATAACTTCCTGTCAGAGTCACGTCAATGTATGTCCAAGGGTTTGGAGGATAGAGACATTTTAATTTTTCGAGATTATTCGAAAGTCAATTTTTAAAAGGCAAATATCTCCCGATCTGTAGGAATCTGAGAGACAAAACTTATGTCACTTTGAGGGAAAGTATATGTCAACTTGCTGTCAGAGTCACGTCAATGTATGTCAAAGGGTTTGGACGATAGAGACATTTTAATTTTTCGAGATTATTCGAAAGTAAATTTTTGATAAAGCAAATATCTCCCGATCTGTAGGAATCTGAGAGACAAACCTTATGTCACATTGAGGGAACGTATATGTCAACTTCATGTCAGAGTCACGTCAATGTATGTGCAAGGGTTTGGAGGATAGAGACATCTTAATTTTTTGAGATTATTCGAAAATCAATTTTTTAAAGGCAAATATCTCCCGATCTGTAGGAATCTGAGAGACAAAACTTATGTCACTTTGAGGGAACGTATATGTAAACTTCCTGTCAGGGTCACGTCAATGTATGTCCAAGGGTTTGGAGGATAGAGACATTTTTATTTTTCGAGATTATTCGAAAGTCAATTTTTGAAAAGGCAAATATCTTCCGATCTGTAGGAATCTGAGAGACAAAACTTATGTCACTTTGAGGGAACGTATATGTCAACTTCATGTCAGAATCTCGTCAATGTATGTCCAAGGGTTTGGACGTTAGAGACATTTTAATTTTCCGAGATTATTCGAAAGTCAATTTATGAAAAAGCAAATATCTCCCGATCTGTAGGAATCTGAGAAACAAACCTTATGTCACATTGAGGGAACGTATATGTCAACTTCATGTCAGAGTCACGTCAATGTATGTGGAAGGGTTTGGAGGATAGAGACATCTTAATTTTTCGTGATTATTCGAAAATCAATTTTTTAAAGGCAAATATCTCCCGAACTGTAGGAATCTGAGACACAAAACTTATGTCACTTTGAGGGAACGTATATGTAAACTTCCTGTCAGATTCACGTCAATGTATGTCCAAGGGTTTGGAGGATAGAGACATTTTAATTTTTCGAGATTAATCGAAAGTCAATTTTTGAAAAGGCAAATATCTTCCGATCTGAAGGAATCTGAGAGACAAAACTTATGTCACTTTGAGGGAACTTATAAGTCAACTTCATGTCAGAATCTCGTCAATGTATGTGAAAGGGTTTGGACGATAGAGACATTTAAATTTTTCGAGATTATTCGAAAGTCAATTTTTAAAGGCAAATATCTCCCGATCTGTAGGAATCTGAGAGACAAAACTAATGTCACTTTGAGGTAACGTATATGTCAACTTGCTGTCAGAGTCACGTCAATGTATGTCCAAGGGTTTGGACGATAGAGAAATTTTAATTTTTCGAGATTATTCGAAAGTCAATTTTTGAAAAAGCAAATATCTCCAGATCTGTAGGAATCTGAGAGACAAAACTTATGTCACTTTGAGGGAACGCATATGTCAAGTTCATGTCAGAATCTCGTCAATGTATGTCCAAGGGTTTGGACGATAGAGACATTTTAATTTTTCGAAATTATTCGAAAGTCAATTATTAAAAGGCAAATAGCTCCCGATCTGTCGGCATCTGAGAGACAAAACTTATGTCACTTTGAGGGAACGTATATGTCAACCTCATGTCAGAATCTTGTCAATGTATGTCCAAGGGTTTGGACGATAGAGACATTTTAATTTTTCGAGATTATTCGAAAGTCAATTTTTAAAAAGCAAATATCTCCCGATCTGTAGGCATCTGAGAGACAAAACTTATGTCAGTTTGAGGGAACGTGTATGTCAACTTCGTGTCAGAATCTCGTCAATGTATGTCCAAGGGTTTGGACGATAGAGACATTTTAATTTTTCGAGATTATTCGAAAGTCAATTTTTGAAAAGGCAAATATATCCCGATCTGTATTAATCTGAGAGACAAAACTTATGTCACTTTGAGGGAACGTATATATTAACTTGCTGCCAGAGTCACGTCAATGTATGTCCAAGGGTTTGGAGGATAGAGACATTTAAATTTTTAGAGATTATTCGAAAGTCAATTTTTGAAAAGGCAAATATCTCCCGATCAATAGCAATCTAAGAGACAAATCTTATGTCACTTTGAGGGAACGCATATGTGAACTTCATGTCAGAGTCTCGTCAATGTATGTCCAAGGGTTTGGACGATAGAGACATTTTAATTTTTCGAGATTATTCGAAAGTCAATTTTTAAAAGGCAAATATCTCCCGATCTGTAGGAATCTGAGAGACAAAACTTATGTCACTTTGAGGGAAAGTATATGTCAACTTGCTGTCAGAGTCACGTCAATGTATGTCCAAGGGTTTGGACGATAGAGACATTTTAATTTTTCGAGATTATTCGAAAGTAAATTTTTGATAAAGCAAATATCTCCCGATCTGTAGGAATCTGAGAGACAAACATTATGTCACATTGAGGGAACGTATATGTCAACTTCATGTCAGAGTCACGTCAATGTATGTGCAAGGGTTTGGAGGATAGAGACATCTTAATTTTTCGAGATTATTCGAAAATCAATTTTTTAAAGGCAAATATCTCCCGATCTGTATGAATCTGAGAGACAAAACTTATGTCACTTTGAGGGAACGTATATGTAAACTTCCTGTCAGAGTCACGTCAATGTATGTCCAAGGGTTTGGAGGATAGAGACATTTTAATTTTTCGAGATTATTCGAAAGTCAATTTTTGAAACGGCAAATATCTTCCGATCTGTAGGAATCTGAGAGACAAAACTTATGTCACTTTGAGGGAACGTATATGTCAACATCATGTCAGAATCTCGTCAATGTATGTGAAAGGGTTTGGACGATAGAGACATTTAAATTTTTCGAGATTATTCGAAAGTCAATTTTTAAAAGGCAAATATCTCCCGATCTGTAGGAATCTGAGAGACAAAACTTATGTCACTTTGAGGTAACGTATATGTCAACTTGCTGTCAGAGTCACGTCAATGTATGTACAAGGGTTTGGACGATAGAGAAATTTTAATTTTTCGAGATTATTCGAAAGTCAATTTTTGAAAAAGCAAATATCTCCAGATCTGTAGGAATCTGAGAGACAAAACTTATGTCTCTTTGAGGGAACGGATATGTTAAGTTCATGTCAGAATCTCGTCAATGTATGTCCAAGGGTTTGGACGTTAGAGACATTTTAATTTTTCGAGATTATTCGAAAGTCAATTATTAAAAGGCAAATAGCTCCCGATCTGTCGGCATCTGAGAGACAAAACTTATGTCACTTTGAGGGAACGTATATGTCAACCTCATGTCAGAATCACGTCAATGTATGTCCAAGGGTTTGGACGATAGAGACATTTTAATTTTTCGAGATTATTCGAAAGTCAA